>NC_141788.1:10273766-10899847 GCF_054643075.1 Acanthaster planci
CTCGTCCAACTGCTAGCTCCCCTGCCTGTCCTTTGCTGAGTTCAATTAAAGCTGATATGGACAGCTGGCTGGTACGTCTGTTAGCAACACGGAACAAAAATCGACACTGGTATCTCAGATCATTACCAATGGATTGCCGGTGACTGGTATGGTATGTCTGGACTGGTGAATACAATACTGGTGAACAAGTTCAGGTACCACGCAGAAATCAGATGAGGATCAGTTAAAAGTAGTATGCAAAGAATTTGGGTGATACAACTTTTTGCTGAGCAGTTTTTTGGGCCGAGCAGATATTTTGCACCTGGCTGGTCCACAAAACTGGACCCTCATCTCAGCAAAGGGAAACTTTACCTGGTTCCGTCAGCACATTTGAAGAGGATGGGTTCGACAACTTGCCGAAGTTCTTCTCTCAAGAGGTGTCGGTCAGTCTCGCTGAAGCACTGAATGCAGGAAAGCATGGTGCGAAGTCCTTTCTGCATCAAAAACGAAAAAGAAAACTAGATACTATCAAGCAATACATCGGTTTGCAGTGAGGTTTCGTGCTTACGAACTTACAAGAGTCAGCAGAAAAATGGTGCACCATGCCACACACAACATTCTGTGGTCTAAACAGTCACAAAACAGAGCCCAGACGGGTGATTAATCTTACCAGAGCAGCGACGTAGACTTTGTAGACAGGATCCGAACAGCCAAGGGCTAAGATCCTACAGCAGATCTTGATCACTGCCTCTTCATCAGCTGTGTAGCCCGAAGCCTCCTGGGGCTGGATCCTGGCACGTATGGCTGGCCTCAAGTGGTGGAACCCACTCTCCCTAAGAGACCACTCCCTTGAGAACAGTGGACGGATGAGATCCTCAGAGAACAGCTGGTTGAAAATCAAGGGTTTTCAATTATATTTCAAGAGCAATTTCAAGTTCATGTACATACACGTGCACAACCGTAATCATCCTTGTGTTTGGTTAACGTAAATAACGTACCAGTGAAAAAAAAACAACAGAAAAAGCCAAAAAAATTCCAAGATTTCTTTCTTATGGGCAGTTGATCAAATTAAAACACTTTTTATTCTAAGTTCATTCTTCAGCTTGGTAACTGATGCATGTACAATTTCTATAGATCAGTACACTTACTTTCCGAGCAGGTGTTCAAAACAGGGAATGTAAAGTGGGTGTAGCCAAGATTGGGCACCTGAGCATACAGTATATCTGTTTTTGTTCAGGGAGGTGGTAGCTCTAGGCAAGGGCTCAATGTTCCACGAAGGACACTATTTGTCATGACACCATTTTGATCACAGGGTTTTGTCTATGGCTATGGACAGTCACTTCAGCACTTCACTGCCACAAATTATAGCCATAGCCTAACTGATTAATCCAGCCACAATATACATATTGGTGTCCTAGAGAAAAGTGACTATGAATTAATTGACTGCTTTCAAGAGTTTGTGTAGGATTGAAACATTAAAGTACCAGTAGTCAATGAAAAAGGGGCAAAAGAAAGAGAAAAACAGCAGCAATTCCTGACTGAAATAACTGAGTAAATTAACCTCAAAATCATATGATAGAATGATATCTTGTGAAAAACATGCAGACAGGTCAACACTCCACTTAAAGTTCAAGCAGACTGCGTACCTCAATCCAGGGCTGTGTTTCCACGGGCAACTCGCTGGCCTCCGAGTTCTGCCGGCTGGCTCGCCTCATCAGCCTAGGGGATTGAGCTGGGGAGGGCTTCCTTGTGTTGGGGGGTGCCTCACTCCCATCCTCAGGCGGCGTGTCCCACTTTGTGCGGCAGAGGGGGCAGTTGAGGGGATCATTCTGACGTTCGCACTCGGCTGCCCCTGTTTTTCAAGTCAAAAATAATGAACATAAATTTATTACATCCAAAGCATTAGTTAGTGCATCTCTTATGAAAAAAATGCTCATTATTTCAAGTACTTCAATTCCATCTAAAACAGCAAACACTTCCAGCATGTTTAGATTATACAAATACTTACAGATGGCTACACAGTGGTGGTGCAGTCTATTGCGGCAACCATCTTGGCAGACTACCAGGCTCTCACCGTCCACCATCTCCAAGAGGCAGATTGGACACAAATCCTCCTCCTTGTTGCTGAGAGACCAACAAGAAATCTCATTGTACCTCTTTTTTTATAATTCAATTTCTGCAGTACTTCCATGCAGGGCCTTGTGCTGATTGTAAATGTTGCAATGATAGTACGTTTCAATCCTCCATGATTTTGATTGGTGTTTCTAAGCAGTAACTAAACCACTGTGGGTTAAAGACGTGGGAAATACTTGCTTTGATACACCTGATGCCTGACACCTGAGGTAACCTCTTAAGAACATCACAAGATCATCGAAAGACCAACAAAAGACCCCCAGTCTGAATTTAAGTCAAAATTTATTCAAATGAACTGCAACAAAAGCATTCTTTTGTCATTGTTCACCCTGGTACTTGTGACTGGTCTTGTGACTGGTCTTGTGTCTGGTCTTGTGACTGGTCTTGTGACTGGTCTTGTGTCTGGTCTTGTGACTGGTCTTGTGTCTGGCCTTGTGTCTGGTCTTGTGACTAGTCTTGTGTCTGGTCTTGCGATGGTCTCAACTACATGTGCAACACAGCCTGATGGTTATGTATTTTCTTCTAAAATGAGGTCACGTAAAAGAAGCTGTAACAGAATATGGCAGCCAACATATATAAAATATATAGCAAATATACGGGCCTCCAAACTTGGGGCATAGTGACTTTAGCCCTCAACTTTGACAATCCAGTCAGTATGGACTCTAAACCTAACTTCTGTCTTTCAATGATACTTGTGCTCAGAGTGGATTGGTTACCATACCTCTGGTCACTACTTGATGTGCTGTTGAGCGAATTGGTGCCTGAGCTTGTGGTTGCTGGTGTTGCTGAGGCATCATGGGACGACTTCCTCTCCCGCTGACTGGTAGACTTGGTTGAGCGCTTCAGCCGCTTGTTCTGCCTCGCTTGATAGTTTTTGAACAGCGCCTCCACCTGTTGGAATGAAACACTAACATTTCAAAGGGAATTCCAAACTGCTCCTGCTAACTAGAGAACTTTACAAGGCGCAAACTAATATGTACATCACCGAGTTCTTAACCTCATGAACTTAAAGTACAGTCAGTCATAGCAGCTTTTGTACAGTACACGGGCTCTCACTGACTAATGTGACCTGTGGACATTCACCACTGTAAGCAAAGACTTGTTACGGTGCCACGCACAGTACATGTACATGTATGTATATGGAAATACATGTACATTATCCATTCTAGATCACAGGAATAACAATGCCCACTGAGCTATTTGATGAAGAATTCACAGTTTCTGTCTCGTTTCACAATGTGTGGCTTGCGGCCGATAACCAACACGGGCATTCCACAATAGTGCGCCTCCAAGAATTTGCAACGAAATCTGTCGACCGAATGTGCGTTTGGAAAGGGTCGACAGATTTCACGCACTGTGATGGGTCAACGCGTTGCAAACTCTTGGAGGTGCACTACTGTGAATTGTTTGCCCACAGTTATGGCCGGTGGCCGATCTCACAGATATCGTGTGGACAGTGTGGTCATTTGGTACATACATGTAAAAGCCTTTTGATCAGATGTTATTAGCCATGGATATCAAGGCCGCGAGGTCTTTCCATTATAATTATCAACTGCAGAATGTTGCAAGCACTGCGACAGGACAATAATGTACTTAATAACATCGGTGGCATTAAAATCAAGCAATTTTTTTTAAGTGCAAACCGTACGTGTCAGTGTAATTCAGCCATTGCATTACATTGTAGTCCTGTAACTCAAAAGTCCTAACAACTTATTGTGTCTCGTGGTACACGTATTTCTCAGGTGCCATTCAAAAGACACAAGACAAAGGCATCTGGTTTCCACTGGTTGTTCATGCTACGTGTACGTGTACTTATGACCAAGAATTGTGATTTGAACTGTGACAGACTCATCCATGACATTGTCTGTTTATTTGCATCAAGTACTTCTCCATGTGGCTTGATGAAATTGTGCGAATATGTGAAATTAACATTTCAATCTTCAAGATGTATTTTTGCGTTGGGGAGATGTTAATTATATATAACGGGTTTGCCCTTACCCAACGTATATTAATAAACACTGTATGCTCAGTGCTTGTCCGAGAGCTTGGGAAAAAAACCTAGTTCGCGGTACCCGCTGCTTCATTTGACTCGGACCGGCCAGCCGACCCCGGCAAGCTCGGTGGTCGAGTGGTTAAGACATCTGCACTAGTAAGCAGGAGGTCGTGGGTTCGAGTCCCACCCGAGTAAGCTTGTGAGGTTTTTTTCGCAAGCTCTCGGACAAGCACTGAGCATACAGTGTTTATTAATATACGTTGGGTAAGGGCAAACCCGTTATAATAATTAACATTTCAATCACTGACTAATGCTTCCAATGCTCACAATTTTTCATCGGCATGAATAAGGAGAACTTTCACTGTCACTGCATTTGCACATGTACGTGAAGTTAAAAACTGTACAATAAAGCACAAAACAAATTGTGCCCAAGTAAAGAAACAAATTTGTCTCTCAACGTGAATCACTTCATATTTGTGATATTGCATTTGTAACAATAAAGACATAAAAACTCGGAAAAGTTCTTTCTGTTGTGACTCAATGTTGGTTTATGATGTCACTCGCTATATGGAAGTCGTTTCCATGGGAAGTGTCTATTATCAACATTAACGGCCTCAAATCCAAATATTAGGCCTAAATGAATCAAAGTGAAAGTGCTCTTAGTGGAAATGACATCACAGCTTTGAATTCCTGTCCTGCGGGCAAGGTGTTAATTATTGATCGGTATCAAACGACTTGTATTGACATGCCTCGTAATTCATGAGCGTTCGTCTCCATAGGACGGGATCACCCTCCGGCACCTGGAAGACTCTCAGCATGACAAACAGCACGTGTAGGCAGAACGGCCCTTTGCTACAGTTGCAGTTCTGGGGGAAAACAAAAAAAGCAACAAACCAAAATTTTCACCACGTCATTTCCCGACATAGAATTTCCAAAAACGATAAAAGTCATCCTTCCTTGAGCAAACAAATTCCTTTAAAACACCAAAATTCACATTTAAGCCTCCACTAATTGTACAGCTGTGAAATTTGGCTGAATTTTTGTTGTTTTTTTTAAATTGTACTTCTTAATCAGAACCCCCAAAATAATTAATGTACGGTACATGTACACGTAACTGTATTTGAAGGTTTTTGTGCTAGAGTTTTTGTCATACACACTGTTACATGCTTCATACATACATGTAAATGTAAGTGGTTTTTTTTTCTGGTACATGTGCATATGTATGCACCCCTGTACCGGTATGGTCTTCACACTGCTTAAAGTGGCTGACATGTTCTTGTTATTTAATCTTATCACCAGCAGTAGCAGTGAGTGGAGATAAATTTTTCCAGAAAGCTTGCAGTGAATCAAGGACCCCTATTTGTACACATCAACAAGCAGCTCACCGGCACAAACTGCATTTTTGTAACATTACACAAATTCCCAACAAGCATTTGGACGTTGTTAAGGAACACGGTGTGTGAAATACACGTCAACAGTGAACACACAGGAAAGTCAACAAGGAATTTGTATAAGCAAAGGTGCTCTACACAGAAAACGGCAACAGAGCAGCTTATTTAACAATTCCGTCAATGATTAAATAAGCTTTGGGCACATCTGCTGGCGACATGTACATCCTGCCAGGTCCATTCTTAGACAGTGATCCCGCGTGTACATGTATTTATGGCAATGGCTCCTGGTTTCCATGGTTACCATCGAGAGAGCCGTGTGATGATTCCACAGCGTTATTTTCACAAGTGGGCTTGCTTACCTAGCAGGGTGACTGCCTCATTAAAATTCTACGCTCGAATAATAACACACACACAAAAAAAAAAGAAGCAGCTGTTCAATTTCGATCGCACTGGTACCTGCTAGGGAGACTCTGTTGCGAAACTGTCAGGAAATTGTCATTTTTTTTCTGTTATAACCATTACCTTGCGTCATCAATGTGCAAGACACTGGTTGGGCGTGGGCGAGCTCTGACTGTCATCATAATCATGATGAATAGGTTAGAAAAACAGTCATAAATACATCGCATGTGTACAGGGGTATTTAGGAAATCACAAAATTTGGGAGCAATTTCAAGCAATTGATATCCCTTCTCTGAAATATATATTGATGATTTACAGGTGTGACAGGAATACACAGCGTCCATTTAGTCGGCTCAGCCAGACCCCAATCATATCAACACTTACTTGTACATGTACACGTACTCTCAAACAATAGCTTAAACAAATATTTCATGGAGGATGCCAAATAAGGACATTTGAGGTTTAGGCCTTCGTCTTCAATGCCTATCGTTTTTTCCGTGCCTGACTTGAATTTAACATCATGGGACTTCAAGAATAATAAGAGCGTCCCGAGGAGCACGGGTCTGCATTAAAAAGAAAAAAATGTTCTTTTAAAGGATTTGACTTCATAACTGCCATTCCATACAAGGACCTGGATGTCTGACTGATTAAATTGTACGGACGCGACACAATACAAATCTCCTTGTGTCCATGGCCTCTCCAGGTTTGAGAGCTAACATTTCCTGCCGTATCACTTGCTGATCGAAGGCCTGAGGCCACGACACTTCAATATATTCCAAAGCCGAGGACGGTCTGATTCAATTTATCTTATATTCACGTGATGGCTCAGTTTTGAGACGTTTCACCCAGGGTGACATCAAGTGTGTCAGTTTGGCTTTACAGAACGGAAATATCAACTCAGATTTCATGATTTCTCTTTGGACTTTTGGATATTTGATAATCGATTGAACACGTGGCACTGAAAGTGAACTTCCAACAATTTCTGAGTGTAATATTGAGCATTATCGTACATCGTTTGTTCAAGTTTGGGGGTAAGGAGAAAATTGGGAAACAAAAACTTCTAATATAATATTCAATCTCAACAATTCTGGAGGCTGTGGAAAGAGGAATTACCCATGTCTTACCTAAAAATCCTTCCTACACTTACAGGTATGGGTGTACCCATGAAGCACTTTCCTCCAAAGGCCTTTTTTCAATTTGTAACATTAGGGAAAAGTGAAAGTTTATCATTAGGGCATTCTTGGTCAGTTCTATGGTTCTCATTAACAATTAGAAAAAATTCTGATCTTCAATTCTGAGGACAAAGGAAATCTTTTTTTTTACATGTACCTTTGTTTATTTCCTCTGATCAACGGACCCTTCTACACCGCCAAAACATGAGAACTATGGAATAACAAAGGGCCCCCATTAACACAAAAGTTACCTCTTCCAATCAAACCTACTCAAACATCACAAATATTTATGCATTAAATAGGCGACTTTTACCTGGGGGCCAATGGTGACCTTGTATTTGTGACTAGGTGAGTCCCCACCAATCACAAATGAGTTTGGTCCACTCTGCTGGAGGAGGTAGAGTCTTGCATGCAGCGCCCTCTCTACCCTCTTCTGGAGAATCTCCTCCGCTATGGCAATGCTGATCTCTCCTTGGGGGGAGGGGCTTCGCTTCAGTGAGGGGGAGGGACTCCGCTTCAGCGAGGAGACAGGTGGTGAAGGAGGGCGTGAGCTCTGGGGGGTGCCAGAAAAGTAATGTCAGTAATTCTTTTGTTTTGAACGATTTCTTAAAACATTTGAAAAAGAAGAAGAAATTTTTTTTTACGATCATGTCCACTGTCAAGCTTTCGTTCAAGGAATGAACTTTACTTTATCCTGTGCCACTAATGAATTTTAAATTGCAGAGGTGGGAAGTACCAGTAATCAAAGTTCATGTGCCTGTGCTCAGCTCAGTTAAAGGATCCCACCAAAACGTTTCTATTTTTTACAAAAACACACTCATGACCTTTCTCTCTATATTCCAAATTAGTCACATTGGAAATTGTGCAATTTGATCGTGTATCATGGAGGGCATTACAGTACAACCTCCGATTCCAAGTTGGCCATTTTAGTGTGTACAATGTACCACATTTATCACAGACCAATTTTTCTGTGTAACTGGCCTCAATATTGCTTAATTGCCTTGATTGCTTAATTGTTGCATGCTAACAACGATCAGCAATTCAATATGATTTATTTGTTAGCTGCTCCATGTACAACGTACATGCATGTAAACTTGAAGTTGTTTTAACAGGCACATTCATTTGATGTACTGTAGCTTCAACTTCATCCTTACCACAGGTGATATTCTTGATCTGTGTCTTGGTATCCTAGGTGATGTAGGGGAACCTGAACGACAAACAACCTACAAGAGAAAAAAACCACTTCTAAGACGTAGCAGTGGACTGAAAAATCCCCTTAAACTTTGGAATCTGCCCTCTGGTACATGTAAACGCAGGTGACTTGATTCAACGTACATGTATGCTACAGCTGCAACCAAAAGAACAACACCAATATTACAGATTCTATTTGAAACACCTTTCTGCTGAAATGTTTTCAGCTGATTTTTATTCGATTCCTTGATCGACCAGACATCAAACTGTGAAAGCTTTCTTTTAAAAAAATTCTCATTTACATGTCAAAATACAATATCCACTGACGTCAAGTGTATCCCATCACATAAGCACGGTTTGACTACACAATATATGTACGGTAGGTTTATATTCACTTGGACACATAGTAAATGCAAACTGTATATGATCTCTATGATGGGTGAGGACAGAAATTACTCCCCGAAATACGACGGAACAAAATCTCATATGATTCACGGGTGGGGTGGCCTTGGTGATTCAGAGAGACCTGACGTCACATTCCCAGGCACGCAATCACATACAAAAAAAACATTCTTCGACAAACATGGATCTCCTAATGGAACACAAGTGCCGAACATTTCAGAACATGAATCATTTTCAAGACGTGAATCACAACGGTGGGTCTAAACAGAGTCTTTGCAGCAAATTCACGAGAGTGCGTCATTTGTTAAGGGTGGGGGGGTGGGTTGGAAAGAGGATGGACTGACAGTCATTCATCTGGATTGGATGCATGTGAAATTGCTCTCCCAGGCGTGCTTGATCTACCCACCCTGTTGTAATTGAATTGCTGTGACAAAGAAGCCCAGGGTTGCATTAATTACTGAGATGGTCATATAGACGGGTGAGGGTGGTAGTGGACTCAGAAGCTCAGGAGCTTGTTTGTTTTACAGCAGTGATATGTAACAACCTCCAAAATTTGTAGTCACTTTACATTCAAAACTGCATCCAAAACAAATTATGTGAATTGTATGTTTTCAGACCAGTTTAATTTCCTTACATTTTACTAAATCGGCATATTTCAGACTGATTCTACTACAAGTATGATGCCGGAAAAAAACTATGCAAATCATGAAAACGGTTGTTTAAATTGTAAAAAGATTACATGTACCAGATTGTTCGTTGTGGCATGTGGTGTGTGCTTTAACGTTCAATCCATTTTCTTGATTTTAACTGTATTTTGGTCTTCATCAATTTACACATTAGAGCTGAAACAAGCAAAAGAATGTTACTTCAAGGCCTCCGTAGACAATGAGACTGCTTTCTCAGACACATTATATGTACATGTATGTAATTAGGAATGCTGTCTTTATATCACATTTGCATTGCAGTGGGAAAAAAGGTGCAGATGCTCATCAACCACAGCAGAGTATGAGAGTAAGGTCCAAGAGTCAGTTGCCATGGTGATGCTTTGTTTGGCTGCTGACGTTGGCCTCTGCCTGGTAACGAGGCACAAAATGCTGCCTGCCTCTTTGCTATGGTTACAGTGTGTACACGACACATCCACTGCACGTAATAGGTGGTACTCACTGACGGATTTGTTTGTTGTAATTTTAACGATACTCTCTATCTCACTGTTTTGCCATTGATACATACATGCTGTATGCATACATCTACCCGCACGTGTAATGTACATACATGTAGAATTCTTGCAATATACAGATACATGCACAGTATGTGGGATTTACTGTGACATAAACAGACTTGTACATGGATGTAAAATAGGCCAAAATCAAAACTGATTAAGTCCAAATGCCATCAAAAGTTCTGTCAATTCAATTGGGCTTATCAAAGACTATGACTACCGACCTGACAGACTACATTTGCCTGTAGCAGTGTAGGTGACTGATGGTTTACACATGAACGAACAAAGTTGAAACCCTTACCAACTAACCAAAAAACTAAATTACAAATAGTATACAAGGGCATACCGGCATAACCAGCAATATTATGAGTTAGACTGTAGAGAATTAAAAACATTACACGATAAAACTTAATATCTAATCAAAACGCACTCTTCCATCCAAAAAATCTGATCTGAGTGCACCGTAGTACGTTGTATTGGTACATGTGCATGTTTGATGTAATCATTTGATGGGCCAGACAGAGAAATTACCACAGAAATACATGTCATCCACATGTACATGGATGTTTCTGAAGGACTGTATTTCAAAGTTTTCACGCCAGGCGATGAACCTGAGCAAAGGGTACAACAAACACATTCTATTGAGGCATTGCCAGGTGCAGCATTTGCCCACTGTAGCGGTGCACTAACCCATCATGCTGGCATTGCAAAAAAAATTGACGTTTAAGCTGAATGCTTGACACTGAAAGTTACATGTACATACTACATGTACATGTACTAACATGTGACCTCCAACCATTTTGTACATTGGAATAACTATTCCACAGGTGCTCGCTCTGGTTTAACCTTATCTACATGTACAGTGTACATGTACTGTACTGTACCATTGACACCATTGTTGGTAACTGATGATATGCTATCCAAACACTAACAAAGCCCTTGCTGATAAAAATTTCCCGCCAAAATCGGGAGGGCATTGTGACATCATCACTCGCACAATGCGCCCGGTGGCTCGTGACAAACTGCAGCGACAGGAGTTGGCCATTTCGCACACGAGGCTTTGTCAATAAATGTACAAGCAATCGGGTGTGCACGTGCTGTTGATTTGCCAAGTGCCGTAGGCCATTCCACACGATCAAGGGAGTTTACTTTCAACAACCGTTCAACTGAGTCATGTTGGAGTTTGTACATGCTGAAGAAAAGAACTTGAATTGACCACACTGACCCTAAGGAGTATTTAACTTGATCCAATTTATAATGATCTACTGACATTACCAAAAAAAACCCACATATACATGTACACATTGTAGGCATGGTATGGACTTCAACCAAGCAAGCAATAACCTTCTTTTTGATTTGTATTTCTCAAAAAAAAGAATTTTAAGTGTAAGGCAAAGGATTGAATTTTATTCTTGTGGAAAGTCCATTTTCCATTGATAAAAACATGTTTTTGAAGAATTCACTGCACTTATGAGTTTCTTCAGATCTGTGAATCACACTGACAAAATCAAATTTTCACACTGAACACTCTGTAGTTTTGTGTGATAAATTCCCAAAAGTTACTTGGGCATCGCTGTTGGAATTCCCAATATTACATGTACGAGTGTTCACAGCCACATTCCACAGATACAGATGTTGGACTTCGAACGTACATGCATACATGTGCACTATCGTATTTACAACAAATCAAAACTTAGCAGGTCAAAACACTACAGATCCATTCATAACAAACAGGTGGCTAAAGTAAACATACATGTACTTTAATCAGTAACTGTGACTGGGCACCCAACCTTGTGGATACAGCCATTGAGCACAGATTTTGATAACACACTTAAATAGTTTCAGCTGATAACGTTCAAAAAGTTGTAACCGTCAGTTTATACTCGCTCTAAGCAGTTTTCAGTGAGGATTTTACTCATCCAAATACTTAAAAGATGAATAACCATATTTGAATGCATTAGACATTTCATTTTGTCGAATCTGTTGTTACTGACAAATTTTAAATGTCACTGTGAATAAGTAATGAATCATGCATACTACAGTGCATCAATGTATTCTTGTACAATCTCGTAAATTGAATTTTTTTTCACAGTATACAAAAAATATCATTAGAAGAGACTTTTAAAGTAAACTGTCCTCTAAGATCAGAGAACTGTTGAATACATGGTACGAAAAAAAAGTGTTGTTTGTTTACCTGTTGTGCAAAGACGGAATCTGGTGTCTGTCTGGGTGAGGGAGACCGTTTTGTCCGAAGAGTACAGGGCCTCTTTGCCGCATCAACCTTGGGCCCAGAGTAGCCTGAACTTACTGGGCGCGAGGAAGGGGAGGGAGGTCTTACGACCTGGGGAGGAGAAACAAACCACAAGATAATGAAACTTCACTGGTGTTTTTGTTTTTACTGTTTATTTTTTTACCAGATGCATTTAAAAAAAAGTATAACTTGTGCCAATAAAAAGTATGAGGTTGGCAAAAGTTGAGGTCAAGTTACAGTGAACACTTTTTTGTTTTTGTTGCTTAAGAAAATCCGAGTATACACATACATGTACATGTGTATGGGTAGCTAATTAAAATTTGTGGGGTTTCTATTTAAAAACTCACCATTGGTCCCCTGCCCCGTTGTTTGTCCTCACCATCCTTTTTCCCAGAAGGCATTGCTCTGAGCCGCTCCCTGATTCGCTGTTTTTCCAGTGGGTCTTCCATCTTGGCCATCCACTTTTCTTTTTCAATCATCCTATGGACACGGAATAACAACAGCGGTATGATCGATTGATTCCAATGTCACATTTGAGGTCCACTGTGCCCATGGACTGGCCTTTTAGAACGGAATACAATGTAGCCATACCTGACAATCTGCTTCACTCGGAAGTTGAATTTTCTTGCTGTGGCAACCATTTTTTTAACTCTCAAATATGCACGTGCAATGTAACTTTCAGAAATGCCTGAAGAGAGCAACTTTCTGAGGCTATATAGGCACCCAATGGCCATTCTGGAGGTAAGCTCCTAACCCAATAAGGTTAAGCCCGGACGCATTGTGGCTGAATATGGGAATATGGGGCTGTTTTCTTGAATTAATCATCCTGCGGAAAACTGACTGTAAAAGGACACGTCCACAATAATGACCTCATCTCAAGGAAATCCCTCATTACCAACCACGAACACGTTGCAAAAATTCCATCAATCCAATCAAGACATTTCCATGGACCACACATTGCACGGTCCCATGAAAACAGTTTTGTGACTTTTGTGTCCAAGATATCATTTGAATGGCAGAAAACTTTACTCTACTAGAAGATACACATATACATGTATGAACCGCACCTCAATTGAAGCTCACGAAGCAAAGATCTTGAATTCATTTTGGAAATCACAAGCTACGTTTCACGGTGGTCTGTTTTGTGACTCTTCTTCCTATATTCTGTGTACCAACTGTACAGTACACGTACATGTACACATCTCATGCATTTAAGCTGATGGCACTCTAGGTATGACGTCCACATTTTACACCCACAACATCGTGCATGTAAGCAGGAACTGGTCACTTCCTACTGTACTTCTGCAAAACTTTGGCACAGTGAGGGTCAACTTCGTCAGGTTTAGAACAGTAAACAGGAAGTTTAGTGTCAGCCTTGTCACAGGGCAATACAACAGGCATACATACTACAGGGGCCACATGCAGACGTGTGATGCGCGTTACAAGAGCAAATGTGCTACCTACATGTAAACTTGTCAATTTTAGGTAATAAATAAAAGTCTTCTTGCAACTTTCAGCCTGACTGCTAACTTTTATGAATTTTGTACAGAGCTTACATTAAGTTAAAATTGGAATGGATGTGCCTGATGAGTGCCGGTAAGTTGTCTGCATAACATTAAAACTGGCAGTGGTACCAAACTGGTCAACTAGCATAATTTTGTATAAATTATTTTATGGTCAAAAATATGATACTGAAAAATAACACAAAATCATAATAGGGCCTAGTAAAAAATCAATCAAATCATGGCAGAAATTCACAAAGTAGCCTACATTTCCAGCATAGGCGTACTGCATAGTCAGGACAATTACGTGTAGGCCTAATGCGTGGGGGCTGTGAAGTGTAATGAAGTAAAATCATTCAAGTCTTTTGAAACTATGAAAAATATGATGAATGTCAACAGAAAATAGCAGCACTGTTGGTAACTGAACAATTCCATTACCCATTCAAGTTGGAGCATCCACAACTACCAGTCTCCGGCCCAGCGCCCACGGTTTTGTTTACTCCGCCGGCCCCGGATGACGCAACTGATTGCCCCGCACAAGGAGCCGCCCTCGCCACGCCGTCACCGCTACAGCTCTTCGGTGACTGGTCCCTTTTCCTTCGCGATCGATTTTTGCTGGATTCTGGAGAAGGATCGCGACTTGAAATCCCTCGTTTGGACTTATCTCCTCTAGATTCCATGAAGAGTCCAGCGCAGCTGAAACAAACTTTAAGCTCCAGAAAAGTTTAAAAAGTAAATGCGGTTCGACCAATCTAAAAAAAAATCCAACAGCGTCTCCGTACCAGGGTAACCGGTCTTCGACGAGGCCGACCCTGCACCTTGCCGAAATCGCTGTCTAGAACTGGAAGTTCACAGCCAAAATTACGTTATCCCTGGTGATCATTGGAAGATCAAAGTGGCTCAACTGTCGAGACAAGTCACAATCTAACGCCCACATCAATTCAACAAACCGCAATTAAATCCGCTGACAAGCAATACACGGTATATCCCCACGTAGTTTCCAACAGACTTCCACAGAATCCCACTCCACCTCGTGTTTTGAATTTAGGAATGTGTGTTTCGCGCATGTGCTTACCGCCGTTGCGTTAACAAAAGCTTTTGAATGAGATCACCTGCTATTTTTAGCTCTCAAATTTTGGCCGGTGGCCAATCTCTTTTGTTGTCTGGCGGTGAGCACGAGGTACAAAAGCCAGCCCGCGAAAAAATCGATAATGAACGGTGTCTCCCATCTCCATGGTTTCGTCTCAATGCTATGGTGGCCGAGCAAGAACGATTGGCTCCTATCATAGAGCTCCCGATAGTCCCTTGTTTCTATTTAATCCGTAATCTTTCTCTGGAGGAACAATACGAAATGTAGATACCATCCTTTGTATGGCAAGAAACCCTAAACAGACTGGAGAAATCTGACGCCCCCCCGTGGAAATCTTGCCACCGAAACTGCTGTAAATGTCAAATTGTCATCATAAACAGTCTTTACGTCGGTTTTAGGCCTTGTTTACATCTGCATATTTTATACATGTAATTTGCATTTATTGAATCATATGTTAATGTGTATGCATTATGTTTCATTCCGTTTGGGTTTGATTTTTTAATTTTCTAAACTATTAGAAATGACATTCAAGATGAGAAGGGAAAAAACATCTTGATAGAGAAAATGTATTTCGACAAGTTTGCAAGACAGATCCATATTTTGTACACAAGCGTATTGATTTTTTTCTACGTAACATGAAAACGCTTTGTCCTATATCATAGAGCAAATTTGGCATCAAACGTTGCGCAAGACTTTAAAGAAATATTTACATGATAATCCACGCACCTGTTTCATTTCCAGTCAAGTGGGTACACTGTTCCGTTGACATTTTTACAAAAATTGAAAATATGAATAAATTATGTATAATTCACTAATTAATAGACCTATGCACTTAAAATAAAAAATAAATAAACTTGTTGTCACTTAAGTATCTAAATAGACATGTTACCCTATCTTCGTGCAATTCGTGTCGATTGTGCATTCGCTATCTCCGAGATCTTGAGGATCATTAAAGTAACCCCTCCCCCGGCCGTGAAAACACTCCCGAAAAGTCCAGTTTGAATGGAGTTAAGGGATCAATGCGACACAGTTTTCCTAGAATCCTTGGAATTTCTTTCCTTGATTTTTTTTAAACTTGTAAAGTACCGATAAACTTTTTATTCAAATTTTACAATGGTTTTCCACACAAGTGAGGGTAAGGCCTACTATCATGTGATGTTAATCTAAGAAGACACCGTTCGATTTGCATGTTTTCATGTTTAAATTTTGAACCCCAAATTTTTTCTTTGAATACATTCTTAGCAAAGGTTGCTCGCTGGCTTTGTTGCCATAAATAACCAAGGCAAAGGAAATGGAAATCTTCAACTTGAGCGAAGTATACAAAATCTATAGCAATTTTGTTTGTTTTGTTTTTGAACAAATCAGTGCAACACTGAAGCTCAGTGCTTTGGATTACATCATATAGCTGCTCATGAATATGTATTTCATAAAAGTATAAAAATAGAAAAGGCACAAAGCTATACAGAAAAAAATAGCAAAACAAAAATTGAAAATCGGGTTAAAAGAAATACAAATATACAATTGCAAGGATTTTAGTAAAATATTCTATTAAATGGTCTCATTAAGGACGTCTTTCTTTGTGTTTCTTTCAATTCTTACACTTCTTTCAATTGCAAAGCTCTTTGGTTTTATACAAATATCAAGTTTTATTTATGTGACAAGCAGTGATAGCATTCCACGCAGAAGGAATATGCTCGAATTGATTTATGCACAAAAAATGTTTGAGTGTTTGATATATATGCTTTTCTAAAATCCTTTTTTTCAGTGATTCATTACTATTGAGTATTGCGACACTTATTCAACTAACAACTGAATAAACAGTAATGAAAAACCTCTAAAAAATGTGAGTGAATATGTAAAGGTTTTAGTGCTTTTTATTTTATTGATTAAATTTATCGCAGGAGGGCATATTTTAAAATGGAAAATGGAATGGAGTAGACGCGCGCGACCAACAGCTCAGGAAAAAATTCGAAGGGAAGAGGCTAATTATTAACTATGATTATAAGTTTTCTCTTTTGTTTTCAAAGTTTTTTCATTCGAATTCGTAAACGGTATTTAAAGCGCCTCCAGAAGTTTTGAACACATAAATACAATGAATTTAGTCACTGGTCATTCCCAATGATCAACGGCCAGTGCTTTTTTTTCTTTTCACATTTGACCACTATATGTCGCCAGCAGTGGAATTCGTTTCATTGTGATCATACATGTAGGTCCACATGTAAAGTTGGAATTGAAATAGTCTTTCTTCGATTTGATACGATGGTGTACAGCCATGCGGGGTGTTTGGCCCGCAGACCCCGCGGCATATTGGAAGACAAGAAATCAAAGGATGAAGAACCAATTCAAAATGACAAGATGGACTGAACTGACTGTTTGTGAAACGTGTGAACATACGAACATAGGCCTATATATGTATTTCTTGCATGAAATGCAAGGTACTAGACAGCTCCAGTCGCCTATATAACCTTATTTCTTTTAGTTGCTGGCACATATTACCAAATGAACGTACAGATAAGTATGGGCAAAATATAGGCCTTACTTTTAAAGTACCTTTAGGGTAGAAATGAACAGACGTAATTGTGAAAATACTGTAGAAAGTATGCACACGTGACGAATGAAGTAAACGTTGATCGCAAGATGACGAGACGTACGTTTGACGAAATACGAAATACGAAATCGAACTGTCTTTTCAAGAGAAGGACGGTAAGTGTATTTAATAAAAGCGTTTGCAAAACGGGCAAAAATGAAGGACGAGAAACAAAATTAAACATGAGATATAAAAAGTCGTCAAATTTAGAGACGAATTTTAAGTTAATCGTTTATGAATTTGAACGAGCACAGTTTGAAAAGTTAATGTGCGAGAGAACCTGTATTAATAAGTCTAAATGCAAAATATTTTTCCAAGATGAGAAAGATTATGCCCCATCCCTATGTTTTACGAGATTACAGGCGACTTTCCATTGTGTACATGTACGTTTTCTTTTACGCTGCATACGATTGGTTCATAGGATTCACTTCAGACACACGTGTTGCGGTCGGCTGTCAAAATCACCCCGTGAGCGATTCACTGATAATGATATAATACGCAACGCTTGATGCAGGTGTTTACGCGCATAATTTATGGAAAGGTGCCTTTACGCCCCTTATGGGCTGAGGGCACCTTCATCTGGTCACCACCCTCCCCTCTTTATAAATGCTGCATCTCAGTCCCCTTCCGATGTCAGCCTTATTCGAACCCTATCCTGGAAAAGCGGACTTCATGATTTATTGTTAAAAGTCTAATTAAATGGAAAGAATTATTTTTATAAAATGAAATTTAACGGTCTTGTATATAGAATAGTTGTCATGACAATAATGACACTCATAATTTTTTTTCATCATATGAAGTGTGTTTCGATTCTGAAAAGAGACCAGACTTATTACAAACAGGTAGTTTCAGCCCGGTGATAAACAAGATCGCGGAGAAGTTGTCAATCTAAATTTCATCCAGTAAACATTGTGATAATAATTGTGTACTGTTCCGGAGTGACAGGCACCGTAACTGTAAGACGGAAAAGGCCATCGGAAATGTCCAGTGAAATCTTGCTAAATTGGTTCATGTTATTACTCTGTACGTGTGCGTGCAGAAAATTTTGATTTATTTGTAGGCCATTTCGGTCCCCACTCCACAATACTTTTTTCTAGGTAGAAGGGTGCAGAAAAAAACAGGGCGGTGACTCTTTCACCCGCAAAATGTTGTTGCCCTTTCTCTGGGCTTGCGGCTTACAAAAATAACGATATTGATCAAACCTTGGACACATTTCACGGGTCAGTTCCACTTCTTATAATTTTACATTTTTGTCTTAATTTGCCAAACCTGAACAAAGTAACCTTGAATGCAGGATGACTGCTAAAATTGATCGAGCCAGCCTTGCTGTTGAACTTAGAGATAAGTGTTGGACGTGAACCCCTTTCGGTAAACTTGCACAGCGCCCTCAAGGGTCCAAACCGCCAGTTTGTCAACTTTTCGATTGATTCACTATTTACTGGGGTTTTCGAAATTTCCTTTATAAGATATATTCAAAGAAATCACGATGTGAAGGTGGTGAATGCAACTAAAGGTCAATATAGATCTAAGTATTCACTTTCCGATCTGATTGAACCTCAAAATATTCCAAGTAGTTGAAATTTACGGAGTAATAAAGCATTGCCAGGAAAACTTCCCTCTTTTTGGTAGTTGACTTGCCTGATGTTTACACGTCGTTCTTGACAACACATGCACGGTAAACCATAATACGAAGCCCGTACGTGATGCGAACGGCCGGATTAAATTGATTGATCGTAGGACAACCGATTCACAAAAGGGGAAATTTTGGGCCTACCACTTACGTTACTACCATTAGGTACAAGTACTGGCGACTGCATATAGGCCACATGGATGTTACATAAAAAATGCTGCATGATCCCAAGTAAGTATTGATGAAAAGTATTCGAACTGTGCCAGAAAATTGATGCAGGGCCTACATCATTGTAATTTTTGTAAATTGCAGGCTTAGCCAATATGGTCTAACTAATTAGTACTAAACTGGGCCTAAGGCCAACATGGAAAGCAGTCATAAACATGTAGCCTAGCCTAGGTTGAAGACGTAAGCCAACAACAAATTTCCTGGTCCCTCAACCCTCACAGGCCCATACTATTTTATTTGTAACCTTGTTTCACACTTCTACCATCATGACCATTTAGGTCTACATATGTACTATGTAGGCCTACCGGTATAGAGCAAGCCTATCTGTCAGTCTAGCTTAAATTTTATTCGCGTGTTCATTATCAGTAGGCCTATGCCTGGAATTACTCAGGTTGCTAGGTTTGAAATCCACAGATTATATCTTCTTTTCAGCTTAGGATCCTCATGCAACAGTTAAACAATAAAAAAAATACCTAAATCCATTTGTTCTAGCACCACTTCACCAGACAGCAAAAGAAACTTCGTAATTCCTTTGCGTGCACCACTCTTACACAAAACGCAGTCAAGCATGAGGGTCCCAAGCTGTGGAATTCTTTAAACGTCTCTATATAGGGAGTCCGGCACTTTTCAGGGTTTTTTGTTTGACCCCCCACAAATAGCACCACTAGAAAGAGAATTTCAAAAAAAAAATTGAATGGTCTAAACTTTAGCTCAATAGCTGTTAGTATAGGAAGTTATGAATTTTTTGTTATTAAAATTAGGTGTAATTAGTCCGTCACTTTTTGGGGGTGGACACAAGTTTTATTTTCATCAATGTATTTGAACCACATGGAGTCTTACTCCTCATTGGTTCCACTTCCAGACATGCCAGAATTGGACATGTACATGTATACAGTAACAGGACAGTTGAGTTGGGCTTGAAACTTTCAGTGACATGTGAAAGATCACTGAAGCATAGTTTTGATGTGATATACATCTATAAATAAAAATAGGGAACCCAATCTGTCAGGGTGTCGTAAGTTATTTTAAGTCTGTTCGTGTTTGACAGGGTCTCGTGATAACATTTGATTGAAGCAACATGTGTGGTTTATGCGCTTGTTATTTGCATCTTGCTCCCCGTGCACCATGC
Source organism: Acanthaster planci (assembly GCF_054643075.1). Lineage (NCBI taxonomy): Eukaryota > Metazoa > Echinodermata > Asteroidea > Valvatida > Acanthasteridae > Acanthaster > Acanthaster planci. The sequence continues at coordinate 10,294,063 of NC_141788.1, forward strand.
ATCAATCTGATGCACAGGCATACACCATATGAGCACAGTTGTGCAACAGCACCCCAATACAAATGAGCTGTTCAGCACCAGTTCGACATCAATTTTTGACCAAAAAAAAATTCCTTTTCTTTCTGAAATTTCAAGCTTTCAAATGAACACCATTTCATATGTTCATGTATGTTTCATCAACTCCTTATACAGTGTACATGTTTTTTGGGGGATTTTCAACAGAAAAATGCACTTTTTTTGTTACCTTTTTGTAAGTCTTCACAAACCAAAACAAGGCTTGACGGTGCTTCTGTAAAATGCCTTGAGTCGTACATCAAATGAAAGAGTATTTTTAGCTCTACAAGATGCTGACATCATTGTTCCAAACCCAGTCAAGTCTCGCGAGATATTAGGCTTAGACGAGACCACGTCACACAACAACAAAGATGGCCGCACACAGTTGTTGACGTAGTGTAAGTGGCTCCGATCTTAAATTATTTCATCAAACTTTACACCCAAAACTCAATGTACATGTACGTATTGATGTACAGGTACTGTATGTATTGTTGCTGATTCCATAGCCCTGTATTGTGAAATCGGCACTCGTTCATTATTGAGTAACAATAGGTACATGTACATGCTCCTGTTTTGGCGATCACCAGTTTAATAATGTACATGTATGCTACTGTATACTGTTTTTCAGCCAGTTTTCAGTAATGAGCTTGAGTGATTTTGTATTAATGTTTCGAATGCACTTCTTTTCACAGGGTAACTAGCGTGAAACTGTGCGGAGACATTTCCAGCATGCCGTCCGTTATCATCAAAACTTTGGAAGGACCCTTTCTAACACGTCATGGATGAAACTGAAAATTCTTTTTTACATTTTTTGATAAACCGCTGGTGAGAAAATAGCCGATTTTCGAGGGAGGTAGGGGACGTGCTTGGTTCACAAGCACCAGCTGTTCCGATTTAGCCTGCACACTGGCGGATGTTGATCCGGAGCAGTGTTGGCTAGACGCAGTCATTCCAAGATGGAGGCAGAGAAATGCTTGTATGCCTATGACTATGTGGACCTCAAGGACAGAGAGTATGTCAAGAAACATGCTAAGGTACGGTAACTACGTGTAGACTCCCCTGCCTTTCTTGTTGCTGCCAGAAGAATTGCCATGCCCAATTGGAATTTTTGTCTGAAATTGCCTTTTTTTTCTCCTGTATGGTATGTATTTGGACAGTTTGCTCAAGTGCCAGGCCACGCTGATCTGCTTGTAAACAGCAAAACAACATTCATAATTTTACTTACATTTTAAGTTTATAGATGTGGGTTGGCTGCTTGAAGGGCCTTTATGTATTTCTGCCTTCAGCTCAACCACATTTGACAGTGATTGACCTCTGTGATGTTTTAAAACTCAAAGAGAAGAGGGTGCTATGTGCGTTTTATGGTGTTAAAAATCCCACATTCATTTCAATTCAGTTCACAAGACATTTATTTTGAACTCTCCAATAAACCAATTAAAGTGGAATAATGAAGTGCAATTAAGTGATATTTGAGTAAAGGAAAAAATATTGAAGGCAAGTGCCACCGGTAACAAAAAATAATTCATTGAAGCTAACTTGAAGTTAATAGACCGTGCAATAAGTGCAAGAGTGTTCACGGCAGCACGTCACAGCAGTCATTACCTCTGCCTTGAATTCTTTACAATATTTTCCCTCTTGAAAGTGTCTTGACTTGAGTTGAAATGACGAGTGTCGTGGTCCATCGCTGCATGTACATGTAAAGCTGGACAAAGCATGCGAAATCCGGGCATTGTTTTTACTCATATGTCGATTGCACGTGACTTGCTTGGAAGCAGTGTCTTCATGTCCTAAGAAACAATCAAGAACTTAAACATGTACAGTGCTAAGAAACAAACTTCAAGTAATTGGATTTGATGTGGAATCACTGTGACGAAAATCTGCCGTTGACAAATTAAAGCACTCCACAAAACCTGATCATACATGTGTCATAGGCAGGGGTGTGCCAGTTTGCATTTTAGCGGTACTTTTTCAACTGTACATGTATTTGTACAACACACGTTTATGAGAGTCACACATCTACCAATGAATATGGGCAGTCCAGTCAGCAATCCCTGCATGGTTTGGACTGTCAGGCTGTCAATGTCACAATGTGACATGCACTAAGGTGGGGATAATATGCGTTTCTATTGACCAGTGGTGTGAATTCTCTGCAGATAAAAATGCGCGCACATATGCAGATTTCAAGACAGAGTTAACGGTACATGAATGATAATGTACATATGGAGTCTAGTAACGTCATTTAAACTTGATCAAGTTTGCATCAAATCTCTCAGTGAATAGGTTAATTTTTCTCCTTTTTTAATTGTACGGGTTAATTTAGTGCAGTGTGTTACATGTATGTCACAGCTGCTGCTGGGTATTTTTGCTAGTGTGTTGTGCCAAAGTGTGATGTGATACCAAAGTGTGCTATATTACTGGTACACGTATGTAATCATGTTACCATGTTACGAGGCATCAAATGGAACAGTGCAGGTTAAAGATGGGGCTGACACACTGGCTGCATGCACATGCACTTGTATTGGTTTTTACTGTACAAGACTGCATGGATATGTTCAGTGCAAGACTGTTTGTCCTATTTACTGATCTTGCCCTGTGGCTGACATCAGGGCTATTATCAGACACTCGTGTAGGCTACGGGACTGTGCCAAATTTGACAGTTCTACTGTACATGTCCCTATCTGCCACATTCATTACTCAAACATTTCTACTGCAATAATATGCAAGTGTTAAAGCATCTGTAATGTACATGGACAGGTACATTACCTGTGCATGTACATACATTGTTGCCAAGAAGTGGAAAGAGAAAAAGTTATGGTCAGACCTGACGTCTTCTTCCATATAGTGTGCGTTATTATGGGCCACAGAGATTGGTGAGATCTTTGAGTGGTAATGTGGGACCTTACACCCTACAGTTCATGGGTCCCATGGAAATGTTTCAAGCAGTGCTGGTTGCTTGGTTACTCAGTGCTTATTCACCGAGTGTGTTTGATGTGCATTGTCATAGGTCATAATAAATTTACCGCAGTTTTAGTCTGGGTGGCTTGTTTTGAGTGAAACAGCACAATTAAATGCTGAGTTTTACACGCACAGGTAAAGTCAATAAGCCTTTTGCAAGTTATATTTGAATAAAATCCTGTACACTGAATTCTTTAAATTCACTTGAACATAACAATTAAATTCTCTGCACTTGAGGCATTGTTGCCATAGACACCACTAGTACCTTGTGATTCGGGGCAAGCTTTTGCTTAGATACACAAGAGATGCCTTACACCAATTGTTTACAATGGGAAGAAAGAGGGCACCAAGGAACCAGCCCATGGTGGTCGCTGTGCAGGAGCTTGCCTCGAATCACTACATGTAGGTTATAGCAACAATGTCTTTAGTCTGGGGAATTCAAATTGTTATGTTTATATGCAATCAGATAACTCAGTGTACCAGATTTTATTCAAATTTAACTCGCATTAAGGCTTGGATAGAATAATGTACCAGTACATAATTTTGTGTGTCTTGTTCCCCGAACCAATGCCATTCATTATTTCTTCAGATCATCATTTGGACGTGTCCATTGTGGTGATATTCTGTTCTGTTTTGAAATCATTCAAGGCAAATAAGAAATGTACACGTACATGTACATGTATTAAGCCCAAATGAGCAAAAAGTTAGTGCCTTTTTCATACATGTACATGCACATACTTCCAAGAGACATGTTGATCAACAGACTTCCCTAGGTCAGGGTCTTTTCTGTAGTGTGTCGATCTTCAGAGATCATTGGGCACAGACAGTTATAACCTGTTGTCCCACTGTACATGTCTGCAGTTGTCAGCCTACACTGTAGCTTTGTTTTGTCTGTCATGTCTGTTACTTGAGTGCCGTCAATTGATGGGAGGGTTTTGTGATATCCCCCTTTGATCCTTGAAAGAAAACACGCTGTTGAGATGTTTCACACATCCCATGTCTATACCTACTTACATGTAGAATAGATCAATAGTTTGTACACAGTACACTAACGGCTACAGACCCTGGCTCTAACGCTTTCGTTGCTGAAAAGGGGACTTACTTTGTTGGGATCTGCTCTTTGGGCTGTGCGTGCATGCAGAGCCAAGGGCCTAGACAAATACATACACTGCCAAACAAGAACCTTGAATGCCTGTTGCAACAAAGCGTATTTAGAATCAATCAGTAAATTGCAGTGGTAACAATTGTACTGTTCATTCAAATGCATTGAAAGTTCACTTTTTATTTAACCCCAACAGTCCTCAGTCCCCCAGGTGAGGGATCAAGAACCCAGTGTCAAGGTTATGTACATGTATATTGGACTCGTGAAATACATGTCAGAAAATTTTGCCAAAGTTACATTTCTAGAACTGTGTCTGACATGAAGTTAAAACTCAACAGTGCACAGGCACCGAGGTGTGGGTTAACATGAAGAAATGAACCCAACCAGAAAAGACAAATTTGACAAACTAATCGGTTTAAAAGGTCTGAAAGTGGGAACAAACTTGGGAGTAGTGTACTCCATTGAAAAACCGGGGCACACAATCTGAGGAAAAATGACCCCTGGTTTGCACATCAGTGCGAGCAGGATTGAAACCTTGGGTGGGCCCACATGTAACTTACATAACTTGTGCATTTAGGCCATCCCCCCAATGGACAATGAACAGAGTAGACCAGCTGGTCTGAATGCTCTTTGACCAGAGTCCTAGTTGCAAAGTTCTGCAGATGTGTACTGGTACCTTTCTGTGCATTTCCCCCGAGGTTTCATTGTACGTGTTTAATTTGAACAGAAGCGTCATCTGGGTGACATTGATGGGAAGCATCGCTATCGACCCCGCCCCTCAACGGCCACTGTCGTCAGTTCGCTGGTCTCCTTAGACTTTCCCGAGACCAGAGCCATCAATACCACCACAGCCAGTCGTATCATCGCTGACCAACGCAAACAGATTAGGAACACTTTTGAGAAGACACAGTGGTAAATAAGACAGACATTATAACTTACAAAGGAAATACTTCAACACCTAGGCCCAATTTTGTGGCGTGACTAAGCACACCGTTTTACACTAACAGTGGCTCTTCATGAAGACTGTAAACAGCAAGTGCTGCAAAAGGCACGCTTACCTTGGAGGAAAAATGTGCTTAATGTAGTGACGACACTGAAAACACTGGAAAAATGTGCGCTCAACCGCAAGCACAACCAGGCCAAGCACCGCCATGAAATAGTGCTTAAGGTTGGCAAACTTTTCTGCCATAGTAGGCTGGACATTTCTGCCAACTGTTAAGCAACTTTGTGAAATTTCAGGGCCCTGGTGTTACAGGATTTTGATTTTGAGTGGAGATCCTGACAGTGTAGCCACCCCTACCATGCCAACTTTTTACATGTATTGAGCCCGGTGGCTCAGAACTGTTCGAAGATTGAGCTGCTCAGTGTAAGGATAAATGACAATTTATGATACGCTTAACACCCGAAAGGATGTCAAATAGTTTTCCACATTGAGAAAAATATAAAAGATACTCAGAAGTGCATCTAAAGTAAAAAAAAAATTCATTTCCCGCACATCTTAAAACAGCATTTCGACTAGTTGGGCATATCTTTGGTTTCAAATTTTTGGACATAATGTATTTCAATTGTCAAGTTTCATGGTGCTACATCCAGCGCACAGACTTTGTCCCTTGTATTTGAGAATCCCACAACTATCTAGTCACTTTTGAATCACGTTGTTTCCCCAGGAAGGAGACGTTGCACGGTTGGAGCCGTCCTTCGACGGCGATGGATGAGAGAGTCCAGACACCAGGTTGGTACCATTCGTCCACCACACAAATCAAGGAACAGTGGAGGCAGTTTTGAAGCATTTAAGTGATGAGTTCTGTGCACATGGGGCGTTGTATTGTTAACACACAGTCAGGCACAGGCATGATCCTATGGATTTTTGCACATTCAGTTACAAATTGGTGAGTGACACCCTGAGGCACCTGCACACATAGAATCAAGAGGTACATTCTGTGCTCTGGCGTGCAGGCGAGCACCCTGCATACTGGCTTTTATACCTTCAACAGTTTTTCATTGTAACACTGCTCGCACAAGGCTACAATTATAGCATTCATTCTCACGAAAAAAAGTTCAGAATGATTCCAGAAACGGTTCCTTGCAGCCAGTGAGCAGCCGAAACAAGTTTCTGGTTCAACGCTGTAATTTGCAAAGCACTCAAATTCTCACGTTCATGATCGTCACCCTTCACCTTTACAACCAAAGTCAAAGTCATATTTTGTTCATATCTATGTTTGACAGTGGAAGTTGAACTGCCACAGCGCCCTCAGACATCAGTGTCGGTCAGTGATGGAACGCAACTACAGATGAACCAACTTACCCTAAGGCCATTCAGTACAGGTATGCCAGCATCTTGTTTTGTTTTCAAACCTCTGACCCAGCTTTGCTTATTTCCAGCGCTGAATTCACAGAATTCATCACTTCCTTAGACCCTATAGCTTGATGTTCATGTTGCTCTGGTCCAAATTGTTTGATGTGACCCACACATATGCCACTGTTTGCATTACATTCTTTTGGTTTCCATTGTAAGGGTTTGAAAATTTGGATGGAGCTCATCAAGTACACTCTGAAGTGTACAAATAACCCTGGATTGGCTGGGATATAATGACAAACCTTCCGGCAAGAATGACTGATTGTACAAACATAGAGAGATTAGGCGTAATCAATGAAACCTTCCAGCAACTTTACCACAGTAGAATATGTTGTAACTCGTCAAACCCCAGGAGCCATACGGAAGCCCTCTCGCAAGCCGCCCCAGGCGTCCGGCTTCATGTGGGTGCGCATGAAGAGGCGCGGCAGCGCAGGCGCCAATCTGCAGTTCAAGCGCATCACGGAAGAGATTCGCCTCCAGTGGGAGGAGGAAGACAAGAAGCAACGGCAGGACCACCGGCAAGAGAAGAGCCAGAGCCCCCGGCGCTACGACGCCTTTGCTGGCCAGTGGCTGACGTTTGCCGCCGGCGGGATGGACGAGCACCATGGCCAAGGGGAGGAAGAGGGACGCGGGTCTGACTCAGGTGGGGTGGTAGAAGCATTCACCGGTAAGTTGCACACAGCAGATACATGGACATGGAGCTGCAAAGGGATATTCCCAACTAAACAAAAGCATCAAATTACAATTTGCACATTGAATCCGTAGGGTCCCATCAAACGGCATCAAAGTATCAGGTGGCCATAGATCGGCCAACCATTGCTGTAAGCAAGCATTTTGGTTTGTGACCGTGTATCATAAGCTGTAAACTTGGTAGTGAGGCTTATTTTCATGAGAAATGGCATGAAGTATGCAATTTTCTTCATTATTTGGCATAATGGACATGGTCACCTCTATATGGTGGTTACCATTCAGAGCCAATATAAGTACTAAGTGCTAACCTACATTTATGTTTTTGTCATATTGGTATATTTTTACATTTACAAAGTTTGACTTGCTTGAAAGCCTGCCTACTTTGTAACTGCTGTGCATGGTGCCGTTGTCTTTGTCTATTGGCAGCAGATGTACGTTGAGCAACGGGGACCAGTGAAAGCTATAGTACCCATTTGTTGGCCCACATTAAGGCGCCTTTCCATATGTGGGTAATTCCAGAAATTAGCGGTCCATGTTTTTGTGTGTCCCTGTCACATCTGATATATGATTTTGTAAGTACAGAGCATATTTTCTAATGAATGATGATGAATTAATGCAAATTACCTGCCAAACAAATAGTGATAGTTTGAAACTAATTCCGGTGATATTTTCCGTGTCAAATAACAAAGGCCAGATGTAACAGGGACACCAAAATGTCACACTTTTGGACTCCTGATTTCTGGAATTACCCATGTACCTTTTTTTTGGTACGCTGTGTATATGATGCGTTTCACTGTCACAGACACAAAGATTGAACCATTAACATAACACAAGTGTGCGTTGCGTTCAGCCATCAAAAGTGCTCCCGGAGTGTGGCGCATGTGTTGACGTGCACAAAGCATATATCAGACTTGCCATGCATCTGTGACGTTTCTTATTCATTGGAGTCCATTTGATTTTTTTTCTCAGCACAAACGTCGAACCTTATTGCAGGTTTTACTGAATGCATAATTTTTTATGCATAAAATCCCCTGATTGCACGTTTACTCAGTCAAAATGCCAGTAACCTGACCATGGGGTACCAGCGATATTTTTCTTAAAGTTTTAATTTCTTTGCTGATAAATGTTTCAGAAATTACGTCTAAGCTTTTCAAATTTTTCTGTTAAATTTTGAGAAGCAGGTGTTGGTCTTAAGCCTTCTTGTCCTTTTTCCCATCTGATGCGTATCTTTCTCCTTGAAAGGGGAGACCAACTCAGAGTATTACAACATTGAGGGGAAGATAGGGGCTGACGTGGCCAACCAACTGCGCATGGGGAACAAGATACGCATTGGCGTGAATGGCAAGATCCAGTCGGACAGCCTGAGGGTGCGTAAGTGGAGGAAGGAGGTTGAGAGGTGAGTAGGAGGAGCAAATGCAGTGCGCCACCAAGAGGTTGGAACAGAGAGGCCGTCTTTTGTAGTATGTTGTGAGAAGCCAGAACTAGGAGCCTTTGCTGCAGTGGCTGCACACTGGTATGCCTCTTCATCCAATATCACACCTTGACCCACCAAAATCCATGAACTCCATGTAGATAGTGGCAGGTGCAAGTTTCGGGTGACTTACCAAAATCAGTGAACTCCATGTAGATAGTGGCAGGTGCAAGTTTCGGGTGACTTACCAAAATCAGTAACTCCATGTAGATAGTGGCAGGTGCAAGTTTCGGGTGACTTACCAAAATCAGTGAACTCCATGTAGATAGTGGCAGGTGCAAGTTTCGGGTGACTTACCAAAATCAGTGAACTCCATGTAGATAGTGGCAGGTGCAAGTTTCGGGTGACTTACCAAAATCAGTAACTCTATGTAGATAGTGGCAGGTGCAAGTTTCGGGTGACTTACCAAAATCAGTAACTCCATGTAGATAGTGGCAGGTGCAAGTTTCGGGCGACTTACCAAAATCAGTGAACTCCATGTAGATAGTGGCAGGTGCAAGTTTCGGGCGACTTACCAAAATCAGTGAACTCCATGTAGATAGTGGCAGGTGCAAGTTTCGGGCGACTTACCAAAATCAGTGAACTCCATGTAGATAGTGGCAGGTGCATGTTTTGGGTGACTTACCAAAATCAGTGAACTCAATGTAGATAGTGGCAGGTGCAAGTTTCAGGTGACTTGCCAAAAACCATGAACTTCATGTAGACAATGGCAGGTGCAAGTTTCGGGTTTGTGACCCGCATACTGGTAGGTTTCTGTATGACACAAACTGCCGACGAGGCAGGCATAAGAACCCTGTGTGGATCTGCGAATTTTAGACACTGGGGCAAGAAAATTTGTGATCCTCCAAATCAATGCAATATCAATGTAAAATTTGGGAAGGCTGTATTACTGTGACATCCTTGGAGTAAAGGTCAACCTTGTGCCTTACATAACTCAGAATATTGCAGATCCATTAAATATTGCAGATCCATTGAATTATGACTGTTATATTTTGTTCTTTACATCATCTTGTGGGACCCCGATCAGCAAAACTGGTCAACTCAGGCGAAACATGATCTTGGTGAATCGCTCTTGGGTGCGTGACATTTGCATATAATGCCATGTACCAGTCAGTGCTTTCTTTAGCTGCCCGTTCATCGCTGCATGTGGACCAACTTCTCCTACATGAAGGGGACCATGCAGTAAATTACTGTTCCGTTACGCGTTTCCTTGATGGTTAGAAGTGCTTTATAACAATTTAATTGAACACTTTATATTCTGAGGAACAACGTACGCAAGGCACCTGTACCCGGTATTTAGGTCGTTCAGATTTCAGTCCCACATTTTCTTGTTTCTGTTACATCTGACTTACATGTGCATGTATGACTTTGTAAATTTTAAAACACATTAATTTCCAAAAGTGATTGAGTAAAGCAGATTACCGGCCAAAAAATAACAATACATTAAAATCAATTTCAGTGATATCCCTTGTCAAATTATGCATATCATTTGCTGAATATGTGAAACATCAACCTCATTCCCATGGTGTTAGGATGTACAGGCTACCTGCTGTCCTGATCTGATATTGGAAAACTGGCATGTTGAGAAACTCTACACATGTAAATTAGGAATAGTCTGGTGCCTGCTTATAGGTTAAAGTTAACATTCATTTTTTGTAAGTGATGTCTAGTTAAACAGGGTCAATTTAGTGCAGCATTTCAGATTGGAAAAGAAAGTTGTTAAAAATAAAACGTCTTCTTATCCATTCACTATGCAGTTTCACAATTTATACGAATATATGAAATGAACTCTGTTGTTAACGTAAAATTATCATTGTTCCATGCATTGGTCCTTTAGGGCAGAATCCATCGCCTCAGATGACTCCTACAGCTGGGCCGATTCAGATTTTTCAAAGCTGAATGGCCAAACCACCAAGTTGATGAAGAAGGATTTATCCCCAGTGGTTCCCCTGTGTTGGGACGACCAGCTGCACAGGCCCGACGTCAAAGTCATTGAAGTCAAGGACAAGCCCTCGCCCTCTACCAAACCGGTGAGGGTCAAAAATCCTTCCTATTTGCAGCAAACGGCAGCCAGAGTCGTAGTAGAAATTTAGGTCAGGAGTCATATCCCCCACAGTTCATTCACGAGTCACTTCTGAATTTACGGCAGGTACAAGGCAGCCTTACTTTGTTGTGGAATGTCCAATGATAAAAATGTATGGATTTGAATACCTCATTAAATCATATTTAATTCTTGTCCTGTTCTGCCTGGTTTTTACAAGAACATGTCTCGTGTTTGGCATTTGTGTTAGTGAAATGATCAAGTTGGCTCAGATTTGTTACTGCAACAATCTAACACTGCCTGTAATCGAGGTTTGCTCTTTTGGTGTGTTGTTTTAAGGATCTTTCTGAGAGGCATCCTGTTGTCTTTGAGAAACTCGTCAAAGACGATGCTCGCCCCAAGAGGGGACCCAAGCTGGAGACCTATCGACTGAGCCATCGCACCAAAAGCAAGCGCAACCTGGACGGCACGGAGAGCCTTAGCAACCGCATCACTGTCATCACCGTGGACCAGGTCGACGAGGACAGGGAGTCCCTCTGCTCTCTGGACTACGAAGAGATCCTGCAGAGAAGCTTGGAGGTTGAACCGGCCACAGAGGATGAGGCCCCGTCCCTGCTGCGCCACCCGGAGGATGGCCAGAAGATCGTACCAACAGATAGGGTTTTGCTGTCTCCCTTTGCCGAGGGCTTGGTTGGTGAGCCCAGGAATGGGTCAGTTTCAGGGATCAAACCCTCAGGACCCAGCAGCAGTCCCCGTCACTCTGCTGTCAACACCGATACGAGACTGGTCACCCGTAGCATGACCCCTAAGCCCCGGACTGTGCCCTTGACCAGTCCGGTGCCAAGCTCCCCGAGCATTGTCAGTGGCCGGCCTCGCACCGGGTCCCAGACTTCACAGCGGGCCCAGTCCAGCGGCAGCAAGGGGCGGTACTCCTTCAGCCAGCCCCCAACACCCAGGAACCTGAACAGTCCCCACCCAAATCTGGTCAAACCAGGACAGCTGCCACGGACGGGAGTTTCCAGCATCAACCCAGGGATACCGGAGGGAGAGCACGAGTATATCAAAATCTCCCAGCCTATTCTGCCCGGGTCGGAACGGACTCAGTCCCGGATGGACAATTTGGCTGCCATCGCCCGCGTTGGAGAGAAGAATGCCATAGTGGAGGACTACAGGGGCTCCTCAGTGAGCTTGGGTCGGAATCCCTCAGTTACCAGCTTGGACAGTATGGACAGCTTGAACGTCCAGGGTGGCCAGGTTGTCAACCAGCTACCGGATGACCTGACCGAGCCGCCGTGCAGTTGCAGCCCCGAGGCCAAACGGGCAGTCTCCGCAGCCCTATCGCGGGTCTCCAGGGACTCTTCAAATGTCATCAACATTCCCACGGCTGACATGAACATGAGTATGTCCGATCTGAACTCCATGTCAGATATGGACCCCCTGGCATCCTACTCTTCCTTCAGAGGAAGCCTTAGCTCCGATGTGGCAGCAGCAGAAGCTGATCTCATGCCAGAGGAGGAAGCAGAGACCAGGGATCTTATCGATGAGATGGGTAGTGAGCAAGTAGATGGGGCTACCCGAAGCCTCGCCTCCAGTACCTCATCGCAACACCTGCCATCTCCAGAGAGACAAGAAGTGGGGTACATCATCAACAAAGTGGATGGTTTGGAGTTGAGGCAATCCCCTGGTGAGCCCAGTGAGGAGTCACGGAAGACAGCCTCAGCTAAGAAGCCCAACCGGACTGTGACGTTTGCTGAAGAGATCCAGACCCCCTCCGTCCCGAACTGTACCCCGGAGTCCACGCCAAGGGACCCAACGGACGTCGACTCTGTGAAAAGCGAAGTGGATACTGACGACAGCAGCAACAGGCCCCAGAGCAGCGAATCCAACCAATCTGCAACTGATGAACTGAGTGTTCTCAGATCCAAGATCAAGTCAGACTTGGTGGAAACCCAGCGGGTAACGCAGCATGATCTAGCTGCCTTAGAGGCCCGGGGGTATAAAGGGAAGGGAGAAGATTAAGAGGGGCTTCCCTGATATTGTCCAAATTTTTTTCGTGATCAGTCAGGTCGAATGCCTGATACACTGAGCTTAACCACAACATCGTCCAACGGGTGAAGGATTAGGGACTGTTAGCATGAATTCTTAACATTACATGCACACTGCACTGCGTGTACATGTTCAGTCTTCAAAACACTTCATCTGAAGGGGTTGAAAGAACGCACTAGCTGGGAAGTGAAGACTTTCATTGCAGGGTTTAAGATTGAGTCACTTCAAGTGATTGAATATTCTGCCCTTCATTTGAATACATGTATTCAACCTCTATTCAAATATTAGGTTGTACCTATTGCCCACAAAGAGAGAAACAGAATGTAGATTATTGTGTGGTGGGCTACCTCAGTGATGTTCATGTGCCCATGGGGAATATTAACACTTGGCTGACCTGTCCTTTGAAAAGCGGGTATTTTGCAAGAACGATGTCAAATTTCTTGCAACATTGAAGAGAAAATGACCTCAAAACATCTGTGAAAAACTCCCATGAGGGCTTGGCGTAGTAAACAAATGCACTGCAACGGCATACATTTATGTCTCTGAGAAAATGGACAGAGGACGGATTCTTTGCCTGCCCCTTTCCATCTCATGTTACAGGGTTCAGGGTTGAATAGAGCATGTGTGGCATGTAGTGAATGGTGTGAAAAGTTTAATGTCTTACCTTGAGTTAACCGTACAAAAATTATCAAAGGTCTTAAGAGACAATATGTACGCTGCTCAGGATCACTTTGTAGGGGTTTGCCATTTGTGTGCCAACTCTGGGCAGAACTGAGAACATGGAAATTGAGAAAATTCTGGGCAGTCATAAAGTAAGGAGTTCACAGCATGCCGATGAGAATGGAACTTTTCCATGAAATATGAAAATTAGACAGGCGCACGTGCACTTCTACTGGTTGGCAAGCGCGGCTGTCAACACTGTCGGCAGCATAGGAGAGCTGCTCTAACCATAACCTGGCACATCGAAGGTCAGTCAAAACTGTATTGCAGCCTTTGTACGATACTTCAGCACGCTTTTCTCTAAACTAAGCCAAGTTTTCAGTATCCTGAGCTTGGAAAGTAACAATTCCTTGCCTTTAAGTTTGGCACTGACGTCAAACTATACTAGCACAGAAAGGCTGTGTATGTGCTCATGGAGATTTGTAATGTTATGTCCTAGATTGAAGCCACTTTGCTAACCAGTGGTAGTAATGTGCATGCCTCTGCCCTATTTCCATATTTTATGGGAATGGTCCATTCCTTTTCTGTTGAGAAAAACACAAAGGACAGTGAGGAATGAAATTTTATTGTGAAGTTATTTTGTATACTTTAACATGCAAGTTACGATTTTGCTTCCAAAGTTTATAACTGAAACCAAAGTTTTTTGCGTGTTGTGTGTGACTAATAAGGTGTGAAATATTTATGTGTTAATTTTCTTTTTGTCTGTTTTGGGCAATAGTTTTGTGCAAGCTCTTCTGTATAGAGAGATAAATTTAGCTTTAAAAGTGGACATTGGCATTTTGTTTGCATTGTAAATATGCTTGAACTTTTCGTTTTGTGATAGAAGACTTTGTTGATTGTACAGTATGGGAAATGCAGGACAGGACATCCTGGAAGACTTTTTGGCCTGAAATCAATTTGATACGAGGCTGAGAAAAACTTGTATTTCCATGGTAACATCTTTCAAAGTTTTGTCACAATGGATAGGTAAGGAAAATGTCTTTCTTTGAAACCTTTTGAAATTCAGGTTTGTGCTTGTCGTTATACCAGCATTGTTTATTTGGGGATACTGTCAATAATATTTTGTTCAGTTGTTACTTTTAATAGACAGGGTACCCAATTTCAGTCGTACATATTGTATACATTTGAAAGCATTAATGGGATGGTACCAGGTGATTCTGGGGCTCGAATTGAAATCATAGAATAGAGTCTGGTTCCTTATTTAACGTTTTCAAATGAATACGCTATGTTGGGGAATCTGACTGAAATTGGGTCTCCCGCGAATACAGTCTATTTGGTTGTTACATCATGTAGCAGACTTGAAGTTCTTTTACAGTGTTTTCTTCTGAAATATTTGACATGCATACTGTAGAAGGGCACAGCGGTAGGCTTACAAAGCCTGGTTGATCTCCATTTGTCAAGCCAAACAATCTGTACTTATGATATAACACTGTGTTTACAGCAGTGTATGGTGGGATAGATAGGGGCCATTGGTGCATATGTCACCATGCACTGCTGTCATTTAGCATGTGAGTATGTTTCCTAATGGCATTTTTTTACAACCATTATTTTAAATCCTCCAGGGAGTTTTGACCACCAGTGGTCAGTCTTGCTTAGTACCCAAGATATATTTTGTGGGAGAAACGGCCATAGTTCAATGATTGCTGAGACTTGCCCATCGGTGTAAGGCAGGTGTACTTAATGGGTCAGAAATCTGGCTGTGTGCACGGGACCATTTTTTTTAAAAGCCAGAGTGTGTTGGATAATGAGATTAATATACACTCTGTCAGCAGCCTTAATTGCCAGCAATTAACTTGTACCAAAGGTAGTCACTAGCTACACTGCAGCAACTACCATACATCCACTTCCCATGGATGCGTGTGTACGTCCAAGCCACAGGCAAGGTTTCTTAGACAAAGCCTTACAAACCTGCATAGCCAGCGGGAATGCTTTGGCTAGTTTGGGTATCAGGAGTGATGCTGAACAAACACTTTCCTTGCCTGTTTTTTTTTATTGGCAAATAGAAGTTTCAGTTGTTGGTTGTATTTTTGTATTTTTTTTAACAGCAACTTCAGTATTTTGTTTATTTCAGGAAAATGGTGTCATTTGCAGACAAAACAAAATGGCCTTCGAACAAACTTATTCTGCGTATGTTGCTGATTTATTTTAAATGGACAAATACGCCCCTGAAATTGACTTCTAGTTTTGTACTCTTCTTCAAAATTAGTTAGAACTGGTGCAGAGGACTTATTGTAAAATCTTTCCAGTGTGGCATAGTTGAAAGGGCATAAATATTTAATTGAAATTAAAGCCTTTCTCAGCCTCTGTGATTTTTTCAAATGATTTGATATTTCAAATGCGAATCAGATCTAGTCTTGAAATATTTTATCATGCCTTATAACTCCTTTCCTTTGTTGCCAAGATATGAAAAAATAAACATGAAAAATAGATTCAAGGCACTCAAATATGAATAAGACTGACCTTATCTCACTTGTACCTATTTTGGTGATTATTTTTGTGGGGTTTTGTGGCAAATGTGGGGCTACACCAATCTTTACACAACACCCCATCGCGTTACATGAATTTCTCAACAAATGCCACATGGCTGTGTAGTGTGATAGAACCATCTGATGGAATGCTGAATTTCTGGTATAAAATGCTGCTGATACAAAGATGCAATTCAAATGTGCCGTCAAACGTGGAGAGGAATTTTCAGGACAGAGGAACATCAGCTGGAATACACACTAACGCGTATTACTGCATGCGCATCTTGTGATTTTCTGCCAAAGCGAGTATACCTTGCACGATATGCGGCAAAGGGGGACCCCCCCAATGTGATGCACAAGCTGTGTACCCTAAGGCCATTGTGCCTACTTCACCCCCCCTCGGAAATCTTAAAGGAATTCCAAAGATTCCATCAACACAAAAGAAAGCACAATAAAAGGGGGGGTCCCCTTTGCCGCATATCGTGCATTATATGAATGTAAGAAGAGAAAGTGGGGATTGGATGTTATCAATCAGATGACGAGGATTTATTCAGGTGCTGTATGTAAATACACCAATGAATGCTTCACATTTGAACAATGGAAAGAATTCGTTAACAGATTGTTCCATTTTCACTTGGTTTCTCCTCATGAAATGGAATCCTTCACCTGCCACTTTATGGGATTAATTTGACCACTCCACTCATAGACATTCATTGTAAATGAGTGCAACCATCTGTTGACTTTCAATGTTTGCCATGTGTTACTATTCAGCCAGCCCACCAGATTCATGACCATTAATGCGGTACGGTCAATCTTTAGTCATGCATGCATTGTATTCATTTGCAGCAAGCAAAGTGCTCAAAACCTAAAGAGTGCTTTACAACTAACCTTGTGAAGTTGCAACTTGATAAAGGCTGTATACTCTGAGAACAATATTCTAGGATCTCAATTTCAATCAACATTTGCAGTCGTGTTTTGAATTGCATCAAATTCATCATCTGCAACAGTTCCTTTCATTCAGCCGATTGCAGCTAGGCACCGACTTTTGTGCACTGAACAGATTACAGCAACTGCACGTCTGCTTCGCTGAATTAAACATTAACCCTAACCTCCAAGGGTGTATGTAAAAATCGTATTGAAATTGGAGGATTTGGGACTGTTAGGGTCAACTACTTTGGCAAATTTCCCAAATGCATCTTTTGACACATCGCTGGAAATGCCCTTTTTTTATAGGTTTCATCAAAAGGACAGCTTGCTTGAAAGAATTATTCCATAGGGAGCTTTATCCCTTGACAATCTTTCATTTCCTTTAAACAAAGAATGTCCTCCAGCAATGATAAGGCCAGTTACTTTATTAAAGGCTGCAAATGTGGGAAGTGACTAGATACTAACCCGTGAAACCTGGTCTGCTATTTTTCTCAAGACTCTTAGAGGGTTCATGCTTGGACTCTGTTTCTGCATCAATTGAAAAAGGAAATCCCAAACACAATGATAAAATTGGAAAATGAATAGCACAAATGGGTCGGATTCGAACCAAGGACTATGGATCTGTAGTTCAAATCACTACCAACTAAGCTATCGAAGCGACGTAATGGATTCCGTTTTTGAAATGTCTCAAATGGTGTATTGCATTGTCCCCTCTTCATGAATCATTGTCCCCCTGCTACTGAAAAAAGTAGCGCACCAGGTTTCACGGGCTAGTATTAAGTTGCTTCCGCAAAGGTGGGGCTGTATTTGTAAAGAGAAGCAGGTCCAGGAACCAGTTCAGAAAATTTAAGAATTACTAGAACATCTGCAACCAACCCCAAAGGAAAAAAATGAGAAGGCCGACGATTGGTGCCAAAGCTACATTTATTGGTTATCAAACTCATGTTTTTCAACACACACCGTTAGTGATCACTTTAGAATACGTGGGACAAACATTAATAGTGCTGAAAAATGAGCAAATTATAGTGGTACCACTGTACTGTTTGGTACTGAAACTGAAAACGAGATATTTCACACACTGCATGGTTCTGTAACTGTTAGAAAATGACTTTTTTGCAAGCAGATGGTGAGAAATGATTAGTACCTGCTCACTTTAAAATGCCTTCATCGTTGACTGAACAAGCTGATGAATATCATTCTGATAATTTCAAAACCAATTTGAAAAATTTGGTTGCTCTGGACCAGTGCTGTAGTCAAGACCAGACACAAGACCATCAGATGGCCATGCACAAGACCAGACACAAGCCCATCAGACGCAAGTCTTGTAAAGAGCAACAGGTTGAACACTGACAAGGGATGCTTTCGTTGCAGTTCATTTAATGGCTTGTGACTTGAATTCAGACTGGAGGTTCTAGCATTAGTCTTATGGGGTCTTAAGATGGTCTCAAGAGGTTTCAACGACAATAAAGCTCCAGAGTACATGTAACAGCTGGCATTGATTCATGGACTTGACTTTGTCAAAATCGAAGGTAACACAACTATTTTTATCTTCCACTAAATATATACCACCTACACAAATGTCTGTCTCTAAGACTCTTTCGCCCGTGATTACACCTTCACAAATGGCGCTAAGTGACTACAGAATGTCTTGGTATTTCCCTTTTTTAAATATAAAAACCTGCAAATGAGCAAGGTCAGAGAGTCAGCAGGTTGCACGTTGCTGCCTAACTTATCTCCACAGGTTGGCAATTCTAATTGATCCCAAAATGCACTCTGCAACTTCAATAGTTTTTGCTTGGATGGACTGTTATTTGGTCTTGTGAAAATGATTAAGAACAGCTGCGACAGTGGCACTCAGAAATTTAGGAATACGTGTAGTTAAAAAAAGGTAGATATCCAGGTACAAACATTTTTGGAAACTAGGCAAGTAAACCTCACCAACTTACCAAGTATTAAAGTAACAAAAACTAATGACTGTATATAAAAAGTGACTAAATCCCACAAAACGAGTCTGAAAGGACTTTATGTTGGTGAAAAATGCTGAGAGTTCCATTCAGTTTACACTGTGCAAGATTCTTCTAGAAACATTTGATGAAAAGTGTCTCAGCACCATCCTTTCGACTCATCTTGTTGGGTCACATCTTGTTCCATTCAGTGATGGGATTCCTGTGCACTGAAGGATTTCTCCAGTAATGGTTGAACATTATACCAGAAGCCATCAACTATTTTCAAAGGCTGGGTGTTTGGTACCTGTTGCGTGCATTTACATGCCGTGCAGGAACCAGGTACCCCTTTGAAGTAAACAAGGGTACCTTGCTACCCATAAAGGGTATCCATGACTGGGAAGTGGACCCTGGTATCAACAGGTGGGTATTCAGGTATCTGGTTCCACTGCCCACCCTTTCTTGCACTCTGAAGCGGAGCTTCACCACCAGAGAAGAGATATGCCAGAGGATAGCTTTTTTATCAGTCTCTCGCCATGCCCAACGCACACCCAAAGACCGTTTATGTACATTCAAATGGAAATCGGGTGTGCATGTTCAGGACATCCCATTCAAAGTGTGAATAAACCTGTGCACACACGTGATGAGCCAGTCCCTACCAAAGAACTGCTTTTGTGCGTCCTGAAAGTGCAGTGATCCTGTGTTCAGACTAGTCCGAGTGAGATTGTCTACTCTTAAAATAATTTTGGCAAGAGCAAATACCCACTTACAAGTTGTCCACTTTGGAAACTGCAAAAGCAGCCAGTACTGACAGTGAAGAAATAATATTTCCTGAATACATGTACTATTAATTTTTCTAATACAAGCGTAGCAAGTTGACATCTAGTGCTGGTATACGCTTATTACAAGTACCCCCCAAATTATAACCTGATTCTTACAGATTATCTAACCATGATCGCTGGCTCCAAATCTTTCCACACACTGCTGGGACAGTATAAACAAAATCTTGGCAAGTGCATGCTCGTGTACAATGCTCCACTATTCAGCTTCTTGACAGGAGCTGACAAAGGATTGATCCAAGATCTAGTGGCTTCTCACTGTACAGTCGAACCTCGTTACTAAGAGCACTGTTAGTACAAGATTCTGCTTCTGTTAGTACAAAATTTTTAGGTCCCAATATTCTGTTGCCATTGTTTTCACTCCGGATAATACAAGGCTCCTGTTATGACAAGGTAATTTGCTAAGTCCAAAGGATCTCTTATTAACAAGGTTTGACTGTATGCTACTTGTATACCTTGAATCCCCCTCCCAAAAAAGTACTGTTTACTGTGAAAAAAGACTTTTCAAAACTTCTGAAATGAGAATTCACCTGTTTTATTTTTTTTTGGGGGGGGGGTAATATACAAACGCATCAAATGTTAGAGCAATACTAATGATGGAATACCGACTTTTTAAAAATAAACACATCTTCCTCTATAAGGGACAACTGTGATAACCATCAAACACAAAATCAGAAACCACAATCACAGTCAATACTGGACAAATGCGTATGCGGGCAGGGCGTCACAATCACAATGCCTGACAAAGAGGTATACCCAGCAAGACAAGGGACGGAAGGGTACCCTTGGTACATGTTCAATCCCTATAGAGACTCTGGAGCATTGTTACCTACCACATCCCCCCTAGATGTCTGTAAAGAATTCCTGAGATTCTGATCAAGCAATGACCAACACAAAGGTGTGCGTGGGGGTGTGCTCTTCGTCCCATATCTTGCTTCATGTGTATGGAGGACTGAGGCACCATTTGTGGCACTGTTCATGACATCATTTTCATGACAGTAATGTGATTCTTGTGGGGCTGGTAAATGGTGGAAGAGGAGTTGAGTGCGCCACCTGTGTTTAGTAAATGTGCTCTCTGGCCTACGTGTGCTGCGTGCAAAACGTTTAAGCTATTCGAATATCAGTCATTGCAAGTACTGTAAGTGAGTGGTACTGGGAAGTCTGGGATTGATGGGGTCCGTGCCGGGATTAAAAAAACAAACAAACATGGAGTGAAGTGCAGAGACAAAGCAGACCAGTATATTATGGACAATATTCTCACATTTTTGTTCCTTCTTTTTGTCGTCTTCTGAAATCTTTGTTGCTCCCCAGTTGCAAAAGGAAGTGAGCCCTAACTCTGCTTGAGGAACAGCAAATCTAGAAAAACATCCCTCACATCCAAACAAACAGATTCCCCAGGAAGTCTGGACAGTTTTCAAACTAATACCTTTAAAATAATCCTTTTGCCAAATACCACAAAAAATCCAAAGATGTCAAGTGATAGGCTGGTGTAAAAAAGATACTGGCAAACATAAACTCAAATCTCTCCCATAAAAAGTTATTCTTTGCTACCAAACAACATTTATCGGACAACGTACTAACTTGTTGTCAAAGGCCTCAGGGAAAGCACACACTTCATATAGTTCCCTGAAACCCTCTCTCTGACCAACTCTGAAACAAAACTACAGTAAACACATGGTAAAAGGGGACCAGTACCTGTATTTTCATAGAGTGCAATATGTTCAAACATAGGACTATATATGCATGCTTGTTCAAGACGTTACACGTATCTGAAGATTCTTTTTTCAGTTCTTGCTAAAATAATCTTGGCTCTTCTTGACGTCTGGCTTGATGGTCTCGGCTCCTGGGCGCCAGCCGGCAGGACAAACTGCACAAAATATTTGGAACAAGGAAACACCAAACTAGTCACTGAAACTGTACAGAAAAGAGGTGAGCATTTTTCATAATTATGTCAAATGTATGCATCATTGGAGTGTGGCTTATAGTTCGAGTATTCTATGTCGTAACTCCCAACAGAATCAGGGGTTTGGATCCAGCAACTGGTGACATGTTTTGACTTAGGACAAGTCGCTATGCCCCTGGTTGCTTCTCCCCACCCATTAGAATAAATGGGTACCTTTGAAAGTAGAGTTGGTTAACAATGCGCTTGGTTTTGCGACTGTTTATGCCAGAATATCTGTACATGTACAGTTGAACATGAATAACACGAGCATGCTTGAGACGAGATCGCGCTTAAGATGAGCATATTTCTTCAGTCCTGTTCAAAATGTACACATTCCTATGAGAGAAAACTTACTTAATGCGAGCTATGCTAAGACGAGAACACGGACAAGACGAGCACTTTTGCCTAACTGGCAGAGTCAAAAACCATTGTCTATGGCATTTTTAATACGACTACAATTGAAAAGCGTCTTCAAAAGCTTAATACCAGTAATCCCAGTAAGTAAATTCTGATGGAGCGCGTCATTAGTTTTCCAAAAATGCTAATCCGCTCTGCAATTTGCGCTGCGGTTTTACCAACGATGACTTAGCGACTCTGTTCCTTGTGCCACTAGAGGGGGCTTTATTCTAGACGACAATAGGTGTTGCGATGTCATGGCATCAAAGGAGTTTTGATCACAGCGGGTCTGGTCCGAAAGAAAGAGTATTACCTTCTCCATGCTTGTCGGTGAATTGGAAGGCCTGGACCAATCGTAATGTCTCATCTACTGAGCGTCCTACTGGGAGGTCGTTGATGGTGATTTGACGGAGGATACCTTTGTTGTCGATGATGAAGAGACCGCTACAAGAAACCACAGCACAAAAAGCTTGAGTACAAATCAATAAACTCAAGTACAGTAGAAAACCTCAGATCCTGCCATGAATATTTCAATGAATTTGAGTACCAGTACAGACTGAAATAAAAACAGTAGAAATGTCTGACCCCCCCAAAAAGCAAACATTTTCTCAACCCTTTCCTTTTTCTCCTTTTTTGGAGAAAGGTTCAGCTAGAATCAAAAATGTCAAGCCCTCTGAACTTTCGGGTTCGTGTATTTCTTTCAGGTCACCGTCATCAGTAAGCCATGTGCAGCAGTTTTTGTGTTATACTCTACAGGGGAAGAAAGGCATTGACTACGAGAGCAATTACAAGTGTTACAACACCCTCCCCTTCCCGAACCCACGAAAATTGTTTTCACGGAATCCCTGTCATCTCAGTAGGAAACAAAACAAAGCCACATTCACGTAGTAAATTATGGAATAGATAACATGTCCATATCGTCATTCATGAACTTGAATAATTAATAAGTACATGCACCAATCGTTTCTTTGTCATGGACTGCCGAACAGAACGTTGGTTTGTTTGGGGCAGATGACTCCCCCGACTCAAATATTATTTATTCATTATATAATAAAAGTGATGATTTGTGGCTTAACCTCTCCTCCACAAAGTCACAGTGCACTGTCAAAAAATAGTCTGCAGTGATTGCCATGGGTGATATTCATTTGGCATCAAATAAGGAGTCTGCATTTGTTCCATTTTGTGGCAACGCGTGATTTCAGGCAGAAATTTTCTGTGAATAACCACGGTCTTCTCTGATGAGACGATCTAAACGTAACATTATTTATGGGTTGAGTGGTACCACAAGAAAACAATAAGAAAGGTTTCTTAATCGAAGGGATTACCGACATTATTTCCACTCTCTGCGCATTTTGTGTAGTCCAAGAGAAATATCTGGGCTGCACACAGGCGGGCTTCAGCCCAGAAGACCTGCCTATTGGTGAAGACATCTCAATCACTCAAAGTACGAGTGTGCAAGGATTGGACTGGCTAGTTCAAATCTACTACAACAGTGAGTGCTCTGATTAATGACTGTTGGTGGAAGCAGCAACTTGCTGGTATCCTGTGCCAGGAAACTGTATATTTTTCAAGGGTTTACACAATGTTAAAATGAATGCTTGACAATGCCCGTCTGCGTTCCCATTTAACTCTATTTTCAAAACTTACAGGGTATTTTGGCACATTTTTGGTTCATATGCTGATGAAACTTTGCACAGACGTGAACCAAAGCGTGATGTCATTACTGGAAGAAACAATATTGCAGCAACTTTTTTCAGCGCCAATATTTGCCAGAATTAAGGATAAAATTATTGCCGTCTTAGGTGTACGTACATTCTCTTATCTTTGGTGATTTGTTACAGTGCCACTTCAAGACAGTTCATGCATACTGAGAGCCAACATACAAAAGTCTTCACAAAATATTTTGGGTGGGTAAATTTGCAGTCAACATTTGATCAGAAAACCAAAGCTTCCTAATATATATGTAATGAGTCTTTCTGGAATGACATCACAACAACCGCACTCTTGTGTCAGGAAAAGCATTTGAAAAATTTACATATCTGAAAATATGCACTTTTCAATAAAATCAGCCATAAGAAGATGTCAAATAATTTTCATACATTTAATAAGAGCAACAGTTGCACAAAATTTGTGTCTCCAAAAAAAAAAAAAATCACTGCATGACACCTTTAATGTTAGACATTGCCTTTTCACAGTGGTCAGTTTGAAAAATTCTGATAAGTGACAGGAAAACTGATAATTTAAACTTTGATCTGACACACAATGCCATCAACATTTCAAGGATCCAAAAACAGGGAGTTGGCCTTTGGAAGCTAAGGTTTGGCACAAACCCTTTAAATCAGTCCCCCCCAACACTTGTTTCAACCTACCGGAACGACACGCCATCTTCCTCTATGAGAACACCGTAATCCTTGGCGATCCTGCAGCTCTTGTCCGCCAAAAGGGGAATGCTCATGTTGCCAATGCCGCCCTTTTTACGGGGTGTGTTTGTCCTGAAAATGAAGCCAACACCAGCCCACAGGTACTTAGACTCTGCTAAAACACATGTGCAGGCATGACAACCCTTGAGTCCAACATGAACCCGACACAAGGGCGGAAAAGTGAGGCACAGTGAAGCAATGCTTGGACCTACAATGTACTGGTAATTTTACAGCACTGCTTCACAGTCAATGCTGATTCCCGACATACTCACTGAGCCTGCATGAAGACCACTAAGCAGTAAGCACGGAAAACGCAAGCTCTATACCCTCAGGGAGAAAGAGTTGCTTAAAATAAGACACATTACCAGTACAACAGTCATCTCCAAGAGCATGCAACCATCGGCATGTCCAAGCAATCACATCATTACAATCATTGAGAATGCACCTTTAACCTTATTTTCAGAGCTTTTTTTAAAGGTTGTTTGGCGCCATTTTGGTTTGTATGCAAATTACATGTACCAGTACATGTACATGTAGGCAAACTTCCATTTGTATGAGTAAATCTACATACATGGTTCATCTGTAGGAGAAATCCTCAATCTTCCATTGTCACTTTGTGAAAACACATACAATTTGCAGACTAGTACATTCAGTCAAGCAGTAGACTGAAAGCTTAACAGGCCTAGAACTCAACAATGGTGATGCAGATGTTAATGGCCACAATGTTTGATGTATGCATACTTATTCTGGTCTTCAAAGTTTATATGCCGGAACTCACTTTTGAGAGTGATAACTGAAAATTTCTGAATGGGATGTACTGGTAAGGAAAAGTCTACTACGGACTGGCAAGCTGCATCAGCTCTTTTGACCTTTGTCCAGCTCTTTTGGGAATGATTTCTCTCCCATTTCAATCAACCGCATGATCTCCCGCAAACAAATATGGACGAAGTGTAAATATTTTTCTCAGATGCCCGTTGGCCTATGTTTTCTTTCTATTTCCCCGAACTTAACTTCTTTTCACCATTTTGCCGACCGCTTCACTTAAATAAATGGAACTTCATCTGGAGCACTTCCGATTACAATGACCGGCGTGGCCAAGTGGTCAGCATCGGTATGGATTGGGAAAACAGAAACACAGGCCGGCGGGCACTTAAATCAGTGGACACGGTCCAACACCCCAGTGGGAATATCCTACCCAAACTGAGCTGAAACGTTCATCAAAAATCTGACAATGGTACACCTCGTTAGATGGTGAAAAGTATCGACGTTTTTTCTTCAGAAAAAAAAAAACAAACCTTCAAAAAGTACACTGTAAGGTAATGTGGACAGGGCATGGAAAGAGTACATATGGGAAATCAATAAAGGCTCAATACATGTATATATGTGTACACAGGGTACACTCACCAGGCCAAGTGGCTGTACTGGGAGTCACAAGAGCAAGCCAGCAGCTCACAACCGATATCCCTGAACTCTTTAGCGCGGTCACTGAAGGCGATCAACTCCGTCGGGCAGACAAAGGTGCTAACATGCAACAGAAGAGACAGCATACATGGGATAGTTAAAGATCTAAGTCATTACTGGGGTGAATGGTAAGAGACAAGCCCCTCTTCCCTCTAGTCTCTACTCCCCTTCAATCAAATGATTGCATCATATGTCAATTGTGCATGCACATGTATGTATACACGTACAGCACATGTACTGCAACTACAAAACAATTATAATTTTTCCAAGCATGCAAAATGAGGCAATGCATCAAATGAGATTCATATCAATTAACGTGCCTAAAATCGCAATTACAAAATGCTTAATTTGACAAATGCACTTGAGAAACCCTTGCTTTACTGGGCATGGGCTTTATTCACCAGATGACCCTTTTAGATCTGACTCCTAATATCAATTTTTACTCACTGACAACTCTGAATTAGGATGAAGCCTGACTACACTTTTTACCATACAATATATACCAGTATGGTGAAGGACACCAAACGCAGTGAAAATTGATGTCTTGAATTCACGCCTCTGTATTTAAGGACTTCAGGGAAACTTTTTATTCTAAAGCGGAGCATACATCTAGTATGTAGAATAGCCTTGCACGCCGCTGGAATGACTGGCATACTAGTACAAGTACATGGGCACAGTGGTTATAGCACTCTGTCATGCTGAAATGTCCATTACAGTGAGGCAACCCTGGCAAGGAGGGGGTGTGTGATCCTGTTCCGAGAACAATGTTCTGGGGGTCGTGTTCCCGCTGTTGGAGTGCAAGAACAAGAAATCCGTGTCAAGAAAGGCTGCTCAAACTCGACCACAGAGTACACCAAGTACAATGTACATGGCTGTGCAACGTTGCTGGAATGGATTTTTAAAAATTAATATGCATGGTTCAATTGCTTGTGCTGCTTGCAATTCAAGCAGAAAATTACTGTGTTGCCAGCCATCACATACAGCACTTGGACGTCAATAAAATCTCATCTACATGTACTTCACTCCACTGTGTGCCACGGGGTATACACTAAAATATGCTGATACATGTATGTTGGATTTTATCCCTTGTACTGGTCAACAGATGAAAAAATAAATTTAAAAAAAAATGGTCTGAGTGAAATGATCTCACAGATCTGGAGAATGACACAGGTCCAACTGTTCCAGAAAAGATAAATGCATCATTCTGAGCACTGTGCGGCAAATCACTGCAGAGGCAGATGCACTGTACTGGTATGTACATGCAGTATTTATCTTTGCTGTGCCGGCTGGTTTGTTCGGCTATCATTGTATCAAGCTTGTGTGCAGTGTTGGTAACTCAATTAGTGCCAGCTGAGTAGGGCGGTTGGCCTTGGCAGGCCATTTGGACCATTTAATAAAGAGGCATCAGTGAAAAATAAAAGAAAATGCCCGGGCTGATTCGGAACAGGATTGATTTGGCTGCGTTGTCCACCTGCGTTAAAATAAGGAAGCTTAGCAAAACCTGCGTCGCCGCAAAATCAACCACCGTAGCAACGCTGGGTTTGAATTGGATTTGAAGCTTTAAAGCTGGCGTTTCTTATCCGTGACTGAGAAAATTGCTACCGCTTAAAAGGTCTCTCGATTCCTGTTCTGTGCGTAACTGTTTTATTTGTTACGGCCCACTCAACCATGGGAAAAGCTGTTTCTACAAAAAATGGGGAGGGAGACGGGGAGGCTGGCGGAAAGCATTGAATAAACAATTAAACCTCCATGATGTACAGCTCAGAAGAATGATAAGTGAAAAAATATACCAAATCTTATCTGTACTGCCACTGGAAAACAGTCAGATACACGCTGCCACAAGAATTTATCCTTGGCAAGCCTTCGATGTCTTTGTATTTTACAGAAAAAAAGGTCCACGTACAGTATATATATCTACATGTACGTGTATACACTCCAAAGTTGCACATTTACATGTATTATTTAACATTGTTCTACGGGCACTGGGACACTTTACTTTCATACATGTGCACATGCCAGCTGAAAGCGAAAAAAAAAAAATGAGTTAATTTGTTTTATCAAGAAGAACTCTTATGTACACGTAAGCATCGGCAGACAATTAAATGGAGTGCCAGCCCACCATCTGGGGGTGTGCAAGCACATGTACAAGTGACAGATGACGATTAATGAGCGGAAAACATAAAAATGCTGGTGCCATCCAAAGTTCCCGGTCAATCATTTGTGTGAGCACATCAAATAGCATTCCCTACATTTTCTCACGTGATGAGGACTGCATTAGTTGACACAAAAGCAAAATTATAGGCTATTAGCATCCTGAGGTCTTTTGATGTCATAACTTATACTGGCCCCCTGTGATAGCCTTTTGTGCAGATATTCCAACATTGAAAAATTTTTGTCACACCTATCCAAATTTTGATATCATCAGTAGGGAGGTAAATGTATGTGTACATGTACATCAAGTATGCAATATTCAGCAAGCATTTGTTTCCTTGTCTGTGCCAGAAATCCTGCTCTACATGTATGTTTATATTACTTATATACATTGTAATTTCATACTTTTTGTGTGTTTAACTACACTGCATCATATTTGATTTTCACTGTTTTCAGCTGTACATGAAATATATACATGTAACATGCCCCTGGGCTCAGGTAAGATACAATAAGCAATAAATCACACGTATGTCAGTCAATTAAAAAAAGCAATTATGTATTCAAACTTCATAATTTTAGTCAACCATTGTGCAAGCCAAAAATTCTCTGCTCTTCCACTTTTGACTCCCCTAGAATATACCGTCCATGTGCATCGATGCATGGAGTTTACATGTACATAGCAACAGGATGAATCCACTAAACTGGGTGCCACCAAAATTAACTGGCTACTTTGCGGTACACTGTTGAAGAAAAACAAATTTTCTTGCTCTAAATATGGCATCTTCCTTGCATTTGAATCCTTGGCAGTGTTTACCTTTTGTTGGACAGACAATCCAAGTTGGAATTTTTGTACACAAGGCCTCCTACCAAAGGTCACTTCCAGCCAAAAAAGGAACTGGTCACGCTATTACTGACCATATCTTCATTCACAATTTCTAACCAATGGGCGCTTCATTTAGAAAAAGATAAAATCAAAATGGTAAAAAGGGGATGGCACTACTATTATTTCCATTTTCTTTATGTGAAAAACTGTTTTTGTTCTTCTCAATTATAATAGAAGATGAAGTCTGTGACAGCGTGACCAATTTCACATTTTGCATGAAGTTACATGTACAGGTACTGCATACAATGTAGGCACACGTGCCTATGTCATGTATGTGGTGTTGCCTGCACAGGGCAACCATTGACATGAACTAAGAGGTACCGGTAATATGCTCGCTGAAAAATGGCTTCTTTAGGCCGATGCCTGCAGTGGTGTAAATATCTTGCATATCTCTCCTATTGTGAGCTTAAACATTTTCAGCAGTCGCCCACCATGACCCCAATAACGTCCGCAGCATTCTTGCCAGGATCCTTTACAAAAATTCTCAAATAGTTGTCTACTCTGTAGTAAAATCAATGGCCGCATTGTCAACTGGTAATATCTCATGATAAATTGCAATCATGTACCGATACATCTCCACTGCATGTAGACGTGCAGACACAGCAGGAAAAATAATGGAATTTTTCATTTCATGAACTGAAACCTGGGTGTGTGCCCACACACACTGCCAACAGTGATTCCAGATGTACAATGTACCCCGTACATGTACATACATGTTGCAGATATAAGTATCTGCCACTGAAGATTAATGTGTTTTACCCAAATTTACGTTGTCCCTTTTCTAATGGGATTAAGAAACCTGTACTGGAAACCATTTGATTTGGGTAATTAAGGAAAGCTTCACTTGGTGAAACAAAAAATGCCTGAGTACACATACGCAGTGCTCGGTCACATGCAGCTTGTGAAAATCACAATTTATACGGTTTCGTCAATGTTATGACAGAATGCACTCACTCTGCACTCACCATCAAGAATCCATTTGTGGTGTACGGTACATCACTGACACATTTAACTTTCATAGGCTACCAAACTCAAGTCAAAGCGGCCGGGCTTCACCTTCATCAATGTGGCAAAATCTTTCTCAACCTCCTACTGGAGTGAGATTTAGAGGAAAATTAAACATCCACAGAACAATGACCAGAGCTTTTGAGGATCCCACAGTAGCAAACCGTCTGGGGTCAATATTTGTACTTCCCCACAGCTCCCCTCCCCTTGAAATACCAATCCCTCGTGCTGTACTTGTACATGTGTGTGTAAAACACCCTCATGGCATACTGAGGACCTTCCAGATTTTATAAAGAGATAAATCCGGAAAAGCCTGATGAAAAAAAATCATACCGAAAATCAGGAAAATCTTGACAAATCTCATCCCGCCAGAGGGTTAGAGTAAACCGAATGTACTGTGGCAGCACTTTCTCTCGCTCTTACATTAGCCATTCAACTCCTCCCCCTACCTGCCATCCTTCCTCAAGCTAAAATCACTGATATTCATCACAACGGGAAAAAAAAACCTGCAGAGGCAGGTGCACAACCTTCATTCCCTCTCATGCTAGAAACCTCAATCAATATCAACTGCAATGCAATCAAAATAGAGGGAAAGCTCTTGATTTCGTTGCCATTTCTCTGGCAAAGGCCACCAATGTACAGCTGTACATGTGCATGAGCCAAATTTACAGACAAGATGCTACTAAATGAGTTTACAAAATGTGCCGTTACCTAATTTCCCCCTGGACACAGTTGAAAATGTCACTCCGCAAGTTTGTCACAGTATATCAAATCAGTTGAAAGTGGGGAAAAAAAGTTGCACAAATCAGGGGTCGTCAATCATGATGTTTGAAATTTCAGCTGAAAATATTCCCACGCCTGGAACCAGATCGCCGTGAAATATAGTACCTGTAACATAATACCAGCATCAACTGCTTATAGGGCTGAGTCAATTTGAATAATTCACAATTTGAATATTCGACCTTCAATTTGATCGAATATTCGGTTGTACCGACGGCGACCGGCAGATTGTTGATAAACAAACCATACACAAAATCAGGTGCAATAACGCACACAACTGAACATTATAATCACTTTAATAGCTTCTCACATGTAGGAGTGTCTCCAGTCACGATTTAGCAAGATTTAAGAGATAAACAAGACTTACATCCCTGTCGAAAATTTCTATTCCTTTTAACCACATGCTGCTGGGGAGCCCAGTTTCAGACAAGAATTCTTTATAAGCATAGCCGGGGTGTCCGAAATCGGACAAAGGGAACTGGGCCTTGTAACAACAGACTGTATTTGTAACAAAAGATCAGGCTGCTAGGAATAACAAAAAATTTTTACTGTCAATAGTGGAGATAATTCAGGTTTTTTTGAAACAGTATACCACTATTTGTGGCATTCAGTGCGAGCGGATTTCCACCGGGGACAAAAGCGCTCCACCACTGCAGCGATGAGCCACACAGTACTGCTGCATGCTGATCTGGCCCCTACTGAAAAGACATCAGCAGCACACTGGGCCAGTTTCGGGGACAAAGGAAAATTATGTAATATCATACAATCTGGGCTCTTTTTACAAGGCGGCAGGCCTGGCTGAAATACTCCAGCGTCAATAGATTTTGTCTGTCAGATTAGAGTAGAAACCAGACAGTCCTTCATGTGGGTGTTAGTGTCCAGTAAATAAAGATATGAATTTTTAAAGCATTTTGAAAACAGAAAAAAATGAAAAATACTCTGGTCTAGCAGAATCAACATTTATAAATACCCCCGGTAGGATGTGGTTAAATTGTTTAATGAATATTTTACTTCTTAAATCGTTGTAAGATTTCTGTCGCTTTTCATTTGAATCTGCTTGAAACAAGCCTCCACAGTGCAATGTTTCTCAATTAAAACAAAAGAAAATTTTCCCTTACTTTTCATGAATTTTGCATTCGAACATTGATATTTGAAAAATAATATTTGAACATACGTCAATTGATTGAATATTCAGTTATTTAGATATTCGGCACAGCCTTAACTGGTTAATTGTTACCATAACAGCAACGTTGGATAATTTTAGTAGAGGGACTGGAAATACCACAATGAGCATATATCCAAATGTCAATTGTTATGCCACTGTCATTTTTATTTTCAGCGGGTCATGACAACAACCGCCAGTAATTTTCTGCTGTGCCTACACCATTAATGTTGCATGAGCCTGTAAGATGTGGCTGGCTCTGTCAGCAGTGAATGATACATGTACCCTGGGCATGTGTGTGGTCAGATACGCTTTGCCTTTGGGTCCAGCACACTGCAAATTCACAGTGTACATCCATGAACACTATTTGCCATGTGAGAAGCAGTTGAGAAAGAGTGATTGATTGCCTCTTGCAATCACCAAATGTAAACAAATGCACAGACAGATTAGATTGTCAACGTCTGAAAATGGTTCCTTGCCTTTCCAGTAATACACTATATTGAGAAATAATGCCATTAGCCATAATCCAGGCAGGATCCCCTTTCATCCTTTGTGAAAATTGAAAAGCATTTATGATCATATACATGATAACAACCAGCATAAAAATACATGTAATTTACTCAACGCAAAGCACTTCAGGCTATTTAATCTCTTCATCACCAGAGTCTGCAAACACAAAGTGCGTACACGTACAGTACTTTTACAGTGTGCATGTACTTTTATAAAAGGAGCTGCAACAAATGCTAAGTAAGTGTACCGTACCTGTTTGGTAGGAGAGCCAGTAAGGCAATTTACATGGAAGTCTCCCAATGGGCAAACTTGCATCAGGAGTGGTTTTCCTATGTAATCTCAGCCTCTAATGAATACCAGTCCACCACAAAACTATTGTGGGAAACTGTACCTGGATTTTGGGCTTTTCCAACCGAATTTATTAAACTCAAATTGAAATTAATTTCCTTGCCTTCGCATTGAAGAGAGTTTGCTGTTAGGCCCTCTTGCTACAGATACATACATGTATAAGTAAACATTCAAGGCTGCCATTTACATGTAACTTGGACAAAATTATTTGGGGCAAATGCTGAAAGAAAGTGGAGGGTTAAACAACACTAGGGTCATAACTTGATAAGTTGACAAGTCAATCATTCTGGTTAACATTCTTTTACATGATTAACCTAAACTACTTGGTGAAATAATTCAAACTGCTGATCTCAAATATGTACATGTACCAGTACATTCCACACATAAAACAAGCAGATTGTAGAAAATAACCATTTCAGAAAAACAATTCGCTACTCAACTCCTGGAATCAAAATGCAACAATGCTGAGCACCAAGTGGTTGCCACGGAGAGACCTTTTTCGCAGTGCATTGTGGGAAAACAGTTGGCAATTAAGCTCTTTGCACTGGCTGCGCTGTGCACAGGGAACTTGAATTGTTCCACTGTTTAACCGTCTGAGTTGAAGATTTGGTAGTACATGTATCAAGGCTGATTAATATAAAAATGGTGGTTTTTTTTAGAGCAGAATACCCGATCAATCACACATTTCCTCAAATATCTACTCACAATTGCTGAAATGCAAATCACAGCAAGTAGGCAATTTTTTGGTTGCCTTATTTTCTGGTTACCTTAAACTTGAAAAATGGCTTCTTCACAACAACCTCTCGATGGTGCACTTTACTGTGGATCGCCTGTATTGAAAGCTGACCTTGGAATGGAACTCCTTTTCACACTTCTCCAGGAAATTTGCTTCATTTCACAGAATGTGAAAACCATTATCCAACAGTGTGAAAAAAATTTCACGCCTTTCACACAAGTGGGAAAAATATCATCCCACCCTGTCTACTGCAAATGTGCGCAGTAATCCTTTCCACAAAAATGTTAATTCTCACCTACAACGGATGGTAAATGTATGTACTGTATACATGCATCATTCATCTGCTATTGTTTTGTCAAATGACGTACTGATTATAATAAAAGTATTCATTTCTACATGTATTGTAACCAACTTTGTGCACAGAGTATCGTGCTGATAAAAAGTGGCAGATGGACATAACACCTGTGGATATTTTGATCACGCAATACTCATTATGACATACCATTAACAATGGAGTCATTTATTGCAGACAGGTAATTTAATTAGGCCTACATGTAATGTCCATAACTACACGTACACATACATGTAGTTGCTAGGTCCCTAATATTGTTAAAGTGGTGATCTTAGGGACCAGGCGATTCTTTGTTGCTGTTTTGCTGTTGCGGCATAATGGTTTTTTTCTTGCTTTCTGTTCTGTATTTTTTGGTGCAGATAGTTTTATAACTCTTGAAAAACTGAAATAAATTTCCCTAGAAAGTCCCCTTGGCCTGGTTGACAGTATTGGCAAGGTGGTGACCATATCGGTACTAAATGTCAATTTGTCAAAAGCACAACGTAATTGACCAATCATACATGCAGATCCACCAATCCTGCCAAGTATCAGCAGTGAAAGTTTATAGATACAGTGTACTCTCAGATCGGAGAGCAGTGCAGTCGCTGTCTTTGATCATGACTAAGTTCTAATGTTTGTAAATGTTTTAATCTTACTGTAACCATGCAACCCAGCCAGGGCCACTGCATTCTACGCTCCAGTATTCTGATATTATGGAGCTTCACAAATAGTCTGTACAAATGTCTAAATCGGGCACACTGCATCTTTGTAAGAATATGTTGCGCAATTCTAACAGCACATTTCAATAGCAGCATGGCGTGTTTCACTTCTGCTCCTGTACATGTACACACAATCATTAATCTTCTGACCATAACCCTGTACACTTAATACATGTATTCATTAAATTAGTGGGGATGTTATAAATTAATATCCCATGATGCAAAAACACATACTGTATATGTACCATGCGCCTTGGTTTCTGTCTCATGTACATGTACCAAAACGCCTCCAGCATATAGACTGAATTCACTGCCACCAGTATTTTTCTTTCTAATCCTTCGCAAACTCCACTCAGGAACAAAAAATGTAAGAGAAGAAAATGTAGTGACGTTCTCCCTCATCAGGAGCCCACTTTTCAAGACCCTCTTCAATGTACTTGTATTTCTTTATACCAGAGTTGGAAGGTGCAATCATTTGACCATTACCTGAATGGATCTTAAGCAAACTAGACAAATCTCAACTTTGGAAAATAACTAAGAGATGTACTGTATGTATACATGCACCATATAATCATGTACATGTATGTACGTGCATTTGAATGATATTTTGAAAAGTGAGATTCTAAGAGAGTGCATCCAACAATTTTCTCTGTGAATATCTTCATGCATGTATGTTCCTGTTGGGGGCCAGCCAAGGACTACCAGCATGACCAGTGAGCAATGGGTTGGGGGGTGAGGGTGGGTACACTGATAAACCATTCCCCACCGTCCCACACATTACAAATGAAGCTGTTGAAAACAGCAATGAACAGAAGAGGCACAAAGTGGGCGTGAGTGCATACATGTGAAGTGGAAATACTGTTTTTCAAAATCTTCATACTTACAAATCCAACGGATAGAAGAAGAAAACTAGGTACTTTCCTGTTGAAATGAACGAGGAAAAAACACACTTCAATTGAATTCAGAGAAAATGCAACCAAATGGAAATTCTGTTATCAACAGGATATGAGAAGGAAGTCAGCGTATTGTGAGCGAATAGAAACCAACAAGCCTTCAAGGCTTAATTAAAACGGCTGGACTCAATGAACTAGGCACATGTAGTACATGTACATACCAAATTATACATGTATATACACGTATCCCCCGACAACTGATGAACGAGACAAAAACATGCTGATTACCACAAAGAAGCCATTAGTTTTTCGTTGCATACATTACAAAAATCTCTATTTTCTGTTTTGATCACAAAAGCCATTTTCAAGGCAGCAACGTTCATTAATGCATGAACACATAATGTACAAGATAAACCGTCCTTGTAGTCGAACAATGATCCTGACAGAAAAATTTCTGGCTGGTTCGGCGATAAGACTGAGTTTTCAACATGAGCACACGTGCCAACTGTCACAAAACTTACATTGGATTTCACAGCTACTGGTGCCCAGGGCCTCTTTTACCAAACTAAGTAATGCCTTGGTAAAAATAACCCTTTACTCAGAACCACCTGTAGACTTTATTCCACACATGTTTTCCGAAGACTTCAAAATAAACCAGAAAAAAGATGGAGGTGTCGACGCAAGAGTTGGGAGAAGTGAGGGAAGGTGATACATGTAGAAGGACTGTAATGGAGGACTGATGGTTTCACAAGGAGACGTGGCTTACAAAGATGCAAAAAACTTGGACATTTGTCATGTTTGTGTTCAATACAATGCAGCATACAGTGTTCAAATATGTACCGGTAGTTCTATAACCCCAACAGTCTTTTTTGCTAAGCACCATCCCAAGTCCTTCAAAATCCTCCAATTATCCATGCCAAATATTACATTCAGTCTTAATCTTCCCAACTCCACCGCCAATTTGTGTCACTGTATTGAGGCAGGGCAAATAGTACCATGAAGCAGTATGGATGGTTTCACGTAAAATTTATGCGTGGCTAAGCATCCCTACCAAAAATGGCCCATTTAAACCAATAGATTTCTGAAATGGATTTAATTGGAATGAATTTGGCACAATTGGAAATCATTGGGTGCTCAATTGGTTTCAGTTGGTATGTTTTCTCGCCAGTTTGTTTTCCCATCAATTGGAGATTCAAATGGGATGCAATTGGTTTCAATTGGCATTTTTTCTTTGCTTTTTATTTTCCTCAATCAGTTGGGATTTCAAATGGGAATCAAATGGTTCCAATTGGTTCTTCGGTTGGTTACCGGATTGTGAATTGGCACTCAAATGGTGTCAATTGGTTTGAAATGGTCCAACTGAGAAAAGGTCCAAATTTACTATTCAGACCATTGAACCCAATTGGATTCCAATTGATTCCAAGCAAAAGCAATTGGTTTGGGAATTGGTTATTGAATCGGTAAGTGAATTGGATCCAATGGGTAAGTGAACTGGATCCAATGGGTAAGTGAATTGGATCCAATGGGTAAGTGAATTGGATCCAATGGGAAAGTGAATTGGTCTCAATTGGTACATGAACTGGACATTTTCAGTAGGGATAAACAACATAAGGTCTCACCCACTTTGACACAAAGCACCCTTCCCAATCAGCCACATTTTTTTCTACAGTGTATTCATCCTTAATCCTCCAAACTACCAAAGGATTTTGAAGGACTGAGGATGGTTAGGGTTAGTCACAGCCAGTTGGGTGGATCATGAACAGTTACTAATCACTATTATCATTTCTGAATGTTTTTGAGATTCCTTCCATGGTTTGACCATGAGGGTGGTTGCACAGTTGGGGTGTGGAACACACTAATGGTGACAAGACGGTGGAATTGCATAATGCATCACGGTTTATTTCACCCCTTTGTTTGAAAAGCCAGTTACAACACTCATGTAGGGATAAGAGTGAGTTAGCAAGTTTCAGGCAGATGATATCTTATCTCTGTGTAAGTTCCTGTCATTAGCCCAAGTCTGAAGGGCATATTGGTATGAGCAACAATCACGGGCAAGAATAATATGAAATGCCATTCTCTGAATACATTCTGAAATATAAGTTTGGAACTTTCGTCTCCATGGGAACCGGTTCCACACAGGCGACCATCACATTAGCATTCAACTCCAAATGTACAGATTTCAGATGGAAAGGAATCTGGATCCACCTGTCATAGGCATACATCAGACTCCCATAAGTAAAGTCATGGGGCTACGCCCAACCATTATCGACCCTCCAACGAATCTTGTACCGGTACATGTACATGTACTTGTACATGTACATGTATGTGGTGAATATTTGAAGGATCTTGGAGGGAAACAGTCTGAGACCACAATAACAATGCTTTAGATTCAGCAAGAAGACTGCACCAAGTTTGGTCGCTTTTAAACCTTACTTTGGAAAAGGTAAGGATAATCATATTCCTTTTGTTTTTAACAACTATCGTAATATGCACTGAATACAAAGGAAGTACCAATGTGCACTGAGGAACTAAGGAAGGAAAAACAGGTGGAAGTTGCTTCAATTATTCAGCATTTACTCAGTCCAAAAAAGTAAATTTATCATTTCCACATTTTCCAAAGTGAAGTCGCAACTTGATCACACCCAGTGCTGTCTTCTTGTTGAAATCTCAATAACTATCGCCACTGCCATTAACAGAGGCTCAAAATGTGATTTCAAACCCTAAAGTCTGACCCAAACTTCCATCAATGACTAGGGGAGGGGGGGAGGGAGCTGGCTCACCTTTGTAGTCCGACAGTTTGATGTCTTTGAATTCCCCGCTGGGCATAACGGCCGGTCCGGAGAAATCCGGGGCTGGCTTGGTGATCTGGCATTTACCGGCTGACATGGTGATTGACTGGGCGGAGGTTTAGCTGTCAACGGGAGAAACAGACATTCTTATTTACTTTTCTACCATGTACATGTAATCATCACCCACACATATGTACATTGTAGGACCCAAACATTCCATTTCACTGATCCATGTTCAAACAGTTTAACTGCTGATCATCTTCATTAAAAACTACACGTGCTCACACCACTCAAACTACTGATTTTCGCGTCATTTTACATTCATATGAATCTCCAGTTCGCATCACTGATCATTTTAATGAATAATACCTCTTCATGACTAAAATTGTTATTAATATTGAGCACCGGTATGCATGACAATCAAGGAAAATATCCAAGCCATACGCATACACGTACATTTACTTTTTTGGATTAAATTCCATCTGTTAGGTATAAAACAATTTGCATATATTTACATGTATAAGCGCACGATTTCAGAGCAGAATTACTACACATGTACATGTACCGGTATGTACTACATAGAACGTTTCTGCCTTAGTACATGATAGACATGTACATGTACACATACGGTACATAGCGCAGTAAGTGGCAGATTTAGAAAGGTCAGTGACTGAATAGCTTAAGTGTGTGCCTGATTTTGAAGGTTGCGTTTTTCATGGTCTCGGGCAAGATCTTGTGTTGTTTCTACTGAAATTTAGGAAACAATGTTCTTGAGATCATCTACCCTGCTATGGGATAGCATCAACACACTGATGGGGAATTGCCGCAGGATTTTGATAGATCCAGGTAGTGATCATCCCTCCCAGGAACACTTCCAAGAAACAGTGGACGATTTTTCAAGACTAAGGCTGCATCCTGGAAAAATGCCAAGGGAGTGTTTGCAAAAGTAGGAAACTACAACGGAAATAAAATTCAGCCTAGATGCAGTGGGATCACAGTCTTCAATCAACACATGTACATGTAAGTACACTTGTACATGTACCAGTACATTGCATACACAGACACCATATACTGAATGTACATGTACCAGTACTATGTGTATTTAATTCATTACATCTTCTACTGTCTGCATACACACATTCTACTCCATATCAGTATGCAAACATCATAAAAGGCTGTAATGGTACAGATACAAGTACATGTACATGTACATGTATGTATGTAATTATGTATTGTCATACCTCTGTCTCCGAAACAGTCTGTTTATTGGCCCAGAATGATCACATGACAGGACGACGTACTGGTACATTGTACATGTACATCACACTCGCCGTGAGACATCTCATTCTACCGACGGACCCAAACGTTGGGTGCATCAAACTCTGTCCGCCAGCTGTTTACAACTCTATCCGTTTATAGTTGTTTTAGAACTTTTGCTGAAACAGCTTTTTTTCGACCTTTTTTTCTGTCAAGCAGCTTTAAATTCTGTTTTCATTTCACATCAAGCGTGACAGAGATTAAATGAGTATGAGACTCTGCTCCAAAAGATACCGTACATGTGCGAGTGCTTCTTTAATATGTCACTTCAAAAGCAAAGAGTTTCATACTCATATGTTTATTTGAGCGTGGACATAAGGTCCTACTCAGCCTAAGACATATCGCGAGATACATAAGGTCCTACTCAGCTTAAGACATATTGCGAGATATGTCTTAGGCTGAATTTGAAAATGCACCCGCCTCAATGGACATGGCACGCTTCCTGAAATGCTTTTGCCTGTCATGTTACGTCACGTACAAAAACCACTATTACGTACCGAAGTGAATAAGTCACGCGCACATTTAGTGTGTAAAAGGCATGAGCGCGTGAACCCAGCGCGTGAACCAACACGCGCGCGTACTCCATTCGTTTGCACTGCACTTTCTGGTTCACAGTGACCTCACACTTCGGTACTCTATGGACCGTCATCCAATGACAAATGATGGTTATTCAGTCACCAGCATGCAGGCCACATGGGCACTGTTAAGTTGCACAATGCAGGCTAATACTTGTATCTCTGGAACCGTACATACCGGTAGTGAAACTTTGTGTGTACATGTATCCAAAACAGGGATATATGCATGCAAAAGTAAATAAAAAGGGATGACGCCTGGATGACCCTAAAAACAGGACTGTGTCTAAAATAAGAAGTAATTTCTGGTGATTTACAAGGGGGTTTATGTGTGCATTGCTCTGGTCAACGGCAAGAAAAAATGGTGGGGTGAGAAATTTACAGTTGATCATCGTTATGGATCTGTTTCTTTCAGTTCAAGGTCAACCGAGGAGGCAAAAGTTTTATTGGACAAAAACCAAAAAGACAAAATACTGCAGTCATTTGCAAAAGTTTAGGACCACCCATACAAAATGCATTAACCTGAAGGAAAACCAAACTTAAACCAATCAATCATGGCAACTTATGTTAATTTTCAATGTGTAAC
Organism: Acanthaster planci; assembly: GCF_054643075.1. Lineage (NCBI taxonomy): Eukaryota > Metazoa > Echinodermata > Asteroidea > Valvatida > Acanthasteridae > Acanthaster > Acanthaster planci. Next base: position 10,334,673 of record NC_141788.1, read on the forward strand.
CTTAGTATCTTGGTTACACAGCTATTTGACTACATTGTAATGCAAGCCCAGTGACAGAATAACAATACAATTCCAGGTGTTCTTAAACTTTCGCAAATGACTGTATTGCACAGATAAATAGAGTCAGCTGTTTTAAGGGGTATCATGTTGTTATTTACGGTATATCCAACTTTAATAGTCCGGAGTTACTTGTACCACTAGGACAGACTGTGTTGTTCACAAAATCGCTTTGCTGTCTGAGTGCAAGTCACAGGGGCAACATAAAGGAGAAACTTGTCTGAGAAAATACACTGTGCTAAAGAAAGAAATCACACTATCATCACATCATCACATCCAACAAAACCTGTGTACTGCCATGAACTGGTCACACATTTACAACATACAGTTGGCACTGCATCAACACCACCTAAATGTTGAACTTATTTAGGTACTGAACTTATGGAATGTGATTAGTAATGCAATAAGCAAGTTTCGGAATAAGCAAGCTCGGAATCACGTACGCCGAATAGTTGCGCGCGCACACACTGTACGAACTGTGCTGGAGAATGGCTGAAAACAGTCCACAACATGGCAAGAATTAACATTACATCCAACTACATTTTCCCGATTTTGTCTTTGGTGGTGATGTGTCAAATTTCTTATCCCACCAGCTGTAGAGATAAGGACGCATAGGAGTTACAGGCGTGAAATTGGCTCCTTTGAAAAGGTAGAAATGTTGAAAATTTTAGTTACAAAATTTTTTGCCCGATTTTGCACCTTTCATATCCTGCACTCCCTCCGTAATGCAATACGGTCAGGGAGTCCACCTGGGCTAATGTACCACCAGCCCTGTATCCTGAACCCACTAACATAAATCATGATGGGCATCCTGGCTGCCCCTCCTTACTGAGAAACTTCAGAAGAAAATTTTCAAATGATAGCTTCCCAATTTTTATCTTGAAATTTCAAAGTCTGGCAAAATTTGTATGAAGTGAGGAAAACGCCAACTGGAGGCAACATTTTTTCCTCGAAACTAGGAAAAGTCAAATTTTCTGCAATTAGCAGCCTTGAGGATACAGTAGAATACCCTGTACAAGTAGTGAACATACTGGTGCAATTTCAGCTCCTAAAATCCAGTGGATGTCTGATTATGTCCCCGGGCATCCCAGATAAACTTTTTCGAAAGAAATCACTATGAATCCGGACAAGGCCCAGTATGATATGACCATGACAAAGGAGTATACGCCGGGCCCTGTTCATGGGTCTGGCATGTCTGGGAAAGAGTGGGTTTAACTTTACTCTACCGGTATGACCTTTTTGACTGGAAAGATGCCTTTACTATGACAGTTAGGCCTTGCTTAGGCTGAAAAAAAATGGTGGGGCCTAGGATACGTAGCACCAGGTACCGGCACGGATCTCGGCCCTGCATAGCTCATGGATGATGTACAGTACAGACGAGTGATTATGCCGCCGGCACGTGCAGGGCGCCCGCCACGCACGAACATGGCACGAAGCATGCTGCGTTTAGTTACACTTCCTCACTAAATTCCACATTTTCCACTGAAAACGGGGAAGCCATTGGGGGGCAAAATCTTCGAAAACAATCTACGTATACTCCTGGACATATACAGTAGAAAACAGTGGCTAAATAATGCATGAAATGTTTACCTTGACTACGCCGATACTAGCACACTACGCCGATCTGTCGCGACAAAAAATGTACATATATACACACCGCTATGATCTGACATGCATGACATGATCTGGTCGCGCCGGATCGATCGATGTCGAGGTACCGCGGCACACGTGCGATCACGATATCAACCCCAACTATTTCGGATGATGGAATAGTCCAGTGTAACATTTTGTACACTACTCAAAAGGCACATAACGGAGTACTGTGAGTATTCTTTTTAAAAATTTTTATTTATTCAATCGTACACTTTAGAAAAGATTATGGTATATTTGCAAGCTGTTCAGAAGAAATTAGCCACGGACGAGGAATCGTGGATTCACAAAAGAGGTAACCAATAAATTATGATTTCGTAACTTAACTGTCATTTTTAAATCACCAGAGGGCGCTTCTCAAACAGAAATATTATTATTATTATTATTATTTATTCGGCCTTCAACAAGACAATGACAGCAAAAACAAGTGATAAAAGAAGTAAAACGAGTTAAAAGGAAAAAAAAAACAAAAACAAGACATAACCCCAACCAAGTCGGCCCGGAATGACAAAAGTATAATAAAACACTGTGACCCAAGGGCCTGCCAATCCTAACTTGGAGGGAAACACAAGAAGATCTTAAGCGACAATATTACAAGTACAACAAAATAAATAAACATGAAATATAAATATATTACATAAATTCAAACAAAATAAACTAAATAAATTTCTCACATTTATAAATCAAAGCAAAACAAAAAAATCGGATAAACAAGCAAGAATGGCATTAGAGAGCAGAGCAAAAAAAAAAAAAAAAAAGCAATAAAATGCATGAAAGAGCAAGCATAAAATAAAAAGCAGAAGAGCATCTACATGACCTCTGAATAAAAAGAATACATTTATAAAAAAACTAATAAACACAGGGAGAGCAAGAAGAGAGCAAGAGTAATATGCAAGGGGAAAAGGCAAAAATGGCATAAAGAACAGAGCAATAAAAAGGCAGTAAAACACAGAATCGAGACAGAGTATTAAAAAGAAACAAATACACGAACAAAATGAACAAGCAGGAAAATACAAATTAAGCGGTAGCTACGGTTGCATAATGCATGATACGACAAATGAAAAAAAAGCAACAAACAAAAACTCCTCCATAACAACAAGAAATCAGTAGTAGCAAAATAAATTACTCTTTGAGGATGAACCGAGTGTAAGGGGAACAAAACAGAGCAATACATATGTGCTAGAGGAAACTCAACACTTAGGCTTCGTGAAAATGAGTGGATAGAGCTGCATTGAAGTGATTCAAGGAACCTATTAGAAGGGAGTCCTTAATATGTGATGGCAAACTACTCCAAATCCTTGGAAAGACATGGCTAGGTGTGTTCTTAAAAGCAAGAGTCCTGGCAAATTGATGGTTAAAAGAGAGAATATCTTGATGCCGAGTGTTAACTGTTATGTTGGCTTTGACAGACTGACAGTCTACCAAGCCAAACAGACATTTCACTGTGAACATGATCATGTTTCTGTCTCTGCGTGCTTGCAAATACTGAAAGATAGAAAGTCCCATGGTACAATTAGTGATGAATGCCCCATAAAAAAGAGGAAAAACTCGTAATTTTCTCAGGTGTTCGAGACACACATCAAATTAAAGTTCATTTCCTCTTCTTACAGTTAAAAAATAGTGGCTTCATAGATGAGGTTTAAAGATATTTTTATTACCAGATGATCACCCCAGAAAAAAGTCGTGAAGCCACGGCCATATGGAAATTGATGCCTTGCTGCACTCCATGACAAAACAGACAATTTGGGAGACCCCGTTTCGTCGAATATTTTCAAAATACAACAGACAGTCCTGCTTATGGCTTCCACTCTTCTTTTAAAGCCCATTAGCCACGCCCCACATTAATTAATTTGCTTTTATTGCAGAGAATTCGACAGCTGGTGCAACCATGGAGGTAGAATGGTGCAACGTACGTTATTCGCGGGTCCCAGCTCGGAGGAGGTTTGTGTCCTTCCTCCATAGTCCGAGTAGTTAATTACCGGCCTGCAAGTGACCAGCGCAACCTTCACAGTTGAGGCAAGTAGTCGACTCTTGAATAGAGGTGTAGCGTTTTCCGAACAATAACTTCAATTTTATTACTCCAATTTTATTAACTTAAAGTACATGTATATTACTTTTTAGTCAATAAGCACTCCACAAGAACTTTTTATTTCCAATATTCAAGTCCTAATTACCAGTTCTTAGATGCATTACCTTTCCCTTGTACAAGCACACACCTACAACACACGCGTGTACACCCATCCGCATTGTTTTTGTCTGCAGGGCATGTGACCTTGCTAAGCCCACAAGCATACCCAAGTTATATTATTGTCATTTCCTTATGAAAGTTTCCCAGTGTTTTAGAAGTTAACATGATCACTGTTCTAATATAAAACTCATTCGTTGTTACAGGCACGTAGGAAGATGATTCTGCCAAGGAGCCAGAAGACGAAATCTCTTTGTGGGGAGTCCAATCCATGTGATTTTGAGCGCGTAGCGCAAAACCTGTATACGGTGTGGGGTCGGCAAATTTTTTGTAAGGTTTTGTGCTCTGTAGTGCATGATACATAAGCCTCACTGGAAGATTTTTGAGCAATCGATATTTTGAAATTTCAGCATTTCAAATCAATGTTTGACAGTTAAACAAAAATAAGTTAATTGTTGTAAGATCTGATGTAATAATTAATTTTTAAAAAATGACATACCTTAAACTGCACATTATGAAGGTGAAGTTTTGTAAACTCCTAACAGGAAAAGTGGCTCACAGAAGCATTACACATAAAATCAAGAACCAAAATGTTGCCAAAGGAAATGGTGGTCTCCTTGAAATAAGTATTGGAAAGTCTAAACACCCATTCAATAGTGGAGTTTTTCTTTTAAAAAAATACAGAAATTCTTTAATTTTTGTGCATAAACCAGCTGCAATGTTGAAGCTTTGCCTATCGATGACATCACAGACTTGATGACATGCACAAGCTTTAAATCTTTAAGTTTAAAATAGTATGGGGATATGTTTCAGTGAAACTTTTATTTACTTTAGGAAAACCCCAAAAATGAGTGGTCATAGTGAACACAATCTTACTTTGCCCCAGCTATTAAAACATTCAAGGAAAGAAGCTTGTGGATATTTCAGTTTTGGATAAGAAGTGATAGCTCAATCCCATTCAGACACACTCTCTCTTATAGATTGATTTTGGGAATAAACTTTGGGTGATTTAAAAAAAACATGTTCTATGGCATCGCTCCATTGGAAATACGGGGAGACACCGAGAAAAAAGACCTAGGCGTGAGCTCTGTAAGCCTGTTTCGGACATAGACACGGCCTGCGATGCGGCTCACTTGCGTACTTCGTAATTAAAATGGGACTCCTCGTAGTAAGTAGGCACGGGAGGGACAGGAACCGCAAGATCCTGATTGAAAGTGAATATTAAAATTTTCATTTTCCAATGTGATTTGAGTAAAATGATCACGCACTGCTACAAATACTATCCACTCTAATAATTCCTCTCTGAGAATGCAAATTACAGAACTTTTCAAGGGGGGCCCGACCCCCCACTATATTTTCAGGGGGTCACTGGCCCCTGGCCCCCTTGGTTCCTACGTCCGTGCGTTTTTATTCTGACAATCAACCAAGATTCATGACTAAGACTTTCTTTATTTTTCTCACTTCGACTACATCCTGTTTCAAACTGTATAAGCCCTGGTCTCATGGATAGTTCGACACTACTTTACTTACTTAGCTACTTCACTTCACTTACTACTATAGACACGTACTCCAGTTCGAGGTTGTTCATCGCAACCTTCGCAGTCATTGTCGAATAAAGTGGTGGTAAAACACATTCCAAGCTTTGTGTTCCGACTGCCTTCACTACAACTGTAGACTACACACCTTGATAAACTAGTTGCTCTACTTTCGTCTATAAAATGGCGACGCTACATAAGGCTCATTACAGGAGTAGTAAATGGGTCCACCTACTGGCAACACGTCAAAGCTTTTGCATTGGGTATAGGCCTATGATGCGGAGCTCCAAACTGAGCAGAATGTGCTTTTATTGGCCTGAAACTGTAACTTTTAGTAAAAAATACCATACAAGATGGAAGTATATGAAAGGCAAGTAACTACAATTATCATTGATGTTTTAACTCCATTAAGCTTCTTATTGTAATGGGACATTTTTAGTCTGCCATTTTGGGCCACTTCAGCTTTGAAAGCATGGCCGAGTCTAATATTCGCTCGAAGACAGGGCCCAACAGAGCCCCCCTGCACTGCAAAGCGCGAAGTCCGATCTGTGTGGGGTCCAGCGTTCGCTTAAGTCCCAATTCTAAGCTTTTCTTTGACAACTTTTGAGAAACATTTATAATGTAATTCGGGAAAAATCAACAAAAAGGGTACAATTTCACGTTGTGTTGGCACACACAATCTCATTATGTTGCAAAAGTATTGCGTTGTTTTGGACTTGCGTACAGAGGAAATATCGAGATTTATACTCGTCAGGGTGACTTGAGCGCCTCTCTCGTGTTGCTCTGAAGGTACACCGCACTGCAAAATGGTAGAAGATAGGATGAGAAATCGAAAGTCCGCATCTATTCCTAAACATTAACCCCAATAGACATCTGTGGTCGGACCTTGCGTGGCTAAGCGTGGACGCATGACCGCACGTGTGTGAGTACTTAGTCGGGAAGGGCCAAGAAAGTTTTAAGCAAGTTCAAAACGGTCGTGGCACATCCACGATTTTTCAAAACATAGGGCAATTGAAGCAATCATAATATGATCTAGCGTACGGTGGTCTTATTATATGGCATCATATGGAAATTCGTGGCCTTCCGTTGATAAACATAGTTGTTTTTTTATATAACGATTCAGTATACTGTGTACTGTATGTTTTCATAGTGAAAAATCTCCATAAATCTCACTGCAGTCGTAAGTGAAATATGAACAATTGTAATCGTTCATTACCGTCGAGTGTTCCTGACTCCAGTGGAGTAAAACCGTTACGTACTGCAAGTATTAGATCAGTAGATCGTAATAGATCTCGATGCAACCGTGATGAATCTGTCATCTGCAACCTTCAGTATAAAAGTACACATTTAATCGGGGCTATAACGAGGCGAAAGCAGACAGCCTCTCAACTCGCAAGACGACCACACGATCCGCATGGAAGAAGGATTGACTTTAATTAAAACCACCCTGAAAAAAAATGGTGCTAGATAGTTGGCCCTGACAACTGGTTACAGTGATCCATCCAGCCCTTGCCATTCCTGACACGACAGGAGGGCAGGTGCAATAAAACGCAAGAATGGCATAGGAACAAAGTGGAGATGTGCTTTAAATTTGCTAGGTGGATTGATTGTGATTTTGAGTATGATTCCTGACTGATCAAGTATAAGGAGTTACATTTTACAAAATGTAGCATTTCACTTAGGCCTATAACGCTTAAACTAACGAGCGTATGTTGGTATTTTATACTGAATTTGTTGGACGTAAATTGGTTTTAAAAGGGGGCACAAGATATGTACAGACTTTTTTGGATGGTTTAAATCCGTGATCTACGGGGACTGTCTGATCATCTTGCTCATCGAGAAGTATGAGGTCCGAGCTGGAACAAGAGAGCAACGGGGGCTCGAGTCCTTTGGTCGGAACTGCACTTCGCTGGTTCACAAACGACTACGACATGCACGCGTTACGGCCGTGTTGCTTCCAGCAAAATGAATACTCCCTACTAATATGGCTCTTTTCAAGCGATGGGGGGGTGCGTTTGCTCGCTTAAGGCGGACAAAAACATTTTGTCATATAGCAGATGTAAACTTTAGGCAGTGGGGGACGGGGACATGTCCCCCGCCCCTTCTTTGTTGTCTAATAAAAACTGTAGGCTTGCATTTGTTTCAACGCTCATAACTCATAAAATGCTGAAAAAATCGGGGTGAGCGCTCAAGTTCTCCCGAGCGGTCAAGTTCTTGTCAACTCTCGTAATTTACCATTAACCTAGGCCGGATGAGAGCTTACCGACGGAGACTGGGAACTTGTGCAAAACTGCCTTGAGCTGTTACAACGGGAAACCATGTTCGAGGTCGACTGAACTCTGTCCATAGTTGACAGCCGGCTCCAAGGCGGATTCGTTTTGAGCTATGTGTGTGTACATTTTAAGAAATTTATACTTATAGACCGACAATATAGCGGGACCGTAATTTCAGAAAACGCACCAATTCCTTCTCAAATATAACACGTGGGCGAACGCTACCACATCTCCTGGGGTTACTTTATTTGGCGCATTGTTCGACACCATGGAAACGGGACTTGGACAGATACCGTGGCAGACTTGTTCGTCAAAGACGTTTTCGCATAATTCTGTCTAACGTAGAGCATCTCAATTTGTCCCTCTAGCACAATCATAATTGAAGTTCAATATGCACAATGCTCGGGAGGTGAGATTGTGATAAATTCCAAACACATCCCTGTCATGTAATGAAGATTTTAAAAGGTAGGCCTAGGAATAAATTTGATTTGACGTTGGCCTACTTTGTACAGTATATCCTAAAGAGCGCCAACAACTCTTTCCCGAATGTTTCGAAACGCATTTGGGAAAGCACGAAGGTGCATGAGGCTATAAACAACTGATGACATGAAACTGAAAATCACATGTACAATGTAATTCAGGGCGTCTGTAGAGGTTTTTTGAAGGTGCAAAACGGATATGACGACAATGCAATAGCTCCGATAAAAGAACACGATAAAAGAGCATCAGCTTTATTTTAGAAAAACATCGAACAAAACCACTATTGTGCATCTACTCACGATAGGCCTACTGGAATCATCTGAAATTTCCGATGTAGACATCATCCGAACATCACTTCAAAGACCTGTGCAATCTGTTGAACTGCTCCCGCAAATGATTTCATGCTTTATCAGATGACGTCAAAACTTCGGTACCCAGACGTTAATTGCAGTATTTTTTTATTCAAAATACAAATAACATCAAAATGACGTCCTCCTTCGGTGTATAAACCAAGAAAGCCTGCCTTTATACTTACTTCCATCTTCTTCAAAACCGGTTCCCCAGGCACACGCCAAGTATCAGAAGGAGCAGGCAGATGTAGCCAGGTCTTCATGGTGGCTCTGAAATAAGAGCAAGAGACACAAAAAAAGGTAAAGAGAGGGAGAGAACAGAAGACCCAAAGGGTTTCATTCCAGTTTCCTTCAATCAGCCATCATGACAGAGCCTTATCCAGACCAAGTTGCAAGGTTTCTGCACTCCTAGAATTTTTCGAAAAACCACTGCGAATTGTTTGGGGCCATGCCTTCTGTAAATACCACAATTAACATAATGTATTGATAGTATTCTTAGCTGAAAAGACGTGTTCAAATGAAGTTCATAGATCTACTATTGCAGTTGCCCCTGACACGAGTGCCATGTGATATTGGTAATTCGGTGGTGGCAAACCAACGGCGAATCATGAAATTGACAAAGGGTTCATACAATCCAGTAACTGATGTACCGTGAATTTAATAGCATTTTTGGTAACATCATATGATTTCGTTCGAAAATTTATTGTTGACCACATTGAATTCCAAAACTTACCAGTCCTTGCTAACTAATGGAAACGGTTGATGAATTTGTTAGTTTCTGAGCTTTGAGATATTCGGTGACCACTTAGGCCTAGTTTATGACTGTCTTTCCCTCATGATGAGCTTACAGCTTCACCTCTGACGGCTCTCTGGTCACGTGTATGGGTAGAATCTCATAAAACGAAGCTTACCGTGACAATTCGTTCGGTGTCACGACGCAGGTGACAAAAGGATGCCAATATTCTTTTTTTGTCATTGGCTAGTGAAATGGTCGTCGAACTAGCCTAGTTCGAAAAAAAATATGTTAAAGAAAATTGCGCTGGGTACAAGGATCGATAGGATTGCTCGAAGAATGACTGGTCCCGGACTTGTTTCGATGATGCCGTCCTCGAAGCATTTCACGAACCCGGGCCTACGGGGCGACGACGTCGATCTTCTCACAATACTTCCCAGATTCTGATTTTTCCATTGTGCATCGTTATTGAAGGAAACAAATGAACACTTTATTCCTCGGTTCCGTCTGGTCCAGGATGACACTTTATTATATAATGGAAGGTTTCACCAAATATTCTTCACAATACAATGGCGTCATCTGTGGTTAGGGTTAGGCGTATTGGCAATATGCTTGTTGTTACCAATGAAAAATCTCAAAGCTATTTTAACTAAAAACAGGCTCTTAACGAGGGGCAACGGTTACCCCCCAACGCGACTAAAAGGTCCGCTTTTGAGGCAAGAAAAGATTTTGAGCTGTACGCCTAGTAGAACATTTTGCGCTAAAAATGCCGCGCACTTCGTTATTTTTCGCCTCAGTCAATCCACTCTTTGGGAGTTTACTTGTAACCTCCCTGAAACAATTAGTACAACCTCATGAATCCTGCTGTTTTTCAAAATGAAAAAGCAACAGATCTTTTCTTGGTCTGCTTTGTTGAGGATTTGCACCCCTCACCAAGAGTCCTTCTTACGGGTCTGAAAAACAATACATACTTTTATTTTGGGGGCATGTGCCCTAGTGGTAAGGGTTTGTAGCTTCCAATCACGGGGTCAGGGGCTCGAATCCAACTGCTAGGAGTATGTTGTGACCTTGGGCAAATAACCTCACCACTGCCTGCTGCTAAATAGGTACTGGCATTAGCTAGAAAGCAACCCCTGATGAACTGGTGTACCATCCGGGGAAAATGGAAACATTCTCAGTCGTTTCATGGCAAGGAAACCAGAGATCAACACCATCCTGATAAGCTAAATGACTGGGAACAGACTTGCTTTTGATACACTATTTTACTAATTTACCCTACTTCAAGTGCATATCCAGAACCACATTTTCGGGGAAGGGGGGTTAAAGTTCTTTGGGTAATGTTTTTTAATGAATGGCTCCTCCGAGGAGTCAGGCTAATTGTTTTCTGGGTGGGGCATGGACCAGTGCTTCTGGAGCCAGCCAATACCCAACTTTGTCCCATATCTGAACACTAACTGCAAGTGTTAATTGTTACAGTGATTTCCATTTGGAGGCCAATTTAATCTCCTGTATGAAATACATAGTTGCCAAAAGTTATATACCATCAACAATTTAAAAGAGAGAAAAAAATCTGAATAATTCAATTAAAGCTTTCACCCATGTTTACTACCTTTGATGAGTTCTACGAAATGATATAGGTATATACAAATGATTTTGAGTTTCAATATCTTTGGTCATTAGGTTTAAAGAGAACCCTAACGGCTGAAAGCCCATATGTGAAAAATCTTTAACCCCTAGTGAAAAAAAAAATTAAAAATTACGAATATATGCATGTGCCCAAAAAGATCTAAAACAGGAAACCGTTTGCCATTGAAAACGATGCAAGTAATGATGTTGCAAAAACTCATAAAATACTGAAAAACACACTCATAGTTACTATGTTAATAAAACATGCAGCATGAATGTGATCACTCTAACAATGAACATTTGAAAACTAAATGGAATATAAGTAATTACAATTTGTACTTCTGGCATTCCAAAACAGAACAGAGGCCAAAATCTCTATTATTTCTCATAAATTCAAACTTACAAAAACTGCATATTTCATTTCAAGCATTTCAGTTCTTTTAAGGCTGTCCTTTTATTAAAGTAAAACATTATTTAAACAAGACTGGCTGGAAAAGAAACAACTGTATACGCCATCCTCAACCAAGATTGTTAACATGATAAAACATGCAGCTACACACGAAATTTAGCCAGCTTTCAAAATACAGCTGCCGGTTTTCTCTAGGAACTAGGGATTTTTGCAAAACCTGTACTACTAGATTTACCGAGCTGCATGTGAGGTACATTCATCCCTTGTGAGTGACAAGCAAAAGAGAAAATACGGTTGGGAAAACAACATCCAAATTGCCTGCATGATTTGAGTGTAGGGAGCCACAGGTGATGAGCTCTATTTGGATGCAGAAGTATCCGTGACATCCAAGGTCCTTCAAAGATGCGTCTCCTCATACTCTTCGGAGACTAGAAGATCTGCAGATGACTCGATTCTTGTGTCTCCTTGGAGGGCCTGCTCAAAGTTTGCCATTTTGAAGATGGTATCATTGATCTGTCCTACTAGGGGCCCCTTGGGGACCAGGCAATCGTCCAATGCCTCCTCGTCGCTCTTGCCCTCATTGTCTGGAGCAGGTCGCGGGGCGCCCCAGTGTGTTTTGCCCCCTGCAGATGGGCTGTTGGTGCCACAGTTAAGTGCTTCCTTTGGAGAGGCCAAGTATAATGGGTTGGTGAAGCCCTGGCTGTCCTGCCTGGTCAGAGCACTGGGGAGACCCCCACCGGGGTAGGCAGCGGGTGAATGGGACTGGGGCACCGCCGGGCTGTGACCTGGCTGCTCATCGTGGTGAATCACTCCCCCGAAGATGTTTGCTGCTGCAAAGGCAAACCCACCGATGGTGCTGTTCTCAGGTAGAAACTGCACAGTTCCCATGCCTGATAAACAAAATGAGAACACAAAGAGCCATTTCCCATATAGCCAGTCAAATGATTATGAGCCAGTTAAATAAACATGAGCTATCTTGAAAATGACAGGGACGTAATATGCACGCACCTAGCTATTCTCAATGTAAATGAAGCCTGCACAATTCCAATATTTTACAATTTCACATTAACTCACACATACGATAGAAAAACACTAGACTGCCACGCTTGCACTACATCAATGCTTTAAGACCACACGTACAATCACTGGCTTTCATCACTAGTCAAGTAGATATTTAAAGTAGATATTTCAAACTCTGTTCAAGATTGGATGGGAAATTCAAGTAACTCTACATGAGAAACAAATGCCTAAATGAGCAGAAATTATACTTTTTATGATTTGCTAGACTCCAATTTGTTTTAAAGGCAATCAAATCTTCAAATAATTGAAAACGCACCACAATGCACTCAAAATTCACTGCTGTATTTTCCAGTTTGTGATGACACTAAACAAAACCACCAAAGAATCAACTGGTCATAGGTAAATGTATAGAAATGCCTCGAAAATGAGCTTGTTGAATGGAGCAAGAAAATCGAAATACCATGTGACTTCGAGTTCATCCTTCATTTATCGGAATGTCCCCATTCCTAAGTGAATTCCTAACAGGTTTCAATTGCAGCAGCTACAACAGGATCAATGCACAGTTTCTATGTAGGCTCTTGAATCCCCTCACGTGGAAATGAGGAGTACAGGCTAGTAATAATCCTTTTGCGGGTTGAATTTGAATAAAATCTGGAACACTGAGTTCTTTGAATTCTCCAGACGAAAGACACTGTTGCTATACGTCTTGATTTGAGGCAAGCATTTGCTTAGGTACATAAAAACGCTTTACACCAATACACTGTTTTCAGTGGATAAGAAGGGCACAAAGGAACCAGTCCATCCCAGAGATGTGGTCGCTATGCAAATGCTTGCTTCATATGTGCAACAGTGTATTTAGTCTGGGGAATTCAATTGGTTTTGTTTATGTGCAATCAGATATCTCAATGTACCAGATTTTATTCAAATTTAACTTGCAAATGGCTTATTTTTGCAAGATCTTTACCTGGTGGCACAACGACTTGGTTCCCATCTGGAAGTTGCCCATCGGGCATGTTGATTACTGTCACTTCCATGCCTTGGGCTTGTTGGGTGTCCTCTATTCCTGCCGTCTGCTCCTTGGCAAAGTTAATGAACACCTATTGAAGATGGGATAGAAATGTTTAGGGCTGCGCATCGAACCGAACATACCCAAGTTCCTGACCGTTCACGTCTGGAACTCGTTGTTCCAATTATTGAAGTGCTCATCTGCGACCAACATTCAAAATTACTTACCTCTCAGACAATGAAAATGAAAGGTTTTGAAAGTTTTTTATTGAGAAATTTTCCTATTCTGAATCAGCAATGTAAACTATGGAACAGAGTAATTATTTAACCTTTCTTGTTTTTGGAGGTTGTTTAGGAGTGTTTTTCTCTAAAGGAATACTTGTTTCCTTTGCTCTGGGTTCCCCTTTCAGTTTCCTCAAGCAGTTACTTATTTACTTCTGTTCATCCAAAAGCACATTTAGTGCCAATTACTGGATAATAATGAGTAAAGCAAACAGTGAAGAAATGTTCAGTTTAGAGGTGGGAGGAAAACCCTGCATAAATGTTTTGGGAAACCTATGGATTCCGGTAGGAACCCAAAACCCAATCCACACGTGGACCAAGCCGGATTCGAACCCACACCCCCAGAGGAAAGAAACACCACGCCAACCAGATTCCCCACACTACACGAACCAGACTCAACTACTATGTTGGGGAGAGTGCAGAAAAGAGCTCTTGGAATTATCTTGGGTTCTAACTATCTGTGTTATGGTCATGCCCTTCAACAGTGTCATTTAACCAGCCTTCAACATAGAAGGGAAAAACTGTGCCTTCAATTTGCATGAACATGTACACATCCCATGTGTTCTTTGAATGGCTACCTCAGAAAGTTAAAAGTGCAAGATTCTCTCAGAAATTCAAACTGTTTTCCTCAAATCAAGCGCAGAAAGGATAAATACCAAAATAGTGTAATCCCATATTTTGTTAAGCTTTTAAATGATTGGTATAGTGTTTTTTTATTTTCACAATGGCTTGCTGGTTCTGATTTTTCCAAGGGCTTTTATTGTGTGTATATTTTTATAATTGTTTTTTAGCAATTTAATGTTATATATTGTTTAATGACCTGTAAGTTAGTATGGTTAAATGGTGTATTTGAATGTTTCGGAATCTTAATCTATTTTGATGAACATTTTCATACTTTAAACAAACTTAAATGTTTTATAAAATTGTGTAGTTTTATTATCGGCTGTTTATAGTAATTTTTTGATTTAATGTAAATTTTGTTGCAATGCAATTTACAATAAACTATGAATCAATCAGTTACAAGCTTTCCAATCATGAGTTGCTCTGTGAGTCACTTTGTTAAATTGGGTCAGATTTTTCCATGCTTGACCGGAAAATACCAGCAGATTTCATATTGGTTTACACTAGGATTTCTTTTTGACTAATGACACAAAGACAGAATTAATGGCTGTAGACTGTATTGCAGACAGCCATCTCAACATTCATGACAAAGACAAAAGCTTTGCCAACCCCTAAATGCCATTCTTGGGTACTTCTGGTTAATCTGCACAATTGGCTGTCTGTCATGTGCTGTAGCAATTTGATATCGTGTACAAAATCTAAGACATTAGTTAAGATAAACAGACCTTGCCACAAGATCGAGCGATGACGCAGACTGATCAGGCCCAGTACCATTACTTTCTGCATCTGGGACCAATGCTATAGAGGTTTCATTGCTGGTGTCCCTTAGGCTATTCTTTGTTATTCTAATATCATTACAATGAAGGCACAGAAATTTACTCGAGCTTATTCCAGAGGAGGAAGGAAATAGCCTATAATTAGACATCATACGCGTGGTGTTTAATAATTGTTAAGTGCTGTAGTCACATGAGGGCGCTACATACGCATGAGGTCTATTCAGATCTTGTATTCAGTGACTTGGGTGAATACACACAATGACATACTTGCCATACAAAGAAAGTGGTGTCAAGAGCTTTAAGACATGCCAACATGATGCCTCAGATTTCATTCACATTTAAACAATCCGAAAAGCTGACGACTGACCTGATCCAATGTCGTCTGGCTGACAGAGTAGTCCTCAATGTTGAACCGCTGCTTGTTGGCATCAAACGCCCCAAACACTTTGGCCAGGGAGGCCGAAGTGGAGGGCATCTGGTACTCCAGCATGTTGAAGTGGCGCTCCCGCAGTATGCTGTATGGGAAGGACTCGGCCACAAAGACCATCAGGGGCTCCATGTTGGGTGGGTCCCCACCCACACGGATGGATATGGTGTAGCCGTCGCCGAACCTGGGGAGGAGCGTGGCAAACAAGGCAGACCGATAATCACTTGGGTGCACTATACATGAGATTTCAATACCAGCTAAAGTTGATTTCACTAATTACATACACATAATTTATTTCCCAATGGGTTGTGCTCATGCGAACATTTATCTCAAACAGGGAGTTCAAAGGTTTAGTTGAGGTCGGGATCCCTATAGAACTACATAAATGGGGCACATAAAAGCAGAATTTAACCACATTTTCCTGAGTTTCTATGCCAAAGTGGTTTAAATCAAGATAGAACTGCTGTGCTTTTTTCCTGCATTTAACAAGTTAAGGGAAATCAAGGAAAATTTTGTGCAGAATTAATAAAACAAAGCAAAGGACTCCAAACGTACACAGCGAAACTGCCCAGCCACAATAGAAACCTCAGTAGTTTTGAAAAAAAAGAAGAAAAAACAGACCTGTTGGCTTTGATTTATGTATTTTGCAATTCTGACCAACTTTGAAGTACTTGTCACCAGACAAAATGTCAGATGAAAAAAAATCAAAGTAGTGTAAATCAAAACTCACTGCAATCCAAACCATATCAAATTTGTTCGTGTTTTTGCTTTCCTAAAAATTACTACCAAACATCAAACACCTTTATGTAAAAAACATACCTTTTTGTAGAAAAACCTTTGTACATATTATGAGTGATAATCAATTGATGTAAAAAGTACAAATTTGCAAAATGTCACTGGCATACTTAGTTAAAGCTCACTGACATACTTTGATTTGAGGTGCTGTGTGCTTCCAATGCATTTGAATCGTCCGTTGACCATAATGGCAACTCTTGTACACAAGGCCTCACATTCCTCCATACTGAAATCAAGGCAGAAAGCAACAGATCACATTTAAAACTGTGCTCATTAACCAGTTGCAGGCAATATATACAGCGAACTTGCTCCCAGCAAAGTTTTCTGCTGAAAATACAGACTCTTTCAAATGAATAGATACCACAATTGCAGTCCTTTACAAAGTTGGACTTTGCTGACCCAGGGTGGTCACTTGCTCAGGATTTGTATAACATTTCTTATTGTATCATCATCATCATGTATCACAGAGCGATGTTTAAAGTGCCTGCTGGCAATGGCACACAAATGCTTGAGCACTCTCCTTGTAACTAGCACAGAAAGTCATTAAGGGTTTACAAATCTTCAGGTCTGAACTGCTTAAATACCGCATTAACCCTGCAAAAGTAGTAGCAAAAGAGACAGAAGCTGCAATGGATCAAAACACATCTTTTTTTTTCTTTTATACCTAACAACAGCAGCAGGATACAGGAGAAAGGATCCGTCTTCCCTTTTGACAATAATGCAATTTAACAGGAATCTTTCACACTAGTGTGGTTCAAAGTGAACTTCAAACCGCAAACCATTCGCAGAGAAATTCAGTGACGAATATTGGTATTGGGAATTAAGCACTGCTTGCCTGATGTCCCAAAATTTGCAAAAAAATAATGGGCAGGCCCTAAGAGCAGGAAGACAGATGTGAACAATTTGGACAGGCTCAACAATGGCTTTACATTGGTAGCTCAAATAGCCAGAACAAATTTGATCTTAACCACTCCTAGCCCAAATTTGCTGCATATTTTTCCTTCACAAGTGTTCCAAAAATCATTTTTGTTGTTTTTTTGACAAATTTCTAAACAAAAATCCCAACCCAGAAGTTACCCTATTATCCCTCTGTCAAAAGCTTAACTCAAGACCGCGAAAGATGTCGATTGTTTACCTGTGAGATGTGAGTATGACCGAGCGGCCTTCCTTGACAATGCCGGTGATGCGATTCCACAGAAAGCGACGTGCTTTGGGGTCCATTCCTGCGGTGGGCTCATCCTATATAGTTGATCAAAATTGAAACCAACTGTAGTTACTACTTTGTGACATGCATTAAAACAAACTTTGCTTTATGGAAAAATTATCATTTACAACAAACTACAAAAAACCCCAGTTCTCCAGGCACTACTCTCTTTAATAATTTTAATAACTGAAGCCCTGCACAGTGGCCAAATGCACGTTCAACACACTATCTGCCTGCATGAACTTCTCAAGCTTTGTATGTGGGTACAGGGGGATTAATGTTTTTAAACATAAGCCCGATATAAGTCAAGATAAGTATGATATTTTTAACGCTCATTGGCCAAGCCTGCGAAAACACAGATGCCCAGATTGTGATTACACCTCCTTGGGCATGAAGCTTAGCGGTCCATTCCTTATCAGGTGGGATTGGAATGGTAAGGTGCACCTCAAGAAAGTTCTTTAAGTGGACTTCATAATATGTCAACCCTCCCCCACTCACCAGGAATATAAGCTCGGGATCCCCTATGAGGGCGATGGCCGTTGATAACTTCCTCTTGTTCCCACCACTGTAGGTGCCAGCAATGCGCTTGGCATACATGGACAAGCCTAGATTCTTGATTCCCCACTGTACCACCTAAGATCACAAATGTAAATGGGATGGGGTCAGGATTCAGTCAAGTGAAATGGCATTCTATTCAATGGGTATACAACTCGATGAATACCGGTGAACGATCCGCCACCCAGATGAGTGGGATTTATGCAAGTATTGTATAAATAGCTGTACGGCAAAGACGAACATGATTTTGACAACCACAGCACAAACATTCGGAATGTAAAGTTCAATCCAAAGTTTCGCTGACACTTTAATCTCTAAGAGTACAGTATCTCTTTTATTACAAGGTCTGCAATTATTTGACTTGTTTATTTTGAAACATCCTGAGACATTAAATTTTGATAGAGTCAACAAATTAACAGCAGTTTACTGTGGCATACTGCTGGATTGCTTATGGTACAACTGTTTTGATGGAGAAACCCACTTATTATTAAACCATTAAATTGGATGTTGAGTGGGGCAATTGTGTTGTTTGTTAAGTTTTTCATAGTATTTATATGTTAAGCCTTTTATTGTATTTTACAAGACTTCCTCGCAATACCTATCTGAGACTTATTTAATGGGAAAATTCAGACACAAAGGGGTTATTAAACTGCATTCATAAATACCTTGAACAGTTTCCCTATTCAACATGGCACAAAAATTGTGTGACCGTGTATTAGTATTTGATAATGCCCGCTGTGTAAAACATGCTGGCACCTGGATACCAGAAAGTTTAATCCATTCCTGTTGGTCAAGAGTCTGTGTGCGCCATGGCATGCAGAACTCTCCATGCGCGCACCAAATCCAGATAAGGAGATTGTTCTAGACTACTTGTACAAGGAATATACCATAAAATGAACGGGGGTGTTTGGGAAAATGAAAGTTAAATTTTTAGACAAAATTCTTTGAAATTTATTGTACACTGACTTCTATTGACCCTCTGATTAACACGGTATTTGTGATGAATGGAAGTAACGCGTGCTTTGTTGGTCTTAGGAGAATGAACACTAATTACAATGCCCTTGCTTGTGGCTCAGGCATTTACAGTCACGTCCATTCTCCTGAGCTGGTCTTAAATGCACACTTAAGACCGACCAAGCACATTACTTATTCCCTTAGTAATTTTTGCGTGCATGAGGGGGAAGGGGGGTCTGTGGGGGAAGGGGTGTGAGTATGACGTGCACACAGGCAGAGGAGGTGAGGATCCAGAAATCTTTGTGACTACATTACCTGAAAGTCCTAAATTTGCTCGCTGGGGCCTGTAATGTCATGTCCAAACACAAAAATGATTGTCGAGGATATGTAAAGTTGAACACGGCATTTTGCCTGTTGTGTAATTCAATGGGCACCGCACTCGGTGCTTGAGAACAGAAGTCCAGTGACAAAGTTAGTAAGGGGCTGTATCTGACATCCTATGCTGGTCCCCAGAGCCCACCTTCTTAATATCAGCTTCAGGAATGCCTCGGAGCCGGGCATAGAAGGCCAGATGCTCCTCGGCAGTCAGCAACTCATTCAGCGCATCGAACTGCGGGCAGTACCCGATGTTCTGACGTACTCGCTTCATGTCTTTCAGGATGCTGAATCCCTTGACGTAGGCCGAGCCTGAGGTGACCTGCGTGTCTCCTGTCAGCATCTTGAAGGTGGTGGTCTTGCCCGCGCCATTCACGCCCAGAAGTCCAAAGCACTGGTGATTGAAAACAAGTCTTGATCATCCAGAACAGTGCTAGTGAATACATGCTATGACAACTTATACTTCATGGATTACATACTTTATGGAATTAACAACGCATTATTTGCCCAAGATAACACAATGCAGGGCTGAGTTCTGGGGCATATGAGTCAATTCCTCTCGTGCAGAGATGATTCAGTGTGATCTCTTAACCCATCTGCCCATCTGAGTTTGGGCCTGCCCTTCCCACTTGTTCATTCCAAAGTGCCAAGGATAATATTGAATCCCTTACTAAATTGACTATTTATCAAATCACCCCTTTAATGTTGTAATTCTAGGTTGGAAACTATCCTCTTGACTAGAAACAGATCACCATTTTTACCTCTCCGTATGGAATGCCAACACACATCCTATCAACAGCAGTGAAGACACCTCGGCTAGTGTTATAATCCTGAAAAAAAATTCAGTATCAAAGAACATACATTTTCATTATATTTGGTAATAGGACATAATGCAGGTCCACACAAGGTTTTGAAGTGACTTGCCCAAGGCCCAAACATGCAAAAAGCAGCCAGATTTGAACCCCCGACCCTATGCTCATGAGAACTAAACCCTAGCGTCTCGGTCACTTGCCTCCAAGTATGAAATGTAAACCTGGACGAATGGGTTAGGGTGGGTGTCGGATGAGCGGAGCGTAGATTCAGGACAGGGTTCAGATTGTAGGGGAAGGGGTGATTATTGGCCTTTGGGGTTCCTTTCTGGACTGACCTTGGTGAGATTTTCCACTCGCACGATGTCATTGTCAGCTCCTCCTGACAACACTCTCTGCCTCTCGCGCACCACGTCATCATCTTCAAGAGCCAGCGGGATATGTTCAGATTCAATATGTCTATCATGGGGGAAAGGTGAAGGCATAGGGTGAGTTATCAGCAGGGTTGTCCGTTAAAATTGTAGACAAGGGCTGTAACAATTCATTTCATCATTTTCATTTTGACAAACTAGCACATGAGTAATGCATGTGTACAAGGGCACTTGTTTTCAGGAACTGAGACTTAATTGATAGAAAGTTTGAGTTTAAAATGACTATATTCTGTAAATACACAGAGGATGTAAATTCCTGTTCAACTTTTTAAAGCATTTCTAATAATATCATAGTCACAAATGTGTCTTTCATGACAACCAAATCCCTTACGTTGCATGTCAGTGCACGAAGTACGTGTCAGTTTGTGACACCAAACTTAATCTTAGGTCATAGTAGTCAGCAAGCAGTTTACAGCAGGTTTGTATTACATACCTTTCGGACACCAAAATTATTCACTGCAAGGTTTTCACAAAGCATATCAAAGAAGTATTTGTGAAGATGGTGGCAAATGGCACGCCACAGCTTGCTAGAAATCTGGATGAACAAAAAGACCTAAGACTTGTGTTTCATTGCCAGGCCTGATGTCCATCACGGCACTGACCTTGGCTTGAAGAAGAACCTATTTTCGATGAGCAGAGTCAGGGTAAAGAAGCCAGTACCAATGATGCCCATGGCAAAGATGTTACGCCCAACATTGTTCCAATCCAGTGGGTTGTACGGCTGGGACTCAATTCCTATAGTATTTGAGCATAAACAAGGAACTTGATGATAACAAATTAAAATGTAGCCTGAGGTCAGTCCGTGCCTGCGTGGTCTCAAAAGTTGTAATTATAAGCTCTTCACGAATAATGCGATAAAAGGTATCTGACTGTGGGCAGTGCACCGACGGTGACATGTGATCAAATGTTTGAATCTTACTTGCCATGGGCAGAAAATGAAAAGAAAATGTGTGAATTTTGTAAAGATACCCAAAACAAAGCTTTAAAATATTGGCTAAACCAGATTTGCATACTTCTGTGCTTGGGTTTGGTTTGCTATAATTAACAAGCTTGAGTTCAATCTGAGATGGTTAAATCGTATTGGCAACAACAGTTCCTGACTGGACTTGCTCAAGGCTGCAATAATGGTCATTGTTAACCATGCTTGCTGTGATTGATGATCTGCCTATACCCTTGTCCACCAGTGGTGGAATGGGGGGTTGTTGTTGCCTCGTCACCCTTAAAAGGTAGTTATTTCCCCCCCATAGGCCTACCAGCCGTTGGAGGCACATTGCAACTTCATAATTATTTTCTTCTCAGTCTAATAGCTGGTGCTTGCCCCCCCTTTTAAAACCATTCCGCCACTGTTGTCTTTGTCTCACCAATTTCAGCATATAGTTCATTCTTCATTTCGTTGAGCGACATGTCCACCAACCCTCGGCCGAGACAAAACGGCGGAAAGATGAGGAACAGTTGCATTATGGCATCGTTGACGGCCTGTACAGTCTGATATGAGGAAAGAACATCAGCGCCACACAGCAAAATGAAAAACTGAGTAACATGCTGCATTATTTTTATGCTATACTTATGTGCCACAATGCTGGAATGTTAGGCAGAAATGATGAATTAATAGAGGAACAGTTTCCAATTTAGGGATCAGTTTATTTTATGCATATATGCACAGAAATCAATTAGACAATAGTCAAACAATCTGTAACAAACATTTGTTCAGCTGTAGTAGTGGCAAGCCCTGCCTTTACTTAAATGTGACCTGCTTGGTAAAAATGAGTCACAAGTCTCTGCAGCCACTTTGAGTAGTACTTTGTATTAGATTGAGGAATTTGAGCTCTTTCTTTTGATGTGTCACTCAGTTTGGTACAATGAAAATGGACGTTGAGTAGATGTTAATATCTTGAGGACTCCTATTGCTTAAACACTGTGCAAGATTCTGTCAAAGGCTTTCAACTCAAAAGTGGCTCTGGAGACATGTGACTGATTTTCACAGAGCGCTTCACATATATGAAAACCAACAAAAACTTTGAGGAATGTGTATCACACTCACACAAGTGCAGATCACGGGAGGCCTACTGGCTCAATTTTTTGACAAGTTTGGCCCCCCTGAAAATCTGATTCTGCATCCCTCCTTGAACTAATGTGATTAGTTTATTCTGTGAACACATACATGGTGCTAGAGCTAATGAGCAAGTTTGGGCACAAAATATATAGCTCAATCACAAGTCACACTGCTTTTTGACAATGTGGTTGTGCACTACAGACACTAGCCACTCAAAACTTGGAAAAATGAAGTCTCGCAGGTTATGCAAGAATTACTCTATGTCCAATACAATTTGCTCACAAGATTTACAATGTACAGGCTGATCCAACTAATCAAATGACCACATGAAAGCACATGTTCAAGGTAAACGTACCTCATCACCTCCACCCAAGAACTCTAAGATAAACGTGGTCATAATGGTGAGAACGCCGAGGAGCATTGTACCACAGGCCACTGACAGGTAAGCCGTGCTGGGCGTCGTGAAGATAAAGGAGATAGGATAGGTCATCGGTGTGACTGCCCAACTGTGAGGAGCAAAACAGGGGGAATTTGGTTTGACCGTATGGGTGCCATATAGGTGGAATTATTCTTGACCAAAGAAAACCAGATGGTTTTTAAAAGGGCAGGATGCAATGTCAGTGGTGTACACCGATGGAAATCACTGGCATAACCCAGGCAAAATGACATCACATCTACAAACCAATCATCTCATAACGTTGACAAGCTTAAACATCACAATAAACAAAAACACTGGTATCAAGCAAACGCATCACTGCTTGCTGCATGTACAATGAGTGTGCGCATGAGGTAGAGCCTCATCACTGGGAAACAATAAATAACTGAGCTGATCAAACTCAGGGCAAATGAGAAATGACTCCATACTCACCCATACATAAGCAGGAGGAGGACAGTAGCAGGTGCAGTTTGACGGCTGATGTAGGCTTGCTGATCAAAGCACAGGAAAATCACTATGGTCAGCACAGCTGGTATAAGATAGTTTACCTGTCAAAGCAAGGACAGAAAATAACAGATCTGATGAGAAGTACGAGTAGCGTGGTAGTTCTTCCCCTTCTATATCCAAACACCCTGATGGATCGATCCCTGATCTTTAAGAGAAATTTTATGATACCAAGTTGTACTGCAACTACAAACTTACTTGGCATGCAAATGTTTCATTACAGAAGCACAACTGGCCCATTCTTGAATCATTTGCCTAAGCAGACTAAGCAAAGATAGGTCTAGATAGAGCAATGGGCTCAGTTTGTCATCTTATCTCACATATCTATATAAGGCAGCTAACAGAGACATTTGACAATAATCCGAATAGCTAGCTATTTGTGATAGTTCCATATGTCAATTGACAATACTTGACTGCTGTGATTTAGACATATGACATTTGAACATTGGAGGGATGCATAGCACCCAAGATGAAACCGAGGGCACCATTCAAAATGTCATATCCCACATCACAGCAGTCAACTATTGTTTTGTCATGTCTGTCTTGATTTTTTTCATATGTTTTTCTGAGGGAAATCAAGGGCGACAAAGGAATGTTTGAATATTAGTAGTTAATAGAAGTGGAGGGGGAGGCCAGGGGGCTCAGCAGTGGCACCCCACTTTTTTGACTGGGGGCATACTTTTTGCAGGTCCTATAATGGGGTGTGGCTTTATGAATCGACCAATTAATGGCTCATCCTTGATGGTCTCACAACTGGCCCCTCCCCCACTCAGAAATTCTTCTGCTGCTGTTGTTCCAACATTATCGAGTGCACTGCAGGGGAGAAGGGGAGAGAGGGTGCGTGCCTGCATGTACATGACATACACAGCCAGCTGATGTGATCAATGTCTAATGGTGAGTGTGACATACATTTTGTAGCTGTATTACGTGACTGTTCTGGGCCAAAAAAAACATTATTATTCCAAACAGAGGTAAACAATAAGAATTAGACCATCATCTTTATGAGGGCATCTGACGTATGTCACACAATCAGGTGAAAGTTACTCACCAAGTCCCAGACCAATGTTGACACCCAGTAGATGGTCGGACTTATACCGCTGACTATCTGCAGGTGCTTGGCCTTGGACTCACGTTCTGCGATCAGGAAGACAACAAAGCTGGCTGGCACGAAGGCCAATGCAAACACGATAAATATAGCTGTCCCCATGATGATAGGCGTTTGCTTCCTGGCAAGGACAAGATAGCAGGATCCCTTTATGTGGATCGAGATCAATGTCGATTTTTGGTGATAATTAAGAGCCGGTGACAACGGCAATAGTGGTAACCGTGTTACCTAGTTACAGAGACAAATGAAGAAAAGGATGCAGGATAGCACATGGTCATGTAGCTACTGGTGATCATTAAAGTACCAAAAATAATGATGGTAATTATGGTGACGACTGATAAGACTAAATTGATGGATGATGACCATACAATGATGCTTACTGTGATTAAATTTGACCCTGATACAGGTGAGTGACTGTGGTGATGAACTTTGATCATGGTATTGCGGGTGATTATGGCAATCCAGGTGGCAATACCTACAGCGATGGAGATGACCATGGTGATGGAGGAGACGATGTGGCTGAAAGTGACATATGGTGACTGAAGAGGGTGATGGAGGAGAATAAACTCATACAGGTAACTATAGTTATGAAAGAGACAAAAGTAATAGAGAAGACTGTATGATGACAAAGGTCATGTTGTGATGACGGTGACAATTAATCACAAATAAGAATTATTTATCCAGACAGAAACTGTTGACTTCTAGAAAAGGCAGGAAGCTTGGCAGCCAATGTCTGGTATACAGCCACAAAGAATATTGGCTTATGAAGGTCATTTGGACAACATTAGAACAAAAGTTCCTGCACTAGCTTAGTGTTATCCAATACAATTAAAGTGGTATTTTCTACAGCAGGTCATGTACATGTGTGGTGTTCAAGCTCACATGAAGCGAATTTCTGTTTTAAAAATCTGGCCCTCTCTGCAACCAGGATTTCAATGTTTATCTATACCACAGGGAGGGCGTCCTTATCTACTATCAATTATGCCATCCATCAGCACACTGGGGGTGGCCAGTCTGACCTTCTGCTGGATCTGCTTTTCCAGAACTGCCACGCACATTAACAACAATATGGCGGCAGAAGTCTGACAACAAATTTCAGTGCATACTTTGATCGGTCCTCCCAATAAGGGGGCAGAATTCCAACAACAAAGTTTCTGTACTTTGATCCTTCATGCATGCACCCCATGTATTTGGCAACGTCAGTGCCATCTATGCCTGCGAGAAAATATAGTTCGACTTTAACTTCGTGATCAATAACCTATCCGCTAGATTCATTGAGGATTTGTGAATGATTAAAGTCAGAACGTGAACACAGGCAACTAAGCATCAATTTTCCGTATACTTCAGTTTCATTTTATGATATATCGTGTGAAACACCTTCTATGGCATAGTGTTATTCATGCACTTGCAAGGCAGCTTTCACTCATGCGTGCTGATGAGTAAGTTGTGGCCCACACAAACGACTCCACAACTCAAAGATTTAAAGTAACTCTGGCATTTCAGCACCAATTTCAAATATCAAAAGGAGAAAATGTGGTTTCATAACTGGTCAAAATGGAATATTACACTAGTTTTGAGCATTTATGAAACTGGATGTGTGTTGAGAAAACTATAGGCAAAGCCCACTTGCCACCCAGTCGAGCTAGGGCCGAGCCCTGGCTTCAGTTTTGCACTTAGCTTGTAACAAAATCACCTGAGGGCAGTAACAGTAGCTGATAAGAGATCCTCGAAATTCTGGTTGGGCTAAATCTGCCCTAAAAAAGGTATCCATTAACTCCTAGGTGGAGAGAGGCATGTAGGAATAAAGTGAGTTGCCCAAGGGGGCAATGTATAACCACCTATTAAGATTTGAACCCCCAACCCTACGATAAGGAACTACAAACTAACCACTTGGCCAAATTGATTGAAAAAGTAATCTAAAATGTGTAATGAAAAGACTGCTATTTCAAATGCATTTATGTCAGATTGTCCGTTTGGCAAGATTTTGAGGTTTTAGTTACTTTGTAAAAAGAGCAACGAAATGTTCCAATCAGGATATTATTTTAAAGGTAAAATATCTGAATCCACACGAGGATATTTATCTAGATTTTCATTCAAATTCAGTCTTCAATGAAAACTCTGATGGATTTACTGCACTAGCTGAAACTGATACAGGGGTTGGGTAGATATCACGGCTTCATTTGCCAACTTACAAGACTTGCTCCTCAATTTGGTCCTGGGTCATATTGATGGGGTGGTTGTATGCCGTGATTCCATACTTCTCTCGCAGGGATTCCTCAAAGTTGCCACGAAACAGCATGTTGTTAGCCACATTGATGAAGGCTGGGAGGGCATGGAAACCTG
Source organism: Acanthaster planci (assembly GCF_054643075.1). Lineage (NCBI taxonomy): Eukaryota > Metazoa > Echinodermata > Asteroidea > Valvatida > Acanthasteridae > Acanthaster > Acanthaster planci. The sequence goes on from NC_141788.1 coordinate 10,361,666, forward strand.
TGTTGTCCCACCAGACCTGTGAATGATTGAAAGCCTCATTTTTAAAAGAAATTTTATTACTATTGAGTGAAAAAAAGTGTGACAGAGCAGTTACTGTAGTTGCTTAACTGGTAAGTTACACTGGATATGGGCCATGCAATGATAATGCTGAAGGTGATCACCTGGAGATCCATCATTGACAGGCGTTAAAACAGGTTTGGGATTAGGTTTACAATTTGAATTTTCTTTAAAGATCAAACTCATAATAATCAATAGAAGGTTTCAGCTTGAGCAGTGTTCTTTAGTCTGATGTTTCCATGTAGAAAATTTTTTTAAAAATGCCACATCTGGGAAAATGTGCTGCCAGTGGCTGTGACAAACATGGTAGAGTGAAAGACAAGGTTCCCAGCACATTACATCTATAAAGATTGGTGATTTGGTGAAAGCTGACATCAACTCATGGGCTATCAAGGCTTGGAATCCGCTCCAGTTGCACACACTCCTATGGGGTCTATTGTTTTTCCATTTGAGTCAAATTTTTACCCATAAGCGGCTGGAAAAATGATGCCGCCGATGGGCGATCAGTACAAAAGCTTAATAATAAGCCACAGAGGGAATAAATATTCCTTTTAAACATTAGTATTAAACATTCGTTCATAAATATCTCAGACAGTCTCCCTGTTCAACCAAGTGCAACTTGACCATGTATTAATATTTGATAATGCCTGCTGATAAGTGATAATGCCCACTGCGCACTGGCACCTGGATACAAGACAGTTTAATCGATTCTGATTGGTCAAGAATCTGTGTGCTCACAGCTCGCCACGTGCACACCAATTGGACAATTTGCACAAGGTACATTCCATAAACTGGACAGGGTGTTCTCACCATTATGACCACGTTTATCTTAGAGTTCTTGGGTGGAGGTGATGAGGTACGTTTACCTTGAACATGTGCTTTCATGTGGTCATTTGATTAGTTGGATCATATTGGCTTCTTTTGACTCTCTGACTACAAGGTATTTATGAATAGGAATAAATATGTGCTTGGCTGGTCTTAAATTAACTTTTAAGACTGGCTCAGGAGACTGAACGTTGATAATGCGGCTCGGGCATTAGTCGCATCCATTCTGGGCTGGTCTTAAATGCACGTTAAGACTGGCCAAGCACATATTTATTCCCTTATTTAAGACTGGCCTAGGAGAATGGGTGAGCAACTAGTTATCAGCGTCCATTCACTGGCCACATACTTGTTCCTATGCACAAATACCTTTCAATTCAGAAAACCAACACAAGTTTAAAACTACACATTTCCCTATGATTCTGTTCAAAAAATTTACTTCATTTTTATTAAAATACCCCTCTAGCCATGTTATGGTATTTTCCTCTCACGAGTAGCAGGACACAATCTCCTTATATGGAGATTGGCATGCGCGTGATGTGCACAGCATGAGGTGGTACAGAGCCAGACGGTGTTTTCTCAACCGTTTAAGACCGGCCTTTGTGACAGGCTGTCAATCAATAGGAATGGCTAAACTAAACAAGTACTAAGTGCAAATATGACCCTCTTTAAAAGTGATGCGGCAAACTGACGCATAACCATGAGTGATATTTCTCCCAATTTTCAGTTTGCCACCCATATGGATAGAAGGCAACATGAGAACAGTCAATTTCAAACAAGGACAGAGGGAACAAACTTCGTTAATAGGGCCTGCTCTTCATTGTCACAGCCATGTTTTTCCTACAAGTGGCTCCTAAAACCGTAGTTGGCCATCGCTAAAAAATAAGAGAAGAATTCACATTGTGTTAAAACTCCAGCTGTGTTAAATGACAGCTTTCATAACACCAGAGAATAATGCATGTGCTACTAAATACTTAATGACAATACAAACCCATTTCAAATTAAAAGGACAAATGTCCACTAGAACGAATTTGAGGTAAAATCAAAAACCAACCAAAAGGTGATATTTCTGCAAACTGTGGCTACCCATTACAGTTGTGGGCCAAATGACAATGGTCTACTGTTACCTTGACATTCTTGAAGCGTGCCAACGATAGCAGGACAGCATAGAGTTCCTTCAGGGTGCCGTCTGACGGAAGTATGTCCTGATCCTGGCCAAACAGAGCACATACAAATATTAGAAAACATCAGAGTCGGATCGGCATGGTGGCTCTTCCCTTCTACCTCTGGGGTCTGGGTTCGAGTCCCGGCTCGGCCCACGTGTGGACTGAGTTTTCACTTCCTACCTGATTCTGTGCGTTTTCCCTGGAATAGTCATCTGGGGTTTTCCTCCCACCTCTGTCACAGTCTTCTCTCTACCAGTCTCTTCAGGCTTGTGAGCCACAAAGCCACAATATGCTTTCCAATCTTTTGTTTGATTAACAACCAGGCATAGACAATGATAACAAGAATAAATTCCTTAAGAACTGCATCTCAATGGTTAAGGACAAGTCTAAGAGATGCTGAAGAGTTGATGCTTGGACATGTTAAATTAAAAGACTGACCATTTTTTGATGCTTGGACATGTTAAATTAAAAGACTGACCATTTTATGATGACAAGAGAAGTTTGATTAAAACTTTTTCCCCCAGCCTGACGGGGCTAACAGGGCTACAACCAACATCGGGCAGGTTGAGGTGGGGATTTCCACAATGTGCAGATGTTGGAACTTCCCAGGTTGGTCGTGTATCCAGGTTTTTTTTTTTTATCTTGATATCTTTCAGTACTGCATCAACTTCTAAACCAAGTTGGAAGCTATACCTTGGCATGGGGATTGGGTAGTACACTCAGAAATCACACCCATCCCTTCCTCACCAACCCCCTCCATCCCATCACACAACTCACGTCCGGTATGTCATCCGTGGCTTGTGGGGCTGCGAATCGTCTGTCTCGGTCAAAGGGGTTCTCCCACTCTCCACTCCAGTCAGTCAAGATGTCCTCGCTGATATTCAACGTAAGCGGAGCCATTTCATCTTTCTCAAGGAAACTCACACCCCCAAATCTGTGTGTAAGATCAAAATGAAGGAAGCTATTCATGGTTCACATGTCCCAAATTGATAACATTTCATTCAAGGATAAAGTCTTTGCCATTATGCATTTTCCTTTGTTTAGATAATAGTAATAAATTGGAATTATAGTGCGCTCTTTCTGCCAAAGTGATCAAAGGCGCATAACAAAAATCTGATGCAAAACCAAGGAGAGCTATGCAATTAAAAATTAAAAGAAAAGAAACGAAAGAAAACAGTCTTTGAGAGAAATTTAGGCCACCATTCCAGTGCCCAAACAGCAGTATGGGGATACGTCTGTCCCGTCAGCAGGGTAACTAATAACTTAGGCCTAAACCCCATCGACATCAGTAATGTCTTGATCTTTTCCGGAATGGACACCTCCAACTCTACCTATGTAATTTTCCACTCTACCTACCTTATAGTGATCCTAGAAATATATTAAAAAAGGAAGATCAGAACACACTTATACATTTACAAATGCTGATCTAAAAGGAAAGTTTTCAGCTTGCATTTGAAATCCTACCGAACAACTATTCTACAGAAAGACAATAAAAAAAGAGATTTCAAAACTTTAAATCTTACTTTAAATTGTCCTGGAAAAAGATTTTGAGTAACAATGTTCTACGCCAGAGTGGGGGGGTTACTCTTTTTTTTTTTTTTTAATCCAAACTACGTATGGGCAAAAACTTTACTTCTTCCAGTGCGCAGGCAGTGTGAAAAATGAACTTGAAAGGATTTTTGGACTGAAGGAAAAAAGAGGTACAAAGCTGTTACCTTTTCCAGACGTACTCCTGCGTGGTCGTCTTCAGATACCAACTGATTTCCATGCTAGTATGATTCTGGAGAAAGTCTGTTGTTGGGACCACCCTCTCGGGAGGGGGTGGGCCCTCCGCCCCGGGATCGCATACCTCAAAGCCTTTGCCGCTGCATTCACATTTAAGTTCACCCTTCAAGTATTTGGTGTAGGTATTAGGGTCCATTTCCTCAGTGTTCCAGCGAGTGGCTTTGTCTGGTTCACAGAGGTATCTCCTTCAATTAAACAAAGAAAAGAAAAGATTAATTGGCAATGCTTCTAAACATGAAACTTTACACCTTTTGTTTTAACACCTTTTGGTTTAACAGAAGACTTGAACAACCCAAAATGAAAAAAACATGCTATCATATGATCCAGCAAAATTCACAATTTCTTCCACAGAAATTGTATCATTTGTTTTTTTAAAAGTTGTTACCATGGTTTGAGGTCATTTTCTAGTGCTAAACAGCATGATAAGCAAACATCTTGCCACAAAATAAAACATTTTCTAGGGATTTTCTGTCATACTTTTAAGTGACACAACAAAAGTACAGCATGTTTAGTTGCTAAAGTCAGCATCTGTAGAAAACTGTGTCGTACAACTGGGTGGTTCTCCATCTCTGGTGCACAAACAGTCCTGAACTTGCAGACTTAAACAGCAGACTTTTAACAATGTTTTGCCTTTGGAATATAAAGATTCCACGCAAGGGGGTACTTTCTTCCATGAGCAAAAATGTGATGCCATTTCAGGGAGAAAACCCTCCATGTTGCATTTATTTGAGCACAAAAACTATTGACATTTTGGATTTTTTTGAACTGTTCCTAATGTCCTTTTCTTCGGTTATTATTGTTTATGCGCACATTAAACCAGTGAACAAATCTTTCTCAAAACTGTTCTGTATGAGCAGATTTGAAAAGTTGAACAGACAATCTGTAAAATCAGCAGTCTTTCTTACTGACATGACATGTGCAAGGAGAATTTCAAATGTTTAAAGATAAATCATGAAACAAAACTAATGGGGAAACTGACTCTTCACCACTTCCCAGGAGAAATCGTAGAATTTGGGCGTGATCCCTGGCTATATAGTATTTCAAGTTACATGGCTTCTAACTAGCACCCCCGAACAAAGATATTGACAAATGGGAAGAGCCACCAGCTTAGGGCTGGATAGCTCATCAGTTGGTAGAGCACCGGTTCAGTATTCTGGAGGTCGTGGGTTCGAATCCCGCTCCAGTCAATTTCTTTGTTCATCTTTATAATCATGACATTTACTTTTCAAAACAGTTTTAACCACAAATGGATACTAAAGTATGTTTGGAAAATGAAAACGAGTTTTGAAGTCTCAATAAGAGCGTCTAACAAAATTTCATTACCTGCACGCTTTATAATGTAATGAGCGCTGCACTGTCAGTAACATTAACACAGATGACAAAACAGTACCAATCAACAAAAGGCAAAACAAAATAGTAGAAATAACATGATGCAAACGTTCCATCACTCAGCCTGCTCTTCTGCACATGGCACCCTGCTCAGGAATTCTCTTTCTTCAACCTGTTCTCCCCGTGTCTACATCATATCCTAGTTCAAGCCTGATGTGAACAAGCCTCTTTTACACTGAACATGACATGCCTTCCTTTTTCCTTCCTCTGTCTTTTCATTCTAGTTCTTTTCCTGTAGCTTGCAGGCCACCATGATGAGGGGCCTCTTGAAGGCCTCAAGTTGGCTGAACTCTGTTTAAAATAGTTATAAAATGAAGTTGCTTACATCTCCACGAATGGATTGTCGGCCATACACCTGGTGCCAATGCCCGGGTCATCCTCGGCTATCGTCATTTCCATTCCTACGGCCAGATCGCTGCCAGGATCATCGTTGCTGTAGAAGATGTAGTTTGGGGTACCAGTCAGCCAGGGTACCAGGGGAAGCCTCTGTGCTTCGGTTGTGACTGGTTGGATGATGGTGAAGACCATGGCCAGACACACAAAGACGACTGGAAGAATGACCTGCAGAAATCAGACCACATTAACAACTTGCCAATGGCAGAGCTGTTTATACAGAGAGTTGCGACATGAGTGTCTTAACTGCCTGAACCAAAATGGTGGATTATGCAATGGAGCACATGGAAAATAGCTGCATGCTTTCCTGTACACATAATGAACAGCCAACTTTATTCCAAAGTTTGGAGTTGGCGCAACTCTATATACAGCTCTGGCCGACGGCATTGTTACACAACCAACTTATCCCAGGCCCGATGTCAGCCAAAACTACCGACTTTTTTTTTTTACGACAAGATGCCGCAACTGCAGTCCTTTTAAAAATGCTAACCCTCCATGGTGATTTGTTCAATATTTTGTGGCCACGTTCCTTATTGCATTGTTGCTTTTTTTTTTCAATTCCAAGACTTGGTGATGACAGCCAATGTCATAACTACCCAGACTGCCAATTGGCCAGAACACAAAGTGCTATATATTTGAAATATTGCTCAAGTTTCTAACCACAAAGTTTCACTCAAACAGCCCCCCAGGAAATAAGGCATTTGATTTTTTAATCGTGCAGATTATCCTTTACTGCTCGCTGTGTAAATGAGCCCTCTCCGATCTAATATACAGACCCTGTGCCATCAAAACCGTCCTTGTAAGTTCCTCTGCTTGAGTTTACTATTAAAAGGTGGGATGATATTGAGAGTTACTTCTCCACTGAAGGAACGTGTGATTGAGACAACGAACGCCACAGCTCACCTGAGCAAAGAACCCTTTCTTGCTGCGCCGGAAGTGGTGGAATCGTTTGATCATGAGCGCCATGAACTGCCTGCAGATGAGGTTGATGCCCTGGACCTCACGGCCTGTCAGGTTTCGGGGACGCGGCTCATTGGTTGCCGCATCTGGCATGCGTACGTTAGCCACTGATACTGTAAAGAGCAGAACTCACCGTCAACATGATTGTACCTCTGGGAACAGATCTACTCACAGGTCAAAACTCGTGACTTTGAAATAGAAAGGCTGTCGAACTGGGATAGACATTTTCAAAAGCATCTCACAGCATCAGTCTAAGTAGATTCTACTTTCAACTGAATGAAAGTAAATAGGCCAAATGCAAGCCTAAGTCCTCTAAACTCAACCAACCAGGGCCCAATTTCACGGCACTGCTAAGCACAGGATTTTAACAGAGGTTCTGTGTATTTCATGGAGACAGTGAGCAGTAAGCACGGTAAAAAACATGCTTACTTTGGAGGAAATATTTGTCTACGTAGTGACAAAACAATGGAAATCTCTATACATGCACGACCCTAAGCACAACCATTTCAAGCAAGGCCATGAAATAATGCTTAAGGTTAGCACATTTTTCTGCTAACTTTTAAGCTAATTGTTAAGCAGCTGCTACGTGAAATTGGGCCCTGTTTGTTAGTCAATGCGTAACAGATACAGGTACTGGGTAAACTGCTCAATGGTGTGGATGGGTTTCATGTATCTGGCATTCTGCCAAGTGCACCATAAACACAGACAATGACACATTGGCTGACTGATGACATGACTAGACAGTTCAGCAGCAGCTATAGAGCAGTAATCAAATTATTGGAGGGATGGGGGTGGTATGTTCAAATGAAGCTCTGAACCGTAAATACTCTTTGATCAACTACAAAGTGAGAGATGTAAGGGTCTAACTAGAAGTTTGGTCAACTTGCAAGTTTACAGTAAATGTCCATTACAAGTCAGCTTACAGGTCTGGTCACAAGTAATGGGGAACAAATACTGAAAAACAAATGTCTTTCCAAGGCGGATTCAGAACCATTTTTGGGGGGGGTGTATTTTTGGGAGACTGAAGATTTTATAGCCTTTCTTAGGGTCGAGGCTATATTTTGGTGCTATTTATGTGCTTTGGGAACAATTAAAGCAAAGGGACCTTTGTTTTAAAAAGAAATGAAAAGGAAGTGAAGGTGCAATGACTTCCTGCCACCCCTCCCCCGGATCCATCTTTGTGTCTTTGCTATTGTTCACCAGCCTGTGACCTGATCTGTAACTGTATGACTTATGATTGGCACGGTTTGATGACTTGTGTCTGGATTTTGCAAAGGCGATTTAAGAATGTGAACCAGAGAAGAATAGAAAATGTGAGATGCAGGCATTACGAACAGAAACTGTTGCACTTTCAAAAAGATTCGAGCGGTGATGTACAGCTTGCGACAAATAACCACTGATACCTTATGAAGAATCTGCATGGGAGTGCCAGACTGTGCAATGACTGCATGGACTCAAAATGTACATGAAGGCCTTGATGATATGAGGACCTGCAAATGTAAACTTTGCATGATTCAAATCAGCAACGGGCAATGGGGAGCAACAAAGAATAAAACAGTAACATGAGGCCATTTTTACTTGAACACCAGAGATGGGAGCGATTCAAAGTAACTTTACTCCTTGACAGCTCTACAGACATTATCTATTCTACTGATAGTGTCTCAATACGATACTCTTTCTATTTGACTGTTTCTTAAGGGCTGAAGTGATGCTAAATGATGGTGTGGGAATAGAGGAGCAGCACAGCCTAGAATGGAGGAGGCAACTTGGAAAATGGCAATGAAGCAGACTTTTTGGAGTCATGACCATAGTTGTTTTTTGGCATATACAGGTTACTTGTATGGCATGGAATTCAGCTTCAATGAATCTCGGCAGTGGAATAGCATTAAGGGGCATTTACACAGCAGACATATCCTTTGCTGGTGCTCAAGGCAGCACATCATTACTATCCCTGTTCATGGCATCTGTGAACATTCCTAAAACCCTACTGAGTTATACAGCTTGATGACGACATTTCAGGCACAGAACACACGCACCCATATGTCTATATGTCATATGTCTATATGAAGGTGGCTTAGAAATGGGTACCAATGAAAGCACTAAGTTGTCTCAATCAGGGCTGATGGTATGCGAGATTTATGCAACGTTTGGATGGAGAAAACCACTGCAGCCTTTGGTTGTTATTGACAAACCAGTTACGAGTGGTAGGAGCACGTTGAATGTTACTGGATGTGCATTCATGCAGGACATGGAAAATAATGGTGTATCAACCCTGAGTTGAAGTACACTCTCACTAGATGAGAAGAGACAAGCTAGTGGAAAGTTTTCAGCTGGACTTGTGCTCACACTCAGCTCAAAAGCAAAGATTATTCGCTTGTGCATGCTCAGCGTAACCAGTGCCAAGTGCACAATTAAGCTATTTCTATACCAAGTGACCTCTTGCGCTATTGTTGCTGTATAAAAACATCCATCCTCTCATGCTGCCACTCTGGGTAGATGGACACAAATAATGGATGGATAATGTGACATGCCACATGGACGTGACTTACTGTTCTTCTGCTGGATCTCCACGGCCTCTCGGCTGGCCTGCCGTATCAGCTGCCGGCTGAGCTGCCGGCTGATCTGCCGGTGCATCTTGGGCCGGCTGGTCTGTCGGCTAGACTGCCGGTTCAGCTTCAGGCTAGACTTGTAGCTACGCTGTCGGTGGTTGCCATGGGGCTGGTTGTCAGCCTCTTGGCCAGGACCGTCGCTCTCCGCGGCATCCTCCAGGTTAATGCTGTCTAAGTTCTGGGTATCTGCCGCAGGCTCCTGAGCTGTCCCGTGTTTAGCATCCACTTCTAAGGATAAAAATGTAAGTACCCGGCCTGGTCATTACTGGAATCAAAAGCAAACAGCTCAGCTTGATTTAATTCTTAATTCCGTGTCACCAATTTGTACCCTTTTTGTGTGTAAAGACCCTTATCGTGCTTATTCTTTCTCTGGGGCTGAAGTGCCAGTTAGCTAAATACAATTTTGCCAACATAGGTTTTAGAGACAGTTGTCCCCAATCAAGATGGGGACCTTACTTATGTCAGCAGGGTGGTAGGCTTACACAATAATTAGTCCCTGCTAGCTGGACAGACGTATCCCCCGTACTGCAATTTCCCAGGTTGTATTATGTATTTAGGGTGTGATACCTGGCTGTGTTCTGTTTCGGGTTTTATGGCTTCTGACTAATGACCCCTGAACAGTGGTAAGAACAAATGGGAAGAAACGCCAAATAGGGCTGGATAGCTCAGTTGGTAGAGCACCAGACTGGTGTTCCAGAGGTCGTGGGTTCAAATCCAGCTCCAATCAATTTCTTTGCTCATCTTCATAACTTTTAAAGCACCTAGTCAGTTTTCCTATATGGTTTGTTTGACAATTCAATCATTCTTCATGTAAAAGTTGCAATAAAAATTTTACAATTTTTGTTATTATTTTTATCTCCATCCAATCTTACCATCGTCACCGAGGACAGCCTCCCCATTGGCAGATTCAGTGGGCTGGACTCCCTGGTTGCGTCGCACTTTGACACTGCGTCTGCGCCGTTCCTTGATGCTGGTGCTCTGGGCCGGGAGTTGGTAACTCCGCCTCTTCAGACTGCCCCGCCCCATAAAGGGACGTGGCAGGGCACCGTCGTCTGTCCCCTGGGTGGTTTCACCTTGGTTAAAGACTCCTATGTCATCGGTGACAGACAGGAAGACCTACAACGGATGGCACACTGTGTTGATCAGGGAGGCTCCACAAGTAAAATGGGTAATTCCAGAAATTAGGGGTCTATTTGTTTTCGTGTCCCTGTCACATCTGACGTATGATTTTGTAAGTTCAGAACACATTTTCTAATTTCCAAGACTGATGAATTAATGCAAATTACCTGCCAAACAAATAGTAACAGTTTGAAATAAAATCTGTCAAACAAAAGACAGATGTAACAAGGACACAAAAATGTCACACTTTTGGACCCCTAATTTCTGGAATTACCCACATCTTAGTCTGCATTTATGTACCTACACGTAACTGTACACTTTACCAGTGTGATGCAGTTTCCCTCACAGTGAGCCTCCATAACTTTTCGGCAGACATCTTGCATAAATGTTTGATACATTCCTCTTGCAAAAGTCCAAATTTTGAATGAAGGGTAAATAGCAAAAAACCTTTTTCCCAACTGCAAATGGAAAAGTGTTTGCGCATGGTTTTAGTTCTCAACAGCCCATGCCACAGTACCACTGAACTGTTCAGTACACCAGCATATTCAACTTGTGCGTGGCTCCTCGCATGTGTGCCTGGTATAAACAGCAAAAATAGTGACTGGCAAGTGTTGATGCATGGACCAGTGAGAATTCAGCTCCTGATCATGAATATGTATGAGTTAACAAAACTGGAGAAGGGGAAACCCTCAGCTGTGAGAAAGTTTAAATATGCAACAGTTTATGGTTCACTGAAGGCAAAAAAAGATACCTGTCTAGCGCTTCATTGAAAAGGAAACCTACCTCTTCCAAGGAGGTGTCCGAGATGCCAAAATTGGTGATGTAGAGCTGATCCTTGAACATCTCCAGCTCTTTGAAGAGGAACTCCAGACAGCCTACCTCTGTGGCTGATGAGGGCAGTATGTAGCTCAGCTCCGTGCCGAGGTTCTCACACAGTGTTGCTGAGGGGAGGTAGCTCTGGATGAAGCGGGTCACAACCGACTCCTGACAAGAGCCTCCATCTGGTGGGCCAACAACAATTGGAAGACTTCATGTTTTTCACTTAAAACGTTCACATTGATCTTATCAGTTATTCTCCGTATGAGGTACCATACGAGATGTCACAGGGGCCAGTCTAGGTGACATTTTGACTGCTCTGTTGTGTTTTTTTTTCAACCCCCACTCCACATTTTAGCTGACAGCATTCTAAATCATTGAAATATGTAGGAACATGAGCATCAAAGCAGCACAGAATAAAGATGCAATATTTTAGCCACCCTAAATATTCCATCTGGTTGCTTATACTCCATGTGAATGTACTGTGAAGATCAACTTCACTCTTTAGCCTGTTACCTGGTATGTCAATAGGTGGCTTTGCTTTCTTGGGCTGCAGATCATTCTCCTCCAGCTCAAGGGCAACTTTCATCTGTTCATCAAACGTTAGATTAGTCATAAAAAACCTGCTTAAAATTAATTATGCAGATATCCACATGAAGATAAAAATTCTGATACACAGCCTGGGGAAATTGGGCAGCTCAGATTGAATCAAAGTTTCAAAGTAAGCATGGCTAGAAATATGTTCATCCGTGGAAAAAATTAGACATAGTTCCATTTCAATATGCTAGTATTTGTAAAACTATTTAAAAGCACATCTTATCTCAAAAATATCGGTAAGTTAGGAGATCCACCAACTCTGGGTTGGACAGGGTAATTGTTAGTCAATGCATTAAAGCCTACCTCAGTTGGCTCAACAACATCCAAGTCCATCCCCCTCTTCTTGTCTTCCTCCTGGCGATTCATTATCGCCTCTGTGACGACATCCGGACCCTTGCTCAGGGCAGTGTTGTAGGCCAGGTCGCCAATGGGCTGGGCAGAGAGCGGGATGTCGCTGCCCGGTATGCGCTTGTTGAGGACCAGGTAGTAGCCATTGCCGAAGCGGCCCTTGAGGAACAAGGAGGACCCGGAGCATCTCAGCTGGCCGGCGGAGATGATGGCGATGCGATCACCTAGGACGTCTGCCTCATCCATGTGGTGGGTGGACATGATGATAGTGCGGCCTGTGCCGTACAGTATGACAAAACAATGTCTGAGCTACAACTCCCTAAGCATCCTAATGCACGGTCTGAATTCCATCAAAATAAATTTGCTCCCTATACTATTTCCAGTCTCCACAACATTGGAACAAGTATATATTTGCTCCTACTGTGCTCCCACTTGTTCCAAATGTCTGACTTTTCATGTACTTCACTCACACCTCTGTTCAAACCTTTTGGTCTGGTAATGCGACGCTAACAATCTAAACAATCTACAGCAGAAAGCTAAGGCACAGGTATGGAACTGACCTTCCTTGTATTTGCCAAGTAGCTCCCAGATCTCCCTCCTCGCATAGGGATCCACTCCTGCCGTCGGCTCATCCAAAATGACCATCTTGGACCCAGCCACAAAGGCTATGGCAATGGACAGCTTGCGTTTCATTCCACCTGAAAAAAAGAAGTTCCGTTACAAAACAAAAATGAAGCTGTGCATCAGAATGGATTTTGAACATTATATTAAATGCCAGCACAGAAACTAGCAGAGAACCTTAAATAAGGGAGGGGGGAAAGACTTCCTCCATTAAGACACAGAGAGAGGTAAGATACATTAGAAATATTTTTAAAGTAAAAAAAACACAATGTTTCAAAAGCTCACAAGAAGAAACAAGTCACCCTCAAGTGTCTTGTTGGCCAGTATGGCACGAGTCACTGCAGGCTGAAAATGAACATGATTGGTCAGTGCCTGATGAATGAGCTTCATAAACCCTGATTCTGATTGGCCAATACATCATCATAGTCCAATGGAATCATGGAAGGGATACCCCCCAATTTTTTTTTCTGGTCGGGCTCCAAATCTGATTTTTGTGGATAACTTTAGTCTCCATCTTCAATACCACACTCTGGGGAAAGAGAAGGACTTCATTTTTCAAGTATTAGATGTGGTGGAAACTGGGGAACTTTCCATAGTGTTGTGCGTAAAATGTGCTGCTTGTTTGAAATCTGATCACATGATCTGCACTGCAAATGTCAAAAATGTCTATTATTATGGATACAGCTGCAAAACTTAAAAAACAGAGCTATCATTGTTACCATGTGGTAGTTCAGTGTGGTGAAACACCTTTACCATTTTTCAGATGAAAATTGCTGAGATCTTTTGATGGAATGCTTTGATGTGTGCAGTGCACTTGAAACTCTGATCTAACGATGGGTTTATTACCAGACAGGTTGTTCACCAATTCGTTCCTCTTCTGCTGTAGCCGCAGGTGCTTCAGCATCTCCTCCATTTCAATGTGGATTTCCTGATTTGTTGCACCCTTCACCCTGGCATAAAACCAGAGGTGCTCTGCTACTGTCAGGCTAAAACAAGATCACGCAAGGGATAAAGTTTTATGTAAGAAAATGGACTGTTAAATATAGATAAAAAAGTTAATGATGCAGTTTCCTCCGTGGAATGCAATAAAATGATGTCAAAATATTTAAACCATCCAATGCTTAAACAAACAATGTGCAATAATTAAATGAATTATTTCAAAAGTTTTTTGATGATGCATATGCAGCCTTAGCTGAACCTTTCAGCAAAGGGAATTCTTCAAAAATTCAGCAAACACCAACAAATCGTTGCATTTTGAAAGGGGGAGGTGGTTAACCAGTATGCTTCTTACTAGTCAAAGAGCACATTGTGCTGAGGGCACATGCCAAGGCTCTTGCGGATTCGACTGATGTCTCTCAGGATGTCCTTGCCATAGATGTAGGCTGTGCCGGCCGTAGGAGGGAAAAGCCCCGTCAAAATGGACCTGCACAGTGCACAGTACGGAATTCATCAATTTGCATTATGCTCAAAGGCTAGACAAGTCAGCATACTTCTACCTTGCCCTCCGAATGTTCTAATCAACAACCCTCCAACTCACGTCCATAAACCATCAATGTCCGGTGTTACTGTGACCTTAGTAATGTGTCACAGTACACTTTTGGAAGACTTGAATAAACTCCATTTATCTCAATGTCAATCTTCATTTTCATTAGGAGAATAGGATATCATGTACACGAATGCATTTGCGACTCAAACTGCCTACACCAGTACCTGCAGCTAATATGAAAGAGACCACTGCCAAAACAGTCATTAGCAAGTGTAAACCGTGTAAAACTTTTCAATGAATCATCACTCCTCAAAAGCACTTCATCTTTTCAGGATGCGACCAGACATCCATTCTACCTCTGTGATTGGACAAGTCACAACGTGAATTTTGCAACAATGAGTTTGCCCGATCACAACTGATCACTGGTTCTTTTTGGTGGTTTCCGAAAGTAAGTACACAACACGGTGTGCACCTGGCTTTCAAGTTAACCCAATTACTACTGCTGGCCCAGATGTAGTTTGTGGCATGTGTGGGGCAGTGGATGCTCAGGCATCAGTGAAAAATGGCAAAAAATAAAGATTTGCCACCAACAATTTGGCTCTTTTGTTATGTTCATAAATCAGACATCTTTCTGTGAGAACAATATCAAATCTTATAAAAATATTTTCAAAACAAAAACACTATCAAAATCAATAAATGGATGAACAAATGTACCCATTGTGACAATCCAGCGTGGCAGAGCCAGTAACAGTAAAAACATTTTCCTGATGAACGTGCTGATAATTAGGTTTCACCATGGAGAAAATCTGGAGTGTTACTTGACTTGAAATCAGAACACCCCAATTTTTGTCATTTGTTCTTACTGACGTTCGACTTAATAAGAGTTTACAGTATTGACTGCATTGGGAGTGAGTGGTGTCCCTGCCTCCCTACTTACATTGTTGTTGTCTTGCCTGCACCGTTGTGGCCAAGGAACGAGGTGATCTGCCCCTCGTAGAAGTTGACACTGAGATTGTTGACAGCCAGCTTCTTGCCCGTCTTGTAGATCTTGTACAAGTTGCAGATTGAGGCTCCCAGCTTCAGATGGGTTGGCTCCGCCTCAAAGTCTGCATTATCTGAAACAATAAGACACCAAGAAACAATGAATGATGTGACACATGTCTTGAGAATCAATTTTGCCATAAAACCAAAATTTAAGTAACTCTCCAAAAGGAAGTGATTTCAGGTATTGTGCAGTTCACAATTACTTTCGAATCTGAAAGTGTGTATATAGCATCAAAGCAAATTTTAAACCTTTCCTCCAGCCATACAGATATCTGACATCTTTTCACAGCAGAGTTGCACTTTCCAGAGAAAAAAAGGCAAAACAATATTTCTTGGATGTTCACTAGGAGACAAACTGTGAGCCAGTCAACGCAAAGCATTTCGCAGTGCTGTGTATGCCATGGCCAAGTTACCTGTCAGCAGGTCATTGCTAGATGTTAAAACGTCCTCATCGAGAGCATCAGTTGTCCGAGAACCACACCAATAGGATCGTTGAAATGGGAAGTAGAAGGGACGAGGTATGCCATAGGCACCTGCAGAAATATGTAATGTATGTAGAAAAAATGGACTTGAGCCTAAGAATCACTGTGACTCGGCATAGCATGTGGAGTGCTGACACGGAAAATGCTTTACAATCAGGGAATTTAACAATTGAAGGTAGCTTCAAGAAGAAGAAATCTGTAAAAACCAGTGTTGGAGTCGAGTCCACAACCTTCGAGGCCAAGGCTGAGTCTTGAGTCCAGGGTCTCTGAGGCCAAGATCAAGACCGAGTCATTGGGGAGCGAGACCGAGGCCCAGGCCAAGGCTTTGAAAATCCGGCCTCGAGACCCCCAATACTGGTAAAACAATTCACAATGTGTAAATGTCAGACGGCAGAAGATGGTCTTGACATCTAAGTTGCATCTTATTTATGGCACCTTGAAATCTCATCATCCCTGGTTCATTCTTTTGATGGCGAGTCCATGAATAATTGTTAAACTAACTAGGCCTACATGTATGCTAGGTAACAGCTCTGCAGGCTATGTTTTTTGTGAGATACAAAAACTTTTGAGAATAAAAAATGTCATGGGTTTTCACAAATCACGTTATGTGTGGTAAAGTGCAGTCGTTTTTAGTAATTTATTTCTTAATTCCTTTCCTCAGACATACCTGGAAAGACCCCCTCTATGTACCACGTCAGCAGCATATAGATGAAGGTGTCCACCCACATCATAGCCAAGACTTGTAGGAAGGTCATGGATTCCGCGGAGGTTTGAGGCATGTCATTGATGTTCCCCCACTGCACCCCTGTGGACTGGGTCTCAAACAGGCTCAAATACTGACAGCTATACCCGAATGCCATGGTGTTAGATAGGCTCTGCAAGATATATGATATACCATCATTCAATGTTAAACAGGCCCAACTAGTACATGGCACACAACAAAGTGGGAGCCAGTAAGTTTTTGGATTGTCACGTGATGCCAGCAGTGTTCCCTGATGATTTTTAAAAACTGTTTTTCATGTGAACCAGGGTGGAAAGCTGTAACTTGAGAACAGAGAATGATTTGAAAGAAAAATAAATGTCCGTTTTAGTTTTTAACTGACAGGCAAACTTTGTTTGGCCCATTTTTTTCCTCCAGCTTTCTAAGAACATAAGTACTCTATCTACTGCTTCATTCAAACTGCGTGCAATCTTCCCAGGTGGTGTACATGGCGCAATGTACAAGATGTTTTCTAGAGTTTTCTTTTTTACTGAAAATTCGAACATTCTACACCTTAGTTATGCCTATAAGCATCCACATGATGCTGTTAGGTACAAGGATAGCATGAAACCAGGTAAGCAGGGTACTTTATTTGGGTTTCTTACTAGGGCAAACTTTGCAGGGAGGGGTAACCTAGAATCCCAGGCATAGGCCATGCTGTAGGGGATGTAGGTCAGGAAGAAAATCACAGCACCGCACGCTGCCGCCAGGTTGGCCTTGGAGAAGAACGTGCTGATCAGAAAGCAGAGGGCGATGGAGGAGAGACTGAAGGACACCATCGTCAAGAGGAGGATGGACGTGTCGGTGTTGATGATGATGTTGCCCACCTGAAATGTAATATACATATTGAAAAGTCAGGTGATTGACTTTGGGAAGTCAGGTTGAACAACAGCCCAAAATACATTCCACAAGATACACGGTTCAGTACAGCATTGATATCATTTTTGTTGGTCCATAAGCTAGCAAGTGTTAGCTTTCCTCCAAATACATACAAGAACCAAATGGTAACAGAACTTTGGGCTCAGGGTCTTTAACTGCAGTGGAAAACCTCTGCACAATGACAAGATCACAACAGTTATGGAACAGCTGGTGTGTGATGTCATTTGACACGGAAAATAAAACGAATGCATTATAGCACCCATAACTCTGACACTTTTCATGCAAAATGCCTTGTTAAGGTGGCTAGACTGTTTTTAGAAGCTAAATTTGCACTTTAATTGGAAATATTACAATCACATTTAGCCATAGTGTTCACAACCGCGTTTCTTTTGTTGCCCATAATAAGAAAAATGGGACCAATGCATGGCACTCAAGTGAGATGGGCATTGTTGTACACCCACCATGCCACCATGTGTACTTGTATGGGCCTATTGTAATGACAGTTAGCAAAGTTGAACATGATCCAACTTTGATGACTGTATCTATGTCCACAACAGTATCGCTAAAGCATTCCTGTATGACTGTGCACCATCAGGGACTGTTTGGTGATGCCCTCTGCATCAAGGAAACTAGATGTATACAAAAAAGTCAGCCTTTTCCTATCCTAATTTCTCCATTAATATTGTGCCAATCCAACCAGAACTTGAAAATGACCAGACTCGAAACCAACTTTAGGTCAGGTCCGGTTTTTCCACCTTACTTCAGTTGGCTAGGTTCATCTCGGTTTTCCAGTTGCCATTTTTGGGTTGGATTGGTTCAGTTAAGCCATCTTGGTTAAATAAAATAGTTATTATTACGCCAGTGTCACAGTGCTGGTTTGGCCAAGATCATGAGTTTTAATTTCCCACAGTATTAATTTCTACACGCCAGCTGAAACTGTTACAGAGGTACACTAAAACAGCTTTGAGTTCTGGCAATTCTTTTTCCAAGAAGAATTCATAAAATGAGGAAAATTATAAGATCAGGAACAAGAGGCAGACAATTATAGGAGGATTTGTCCAAGTCAGGTATTCAGGCTTTGCTTTTTGGGTTTGGTTTTATGTCAATTTGGGTCAGATTCACCTCACTTTTTTTCGGATTGGCTTTAGGGAGCTCAGCTAGGTTCAGATCAGATTCAGTTAATATCTGATAAAATGTTTCAGTGTGGTTTGGCCTGTTTAATCATCAATCTGATGCACAACCTCATTCTGCCATTCATGCCAGCCCGAATCCCTGCCCAAAGCCAAGATGAATCAACTCCAACAGGGTGGGAAACAGACATCACACCAGTGCACACTCACCTTCAACACCAGGACCAGCAAGCTGCTGCTAACAAGCATGACGGCGAAGCTGTTGAGGAACCAGGCCACCCAGTGCACGGCGTTGCCCATGCCCATCACCTTCATCACCTCCTTGAGCCGCAGCTCCTTCTCCAGGACGATGTCCTTGATGTTCATGGCCACTGAGAAGACCCAGGCCAGGACCATGAAGAGTGGCAGAGCGGCACCCAAGGTGTTAATGAAGCTGTGAAATTTAAAGAAGTGCTCATGCATGCTATATCCATGACTGCTTTTGAGTGGTGTGGCTTAAATATAACCTCCCAATTTGATCCACTGGGCATCATATATTAAGCAGGACATGCACAACTGAGCACAGGATCCAATTGTAATGCCTGCTTCTATTTTCCAAAAATACTGCTCAGCAATTTTGCGTGCTGAGTAAGCATAAGCAGGGCACCATTCACAAGCAATTCACAAATCATAACCTTTTCTGTTGGTAATGAACTTCCTGCTTCTAACCAATCATTTTCTGCAATCACCAAATTCCAACACTAAGCCCTCGATGTTGTACACATTTTAGCATTTACAAGTTTCAATTGTGCTGGCTTTTGTTTGTTTATTCACCCTGACACAGCAACCTTGATGACTCATTCTCTCCTAGCGATGGTCAAGCTCTGAATGACCTTTAAGATTTTTATCACACCATAGACTCACAAGTCATCCGTGTAGCATGGGTAGGGCATCTCCTGGATGTAGGTGCCTGCACCAGCATCTTTCTTCCCGAGAGAGGCCTTGATAATCCCTTGGTCAAGCATGTCTTGGAGAAACACAAATCCTCCAGTGATGTACTGTCCGTAAGAGAAGACGTCGCTCATGGGGGATGGATACCAGAAACTGAAAGAACAGACCACAAAAATTAATGAACCACTTCATGCCAGATGACGTCTATACACACAGGGACTCCCAGTGTCGAAATGCGGATGGTATTTGAACAAGCTCCCACGTACTCTATATGTATAGTACCGTGGGATATTTATACTCAGTCCCTGAGCTCACAGGATTCCCAATGCACTTGGAAATTGCAGCTAGAAGCATGAAATAGTACACAGAGGTTGAGCACAGCCAAATGGGCCACAGCTCTGTGACAATAGTCTTGTTGTTTTGAGAAAGAAATCTTGGTCAAATAACCACCAAGGATCAGTATGTGTAAAGTCCATCTCTGTAGAGGATGTGGTTGCGGTATCACAAAGTCAGTATTATTGGCTGCAACTTTTACCATGCCTAGGACCATTGGCAAATGGTTAATAAGCCACAGATTCGCAAATGCAGCAGAAAATAAATAAGACTTACATAGTAAAATGATGAGTTGTGTATTTGAGGATTTATCTTCTTGGAACAAATTTGTTTTCACTTACTGCATTTTCAATGCTTTGCTTTTTAAGTACACTGCACTGGTGACAATTTTAAGCTGACATCCTAACGTGAAATATCAAGTGTTTTCAATAGATTTATATGGTTGGCTGCAATGGAATTTAAAGATCCAGCCTATATAAACTCTTGTTGAGCCAGACCTCAAGGGAATGAATTAAACCTTTTGAGGTGTCAGGATTCTGAGTTAAGGAAGGTTCCTAACGGAATGTTTAGCTGTAGTGTTTCTGTCTAACCTGCTCTGTGGGTATTTCAAGGTACAGAGGCATTTTCATGCATGTTTATACGCAATATCCCACTCCCGACAAAAATAAAGCGTGACTTCACGGTAAACAGACTTTTGAGTTATCCAATGCTGAATTGAGAATTTACTGTATCTCAGATGGAAAACTGACATTATTTGAAGGTGACAAACCATTTGCTCTCAAAAACAGTAATACATGTCGTCAAGCAGGCAAACGAGAATACATTAACACATACTTGAAAAAGAAAAACCTCTTGCAATTCTTGCCCCGACCAGGTGATACTGAAAATAAGGCATCATTTGAATTTGTGACGGTGGTGTAGATCTGTCTGGACTTACTTCTGCTTGTATCTGTTGGTGCTACGCACCATACTGCTGTCCATGCGCAGCTCATACTTGACATGGGGTGGGATGGTCTTGTTACTGGCAGATTGGTTGAAGTCCATAAACACAGCACCTGCATGAGTGGAGCAATTACATTCAATTTCACCATGTCTCAGAATCTTGACAGTGCTCCAACACTACATATGCACCCTGAAATCTGAACTTTTGAATCTAACACCTAATCACATGAGAAAAACCAGACTGCCCAGCAATGTTGATGAGAATGGTGGAAATTCATCAGAGCACTGTTTTGTTTGATAGCACAGCCTGCTATAGCAACATCTAAGCATCTAACTTCTGCTGAGCACTGTTATTTCTCCATTTTTACCTACATGTTCGTGAGTGCCATCAGTAACTACACTTTCAAAGTGTTTAATCCAACCTTTTAAATGTTAAATCTAGTATTTCACACTTTAAAATCCAGCAAAATTAAATCCAGCATTTCAACTGTCAGTACATCTTATTAAATGCTGATTCAACAATTCCAAGGAATTAAAATCTTTCAATCTTGGATTTAATATGTGAAATGCTGGATTAAACATTGAAAATGCTAGATTGAACAGCTTTGAAAGTGTAGTAATGACCGCACACATTTCTGTGTTGGATTCAACATTTTTAGCCTGTACATGCTGTAAAAGTCTGCATTTTCTGAAAATGCAGTCCCTGGCTGATGCTTTAATGGGAACATCAGGAATATAAGAAAGACTCAGAGCAATCCTGAAATCCCTGATAGGAAGACGCCTGTTTGAAAATGTGTCAAGTAGTTGTCAACTCTCAGTCAGACACACCAATGAAGTGGCTTCTGAGGGACAAATTTCAGACTGAGCACATTGAAATGAAAAAGGATGAAAAGGACATATTAGGGCAAAATGTTTACATACACTCGGTAGAAAACATTTTTCCTCAATTTTTAGCTGTTTGAAATAGTTTTGCCAACTTTTTCTTTATGGGGGTCAGACCAACTGTATCCTCACTTAAATGTCCATCATGTGTACTGGGACTTCAATTGAAAATACTCGCAGACATTTATTATGGTTCAAAATATACATTT
Organism: Acanthaster planci; assembly: GCF_054643075.1. NCBI lineage: Eukaryota > Metazoa > Echinodermata > Asteroidea > Valvatida > Acanthasteridae > Acanthaster > Acanthaster planci. Next base: position 10,383,425 of record NC_141788.1, read on the forward strand.
TTGAAGTATCATTTTGTGAAAAGTTACATCTACCCCCTTATTGTCATTCAATAAAACTTCAGAAAGTGGTCCACTGCAACTGTGAGATGTGACAAAAATACAGAAAGTGGCACTAAATATTAGAGTTGGAGTATGTAACATTATTTTTGGGGTAAATATAAATAGGAATCAGATATATGTCTCCGGGTATTTTTGTTCGACACAAACACCATGTACATTAAAGACAGACCCATCTTGTCTGTCCTCATGAAAAGAAAGGTCAGTAGGAATGAGTGAAGTGCAAGGAAAACTGTTTTTGTTCTACCAGGTGTATGTAAACTTGTTGTCCCAACTGTACATCACTGAAGGAATGATGCCTGGAAAACACTTCACAGTTCAGTATGAGGATTGGGTATTAATGGGCCAGGCAGTGACTTTTAAAAGGCTTTAAATGAAACTTTATTTTTTTTCTTTGATGTATGAAAGCTATTTGACTTTAATTTCATGTAAGATGTCTTGAGAAGTGCACTTTTTTGAAACATTAATTGTTACATTGTCCACGCTTTCCTGGACAAATGAGGGTACAATTGCTGTGATGCCATTCAGGGGTGAATTTACTCAATGAAAACATTTCTGAGAAAATGGCTCACTGGCTTCTTGCAATGTACTAACAAACTGCAAAAAGTGGAAAAGTTTTTTGTGCACATCCCTTCCAGGGATGACATCACAATTTTCCTCATAAATATAGAAATACTCATGGACATAAATATTGAAAAACTCATGAGTATAAAAAGCACCCTTTAAACTAATGGAATACAAATTGAAAATGACCTTCCTCGGTGCACAAAGGTGCATTTTGATGGTTTGCATTTTAAAACGTGACCCTTTGCAGAGACCCTTTGATTCTCAGCATCAATTTTTAGTAAAATGGAAACTATTCTGAATGTGTGTTTTTAGAAATGAACATAAAGGTTGTTCAATTCTTCACAATGGTTGGAGGGTGTAAAAAATAGGATGAAAAATGAAATAACACCATATTTATACCTCCCCAGAATGTATGATTTCCTTGTAAAACTCTGGCAGCTTCTTTGAATTCATCTTCAGTGTCAAATCCTCGAACTTTATCAAGATTCACACACTGTTGGGACAAAAAAAGAAGTAAACAGATTAAAAAATTAAACAGATAATTAATATTGGCAAGGGTGAATAAAGAATCAAACTTTGGAGGGGGAACAGAGCCATTTTTTTGGGGGGGGGAGGAAGGAATTTGAAGATCTCACTTTGTAACCTTTAACTGCCTTTCTGAGAAATGAGACTGAATTTGGGGTTTTTAACACTCTTTGCAACAAAAGGTAAATCACATTGGCCTAGAAGTTGCTTTTCTTTCATTAGATTTCAAAAAGAAAAAAAAAAGATTTCCATGGCCCCATTTGAGCTCCTCCTTTGGATCTACCAATAACTAATCTAATGAGATCATCAGCCCCAAAAGTATTACCCTCACTGTAGTTGTGCTATGACGTTGGACTTGGGTCCAGATGTTATTTCTCGATTTGTAACCTGGCCTGAGTTCTGGCCTTTTTAAGCCCATTTTTATGGGCTGGAATCAAGTGCACGTAAAAACTGTGCGGAAGCACGAGAAGGAAGTTAACATCTTTCCTTTAAACAGTCCCTTGTCGTTGAAAGCTTTTGATTCTTGCCTTTTGAAATCTTTCCTGGACTCTACGAGGCTATTCAGTAATGGCACTCAAACTATGTAAATTCTTTGGTATGAGCTTGGTCAAGATAGGAAAGGCATTTCTTGCACTCTCAATTTTTTTGTTATATTTCTATGGCATGAGTTTGCTCTGTGGTAAATTTTTTTCGATACCTTGATAACTGACATGTTACATTATTGGGGTGCAGTGGGGCCGGACTTGAGCCAACCAAGGGACTTGGACTTGATAAGAAATCAAGCCTTCTTGGAGTCTGACCATGGCCCAGACTGGGAACTGATGAGGTGGATTCGAGCACATCACTGCAATGTACCTGTCCACCAAGTGATATCTGAAAATGCTATGGGTTTCAACTGTGCACCATTGAACTCAATTAACCGTAGGTACCCATGCCGTGTTACATAGGTAAACCTATGCAATGCATATGACAGTACAATGTTTCCACCCCATCCTGGGGTTTCTAGAAGTCGGACAGTGCTACTCCTGTAAGCATGCACAATTGCTTACATTCCATGCTTGACCAGAAGTATCAAGACTCCACTCCAGAAACACTGCCAGAGATGACACTTCTTGACCTTTTTGCAAAACAAATTGGGCACCTTTCACTTTGTGAAGATGTCACCCAAAGATTTCTAAAATTTCTAGCCTAAAGTTCAGGAGAACAAACCTTTCAATCAACGAAACCCCACAATTCTAATCCATCTCTTCCCTTAAACTGTTTAAACATCTTTTAAGATGTTCTTTACTCCCAAAGGAAAAGCAACTCACTTTCAGAATCTCTAGGGTTGAATTGGCAAATTCGTCAATGGCATCTATCGCTGCCAGCCAGGAGTCAGTAATGTTGTTTTCTCTCTTGTCGTTCTCTGCATCCAGAAGAACTTTCTTTAACCAGAGGAAATCCGGAGTGGAGTTGGTTTGGAGTAATTTCTCCAATTGTGGAATCAAGTCTGGGTTTTCTTGAAATTGCTGTATGGTTAAAAAAGCTCATTAAGTTAATTTTAAGTGCAAATTAATTTCAATGTTGGAGGCCCGTACTATGAAAATGACAAACACATTCCAAAGCCTGAAACATCTGATAAGTGTAACAATAGACAAAGTTGATCCTATTATCTTGTAATTCTTCTAATACGAAAAGATGTTAACTCAAAGGTTGTTTTCCCAGTGTCAGACTCATTTTTACAAATTTCATAATTACTTAAACCAAAACAAGAAAGAACATGCAAAATAAATCTCTGAAATTATTTCTTGCAAAAAGCTGGGTGCAGAATTTCTCAAAGGGGAAGGGAGTGGCTGAGGTGTTGGGAGTCAATGCATGCATACAGGACATTCCAGAACAGTGAACTTAAATTTTCAACATTCTGTTTGATGTCATATTGGAAATGGAATGAGGGGGATTTCCCAGCAGGACGCCAATAATTATTTTAGACAGTACAGGGGAGGGGTCAGCTGCCAAACAAAATCCCAACAGCTACAGTCCTTTGCCTACTTTCTAGTGCCATTAGGAATGCATACAAGGGTCCCAATGGACAGAAAATATGCAGAAAATTTTAATTAGACGTGTTTTTTGCGCATCTTTATATTCTTCTTTTCTATCTCATTTCCTAGGGAGGTTAAATGTACTGAATTTTGCATTTTTTTAGCATTTAAAATTTTTTTTTCTTTTTTACAGAGCTAAAGTTTATGTTTTTCTGTTCAACTTGTTAAACCCAAATATAATAATAGAAGAGGTTTCTGAGAAACTTGGTAATTGCCATGTACTTACACTGCAATAAATCACCACAGAAAAGAAAATCTTGGACAGCAATATACTGAAACTTCCAGCAGGTTTTTGTGCACAAATCAATACACCTTTCAGGTGTTCTCCTTGGCATAAATGATGGAACTTTTTATTATTATACAACCAAACAGACACCAAAGACATGTACCATTAAAATTGCTTTTCCAAAAAAAATGGAAATGCAGGTTATAGTAACATTAAACTGCAATGCATGGACCCTTTAACCTTGCAGAAAAGTATGACTGTTTTGGGGTAGAAAAGCCATAAAATGTACTTACATTGACTACATCCAGAGCTGGGTTAGTTTCTATGAATTGTCGGAGCAATGGGGAGTACTGCCGCCATTTCAAAAGTAGATCCCTGAATAGTCGCATGGAGGCAAAGGGTTGCTCAGCCTTCACCATAAGGGGAAAATAAGTATATTAGTAAACTCACTAATAAGACAAGGCATTAAGGCCTCACTGATGGCTTAAGACAATACGGGCGATTCACAATAGTGCGCCACCAAGAGCTAATTGCACCACGTTGGTCAATCACAATGTGCGAAATCTGTCGACCCAATGCACGTTTGGAAAGGGTCGACAGATTTCGCGCCTTGTGATTGGCCAACATATTGCATACTCTTAGTGGCGCACTATTGTGAATCACCTGTATTCTTTGATATGGGAGTCCTGATCTCAATGTTCATCATAAAGGCTCATTCATTCCAGCACTCAAGAATTTTTTTCCTCCGTTTTGGTCAATTAAATCATTACCATTTTCAAAACCCTGTTATAAACAATTTATGTTTCAAGAAATGAAAAACCAAGGCACTATAGATAAGTTTGGTCTTTACCGACCGATATGCAAGCAATGTAATAAATATAACTTTCTGAGAATAATGCTTTAATTAAAGGGTTTCACATTCATTTCACTCCATCCATGTACTTATTGGGTTAAAAAAATGTACCCAGAAACTGTTAACTTAGAGACGTTTCACTAAGAAGGCAAAATGCGTGAGTCTACAAGAAAAAAAGTGTGCGACGTTTTTCAATATTCACAAAAAGTTTGGAAAAACACCAGAGAGATATTATTCACCACTAGAATAAAGAGTTTGTTGGAAAGTCTTCTGAAGCAGTGTTTCACCAAAACTTCATCAAGCCTCAAATTCCAATTCAGGAAAACCTGTGAGATGCAACTGTAAAAAGACAAATACAAATTGGCTCCAACATTAACCTACCTCCTTCATAATCCGTCTGGTGGCTTTGGTGTCAGGAGTGTAGAGAATGAACCCTTGTATCATCGGCTTGATTCGGTCCCACATGATTTCCCCAATCTCTGTGGATGCAATCTGCTGCACCCAATCACAGTCCTCTGCAAAAGGTTTCATTCAAGCACAAAACTGCAGTGGATTTCATTTTCAAGGCACTAGTGTGAAGTGAATACAGAAGTGACTGTGAGGATGTAACAGGGTGAGGGTTAATGGGGGGAGGAAGCACTGTGTTGAGTTTTTTACAGAGCAACTGTCACACAATGACGCTGGTTCAGTACGCTTATTACCATCATTACTAGGGGCCTCTCTGCAAATAACCACTGACAGCATGACCACAGTCACTGGATTTGTCTATGGCAACTGATTTGCATTTTTTTGGCTTCTGGGGTACTGAGCTCAGAGCATGCCTACCTTCCGGCGCCTGCAAGTCGTCTGTCGATCGTCTCCCTCTCCTGGCACTTCCATCCTTCAGACTCTGCATCCCACTGCTCAATCGCTTTAAGTCCCCAAAGTTCCCAAAGCCTTTGTCTGCACCTGCCCCGCCGAAGCTGATGTTGTTGAAGTTGATCAGCTCGCCGACACTGCCGCAGATGAGCTCGTTGGTGTTGTTATCATAGAACAACAGATTGATCTCGTCGACCAGCTCATTGAAGCTGTCCAATTGTGAAATCTACAATAGGAATTAAAATGTGTCATATGCATTTGATAATCAACTGTGTGAGATTTCTTACAGTCAATTCAGCCAAGTGTAAACCTCACACAAAGTTTCTTGGGGACATACAGTCATTGGCAAAAGTTTAGGACCATCTATACAGAATAAATTGACCTGAAGAAAAGACAAATTTAAACCAATCAATTATGACAACTTAAAATTTTTTCTATGTGTAATCTTAGTGTCATGGTCAAACACCTATTTGATTACATTTCCATGATTTGAAATGTTAACACTCTCATATTTAGTGTGCCCGCTTCCATTTCTGTTGACTTCTTGAATGCAACGTGGCATGCTGGAGATGAGGATTGGCAGCAGTCCGCAGAAATTTCCTTTTCCCAGACGTGTGTGTGCCTTGATATTTGATGGCTTTCACAACCTCCACAAATTTTCATCTGGATTGGTGGGGGGGGGCATTTCATGGTCACAATGACTGAACCATACATCAATCTTTTTCTGCTAGGTCTTCAGACATACACTTTGTGTCATAAAGATTGTTGCACCTCATCTGAAAATTAAACTCTCATCCAGTCTTCTGCAAAAAGCATTCATTCAAATGGGCTCAAAACGCTTCTCTGATGTTATGGGCTACTGTAAAAAAAAAGTCATTTAATCGTTCGGTGAGAAAATGTAATGCAGGACCAGTGACAGTTCCTGGTGGTCTGGAACTTTTGCAAATGACTGTACATGTCTTTTTGATGTTCAAAGAGAAAGTCTCTGAACAGACTTCACTTTTAAAAAAATGGTACGGATTAGGCACTGTATTAATTTGTAAGAGATGTGGGTAGTTCCAGAAATTAGGGGTCCAAAAGTATGCCATTTTTGTGTGCCTGTTACATCTGACGTTTGTAATTCGACATGAAAATATCGCCGGAATTGATTTCAAACTATTACTATTCGTTTGGCAGGTAATTTGCATTAATTCATCACTCTTGGAAACTACAACATGTGTTCTGAACTTACAAAACCATATGTCAGATGTGACAGGGACAAGAAAATAATGGACCCCTAATTTCTGGAATTACCCATGTTCCAGGCCAAATTGTTACAATCAATGCAGAAGCGATAAAAATTATATCAATGAACAGTTCTTATAAAGGGAATAACACTATAAGTCTCAATGCTCTGAAAGTCATTATCCTCGCACATTGGGCTCACAACATCTAGACATTCCTGAAACCATCTCAGCTCCTTGGGCAGTATACAAGCCAACAAGCAAACAGCTTAACAATAACCAAACCATTTGTTGTAATGTTGCAAATTATTTCATTGTTGACCTACACAGCCTAGGACCTTACAAGGTAGTTTTGAGTGAAGCAGCAACATGCTTGTTTATTATAAAGCTACTTCTAATAAATTTACCTTATATGTTAATAATGTAAAAGTGTACGGAATTATTTTTTTGAAAATAGCAGAGCTAGGTTACATATGACCCTAAGTTTCAGTTTCACGGTTTCTGCATAATCCAAGTAGCGCTCCGAATGTGGCACATTCAGGGTAGCATTCAATAACTGGATATGCATTGTGGTTAAAGTGAAAGCACAATCACGCATGCATCAACCAGTGTACACTTCAACAAGATGGCATAACAAATACGCAATCTGGGAAATTCTTCTTTGGCCACCTTACTCAGAGAGATTGCAAACACAACTAAGAAATGTACGTAGAACAGCCATATGATAAGCACACAGATAATGTTTATCATTGCACTAGTGGTAAGAATAATTCCCTGAAGTGACAGACTGCATGTTCTAATCCACAAAGCAAAAATGGTGCATTTGATTTGCGACTGAATAATTTTTTTCCAGTGGACAAATGTGTAACTTTTATTTGTTTTTCTACAACACCTGAATAAAATCTCTTTGTGTGCATACTGCCGTTTTGCTTTCTCTGTCTGGCATAAAACTGTGGCACAAAGTTTTCACGCTCATTCTTATGTATATTGAAATTTACTCTCATTGTTTGCAATGTTTAATTTGTTTCTATGAGATGCATAACTGTCCCAAACAAGTATAAAAAATTCTAAATCTGAGAGAAAATGGCATGGTTGGTCTCATTGATTGTTATTGCTTGAAATTTTATCCTGTCGTGAAATTAGTCGCAACTGCCCCTCCCACATCAGCACCAAGTTCTAATTTTTTTCACATGGTTTCCACAGAAATCTGGAAACCAGATTCCAGGACTTTTCCACAGCTGAAATAAGACAATTTCTATGACTTCAGATTAAATAGGATATCTTCTCCACACCAAAGTACAGACCCAGGGATGTCAAGTATCTTCTCCACACCAGAGTACAGACCCAGGGATGTCAAGTATGTTCTCAACACCAAAGTACAGACCAAGGGATGTCAAGTATCTTCTCCACACCAAAGTACAGACCAAGGGATGTCAAGTATCTTCTCCACACCAAAGTACAGACCCAGGGATGTCAAGTATCTTCTCCACACCAAAGTACAGACCCGGGGATGTCAAGTATCTTCTCCACACCAAGATACAGACCAAGGGATGTCAAGTATGTTCTCCACACCAAAGTACAGACCAAGGGATGTCAAGTATCTTCTCCACACCAAAGTATAGACCCAGGGATGTCAGATATCTTCTCCACACCAAAGTATAGACCCAGGGATGTCAAGTATCTTCTCCACACCAAAGTATTATACCTTGACAGTGTGAAATTCAGAGTGATCTTTGGTATGTTACATTTCATGCATCAGTGGAAATGCCGATGGCCAACATGTTTATGTACTCAGTTTGGATTCATTTGCTTACAGAAGCTCCATTTGCCAACTGGAATTAATTATCATTAAGCAGGTGTCGCACCCCTACACCCCTTCATCACAGTGGAGACTGTACTGTTGCTAGCAATCATGGGCAATTATTTATGGAGTGAGGGATATCATAAAATTTGTGCCCTTCACTTTTTTCAGGACCATAAATAAAAAAATGGAGGGGAATTAGGACTGCATTTTATTCATATTTCAGATTAAAAAAAATTCAAAATGAAACAAATAGTGCCAAAGCAGTTGCTAAAAATTATCTTCATTTACTGGACACTTACACCCACATGAAGGACAGTCTGGTCTATTCTAATCTGACAGACAACATCTACTGACACTGGAATATTTCAGCCAGGCCTGCTGCCTTGTAAAAAGACCTCTTTTCAATAGGGGCCAGATTAGCGTATAGCAGTACTGTGTGGCTCATTGCTGTGGTGGTGGAGCACTTTTAAATTTGTCCCCAGTGGTAATCCGGTTGCGCTAAATCCCCAAAACTGTGGTACACTGTTTCAAAACAAGGTAGATTATCTCCACTATTGAGAGTGAAAAAATGTTGGTAATGCCCAGCTGGCTGGTCTTTTGTTACGAGTACGATCTTTTGTTACAAGGCCTAGTTCCCTTTGTCCGATTTCGGAGACCGCAGCCATACGTATAAAAAATATTTGTCCAGTGCCGGACACCCTGGCCGCAGGTGGTTAAGGCTTCATCATGCTTCCCGCTCGCATTAGTTCTAATCAAGGCTATGTCCTCCCACATTTGAAACGCAATTACAATTAAAACAGCACTGGGACTCTTATGTCAAATCTGTACCGGATCTCACCTTACGTGCGAGGGAAATCAGTAGTGTCAGGGAGTTCTTGTACCATTCATTCACATCAGTTCCGTTCAGCTGTAATGAGACAAGACAAGTGCAGAAATGTGTGAAAGTTATAAATCCTGTTACAAAAAAATAACTTCTAGAACCTACATTGGGTATTGTAATGGATCATCACGTGTTTTCATTGTGGACGAGTATATTGTTGCTTTCAATTCCTCAAAAAAAAAATTAATAATGGCAAAATATCAATAGCGTACCGACAAAATGGCTTCTCTGACCTGGCAAACCCGAACGTGATGGCAACGTGCTGCAAGTTTGTGTGCATTTAAACGAAAATTTGTCATACATGTGCACAAGTAGGCAGGCAGGAACCATGTCTTTAAATCACTGTTTCTTGTGATTCTACTGGGAACATGGCACCATATATCCTGTTTCTGAAATAAATTCACACTACTTTTTCAATCACATGTTTCTGATAAATTATACTTTTTACTACTATACGGTCTCCATGGCAGGAATCCCTTCAAATGTCAAAACTGACTTACGGCTTTCCACAGAGCAGGGTAATTAATAACAGACTGGACCTCACGGGACAATCGGTCCAAATCAATGTCGGTCAGGTTGCAGAGTGTCTCGCTCATTTCCTCTATCTGATCGGGGTCTGTGGTTGTGACATAGTCATCAAGAAGGGTTGTGTTGCAAACGGTGTCGCGCATGTTGCGTCCTTGAAGCAAAAGCAAAAGCTGAAGAAGATACAATGAGATAAGAGGAATCCTTAGGAATGTGACAAAGAACACTTTTATAGGCATCAGCACATTAGCAACTAAATATATCCTGTTACTTGAATCTCATATAACCTGCTTTGCATGTTCAAGGGCCCAACAATTTCACTGGAAAGAAACCAAAGAGTATTTTCTGCTTTAAATCAATCTTCGCCCCTTTTGCATTAAAAAGCAATAAATTTTTTTTTAACTACAAATGGGAAACCACTGTTTATTCAAAGTGTAAAAAAACACACTTTAGTGTTATTGTCGTTATAGCCAATACATTACCTTCCACAGTCAGTGGCGTAGCTAGGATTTACTATGGGGGGCACAAAGGGGACACCAGCATCTTATGGGGGGACATCAGCTTTCATGATCAGTGGTGTGTTTTTTTTCGGGGGGGGGGCGAGTTTTTGTTAGCTTTGTTCAATATCCATTCATTCATCTTTGTTCAGTGGGAGGCACCGGGGGGGGGGACACTGGGACTTTGTGGGAGGGGAACGTGCCCCCCAGGCCCCTTCCATGGCTACGCCACTGTCCACAGTTTTTTAGGAAGTTTAAGTAACAGCAAAACTTTTATCGTTTCAAAACCTTCAATTATTTCCCTAACACTTAGATGGACACTTATAATAAACAAGCTCAACTACTTAACCACTTGTTACTGGATTACGTGTAAGTGCACATCATTTTCCTTTTTTGTTCAACAGAGGAAGTGTACAGTTGTTTAAGAATTTTTTTTCATTCCTGGGATTATAACACATTAATCGTCGAGCTTGGTTGGGTCAAAGTGCGGAAGGCGATGCTACAAGCGGACATGACTACTAAGTGGACCAACCCCCAACTGACAATAAAACGGAAATGCCTTTCTTGAGTAATGAGAATTGGATTGGGGAGCCTACACCATACACAAAAAACTAAGGGGATTAAACACCTCCTTTGTTAGGTAAACCAATTTGCCAGGGAGCGAAACCTCACTTACAAAAGAGATCAGGGTACAAAATCCCAACTAGCAACTGTGTATCCAAATAGTTCCCCCAAAAAACTCACATGGCCATGGGTGATGCCTGTATATGCTGTGAACCTTTTGTACGTGAACCGGTTAATGTCTGGACATGTGCCACAATTTTTACCAGGGCAGTTGAAAAACAGCTGAACAGAACAACTCGGGGAAAGAATGAAAATACTGATGCCCTAAGTCAAGAGTTGTGCCTTCCTACATATTGTAACAAAATTAGTTTTATTTTAATTTTTGTTGTGTGTTACAGATTTTATTTTAAATTGTTATATTTTTGATGTTCATGTATATGTGTAGTTTGCTTTCCATATCAGTTGATCTGGATTTAAATGTAGGACTATACCACTATGTTTAGTCCCACTAAATGGAACAGTCCAACATGCCACACCTTTCATTGTTAAGTTAATTAGCCTACTGGGGACTTCTACCTTGGTTCCATGATCTTCTATTGTACAAAGATTCCTGGGACTTGGTATGCCACACTCTTATTGTTGGCATTCATTGGGCTATCTATAAAACTGGAGTGTAACAATTCTCACTAGGGACTTCTTTGACTGGGACGCTTAGGGGAACATCCACAACTGGGATGTTCCTGTATCTTTTCTGTATGTAAGTTTTTGTGTTTATTTCTTTAACAAAAATTTGGGATACTCCGCTCCAGCCATTCCTTATATCTGGACTGCTATGCTCTTGTGCATGTGGCCAGGGTATTTTTCTCCCGTTACAGGTCCATTTCTGGGGGGAGGGCGTGGCCCGCTTTGGGTTTGAGGTAGTTTGTGTTCACATGTGTGTGATTTAAAATGGCCAACATGTACAGGAGCATATTTAATGTCATTGCACCCTGCATGGTGCAGGGAGCAACTGCTTGTAGTTAAGTTAATTTGTTATCTCTATAGCCATATTCCTGTGTGATTAATTACTTGATTTGTTTATTATTTTTTAGAAAATAAATAAGCCGCTGAAAGATTTCTGCGGATTGGCAAGTTGGCCAAGTATCATACATTTCAGTTATTTTCTTTGATCCCACGTTTGTTATCGGGGTCCTTCATGGATTCCGTTACAATATCTTATGAGTGCCAGAAATAATTTGCGAATAAACCTGCCCCATGCAGCAGCTTTTTCAGGGAAGAAAACCCAACATTAACTGGCTAAAGTGCTCCTGACCAGGTCAAGAAGTTACACCATCGATTACATTGCTAAAATGAAACTGAACAGTCAAAAGCAACAGACATGCAAATTCACTATTTTTCTTTCACAGAGCTTATTAGTCGAATTAAGCCAATTTGCCATTACGTTCAACCATTTTTAAAACTCTGCAGAACAAAGTCAACTTTCCTTTGCAATTTTGACTAAATCACCAATTTTTTGCATTGTATTGTGGGATATTTTCCCTCGGTGGCTAAGTTACTAAGGTCGCAAGAAGCCACTCAGGCAAGAGAAACCATGTCAAATCAAACAAAGCTGTGCTTGCAACAAACGTAATCAAAGCAATCAAACATGCCAATTTTGTGTCGTAAAAACTCACTAAAGATGGCATACGTACTATTTTGGGATTGTCGATGGAATCAACCAGGAGCTCTGCATCCTGTTCCGACACACCGTACTCCTCTTGCAGGAAGTCAATCAGTGCTGTGTTATTGAGCAGCAGATCCTCAACTGGGATCCCTGGGATTGTTCATTTAAAAAAAAGTCACATACATTGTATCGAAGGATTTCACATTAGCTCCATCTGCGCATATCCGCATCGAAATCGAGGCTCTCTGTGTTGAACTTCGTCGCGCGCCCGTGGAGTCGACACAGTACATGCAGTATCCGGTTCATAAGTGTGGCACCACTTCGGTTTAAACCACGCCCACTGCACAAGATACACGACCATCGCAGGTACGTTAGTTTGTGGTAAATTGCCGTTATTTTTTCTTTTGATTTTACGTGTTGAGTCATCCTGAAAGATTCTTCCACAAAATGTTGAAAGAAGCCTGGAAAGTCTTAATTTAACACTCCTTTATGTATTTTGTGTCTTGACTCCTTACTTTCCATCGTCTGATCATATTAAGAATTGAAGCTAACACATACAGCCTCGTTTTCAAACGCGGAAATGCGCAGATCAACACTAAAAGCGTTGTACTGGGATCCCTCTATAAAGTGATTAGGTCAGTACACCTTGTATCTGGATGGGCTAGCAGGGGCCAAGGGATCAGGTTTATCATGGATTCATGTAACATAGCTTGCAGATAAAAACAAACCACATATGGGCCAGTCGCCATGGGTTATGCGGTTAAGGAGAAGTTTGAGACCTTCTACGCAATTTTGGAGGAAAAGATGGCGGGGGCACAGAGAAAGGAAAAGGAAGAAGGAATAAAAAGCGACATTTCAAGCTCCAAACAAAAGTGACATTCCTGTCCAATCATTTCTGTATCTGGCAATGTTGGGAACTAGGTCTCTACTCTTGACAATAATACTGACAACACGGAGCAGGACTTACACTACTTGCACCTATCACACTCCTTAACAAGGACATAAATCTAAAGTAAACTAACAGGAGTACCAGCATAAAGTACAGCTACAGAGTAGACATGCAAACTTCTGAGTTTCATGTGCTTGAACGATAGCATGAGCAGCACTTTATATGGCACCCGAGTATGAAGTGATTTTTCCCTTTTACATGTGATTCTTTTTTGATACCAGGACTTCATTGTTTGCATTTGACTCAGCCTAAGCTGATAATGTCTGCTTAACTCAGTCAAACAATATGCAAAACCACAGGAGCCAGATAACCCTCCTTACAGTAGGCCCCATTTGATTCATATACATAAAATATGAAACTTAATAATTGTGCACAAACTTAATTTCAATGATTAAAACAGATACCAGTTTTGTTACTCAACAAAAACTCAAATACTACAGTGGCAGGCAATGTCCCCAGCATTACTTAAAGTGGATATGATCGATATGCTTGAAATACTGAATCAGAGGATAAGCTTGTAGGATGCTGTAAAATTCCCATCCAAAATTAAGCAAACAAGAGCTGTGTGAAGATACATACCGGTGTACTGTTGGATTCCACCCCCATTGCCAACACGGCCTGGAATGCCTCCAGCACGAAGCTGCACATATACAAAAAAACTTGTCACTCACATTACACTTCATCATCAGGGAATACTACATACCTGTATGTGAGATGCAGTTGGTGAGCCCTCTTTAGGGCTATTTTGAATAGAATTTTGATTGAAATTTACACTTCCAAACACCAGCCCATATTCACTGTCTTCTTCTTGCTTGCACTATCTAGGCTACGTATCCAGATGAAATTAGTTAAGCCATGAGCCACCGATGATATCAAGCCTCACAAACAAAAACTTGTGTTTGGTGGACGGTGCCTGAGTTCATTACTAAGTCCCCCTTGCTCCACTCTCCCATACATTTAAAGTTCTAGAGGTCTGTCTTCTTGCACAGGTGATATGTAGGAAGAAAGAAGCCTTATGTTAGTACGAAGACTAATTTGAGAAGACACCATAACTGACGTGGCACAACACTCACAAGTGCATTCTTTAACTTGACGCACTTTATACATGTATTTGGCAAATCACGACATGCATAACATGTACGTACCACCTGCCCTAAAGCATTAGGCCACCACAGTTATGGCTTCTAATACCAGTCGGCCAATTACACTGTAAAGCACTTAAACTGAATCAGGAGGAATACAATTGCTTGAGTATATGAAGTTTATGTAAAATTAAGAAATTTCCAAAAAATTGAAATGGAATTGCACTGGTAGTCAAATATTTACAAATACTCTTTTCTCATAATCTTGCATCGAATTTATCAGAATCCCAAAATCACAATAAATTATTAATTCCTATTAGCAACAAATTATTCCAGTAAGCAGCAGACCTGCATATGACCCTCCCCCCAAAAAAACTCCAAAAAGAGAAAGCTCACACTGAATGCCCTTGAGCAATTCAGAAAACATCAACGGGTGAAGAAAATGTCAAGTCAGGAGTTGATTTCAATGTCGTCGTGGGCTCGGCGAAAGGGCGTAAGCACACTTATGCCCTTTTGCCGGGAAGCATGATCACAGCAGAAAAAATGTTCCTGGCAGAGGGGTGTAAGAAGCACACTCTCTTTATTCAGTAAAAAACAAGGATAAAATTTACTACAAAATCAACACAGGTTGTACAAAGAGCAACCTTTGAATAACTTATTAAATGACGTGGGAAATTGTTTAAAAATTTTTTGCAAAGAAATCTTTATATTTCATTAAAATAAACAGTTGCGTACATACGTCCTTTTACTGGGAAAAGTTTTTTTGCAGTGATCATGCTTCCTGGCAAAAGGGTGTAAGCGCTTACATCCTTCTTCCAGGCACACAACGATGTGGCTATAATCTATATAATGTGATTTGGGGAGCCGATTAAATATCATAAATGAACAACTTATATACATGTATATTGTGATTAGAGGAAACTGAACAATGATGGTTTGGAAGGTTAAAAGGTGTTTTGAACTTAATAGTGTGGGGCACAGAAGTCTGACTTACCGCTGAGAGGGAAATGAGTTTGTCAATATCGACCTGGCCGGCCAGCATTTTGCTCAGACTGGCAAGGTCATCTGCAGTCAGGTTGCACAGCTCCCTCTGCATCGTGTCCAGTGTGGTCTGATTCTCCACGCCAAACAATTTCTGCAGCTCTTCTTTATCACAGGACACATCCTGGAAGGTCTCGGTGTTCAGTAGGGAAAGAACCTGGAGAGGGAGGTTCACAGAGAGGTCAAGGGTCAAAGGGGGCTGACCGGAAAGCACTTATGTGCAGAGTTGTAACCAAGTCAGTCACAAGTCACTGCAAGTCATAAGTCAATTTACTCAAAAGCTATTCCTTTGTTATAGTTCATCTCTTTAGTTCCGCCTTGACTTGTGAAATGACTTGGGAAATGACTTGTAGGAGAGTTGACTTGTGGACTGATGACTTGTGACTGCTTTGAATATCTTCAACTTTGCTCATGTGTGATCCCAAGACAGTCTAAAAATTCAGCAGGGTAGTTCAGACTCCCCAAACCACCAGCCTTCATACCAGGAGCTATGTTAACACTATCAGGCCATCTGTATGTGGACAGGCATGGCTTAATTAGCTAGGTGCCTTGCCCTGCCTCATGGTTGATGTCAATGTATTTCAATCCCCCGTTCATTCAATACACATGTAAGGTCTGGGACTTGAAGTCTATGGAAGCAAACATGTTGAATTTGTGAATTAGACCATAAATGGCTAGTGGGCACACTAGTAACCCGGAGGAGTGTTGCAGTAAAAAAAAAATCTGTACAAATATTGTAGAAAAAAAAAGAAAGACTATAATGATATGTGGCATTTGGCTGTCTATCAAAACTTGACTGCTATATCTTGCTTTCTTGACAGTTGAAATTTCAGCCAAAATAATACCATCCACAATTGGTTGAAGGGTGGAAGGCACTGGTGCAATTTAAGTCCCTGCCTCAATTTTATTTTTAATTTACTAAAAGAGAGACTCCACTCCTGAAATAAAGTATGTCATACACTCAGTACAAATCTTCAATTCTGGCTCAACCCTTGTATTTTGAGGATCTTTCTGTCTTAAATTAATGTAGCCTATCTATTTGCTTCACTCTATTAATGGAGAGAGCCTTGCGATTTGTTAAATCCCAATTCTATCCTGAGATCACATCACGCATCCAGCATCTGTCCATAGTAACACTAATATTTAACATGTCTAACATGTTTTGTGTATCTAACTGCTTAACTACCGCTGAACAGACAGCCCTAATAATGAACTATTTATTTTCAAAAACAGGCTTAACTTATTTGCCAATGAGGCAAGAACAAAACTGAGACGAATGTTACTCATTTTGAAATGGGTAACTCTAGAGCAAATGGTTGTCAATTTTCAATTTGACAGATTATGTGGGCTCAGTGGGTCATTCTATAAATTTGGGGTCTAAAAGTGTGACATGTTGTGTCCTATTACCCATGTGACTTTGACCTGTGTAAGTTGAAGTGGAAATATCACTGAAATTGTTTTCTGTGTTTATTTGTTTGGCAAATAATTGGCGTTACTGAACCCCTCTTGCCACGTAAAGAATGAATTCCGAATATTACAGAATCATTTGTTAGATGTAACGGCACAAAAAATAATTGGGACCTAAATTTACAGAATGACTTGACTGCTCCTTTAAGGGAACATCCCTCCAATTTATTTATGCCCCGCCCCTGATACCTGTTCTGGAGTCATTTTTGCATTCAGGATTGCATCTGCCACTGCCGGTGATAGTTGAAGGTCCTCTGTTAGAAATCTCTTCACCTTATCTGGGTCCTTGAGATAATCCATGAGGGACTTTGATTCTGTTTTAAAAAAAATCATGTACTTTATATGTTGCAATTAATTTCAATATGCACCAATAACATGTGGTCAATTTTAATTTGACTAATTTCCAGTGAACACATGTCTACTTCTCTTTTGATCTGCAGTTTGTATGTTCATAATCCAAGTTCACAATTCCTGTATTATGCTGGCATCGACACCCAAACACCCAACTTGACCCAGATGTACAGTTAGTGTTTGTAATATTTTTTTCTGGAGGTACAAGGTGCATGTTTCCATTTCAACCAGTAAACATGCCATGACTACATAATTTGGAAAGATAAGTGCCTTGATGTGTATTGGCAATGTCAAGATGACATGTGATTCCAATGTGCTTATATCAAGCAATATTAATGGAGGGCTGACACATGTTTGATTTATGCTCTGCATGCACAGTGCCAAGTGTAAATAGTAACGTAAAAGACCTCAGATGAAAATGGCACATACATGCAGTTAACACAGAGGACCAAATTTTCATTTTCATTTGCTTAAAATACAGTCAAACGGATACTTTTTTTCTTGTCAAAGCACTGAAGGATAGCTAGGACTATGCTTTTTAACGAACTGATTACTGAATTACAAATAATTAGTTTGTCAAGAGATATGGATAAGCAATTATGAATACCCTGAACCATTACACAAGTCTTTCTGTTAGATGTATGGGAGGATCTTTTCACATGTAAATACTTGCATTTTTATTTATTTTAAACTTTGGTTGTTAACTGCAATATCATAAACCTTGACTAAATGAACAACACACTGAGAAATACACTTCTGATGTTGGAGGGTACATATACACAGTAGTAACAACTACAAATGATCAATATTACAAACTAAAACTAAATCCACTTAGGTAACCTTTACTTCATGCATTGTTGAAAGCCCTCAGATTATGTTGAAGAATTTTGCTCGGCTTTAGGCACGTACGTTACTTCTCTTCTTTCGCACAAAACGGATAGACCTACATGTACCAGTCATAGAGCTTTCTGAATGGGCTGTGTTACTGAATTGAACTAAACACAAATTGAAAAGACATATTATGATAAAAAAAACCATGCCAATTAACTCTTCCTAGGTTTGTCAATCTCAGATAGCATACAGTTGATGGTAGCTTTTCAACATTGTTGTCAGATTTTCAGAATTCGCCTTTTTTAAAGTCGACAAAAGTATTCAAGTAGAGAAGAATTTGAAATTGCAACCTCTGGGACACTGCACTTTACAAATTTCTACATAGCTCTACATGAGTGTTACCAATGCTGTCTTCCAGTTAAGGATTCAGAGCATTGTTTTCAAAGTCACTGTTATACTGGCCATTCATGTGTAAGTGTATGTGGCACACAGCTGTAGATCACTCCCACAAGTCATGATACAAATCAATACTGCTGCATTACAAGGGAACAGAGTCCATTACCAACACTGTACACAGCAAAATTAACAAAATGCAAACTGACATATTTTTCTTGTTTCCCAGTTTGAGGTGGACTTAATTATTTCCAATGAAAAGTATTTTTGTAACAAAAGAAATTGGGCAGGGGCATTTTTAGCACTCTTGAAATGCAAATGATATCATTCCTTAAAATTGTTCAATTGCTTCGAACAACAACACAACAGCATGTACCATACGTAATGTAACCATATTTACACCTTATAACACACTTGGGACCCTTCAACTACTGCAATGTCAAGTTTACACCCTCAAAATGAATTGCTGTTTCATTTGCTTTGCAGTGGCCAATTTTGATAGCTAGTACCGTGTACTTGTGTACTTTGACATTTACAACTCAAAGCAGCAGACTGATGATATATCAGGCCAGATGATATATTTATACAAAGACATCATTTATGTTAACTGTTGCAATAGCACACAACAGCACACCAGTACGATACACCATCACATCTTGCAGTTTAGCTTGTTTAATTATTTCGTCTCTGCACAGGTAACCCTCCAGTGGAAAGCTGGGTCATCCAGTTAATGATTGGCCAGCCTCGATTATCATGAGAGAATGATTCATCCCAAATCAACCCGCCTTGACAAAGGCGTAACGGACATCAATATTTGACAGGCCTCTGTGGTACTTCGGAATTTTTATTCATGCCTATGTGAAATGGAAAGATTTTTCCTCCGAGCTTGGATTAAAATCTCAAACAGTGGTATAAGTTTGCATTTGAAAAGAAAGTTTTTTGACCTCAAATGTTAACCTTTCATCACCACCTTACATGTATATGTGCAGGAGTACATGAATTAAATGTCTATTACTGCACAGTAAGTTTTCTGTGGATGTAAATGTAGATTTACAATTTTACATCAACTGACGAGCCCTTTCAAGAAATATACATGTGCGACTTTTTGTATCTTTGATCTTACTACCAGTTGAAAAACTTAAAGTGCCCACCATGACACCTAGCAAATATTTAGAATTTCATCAAAAAGATTTCTCTACATATAAATTGGAGGCACTTATATAATTTTCATAAAAACAGATGTTGATGAACAAATGGGAATGAAATTTGCCTAATAAAGCTTTCGTCAAGAATGGAAAAGGCTACGAGAGGATAAACTGTAAAATACTGCCTACTTAGAATAAGTGATGATGACAGTTCCCTGTAAAGAGACCTTAATTTCCCCCAGGCATGGAGATAGGGCCTACCTGCGTTTGGAAACTTATCCAGATTCTTCAAGTAAGGAAGCAGTTTGTTCAGTTCACTAACTTGGATGAGGAGAGTCTTCACAGCCTCCAGGACTGTCCTGTTTGTCATGATTATCTCTATATCTTCTAGTAATCTTGTTAGTCTGGGGAAGAGGGGGACACAAGATGTAGGCCTCAGTCATTTAATATCATGAATGGAAAGCTGACTAAGCAATCTCTGGCACAGTACATCTTGAGGCTGCAGTCTGGAAACATCTACACAGTTAACCAATCATTTAAATGGTTGCCCTATTTTGGTCAACTATAATCCAGTTTTCCAAAAATCAACTTTTCTATTTTTTGAGCATGGGGTACCTAAAGACAAAAATCATGATCCATGTGAGTACACACACAATTAATAATTTTTTGAAGACTGAACGAGAACACTAATGCCACATGTTTGCAATGTCTGAAATACCAAAAGCAGTAAATGTCCCATTTCTCCTCGAGCATGGTCTTCATTTGAGTTGCTTTTCCAAGAAGGGAGAGTAAAGTGAATGACACTGTATTACCAGACATTCAATGACAGAATCAGCAATGAAACATATAAAACAGGAACCTTGCATCACCAGAGCACCTACATGCACATTGTTTTTTAATGATATTCTCTGCTTCTTCTACCAGCCTCATTGGTGAAACACTTCGAGGTATCACTCGTGAGTAAGATCATTTGCTTCAGTCACAGGAGACAATAGGGACTCTGTTGGCAAATACAGCTGTAAATGTTTGTCTTCTGTAAACAGAAAACACTTTTATTACGGAAAAAGTAGCATTTGACCCCCCCCAAAAAAAAGAAGAAAAAATGCAATTCCTATTTTCTGGCCAACATGTACCCTATTTTGACGGTGTGACCCTGTAAGAGCTTGGGGGGAGAAAAGTGTGGAAAAATGTGACATTGGAAACAAAAAAGTTTAAAAACATGTCTATTGCAGTTTGTGGTGCATAAAGGATCAATAGGCTTATTCATGTATACAAAGTTTGTGGTGTCCTTTACAGTGTTGTTCAATCCATTTGAAACAAAAGTAACCTGACAACTCTTGCTTTTGTTCTTTTTACAACCAGCTAGGACTTGGATGTGCACTGAATCAGTATTTCTGCCTCCCATTGGAAGCAGAACTCCTCTTGGCCTAACAATACCCTCGACCTGCTTCAATGAGTTGGTGACTCCACAATATTTGATTGAATTCACATCCAAGCAAACTTGGAAAAAAGGGATCAGGTACATACCCCGCATCTCTAAAGTTGTTGACGTTTCCACTGCCCTCGCCATAGGTTTCGTTTGGTTGACACTTGCTTTCAAAGTCACACATGAATGACTGGAAGAAAGGCAGGAGGCCTCCCGAGGGAAGTGCCTTGCCAAGAAAATGACCTGAGAAAAACAATAGTAAATGCAAAACGTGCACGTCTTTTTACACAACAAAGCCTTCTTGGCCACACCTCATACACTGTCATTTGCTTTCTGTATGTCAACTGTCAAAATGGAGGAAGGGAAACAGTATGCCTGCTTTAGTCTTGGAGATATGACAAAACTAAGTATACACTGTTGGCGTAGAAGTTCTGGTTACATATTTTTGTATTTTTAAACTTCCCTCCAGCTCTCTGTGTCTTAAAATACTACCCACGGGAAGTTCAAGCGGCACTCTCTAAATTCCAAAGAGTGAAAATTCACTGCAATTGAGTGAAAATTCAATCCCTCAGATTGAAATTAAGGAACAGACGAATTGGAGTGAATTTTTTTCACTCCAAAAGACTGAAATTTCACTTGAGCTTCCACTGGAAGGGGCTACTTTCAGCCTTTTTCAGTCTAAATTCACAGTGATTTTCACTCTTAAATGTCTCGTCCCTAATTTCACTCTTTCCGATTTAGAGAGCAACCACAGACCAATGGTCGAGTTTACCTGGTAAACCGTGAACAAAGTATGTCCTGGGTACCAGGCAAAAAGTCGACAAGTGGTTAACAAATGGTTTTTGCATTAACTAGTACCCTAAGCTGTAGAGATTTAAAAAGATATATTGATAGCCTACATTCCAAAATGAAACTGACCTCACTTCGAAAAAAGATTTAAAAATATGTTTCAATTCAAAACGTGAACCTTCCAGTTGCTCACCCACGACATAAAAAGTGCTCACTGGCTTATTGCCATGTGCTTACAAATTTTGTGCATAAATCAATGCAACATCCAGATTTTCTCTCTGAAATGACTCATGTATGACTCAAGAAAATTTCATTCACTTACAAACCAAAAAGGCACGAATTGGGATACCTCTTCAAATAGCAAAACAAAAACTGAAAATAAGGTTAACTGAAACATGAAGGTGCAATTTTAATTAAGGACTGAATTAAAAAAACCCAAAAGATACGGACACTTAAAGACCATTTTCCAATTAGGGACCATACATACAGAATTAATTAAGGTAAGTTGCTGCCTTTTAAAATTCAAGCAATGACAAATACTCACATTCATCTATGGAAATAGGCATCTGATTTTGTCTCACCACGGCAACAATCGCAAACAACAGTACAGGCCATATCAACTCACTGAGAAGTCGAATCTGCAAATAAAACCATTTCAAAGACGATCATCACAGAAGCAACGTACATGTATATCACTCAGCAAATATACCACTTGGACTTGTGTGTGTGGTGAATCAACCTTCCAGAGTTTTCGCTGATCAATCTGTATTTCCTAAATTGGCCATGTTACATATGTGAAAAGCCAGTGACTTCATCATCTAATCCAGTTATTAATCTACCTTTGGAAATTTATGAAACCCTGGTGATATGTAATGCAATCAGAAGTACATTTTCTACTTGGATAAGGAATGACTGTACATTGTGTTTGAGGAATGTATTTCTCTCAAATTTCATGTACTTCTTAAGTATCTATTACATACTACTAAGTGGTTTCTGATAAACCCTCCCGTAAAGGGCCCAAGTTTGAGCTCTTCCTTTGAACGTACTAACACTTATTTTGAACTTGAACCAAACAATTGGCTTCAGCCCAGCAATCAAATAAATATTAGCCAATTTTAAAGTCCTTTTGGTATTAAATATGAAACCACTTTTATCAATAAAATAGCTTACATGATACTAGTATAAATAAGTGCCAGAATTTTGAAAGCAAATCAGCTCCATTACAATGGCATCTTCACTATTTTTCTAAAAACTTTAAGTTCTGTAAAAATTGTCATTTAACATGCAGTATTTTGGTCGCTCCACACCAATTCGTCATCTGTTAAAAATGACCTGATACACTTCAAAATATAATAAACCAATTCTTACCTTTTGCCTCCGGCGTAATGTCAGGTTTTTCCACGTCAGTAGCCAGAGCTGAGTAAAAAACGCCATTGTGCCTCGAGTTGCTGCAATCACTGAATGACAAATACTGCAGATGCAGAGCTACAGTTCTGTTGAAAATAGAGCATCAAAGTCCAACACTGGTTTGCATACTGGTAAAAGTACAGCCAGAGTTAAGAGATGTGCGAACTCCGGTATAAACTGCGGAGACAGGCGCTGGTATTTTCCCACCACGCCACACCTGCATAGAATGTGGCTAAAAACACTTTCCGTGCTGAATTGGAACTAAAACGTATCAGGCCAATCAACCAAGTTCTACATGGTGTCTTTTGTCACGAGTTGATGTTCTGTAAAATGACAGCAACGATCATCATTATCGAAATAAAGAACAATTTATCACAACTTTACAGTTGAAATTAGAATAAAAAATTGAAATTAAAGGGAGAAAATACTGTAACTTAACTTAGAAAGCTGAAACCCTTTGTGATTTTGACGGCAGCGAATATAATGTAGCTCATAGCCGGATGTTATCTTTTCTGATGACCGATTTCTTTACAAAGTAATTTCCAAATTCTTTACAAAAATCATTCCGATGAAAGTGCTGCTTTGTCTATTTGGGTGTTACTTTGAGGAAGACAGAGGTAAAATTCCAACATGAGTGTTTCATGCCGGGGTCGTTTCAGTTAAGCATTATTCTTACAAAAAAACACGCGAGGGTTCCAGAAGCTCACTGCATGATCTTTTACATAAAAGGCTCTATTGTCAGCCAGGCAGAGCGCTAATTCTCACACAATGGCTCCCCATTACACACATATGCAGTGCATAATTGTGTTGTGAACATTTTTCTTCAGAATTAGGCCATATTAAAAAATAGTTGGTTAGCGTCCATGGCATTTCATTTTTTAGGGGCGGGCGGGATTTTTCCCCCCCTCTCTCATTTAAGAGATTTAGTTCCAAATCACGCAGTTTTCGATGAAATATTCATACTCACAATTAAGTGAATAACATGCCTTTTTCAAGATTGATTTTATTTAATTCATGCGTCAAGACATGGAAAAATGCTGGAAAAAAATAACGATCGCGATCGTCCGCCATGTCCACGCGTACCGCGACAAAGCACATTCGCAATACATAGTGCGTTCGGCTTGAGCTATGGCTGCTTCCGATTGACGCGCTTTGGAAAGTAGTCCCAGCTTTAGCACATAGACTTTGCGTCGGATACGGCCAGGCTCTGTCCTGCTACGTCCCGCTACGTCCCTAGGGTTGATCCTGAGAACTGTATGGCATAGTATTGACTGTAGGAATCAAGGCAATGGGGTTGATTTCAAAGGAACAGTCAACATGAATACAGGTACTGTACGTGTACAACGAACGTTAGGCCAACGTGAAATAATTGGTGTGGTTTCTCGATAGCCGGCTACGGTGAACTAGCTGTGTAAACTAGGTAAACTACGGTGAACTAGCTGTGTAAACTAGGTAAACTACGGTGAACTAGCTGTGTAAACTAGGTAAACTACGGTGAACTAGCTGTGTAAACTAGGTAAACTACGGTGAACTAGCTGTGTAAACTTGGTAAACTAGGGTGAACTAGCTGTGTAAACTAGGTAAACTACGGTGAACTAGCTGTGTAAACTAGGTAAACTACGGTGAACTAGCTGTGTAAACTAGGTAAACTACGGTGAACTAGCTGTGTAAACTTGGTAAACTAGGGTGAACTAGCTGTGTAAACTAGGTAAACTACGGTGAACTAGCTGTGTAAACTAGGTAAACTACGGTGAACTAGCTGTGCGCTCCCTTGAATTCTGACGGCGTTCACATCGAAATAATAGGTGGCGCGATCTGCACAAAGGGTGCAGTGCCCCTATTCGAGGAAAATTCTCCGCCAGTCGGAGGCGCACAAAAAGTACCCCCTCTTCTTCTCTGTAGATTCAGGGGCACCCATCTGGGGGCAAAGCAGACAAAAATGTGATTGAAAATTTATCAGAAGAGCCCCAGGAAGGTGAGGGATGTCATTTGAAAAGTGGCAGCTGAGAAGACTTAGGAACATTGACTTTTTTTGGGGGGGGTGAGTTTGTTTTTGGCGGATAATTGAGAAATTCATTAGTTAACCTACTAAAAATTGAAAATCCAACGGAATCTGAAGGACCAAACAACACATTCGTTTTTGTTTTTTTAGCGGGCGGTTTTTCAGGAGTGGGCAGCGATCCTAAACAACTTTTTTTTTTGCATGGCCTTACAAAGGTTATAGATGAATTCATGCCTTTATGAAACGGAATAGCTTCATGCTTTTTCAGTCGTTGTGCGACAAAATCTATAAACTCACACACGATATGTAAAATCTTGACGCTATTAAACCGTGATTTCTACTTTGTTTCATGATGACACGACAACAGGTATCTCTTGTAGGACTAATTGTACTATATGCCTGTTTGATCGTTTCATTTTACTTTGCCTTTTACTATGAATTTCCAGGCAATGTCGTCGCTACTCAAAAACGTTTGCTACCGAAGCCTCGGATGGCTTACAGTGAAGCGGGAGACAGAACCCAAACCAATGCCAATATAGACTATACTCTTACGCTAACTATCCGCATGTCAACTGTTCCCAGGCTTATTAAGCGTCTCTACTGCGATCTCCTCCGATCTGCTGTCCTGTTCTGGTCGTCGAAGCTGGGCCACATCAGTGTGATACTGGACAAGGAATCGGAGGCGGACCATCGGTTCGCAGCGACGCTGAGCCGGCACGAGCGCGAACTTGGAGTCAAGTTTGACTTTATGTACGAGCCTCTGCCGAAGGATCCTGCCATCTTGGAAATGAAAAGAGGCGGGGGGTACGGCCGTCAACTCTGGAGCAGTTTCTTCATGGATCTCTACATCAACTCGTCCATTATTGCTTGGATTGACACAGATGCGATGTTTACGACTCCTGTCACCCCTGAAAACATCTTCAACGGCCACCGACTCCGAGTGGTAACATTTACTGACTGGAAAAGAATGCATCGTAACGGTTGGTATAAAGCCACAAAACTTGCACTCGGCAAGGACATGGTTGCGGATTTCATGTCATATTTTCCCACCTACATTTGGAGAGACACCATAACGAATTGCAGAAATCACATGCTGAAGCACATGAAGGTAAGACAGAGATTTGTTCACGAAACCACACAGTGATTGTTTTGTTCCCGATAACACCTGCTTAGAAATGCAAGACGCTACCTTTTTCGTTCTTTTTCGAAGTATTTGCTTTTACCACCATTTTTAAAGCATTTACTCAAGTTTGTATGAATAATAATGAAGCAAATGCTTTTACTTTAATGCAGTTGCTAAAAAGTAGAAATATTTACTTTTTACTTTTAAGCTTGTGC
Source organism: Acanthaster planci (assembly GCF_054643075.1). Taxonomy (NCBI): domain Eukaryota; kingdom Metazoa; phylum Echinodermata; class Asteroidea; order Valvatida; family Acanthasteridae; genus Acanthaster; species Acanthaster planci. The sequence continues at coordinate 10,409,966 of NC_141788.1, forward strand.
TTGGCAATAAACAGTTGCTTCATTTTGTACATGTATGAACAAAAATTAATGAGTTCTACAGAATTGGAGTATTCACTTGACATTTATCAAGACCGGGTCAGGGCAAGCTTGAAAACGAGGAGCATTTACTAATGTTCAAAATGGCAGCGTTCATCAATGTTATTCTGAAAGAAGAGCTTTGTGCCTTTAGGAGGGAATCTCAAGAAATCGGATGCAGGCAGTTGTACCGAGTTGAGAGTGGCAGAGCAATTTTCTTCAAGGTTTTTTTGCGATCAAAATTACTGCCATCGTGCTTAACTGCCATGCTGAGGTCTCAAGATACTGCACCGTGCTGCACTGTATGTGTCTGTGCGTGCAAACAACCATTCGGCTGTGCAGTCAGCCACAAGCATAAAGCATTTGTAATATTTATACCAGTAGCTGCTGGATAGAAAAAGAAACATTTTATTGATACAATTTTACAATTTTCTCAGTAAATGCTTCTGCTGTTTGCTTGATTTCAAAGCATTTGCTACTTTTTATTCATACGACCCATTGTCTTAAGGTTATCTCGGCAGCACGCACTGTACTCCGTTCTACAAGAACATGTCACTCGATTTACCGCCAGTATTTGTATTTCATAAGAAATTTTTCACGTTTATTGCAGGTGACCCGCTTGGACGACGCTTTTCCTAAATTAGTCAATCTTGTTAGCCCAATCAATGTGATTTTAAATTACGCTTTCTACTTTGAGAATGATCGTTATGACTGGCATTTAGATGTCAACAAAAATCTTTCAGCCTACAACTCAAAAGAACTTCCTCGCGGTGTCAACATCAAACCCAATGAGACTATACCAGAGGTGCGTGTCACCGTACATGAGACTTACTACCGAAAATCAAAGGAGCCCAACCCTTTACTGCAGGGCTACTGCGTTGCAAAACGATCCGTGGGCCCACTGCCCGCCAATTGCCAAGCATTTGAAAATGTCACCAACTTTCAGTTGTTTGAGTTTGGTTGGTTCCCAAATATCATTCAGAGCCACATCAGTACATGGTGTGGATCAGACGAAGGTCGCCGAGACTGTGTCCGGCGTCTGGAAGCCCACTACAAGAACGTGAAGACTTACTACAACCTGGGATGGTTTGATTTGAATTTGAGACGGGTGCGCACCGTGGAGAAAGTGGCTGCACAGGAGAATACCACGTGTCCCAAAATATTCGAATTTGATTAAAGTGGAACCACACCTACCGTTGTCGCTTAAACGGCTTTGTTTGTTTTTATGAAATCTATCCCTCAATGATGTTTCTACAGCGAGAACCAAGTTGCTACAGCATTGCGCTGCGTATACCAGCTTCTTCAGTCCGTTCGTCCGTCCATGGCTAACCGTTGCTTTGGAGAATTCTATGCATAGTCCTTCTACGACACAAACAGCAGTGCTTGAGTAAACTCATGTCGCTCAATCCAACTCAATCGCCTTTTGTCAGACGGTTTTCATCAAGTTCGTTAACAACATTTCCAAAGCACATAGGAGGTTCAAATCTAAAAACAAAGCCAGTGACGCATATCTACAGAAAATTATGGAAGATGTCGAGGGAAAGTTTTTCCTGGTATGCGAAACAAAACAAAGCAAGAGTAAGGGTCATAGTGTTTGTCTATCTTTCAGTTAGTCATATTCCCAGTTTGTTTCTGGGCTAAATGTTTCTTAAATTAAAAAGAAATATATATGAATCAGTCCTTTTTGGTTACATCAATTGAGTGTTGAAAGGGTACACCCGATATAACAAAAGCGTGGACGATCATCATAAGGTAATCAAATCGAGGAAAATATACTTTGGCCTACTACAGATGTACATTTTCGTCCGTTGAAACTGCCTCAATTTAGATGAACCATTTCCCACAAATATTGTTTTTTAAAATCAAGATCAGTAACTGAACTTTCTCCTGTGCTGTCATAACCAAAATCTTAAATCAAAATGATCTTCCACACAAAGTTCGTTTTTACCAAGTCTAAAGTATCAGGGATAACTAGCATATCCCATTTACCCTCACAGCTGACCTCAGTGGCAAAAATCTCAATCGTCACCTTCGTCCAACTGCAACGAATTGCAAGTTAGCTTTGGTTTTTTTAAGCACGGAGAATATTAATTAAGTAAAACAGGCAATCTGCTAAAAACTGATGGCTTTTTGTATAGTTGTGATTGGTTCACTCTTTTACTTGGCACCTTAATATTTGTAGAGGATTATTTTCTGCTTGGCTTGAGAGCTTCACGACGTTTGTCCTGACTAAGTCAAAACAGGTAAAAATAATATTTTGGGTCACTGCACGTGAGAATGCGGTGTAAGCTCTTAAAATGGGTACACGAGGAAAAAGACGGATGTCGTCAATGGGAGATATTGGGACGCTTCGTGGCGGGAGACATACCGGTCCTCTTCCACAATTGTGCGCTTGCTTAGAACCAGTGCGTATGCGCGGAAATGTGCGCGCATGCCCCGAACGGGTAAAAGGAACAGCTACCGCCACTAAGTGTCCGAAAGTCTCCTTGACTCGTGGTATCCGTGGTCAAAACACCGAGGAAGCCCCCGAAATGCTTCCACTTTGCCTGAATCGGGGATAGAAGTGATTTCGAAGGTCTTAATTGTTCTAAAGAATAAGCTTTCTTTGCAATTCGACATCTGTTTGAGATCTTAAGCTTTGATTTTAGTGATGTATGAGCTTAAAGTGTCCTGAAAATGTGGCTATTACTGAAGCATTTCTTGCAAACCTTGCCGCTGAAGCCACCTGAATTGGCCAAAGCGGGGTGGTAATGTTATTCCTATAAAGGAAATGGGCCGTGTAGGGTTAAATTGACGTTATATGATAGTTTCCAACCATCTTATAAACAATAAGTTGATGTAAATAAATCAGCAAAACTTGGCGTTTTCTGTGTGCTTTTTTCACAGTGTCACATGTGCGGTAAAAAGGACCCTATTTTACCCCCTTAGATTCATATTAAAACCTTCCATAATAGAATGATTCTGACACTGAATCAAAGACCAATGAAAAGACCTTACCGCTGGTGCGGGATCCAGGGTCCTACAACTAGACAAAATGAGTGATTTGTTGCCTAACGTATGGTGTGAAAACTTATACAGAAAGTTATCTGATCCCTAGCTTCTACTCGTACTAGCGTTGCATGAAGCACGCCCTCTGTAGATTACTTGAAGAGAGTCTGATTAAACCGTAACAGCGTCTCTTGTTGATAGATATTTTGGATGAATACATATAATTCCTGGGGACATTATCACACTTCATAGACGGACTTGGGAAATCGTTGATTGAGTTTGCCAGTAGTAACAGAGGATTTCTCCGAGAGGGTCCTGAGTAGTACTACAACGAAAGGAGGAAATGCCGCGTGGTAGGCCAAGGCGCACACGAGCGGCTACACAGCCTAATTAATTTAAAGTGGGACCTCAGCCCCGTAATCGAGCTCGCAAATTCCCGGGCGGCACGCCAGAGGGATCGGCACGTCAAGGTGGGAGCCAAGACGGGACAAGTGCCAATGAGACATCACGTCAGGAAGCAGCGGCGCCATAGCCCCTACAGTTAGGGTGCCTAGTCTAAACGCAGGCGACAACGGCGCTCCCCGCACCCGGTCGGGTGAACAAGTCAGGCTTCCAATGTACATGTAGTCCAGCGCTTGCACATGGGGCCTTGTGGGGTACCGGAACAATGAGAAGTACCCCACAAGGCCAGTTTTTACCTTGTGGGGTACCAAATTGATACCCCACAAGAATTTCACGAAACTGATATTTGGAAATAACTCAAAAAGGGAAAATTTTTAATGGGTAAAAATCCGTCGCAAGTTGAAGTGTTTTATATAGGCATAAGGGACATACAGTCGAAATTTCAACCCAGGAAGCTGAATTTGGTTTAAATTGGAGTGATTTGAAATTTTTTGCGTGTTGTGTGGAAGTTTTGTACACGAGAACAAAGGAAATACCCCACAAGTATAGGTGTGTAAGGATGGGTGAACCCATTGGTGCGTGATCAACGTAGCTTCACCTTGACGTACATGCAAATGTACATGTTGGTGCTCTTGATTGTATGACTACTTGCATGAAATTCCGCAATGATGTCATGGCCAATATACAGCGCAATTTGGATGGCCAAGATGTAATATTTCTTGTGTCTTCGAAAATGACATTACTTCTTATAAGTTCAATTGTTTTCGTTTCCGAAGCTGTCTTAAACATAAAGAGAAAAATGGATGGGCTCAATTCGACCACTTTTTCAATCATAACGGAATCGTCTGAGAGGATCAAACTGGAACAAGACTACGCTCTCACATAAGTCTTCCCTGTTTGTCCTCCCTAGTCATTGGTGGGGCTAATTTACAGTACAGTGAAGCTCAGCTGAATAAATAACATCCAAATCCACGAAGCATTTACCGCAAACGCAAGAGTTGAGAAATACTTTACTGACAACAGATACACATGGACGCTTGGCCGGGAGCCAGCAAGTGCCGCCAAGGATTCAAAACTGAGAAACCATGCAACCTTTTGCTTTTCGTAACATAAATGCCAACTTCACATCTTGTACAAAATGTTACCGAGGCCAGTGGTCGACCCATGCTCACGGCAGAATGGAAGGTGAAACAGCGTCTCGTAATGCACCGCCTCACAAAAGCTATCCATGCCGGTGTCAAGGTTGATCTGCTCTGTGCATTTGCTTGGTGAGGAGTTTACACAAATATTTTACTGTAAAAAGTGCATAAAAGACCCGATCTCATTTACTTCTGAGCTCAGTCTTAAATAGACGCACTGCATTCATAAAGACTGTTACCTACAATTTCAGTGACAAGTGATATACCCGTTCAGCGCTAGACCCCCATGAAAACGAAGAAAGCCACTGTGACATTAGACTGGGCTCGGTCCAGTAATGGTGCATAGCCTACGGTAATGGTGTCAGTACTGGTGCGCCCATACATTAATCCCATGAGGCACCGGTAAAAACTGTATCCACGTCCATTATGTAAAATAAAGTACATTGTATATGGTAAAAATAATGACATTCAGAATTAGCATATTTTTTTTGTTAATTTTAACTTAACTATTGGTTCATAATGCCAAATATACGCATCCAAATCTCTTGTCTAGAGCTAGGTCTAGGTCTTCGCTCCATTGGAAATGCGTGGAGACGCGCAGACAATAGACCTACAGTAACCGTAGCTCTGGAAGCCCGTTTCGGACACGGCCTTTACGGGCAGAACAGAGCAAATTAATTTGAACAGATAAATGAATGAAGTATGACACTCATCCTATATAGACAGCAAACTGGGAATTTTTTAAACCGTGTTAATTTAGTCTACAACACAATTTAAGCTGCCTTAAGAACTGTGAGAGAGAACCCATCGATAAGGCAGTTTGAAGGGCTCTGGGGAGTGTCTCCCATAAACGAGGGAGTACATGGATTGGATAGCGATGTAAGCAATTGTTTCTAGCTACAAGATGAGAAAATCTTAAATCATCAATATGCCGGGAGTTGATATGAATATGTTCTACCACGGAACTGCATGTAACGTTACGATACATAGCTTTAGCAACAAAAGACACCAGTATAGATAGTCCCGTCGGGACTGGAGAGAACACCAGTTCAACTGTTTAAGTCGATCAAGGTAGGGCATCTCCATTCTCCTCTGTCGGGGAAGAATTCTTGTCCCCCGTCTTTGGATCTGCTCAATATCAGCAATCAATTATTACCACTGGTAAGACACCACAATCTTTCATGAGCTCTGGGTGGGAACTGAAAATAAAATCGATATATAGACCGGACAACTTCAGAATATTTCAACTTTTCCCAGAAAACTGGAGGAACTCCTCCAGTCTTGGCCACGTGGACTTTGGTTGATACCGAACCCTTGATTCATAAAGTAGTCAGGATCATCGTGTCTGGTATCGAGACTATAGAGCCTGATTATGAAAGCTGACCCGACGGCGCGCTTCCGGAACCCTTAGATAAGAAAAATTACGTGCAGAAATTTTAGAATTTTTTTTCTTTCAGTTACTTCTTAAAACTCTACACTTAAAAAGGCCTTAGGTGAAAAATATTTGCTAGCATATCAACTTATGAAAACTGAAATATGACATGACCTTACAGAGAAATATCCTGCCAAAAATTGACTTATAACGTCTGAAAATCCAAAATACATGAAGAATAGTGGAATTCGGGGGTCTCGTACGCAGATGAAGAATTGCTTTTTATCTGTCCCGTTATTTTTCCGTCTTTTTCACGGACATTTTAAAATTCATTTCGTTAAAATACGAACTCGAAAAATAATTCCCTAAACAGAAATCCGTAAATTTACGGAATTCGTTTTACGGAAATTTTTATGCCTTCCGTCTTTTTAACGGAAACAATGCTTTTTTGACACTTCACTGGCTCTTTGTCTTTGGCATGTTGGCCCTCGGTTGCCTAGTCACTCACAGTGTTCCACGATGATCCTTAGCTGGTCCTGAAGCAGGGAAATTGCATAATATTTACATTTCGATCAGTGAATCTGAAAGCAGAATGTATGTACACCATATCTCTATCAGTCTGCCATCTATGTCTGTCTCTTCTCTGATACTAACATAGGCTGAGAGGGGATACTGAATGATACTGTAAGTGGGCAAAATGCACTGGCAACTTTCAACCACATCAAGAAAGGTTGTATGAAATAGGGTGTAACAAGGCCGTGCAATTACATAAACATAAGTCAAGGCTTCACGAAGTACGTACCTTCACAAAAATCTGACACTCTATGCAAAAGCACACCGTTAGCAGTAGTAAACTCGTCGTTGCAATTAGTCAGCCTAACACATGCACAGTAACTTTTTCAGTGAGAGAGTCAATGCTAATTTCGCGCTCGACCGGCCTAACCGTGGTTGTCCGGCTGTCTACGTGCATATGGCATATGCCAGGTGCATGATCGTCTGCTCAGTCGGTGCATAGCCTACGCTAATGGCATAAGTACAGGCGCGCTAGGGAGCAATGCATAAATACCCATCAGGAACCGGTAAAAAGTCTATCCACGTCCTTTGAAGTAAATAAGTATAGGCTATCATGAACAAAAATATAATATCCCACACTTCTCTTCATTACGGCTTCTATAAATAACAAGGAATGGTAAAATATTATGAAGGTTTTATATTGTAAACAAATGACATTCAGAATAAGCGTATTTGTAAAATTCCACTGATGTATTGTTTCACAACGCCAAACACTTCACGGATGAAACCTTAAAACAAGTTGCGTTCTGGAGACGTCTGCACCTCGTTCAACAAGTACTGGACTGCACATTTCATTTCAGGTGTGAAAGCTAGGGTCCTTTGGCCAATTACATGCTGAAAAAAATCTTTGACGACTACGGATGGGTAGAAATATTAAGGGAGCATAAGTAATTTTCCCCCAGAAATGAGCGTGATGTAAAGAAAAACACCTTGTCCCTCCATAATTGCGTCCTCAGTCCATTTACCGTAAAAACACTGATATTTAAGCCGGGTGGTGAAATACCACATTTTTCACAGACTAGTCCGTAAAATAACGAACATTCATCAAATGCCCCGTACAAATTACAAGCATTGACCGGAATACCCTTAAAATGAAGGGCATTGTTTTCTGAAACCCATAAAACAACGGGTAGGGAGCCTATTCCCCGTATTCCATTTGAAAACACGTCCTCTTCCCCGTGAATGGATTTTTTACGAATTCCGTTAAATTTTCTCGGTAAAACTACGGAAATATTTAACCTTTGCTGACAAGAACTGCGTCACGTCAACTCAAATGCATCTGGAACCCATCCACTGCAGGTAGGGGAATCTTTGCAACATTGTACAATCTCATTTCCATGCAAGCACGGGGAATGAAAACAATTGTGCATGAACAAAATGAACCTATTGTAAGCCCAGAATGAATCATGGAGTCATTGGTCCCTCTCTTATCCCTGATCCTACTTCAGTTTAATTTCTTGGTAATTAAGATCCTAATGAAGTTCCCGGTTGTGGTCATTTTCCAAGTACTGCCCCCACTCCCCAAGACTCCTAGGCCATCATCTTACAACCACAATTAAGCCTGACCACAGTTTCAGGAAGTTATACCGCCCAGCTTGCACCCCCCCTCTATATAATCACCCCCAAAATGTTTCATGGTCAGTCTCCACGGTCTCCACAGTCTGTCAACTAGTCTTCAACTCAGTCTTCCTCGCTAATGTCCAATGATATTAGTCAGTGTTTTCCTAATAAAACACTGTCGACCCAAGTCATCATTGTGACCGTGTCAGTTCTCAACTTAAACTTAACTGCTTGCAAGGCCACGCTTATAAACTCTTATGTGACAAAATTTAAGCGTTACACTAGGAACGATGCTGCCAGAAGCGAAAGGTTCTTCTTGAAATTCGTTTTTTACCTATCTCCAGGTGACTCTTCCTAAATGTTTAGTGAACGTCAACTTGTGTTTTTATTTTTTAAAAATTATGTTAAAAAAATAAACTGTCAAGTTTAGTTTACGTAAATTTACAACCTTCAAATAATAGTAAAATACTACATGAATTAAAGAGAACGTCAAACTCACTTTGAAACAAATTCAATCCGGTCAGATTTTTATGACTCTATGGGTTTTCTAGGTGAATCTGAAGTCTTCATCATACCAATTCAGAAGACAAATGTAATTTTTTTTGCTAATATACTCCTCACAATCGGGCTTAATTTTCATCCATTTCCGTTACAAATTCCACACTACAAGGCCACATTAAGGCTGCAGCGTAATTCATGACTGCATCATTTCAATGTGCCAGTTTAGTGTTTCAAAAACGAAAGGTCATTTGCAAGCCAGCTCCACCATGTTCAATGCAGGTACATCAACACATAGCTGCTCTGATATAACCGGTATTTTGCCGACATTGTCGTATATGCATGACCAGCGACACACTTCATTTTAAGCATGCAATATTGGGATACCAAACTGGCTTGTATCCCTCCTGGTTTGGGACACATTTGTCAGATTTTGGGATTGGTATAGTGCTGAAAATGCCAAATTAAATCGTACATGAGCACTTTAATATAATGCTTTTTGTTGTTAATTGGAATTTCTGGGAAATTCTTTTCAAAGTGGAAATTGGTTACAGGTACAAAGGGTCAATTGCACTACATCACTTTTGAATTTGGGACAAAATAAGAGCTAAGAAAAGACAGACGGAACTAATCTTGGCCTTAGTGAGGTTCAGGAAAGGGTTCTATAAGTGCACTTCACTTTACACCCTGAGAACAAACCCATATGAGACTAGTATGAACAATTCTTAAAATCTGTCTCTGCTACTTCTAGGACTAGGTAACTTTCTTATGTCTAGACGGTTGTCAGTAATTAAATGCTTCATTATTTGTCCTGCCAGGGCCCCCCTACTTTTCCGACGGGGGGCCAGCCCCCCTCCTTTTTGCAGGTCTTATAATTGGGTGCGGCTCAATGGATCGACCTAATAATAAACTGACAATAAACTATCCGGAAACAGGTGGTAACGTAGGTTACACACAAATGCGGAAAGGTTGTTTTTATCTTACGCAAACGTTTTTCACGCGAAGTTTTTACACAAGTTGTATGTTTCTCGACTTGTTACATTCTAACTTGTTCCCTTACCCTTTTTCCCAGTTCAAGTGCTGTGATTTTCACAATGGGAAAAATACGGCCAGAAATCCAAGCTGCTTATCGGGAGAGAAAACGATAAATTCTGGGAGAGAAGGCTTTCCTGTAAGCTGAAAGCAAATGTGTCAAGAATATACTACATCCCTGTGGAGAGGCTGTCGAAAAAAGAACATAAAGAGGGAAAACAGGCAGTAAACAAACGGGTCCGAAAACATCGATCACGTGTCAAAGAAACATTGGCAAAAATAAGGCAACAGCATGAGGAACAAAATCCCATCAATGATATAGCTGCAGACGATCTGTTGATGAAAGAGAATGAGAGCGCAGATGATTCTGCAGCACCAGACATTTCTTGGGCTAGGCCGAGTACACGTCGATCAACTCCTCGCGATCGGGTCGCACTCATTGTAAAACTGCCATTCAGAAAGCAACAGACAAGAAGGAAAAGAGTGAGCAAATGCTTGGATAGAGCCCTCAAGACCATAGAAACATTAACATGGAAAAAAAGCCGCAACTAGACAGAGCAAGAAAATACGCAAACGTAATGAACGGTTAATCAAGCAAAGGAACGCCTCCTCCCAACCAACGTGAACGCTTCAAATACACCCAGGACAAAAGCCAACTTGATACTGAAGAATGCTGGCATTCCAGAAAAACGGGCTACGAGAGATAAAAGAGACACTTGCTTTACTCAAACGCTGGTGCTTCAGAGAAAAACCAAGGAGCGACCATGTCGCACAAATTTCTTTGTGGTACAAAAGTTCCCAAGAAGTATCGGTTGTTGTCTGTGGTCCAGAAATCAACAGCTATGGGTCAACGAAACCTGGCGACAGGAAACTCTGCTTCTTCTCAGACAAAGACAAAGCGACTCTGGACTTCTCCTCACAATGAAGTTAAAGATTTCCAAGAAAGTGATGACAACTCAAGAATGATGCCTGGAAAGAAAGATGCAAGACAGGCATGGGTGACAAGAAACAAATACGACACCCCACTGTCTACATGGGCAATCTACACCTTAAGTACATCACAGAGAATCCAGAGAAATGGCATGTGTCACTATCAGCTCTTCATAGAGTCAAAAGAAACCTATGTCCTCACATCAAGTTGGTTCAGTCTGCATCCCGAAATACTTGCTTGTGTAAAAGACATCAGAACTTGTCGCTGAAACTCAAGGCACTAAAAAACTTGGGAAACGTATCAACAGATAACCAAGATCAGTTTATTAAGGACAGCCATGAGCAAGAAGCACATTGCTCAATCCAGACGATCAGATCAGCTTTGAGGAATGGGCTCGCATTACAGTAGACAATAGAAAAAAACCAACGCTCATATTTCACTCAGCAGACGTGATTTCTGTGCAAGGTGTATGAAGGACATCCAAGAATTTCGGTTGCATGTTCTTCTCGTGTCGCAGATCCAGTATCGTGCTATGTCAAAATGCAAAGAAGATTTCCCCCCTGACCACTGCATTGTGCACATGGATTTTTCAGAAAACTGCACGTGCGTTCCACTCGAAGAAGTACAAAGTGGTTACTGGGCAACAGACTCCGTCACCATTTACGACATTGTCGTTTACTGCAAGGATAAAGACAGTAGGCTAGTCCGCAAAAGCCTAGCTGCTGTCTCAGATGAGAGAGCCCAGAATACATCCACGATAATTGCAATAATTACAAATTTGCTGTCAAAGATGAAGGAAACTGTGCCAACTCTATCGAGAATCCATTACTGGACAGACAGTCTGAAAGCACAATACAGAAACAAGACAATGTTTTCGGTGGTGAGTGACCACAATAAGTTGTTCGCCGGTGTAGAAGCGCTGTGGGATTACTTCGAAGCACGGCACAGGAAAGGAGCCAGTGATGGCATCGGCGGTACCGTTAAGTGTCTGGCAGATTTAGCCGTTAAGAGAAAAGCTGCCGTGATGCAGGATGCTCATGACTTTTTCGCTTGGGCTTGCCAGGAGCGCCATGGAAAGGAAGGCAACAAAATAGAGTACTTTTTCATCACAAAGATGATTGCGTTGCCAGTGGACAGGTAGTCGCCAATAACCGGTCCAACGTGACATTTCAGGGCACCCTCACCTCGCACTCTTTAGTTGGAATTGATGGTCATTCACTGATGAAGAATGACTCTTGCTGCTGCAGCAAGTGCTACGTCTTAACAACGATCACGATAGAGATGCAATGAAACTCCAGAACCTTCCAGAACAAAACACTGCAGACACGCCCAACCACGCCCAAACTAAACCAGAACAACTGATTTAGACCGCGGAGCATATCTTCTATAATATACATATGACTGGGTAGCTGCGGTGTACAACGAGAAGTGGTACATTAGACAGGTAGTGGACTCTGATGATGAAGACTTTTCGTTAACTTTATGAAACATCAAAACGTTGGTTTCGATTAAATGACGAGGACAAGTCGGAGATTGAATCAAACTTTGGCCGCTATAATACAGAGAAAAACTAAAGAAAAACACTGACAAACTGAATTGAAACCTGCGTTGCCAGTTTCATATATACACAGATAAAATATGCTTTTGTCTGGCATTAAACTCCAAACTTGTAACGAAAAGTTGAAATTTCAAATTTTCCTTTTTCCATTTGCACTGATTTACTGGGAATGGCCCTTCTGTCCTTACAAGGCCAGCTAATGTACTTTCTGATTTCACAAAAAGTCATGCTGTGATTTCAAGGACACGTACCAAGTCCCACATCAAGTTCAAATAATCAGAAGCAGACTTATAAAGTGCACTATGCTGTGACAGTACAACCAAAAATCACTTGTTTTCTGCGAGCCAGCCCCGTTACCAGCTTCAGGCATTGATGGGGGCCACAGTATCAGCGGGGGGGGGGGGACACATCACAAGAACAAAATTTATTTTTGATGCTTATGCTTTTTAGTGATTAGGGGGCCAGCTTCCAGCGGGGGGGGGGGGCTCGGGTCCTCCCTCCCCAGTTGGCGACGGGCCCGGAGCCAGCTTAACTGGTATGGAGACTGCAGGGAATGAAATCAAGTCTTGTGTTTATTTACTGCATTTGTGTTCGAATATTTGTGATTCGAATTGATTATTGCAGCTAATATGCAACTTCTCCAATGTTTCAACTTGACTCGAATCACTGTGCTTGTTTGTGACTCAACTCGAGTCACCAAACTTAGTGAGTCGTTACAACTCTTAAGTCTGCCTCAATCCTTAGCTCACAGCAAGTGACTCAAGCTCTCAATATTCCCAATCGACAATCTCATAAAAAGTTCAAATGAAATTATATTTGGGCCTGAGTTTTCCGATTTTGTCTTTATGCACAATTAACACTTCAGCAGATACGTAAGGGTCCCTTTATAAATTATGTATTCTGTGGTTTTCATATCTATTTTTCAGTTGAAAGGGTTGGTCGGTCGAAATTCCTAAAAAAGATCCATGCTACTGCCATACAGATGACTGCATAAACCAAGGTACATTAACGTCATGCATGTGTGTACTTGTCAGTGTACTATATATTTTCAGTGCTTAGGGGCCTATTGCACAGGTCATCACACCCAGTCTTTTAAGGCAATTAAGTTCCTCTTCAGCACGGACGGTTGGAACTGAGAACTATGTTAAAAGGGTACCCTAATCGAGCTGTTTAAAAGAGTGTTTCGACTTTGAAAAATGCAGCATAAATTTACCGACAGAAAATGAAACACTGGGGTTGTCCACACATGATGCTAAAAAAAACAAACAAAAAACCCCAAAAAACAAAAACAAACAAACATACACCCCCAAACACCCCAACAAACAACTCAACAAACAAACAAAACAGCAATGTGAACTCCCTTCCTCCCCTCCCCGTACGCAATGTGTGTACTGTAAGGATAATCCCTTGGGCGGGGGTGCCAGTCTGCTACTCTCCCAGAATTATCTTGGAAACAATTGCCAATTGGATTACTAAAGGACGTAGTCAACCCCGCGGCAAGGCTCACGTCCCTCGTAAATTCTGCCAAGCCCTGGCTAATATCAAATCACTCTACATGTGGACGCCTCATCTATCGACGCATTGCCCTGTACAATATCAGTAAGGTAAGTAGTCATCTAGGACAGGGCTGGCCTGGGACCTTGCTGCAATTCGAGGAATTTGCCAGTCGTCCGGGGTCAAACCAAGGAGGAAGGGCACAAACAACCACGGTCTGCTTTCACCCTAAAATTTCAGTATAATCATAAACTTAAGAAGTTGAAATCCCCGGATAAGGCGTTTTTGAAAGGGATGCAAAGCCTATTTTTGACCCAGTCTAACTTTTTTCTTTCGTCTTTGTTCCAACTAGTATCTGAATGTTAAGTTTCCCCTCAGAATGTCCTCCTAGCTGTGATATTTTTAGTTTGGCACAGAAAAATGCTCAGTCAAAAAATCCCAAAGTAAAATCCAAATTTCTGCTAGAAAAATCTGAGTTTTTGAAAAACAGTTGACGCAAGTTCTAAACACGTGAAAATCTACGAGCAGAAAATGACAATGTGATGCTTACAGTTGGTCTTCCATTGTCACACTCCATTTTTTCATTGCCTTCCAGTAACACCCTCTCAATACTTCCCCGTACCTGAATTAACAAATCTACTTTTTCAAGTTGTCTTTTTCCTCTCCCTAACCATGTACTCATAATTTATTCATCCAATGAAAAGATACCTAAACAATTTTCCTGTTCCTCGAGCTACATGAAAGATAAATACAAACTTTCTTCAAATAAACAACATTTAATAAATATCTCCCTCATCGTAATAGTTACTTCCTTTAATTTCCTTTCAAAAATCGTCCTCAGCATACTGGTTGGTCTTCTGAGGCTTCTCTGTTTTTTTCACTTTAAATTAGTATCGCAAAATATTGTGTGAAGGTTAGGTCCCCTCTTTCCCCCTAAAAAATGCCCTGTTGTAGCCGTGGTGATCTGTTTTGTTTTGATTTAGACACAAAACGATTACTCTGTCAAAAAATCCCAATTGACCTTAATTTAACACATTAGGCTAAAACGGGACCACTCTCCCTTTTTAACCACATCTTGTACCCTATTATGCTGGGATGGACAGTCTTAATTAATCATTCGTCTTTTCCACATTGGAATGATATCCTTTAGGCTTTAATTGTTCAAACCGCTTGCATTCCGTGTTAACAATTTTTGGCGTATTTTATAACTACAAGGTACGACTTAGCCGCTCTCAAATAATCAAGTTCATGAAAATCATGCGTGTGAAGTCATACAAAGTAAGTAAAGTGTTTTTCAGTTGTTCTTTGCTAATTTCTTGTAATTAAATCCTCCATGTAAATCAGGTTGATGGTTCATTCAATCCAAGTTTTCTGTATGTATCATGATTACCCTTGCCTTTCTCGACAGGTACTACTAGTTTGGTTTCGAGCTGGGGGAGCCTTCTTATTTCTGCATCATGGCACAAGTTTGGAGTGTGTCACAGCAAATAAATTCCCAAAGAAAGCAGTGATAAATCCCCATACTTCACAAATATTTATATTTACATCTCTCACAGGTGTTCAGGCTGCACAGAAAGACGATTTTTGACATGTTGTCTTTCATTTTCCTTTCAATTTTTAGTGGGTTGACCCACCGATGAATTTGTGAGAAATTTTCACCCAAAGCAAATCGCCCCTAAAATGAAGGAGATTTCACTGCCGGGAAAGTAGCCATTATGAAAATGCATCCCTCTGCAAAACGGCTAAATAGTGCCACTTTCGGACCCGTGCATCCGAATTGCTCAGAATCGGAAGCCCTGAGTCTGAGCCAGATGTTCACTGCCATAATTTCGTCAATTCCCAGATTCCATGGCTCTAAGGACTCTCTGCCCCACCGATATTGTATTTAAATTGCCACGGCCCTGGATTGTCGTGCAATTAATTGGTGATTGACTTCTGCGCAAAACTTCTTGCACAAGTCCTTCTGTGTCCATACGCAGAAAGTTATACGCAGAAAAAGAAATTCCAGCAGATAATTTAATCTTTTGCTTTTCTGCACTGATCCGGAACGATTTCCGAAGGTTAGAAAATACTTTTATTCGGGTTTATAGAGTTGAACTTGAACGAGATGCACTAGCTTTGAGGTGGAGGAAACGCGTAACGACTCGGATGAAGTCTATCTTGGGAGGAGCCAAGAGGACGCGTAGACCGCAGTATACAAGACCACGTGGAGCTGTCGCCTGGAAGTTCGTTGCTTTCAGTCACATGCAATCAAGCACAGTGGAAGTTCTTGGCCCGAGTTCAACCAGGCATCGAAGCGAGCTATCTCTGTACCATAACTTTGGAAGTAAAGCGCACTGTGTTATGAACATGAACGCGTGTAAACGTGTAACAGAAATTACAAGGACACGTGTATTTATACATGTGCACCTCTTTCCCTATCTGTATACATCGATATGATCGACCAAGCATAGAGCAATGCAGCGGCTCATCAAAGCACGGAGAACTAAACATGTTAAAAACATTCCTCCGTGGCAAAAAAAACAGTTCACCACCATCTGCGACCATATGGACTGCGAACTGAACAATTTGGGCCAAACTCAGCTCGTTGGTTAGATTACCTTCAGGTAAGAAAAACTTTTTATCTTATAATATTCCGTGTTCTCATCGCTTGAGTAGCGTGTAACCTTTCACTCAGAAAGGAATAAGAAAGAACCAAAATGTCCATTTTGTAATCCAGATTTGTTCCTCAAACATGTCAACTTCGGTCTGGTTTGTGCCACGGTTTGTCATTTCACCACTGGTCACGTCACCAGCTGTGCCATGGATCATAAATGAACCCATGAAACTGGAGAAATTTAAAATGTTACACGTTACGAGGAAATGTTTTTTCAAAGGTCAGAAAAGGACAAGACAGTGCCTCAGCACGCACTTCTGAAACACTTGAACAATTTAAGATTTGTCACAAAGCGTGTAGGCATAGTGGAAAAAAGAACCTGTATGCGTTTTATTGAAAGGGGTAGCTGATTTATAGCTTTTTAAGACGACGTTTCTTTCAAAGAGAAAGCATGGATTTTACTGTCTCTTCTGAACTTGTGTCAGAAGAAAATGACATTTCTTATCGATTGAACAGGTTTTAAGACTGCATTAACAACGAAATAAATTTTGAAATTGTCAAATAGAGATTGCAAATTAATCAAAACTAAAAAGTAATAAAATACTTTAAAGATGTTGGAAACAGAGGAAGCAGGCGGGAACAAGAAACAGCTTTTTTCTCAACTTAGCCTTGTATTGGATGTCAAAAATGATACAAATGGGAATGTTGGAAATAATAAACACAGAGCTTGTTACAGTGGTTAAGGACATTTACTCTAGGCATGCAGCTAAAGCTTCACACCTTAGTATCCAGCCACATGCATGGTGGGGAGATAAAACAAGTGGTTATACCAGATATTATTACAGTGTTTCCTTTTTAACCCTCCGAATAACTACCATATTGCGTATACGCGCAAGTGGGAGCGTGACTCACTCTTGGTCACAATGTTAATTACGTAATTAGGCACCAAACATAGTATTTTTTTCTGTTTCTGTGACTTCCTTTCTTCAATATTTAGTCAAATAGATACAATTCAAAAGGGTACCCCACCCCCCCAAAAAATCTCACTGCTGTGGACCTGGCCATCTGGGGCCATCCAAAGACCACAATAACAAACCTGGCTTGACTCATTCCCAATGGTCATTTATCTTCCCAGACACTAATCAATTATATCCTCCCAGATAATCCTAGACGGGTAATAAACCTTGCTCCAGACTGTGTGGAGAGCCAAAAAGCAATCAATCCTGGGCTCTGGCAGTAATCCAGGGCAGTGAAATCACTCCCCAGTGGCCTGCTACAGTGTCACAAGGGGGAGGGGCACTTTTGTACACAAACATATGGGAGTGCTGGGGAGTGGGTATCTTCATGCCAAGTTTGTGGCAATACCACACTGACCTGGTGAGTGAAACCCCCTGTAAAAGGAGTGTCTGGGCCCAACTTACAAAGTCATGAAGTGTGGGCCAGCTGCTGTGTTTGATTTTGTCATGTGATACAAATCACGTGATTATGGCTCAAAGTGAGGCACGCTTGCTGGTTGCAGGGTGGCTGTCATATTTTTGGGTGCAGGAGCGAGGAGGGCCAGTCAGACTAAAAAGAAAAACCTTTGCAGAAAATTGTACAAAGGCTCAACGAGTATCAAATCATTACATGTTAAAAAAGTTTCAACTCATCTTTGTCAGCTTCTGGTTAAGTTACACCACCGTGATGAAACCCAAATTTTAATCCATTTAAATCACAGGATCCACTGAGATCTACTCATAATTTTTACAGTGGAACTTAAAATGCACAAATGTTTCACCTTGGATTTTTCATCCAAGGCAAGGTCTGTTTTAGAAACTCCAGCATTGTTGGCTTGCATGTTATGGAGCCCTGAACTTCGTTAATTTTTCACTGTTTTCATTGGGGGCTTGAATGAGTGTAGAGGTGGTTGTAATTGAGCTAATCCTTTGTTTATGGGCTTAACTGCAAGATCCAATTCACTTTGTAAGCAATCTACACTTCGGCATTGCCTATTATAGGGTTTTATACATTTTGCACTGATGATAGTTGCCTTGACAAATTTACTGATGTGTCCTGTCTCCTCCTTCATGAAGTGATGAGACACATATCCATTAGGTTAGCTATGCATGAAGTTACTACAGTGTCCTTTTACTTTGTTTACTTGTTATATTGTTTAGAACATGCGCAGATAAATGATGAAGAGAGCAAACCATCTTGTTGCAGTCCCTTCAACCTCCACCATGCAGTGCCAGGGTCTGTCTGTGTGGAAAGCAAGGTTTGTTTAAAGTGCAGCTGCAATTCTTTTTTAATGCTTCTGCAACAGATCATCATAGGCATACTCAATTTTTAAAAGTAAATCTTTTACCTCAGTAGCCAAATGATTACCTTCTATCGGGATGTGTAAGGCCTTCCCACTGCGTGTTAGTGCTGACTTGGCATTCCTGTGTGTTGTTTTTGCTTCCTTGGCTTCTTGCACTGCCTGTTCCATGATGCATACACTTCATCAGGTCCTGTGGTTAGCGTCGAGGAAATCGAATGGTGTAGATCTTTAGAATTGCAGCAGCTTGGACTCAGAGAAGTGTTGCATATCATATATGGCTTGTTCAGCCGTATTTGTTCGATCTGAAAGGTCCCGATATCACAAACAACTTAATGAACTATTCAGTGCGTGCAAAATAACTACATTTCCAAACAGAGTTTAAAGGCAGCAAATTATATTTAGCAAAATCGTATACGTACATATACATTGCCTCTTTTCTCAATGGCTTGTAAAACTAACATGCTCTGGTGAATATATCAGTACTTCAAATGTGATTAATTCTTGACAAAATTCTCAGTCTCTGCATGGAAATTATGCCAAGCTTCGAAAAAAAACAGGATTTAGTATCTTCATTAAACAACTAATGCTAAGGGATTAAAAAAAATCTACTTAAACTTTCAATCCTCTGTGAGTTTGTTTCAAGGTGCATTACAAGCACTACAAACAATAACTAACATTCAGCATCTTGCAACTTGAAATTTCTTCTTTAAGTTCTCAAGAAATTTCCTCAATCAAGTCTTAAATGCAAACTTACTTCTTTGGCAAAACTCCTCTAACTGTCTCTATAATGTGGGCCCGGTGAAATCTGTCTGTTTAAGCTGTAAAAACTCATAACATTTTGGACAAAACTTTCTGATAGAAAAACATAAACAAGTACATGTATGTCTGACAAGCATGGTGTAACTGTTTTTCTTAGAAACTACAGAGGGCGCTCTTCAAGTTCTGATCTAGATCACTGAAACACCATACATGTATGTATAATCCCCAGTTCGGTCTAATCCGTGAGCACCTTCAAAGGGCACATTCCTCAAATAGTTAAGTCTTTCTATCGTTTTGAAAAAAATGGTAATGTATCTGGTTAGGAAATTGGGAACATGTGCTCTAAAGGCGATAAGGACAAATTAATGAGCCAATCTTTTCCAATTGGTTATATTATACTTGGGGCATACTATGGGCTAATAATAAAATAGGGTAATCACTCGTATGCACATATTATAAATGGGAAAGTGAGGGCGCCCTATGGCGGGGTGGGTGGATGCCTCAGGTCTGGGGGGATGACTATGATTGCATGCAGGTCCCAGTTTATTGCATGTACATGTATGAGCCCAGGAAAGGACAGGGGAGTCCATTTCTACATTTTAAATTTTCGGACAAATATGACTTATGAAAATAATACGCACACATGTTTAAAGCAGATGCTTAAATGTTACACCATTAAGCAAAGGATGAGAACCCTGAGAAAAACATGCAAGGATGACTGCATCAAGCACCCGAAGATGGAACTGCGAACACACAGGCCAGCCCTGCACACTGACTGACCAATACACACACTCTCACACACTACAAACACCCAATTCCATTATCCCTGAAATGCACGATAACGACACCAATCCACATGACCCTCAGAATCATGACAGTGATTATAGGGTATACAGTTGTGTAATTAAACTTGTTTAACTTGCGGAAAATAAATTGCCCAAATAAAATATAATTCAGTATGCATTAATTCATGAAAATCATCCACTAATCAAGCCCTTCATAGATCACTAGTTCTACAACACAAAATCACTCTAAAGAACTTGTACTGCTCATCATGCACACACACTGCACATGACCACGCTTTGTGTGCCATCAGTGTAATCATGGGTTGCATACCCTTGTGCATTTCGTTGCAATGCTACCTAAATCTCACAACAAAAATCTCTTCCAAACTGCTTTGTACTTTCCAAAAATATCATCTTAATAATCTATGTTAATTGCCTGACACAATAAAGGGCACATGAGAGATGATCATCTGAGTATTCAGTAAAATTATTGTCTTGAAAAGTGGACAAAGAAAAACAGCACATTTACCTGTAAAGATATATGGCAAGCATTGCCTTGCATGCCTAGCAACCGCATGGGCTGAGAGCTTTGAACAGGTAACATGTAGTTCGTGCAAAGTACAAAATTAACCAAATACAAACTAAGCAACACTATGACTACAATTACTTTATAAAGAAATATCCCTAATCACAATAAACGTAATGGTTCATTAAAATTAAATCTACTGTTCCCTTTTCCTTACTAAGAAATTAACTGAGCTGCCTGCACAAGACAAACAATACTTTTGCCGCCTTAATTAAGATCAGTGTAGTCTCTTTTCAAATCAAAGAGTGGATAGTCTCCACTCACGTCTTATTGACTAACTATAGTAGTGGAAGTAAAGTGAAAGGGCTCCCATTTCTCTAAAAAGTGTTTCAATCTTTTTTATTTTAATTCTGCTTTACATTTGCAACTGTAAAACAGTTCGAAGTGGAGCCAGAAATGCCCAGATTTTCCCAAAAGAGTGGCATTTGTGGCATAGATGGTGTGGTCTTACAGTTGAGGCCGGTCCATGTCACAATGTGAGCAAAGGATCACTAGCGATCGTTGCAGAGCGGGACAGTGCAGTGGTTAACTACTTCCCTTATCGATTATGATTGCCTGGGAATAGGATAGTGCAGCGGTTTACTATTCCCTCCTTATTTATGGTCTGCCTCCATGGTAGCAAAGTAGTTGCCCATAGTGTGGGCAGTGTGGTCTCATTGTCAAAGCTAGTACACACTTTCCCGGTTTGCCAGGCAGACGTGGGCGGGATCACCACCCACAGTCAAGAGGCATGTTTGAGGAATTTGCCTAGACCCCAAGTGTCTCAACAACAGCCTCAAGCATTGCCCACAAAGATTCCAACTTTGGAAGAGCTTAAAACCAGCATTCACCAAAGCTAGATTCTTCTCCACATTAGACGCCAAGGCAGGCTACTGGTCCATCCACCTTGATTAGGAATCACAGGCACTTACAATGCTCCGAACGCTGTTCGGGTGATTCAGGAGGCTCCCTTTTGGGCTGTCAGGGAGCCAGGACATATTCCAACAGGCCATGGATCACATTGTCAACCAGATACCAGGCTGTGTGAGCATTGCTGATGACATTGCGGTATTTGGGCAGACAGAAGCTGAGCATGATGCAAACCTACTCCGCCTCATGCAGACCGCCGAGTGTGAGAGCTTAGTCTTCAACAGTTCAAAATGCAAGATCATGAGAACAAGATCTTTGGTTCACTATACTCTGCCTCGGGCATCTACCTGGATCCTAAGTGAGTCAAGGACATCCATGCCCTTCCATCCCCACAGGATTAGAAGGACCTGCAGACATTTCTTGGGTTGATGAACTATGTTTCCGCATACATACCACACTTCACAACCAAGGTAGCACCTCTGAGGGATCTACTTTGTAAGGACGTTCCGCACTTGTCGCAGGAAGATCACCTAGCAGCATTCGTCTCCTTCAAAAACGCAATCACCAGTGACTCTTGCTTGCATTACTACAACCCTGAAAAACCAACCACTTTGGAAGTTGATGTGTTGTCTCCTGCATGTCTCCTACAGGAGGACCGCCCAGTTGCTTTTGCCTCAAAGAGTCTCTATCTCACATGCCCAATTCTGCTTATCCAACATCAAACAAGAAACCTTAGCTGTAGTATTCGGTATCACCCACTTTCTTTCCTACCTGTCCGGCACAGATTTCAACATCCACATGGATCGCAAGCCACTGGTGACAATTTGCAACAGACCCCTGACTAGTGCCCCACCACTTCTCCAAAGACTCCTCATCAAGATTCAGGGTTGCAACTTGACCATCACCTACAAACAGGGATTGTCCATGGTACTTGCCAATGCTCTTAGTTACTTGCCCAACCCGTGAAGGGAGACAGCATTCCCCATGACCTTCATGTAAACGGCATTTATCTCAGTGACCATTCAGTCACTGACGACATATATCTGGTCCACTTTGGTTGTGGCAAATGTGAAGCACTCCAGCGTCAAACCACACGCGACCCTGTGATGAAGACACTACAACAAATCAGCAACACAGAATGGCCAGACTCGATCAAGGAACTACCTGCCCAACTGTGGTCATATTGGCCATACTGAGATGAACTCGCAGTCTCCAATGGAGTCGCTGTCAAAGGTAGACAGGCACTCGTGCCAGGGAATATGCGAGTCAATATCCCAGCCAGCAACTGCACCTTGGACACCTACATGTAGGCATAAAAAAGATAAGATGCTCTTGCAGAACTCGGTGTACTGGCCAAATTCAACGAGGACATGGCCAAACTAGTCGAGGGATGCCAAGTTTCCAAGAAAGCCTAATCAAGCCACACAAAGAACCACTTGACCTGCATGAAGTCTTGACAATGGACCAAACTTGGGACAGACTTATATGAGCTGGAGGGAGAACACTTCCTTGTTATTATTGACTACCACTTCATATTCCCGATCGTGTTCCACCTGATTAGCACAATTCGTGCATCGGTCACCCAGCATACTGCCTCAACCTTTGGACTACTGGAAACACCAGCAGAAATCGTGTCAGACAATGGCCCACAGGGAGAGCTTACCAGGAGATGTGCAACAACTGGTCTGTCAAGCACACAACGTCAGCACGGTTCCAAAGGTCTAGCAGAACGAACAGTCAAGTCAAGTCAATGATGACAAATTGCCGTAAAACTGGCCAAGATATCCACCGTGCCCTTCTCAACCTGAGAGCCACACCCATTGACACTTGTTTGCCAGCACCAGCTGAAATCATGTTTGGCTGTCCAATTTGTACAACACTGCCCAGTAACAACACACAACAGCCATCCTCCAAAACCTTCCTATATCTACAGGACGAAACATACAACATGAAGCAACAACATGACAAACATGCAGGACCAATACTCCCACTGCTGTTCACTGGAAAGAGGGTGAGGATCCTCAACCAAGCTGACAATACCTGGATCCCAGGAGAGGTCACAAAAGCCTAGAAGGAACCAAGGTCCTATAAGATTTCTACACGTAATGGTACCATACTCTGCTGCAATCAAGCACATCTGCGTGAAATGCTCAGCCAGTAGCGCGTTCCTGCCTAACCTGCTACAAACGCAAGTCCAGCGAAGTGCATTCAGTTCGATAAGCCACAGAAGTGTGTTCGTTTTGCTGACATGTTGGTTCAGGAAGGCAACTACCAGACTGCCCTGCAGGGCGAGTGCAAAAAATGAGAGCCGCATCCTTCTCCTAACTCGGAGCCCAATGTAGCTTGTGATAGGCAAGTCCAAGACAACCCCACACCAACACCTGCTGAACCAGATTGTTCGCTATACTGCATTTTGTGGCACTTCTCAATCTAGTGCTACTCCCTAATAAACTATTTTTGATTGTCACAAAGCTTGTGGTAAGACTGCTTCCTTTTCTAGCACCTTTTCACAGCCTTTCGTTATCATTGTGTATGTGTAGGTGCGTATTGTCTCAATTTTTATTGTAATAAAGCCTATGATTATACTGTTCCTTTTCCTGCCACCTTTCATGGCATTTTGTAATGGCTGTGCATGTGTAGGTGTGCAGCAAAAGACTAGGTTGACAAATACTTCTCACCTCAGTGCAACATTGAATACAAGAGGTTCGCATTCAGAGAAGCAAAGCAGTCTTCTACAAAGACAGTTGGTGATTTCAACACTCGCCTGCAACAACTGGCACAGAAATGCGAGTTCCATGACCGAGACTCTTAGGGAGCTCGGCGGATAGACTGATGCGTGAAAGCCTTTCAAAGGCTGAGCCAAGCTTCAGCCAAGCCTAGGCCAATGGACCTTCATAATCCCCAGCTGATAACAATAGACTGAGCTCCTATGAATAGACCTCAATAACGCTCTCTTCCCCAGCTCAGACTTGACTGGACGATCAGCCCTCTTTTGTGTTCTTCCCAGCTGAGTGCATTCCCGCATAAGAAAAGAAGCCCGAGCAGCCTTGTCGGGCCTCTTTGATTTTCGTGATTGACATATGGGGATTATAGGGTTGGTTTTGGCTGGACAAGCTGGTTTCCACTAGGCAAAAAGGCCGGGCTTCTGGACGGCGGCGCCGCTCAATTATTGTTGAGTGTTGTTATTCTTTCTGTTTCGAGTCTAATTCAGCAATTTGCGTGGTTCGGGGAAGATTATTTTTGTCATGTTTTTATCAAGTATAACTTTTATATCAAATTGGCTCTCCAGCGAGGTGCATGTTTGTGGTATTACTATCTTCGTAAAAATTATTAAAAACCAATTTCAATTTTTCCTCTGACACTCAAAGCAACAGAACAACAAAACAACAAGAACAAACTCCAAACAAAACAAATAACAATTTCGGTATTGTTGTGCCCTTTGGATGTTTTTCTTTTTTGTAGAAGTCTTGGCCCCTAGACGAAATAAATGTATCAGGCCACTCTTATTACGAAATCGGCAACAAATCTGTGGTTCCAGCGAAAACGAGCACATATCTGTGGGGAATAAAATCTGTTACAGCCAAATCGCTACCACGAACTTCCTGTTTCAACAAAAGGTTTTCGTGACTCCGTTGCCTGAAAAATCATTGTTGAGGATCTATTCATAACGAGCGTTTGCGAATCGCGGTGGTGAAAATATGTGCGCAGTACACCTCACTGGTTTCCGTAGGGCCAAACTGTTGCCATAGAAGGCATGATGGAAATGCGGAAACCAGTCAATGTACCGTTCCTGCCAGAAAGGGTCGTACGTCAGCTCTTAGCTCTATAGTTGGAGGTCGAAAAAAACACTGCCGTCACAAATTTTTCTGCAGGTTCATTCACAAAAATTGATCTCATGTCTAATGTTTGTGTTTTCTGTGTTGATGGGTTTGAGGTTGTACTGCTTGTACTCGAAACGAGCGTGTTTCCACAAAATTTCCATCCACAGCAGGAGGCTTATCGCCCGATGCATCGATCACACTCGCTTACAAAACAGTATACAGACATCGTTTGCCAGTTTCCTGTCATCACAAACGTAAGGCATGATTCAAAAATCAACGAATTCTTACATTGATTTCACAAAAGCCCAAACAAAATTTCGCTTCCCAGTTCCGACAAAAATACGCTCACACAAGTTCTCTTTACTACTTGCATCTCAAGAGCCCAACTAGTCACCCATACTAAATTATGCATATTGTTCCAAAAACGCGTACCCGCCAACCAATGAGACTGTGTGGTTTCATGACGTATTTTTGCAGGACACAGCTGTCCAATCGCAATATGTATTCCTTCATGACATCATGCTTTTCAGCGACCATTTCGCACGGGGGCACGGCGGGCAGACGCGCCGCAAGTGGGCGAGTGAACTCGGACTAGGAATCATTCGTGTCATGCAGTCAGTGTCGAAATCAAAAGAGAGACGGAAAATGAAATAAAAATGTCGCTCCATGACACGGTTTGTGTTGGAAACACTACTCACAAGGATGGGGCTCCAATACACACAGGCCTACTTGCGCATGCCGTTGAGCTTCGTCGTCATCCATGGCGATCGAATGTCTTATCTCACATGCACATTAAAGACGTTATTATATGACAGTGAATTTTTTTTTCTATTATGATTGATTGAATCAAAGTGCTGCGCACTGCATGGTATTTTTCTACAATTGTGAACAGAAGTGAGGACAGCCGTCTAAGTGCGCCAAATTTTACGGCTGTACTATACAGTATTCGAAAGTAGGCCGACACCAGCCATGTGGATGCAATGCCTAGGGCCGTTTTCCTATACCTGACTTCGGCTACGTCTCATGCTTGAACTGGTTTTTTTTTGTAAGTACTCAAGTGAAAGAAATAATTCCTTATTGATTTTTTTCATGTTACCAATATGCCACTGTTTTAAAGAATACTGAATTATGGTTGAATTGGAAGATTAAAGACCTTGGAGTACGTCTGTCGTTGGCGTATGATTGAAAATTACCGACTAATGTATTGCTGTTCAGTTTACCGCACAACTTGGCTGATAATTCGTATAATTTGTAGATTGTTTATGTTATGATTAAAATGTTGATCTATTAGAAGGGAGAGAATCCTTCGACTCTGAATAACTGTCTCACTCTCCATTCCAGTATGTCGCTAGTTTCCTTTACATAGGACTCTATAATAGGCCTACTTCAATACAGGCAGCCTTTATTAGGCCCCAACACAGTTGTGCTATGCGTCTCAAAAGTAGGGTCGGTAGGCCTAGGTCGGATTTTTTTGTTTTGTTTAGGGAACAATCTGTGTGCTGATTGAATGGCATCAACGGGGAGACATCTTCCAAAATTATCTCAAAAAATGATTAACACCTGTCTTAATCCATGTAAACATTTCTACATTCCGCAATTCACAAGAAAATCACACACGATTCACACAGTGCATGCTACTCAGGCGACCGCGACAGAAAACTGGCCAACAATGTCCGCGTGTATCGCTTGGTAAGTGTGCGTGATGCATCTGGACCAGCGGGCGATAAACCTTGTGCCACGAGCAGAACAACCTCAAATTAAACTCATGAACGCAGAAAATACATACATAAATAAGAGACCAAGTTCTGTGAATTGCAGAAAACCTCTTCCAACATCGGTATCTTTTCGACCCGCAGCCTTTGGGTTTGCATCTGTGACGTGTACGGCCGATGTAGAGTGGACTTGCACAGTAACATGTACATGACGTGTTTGGTGCAGACTGGATCTGGTTCCTACATTTCCATCACACATTCTTTGCATGGGCGCGGCGGGAACCAGAGCACCTTTTTGTGCATTGAGCTTGTTTTCACGATCACCACTGCGACAGCGAAACATGAATCGGAACCCGTGAAAATAACGCCTTTTTCAAAAATTGCAAATGCAAGGAGGAAGAAATATAAAAACAAGCATTTTAAATATCAAAAAAGATTTTTGAAAGAAGTTTGTGAAGACAGAAAAGACATCAGATTACAACTGGCCCATGCAATAGATCAGCTGGTCCGCCGACTTTTCCACAGGTCTATTCTCGGGCCAGCGGACCACCAATTTCGACCCCTGAAAAGTGGACTGTACTGGTCCAGTCAGGCCCCCAGAAGGCCCAGCTTTATTAATTGGCATCCCTTTCTTCACGCCCGAGAATGATTCTGTCGGCTCCTCAAAGGAATTCCATATGTTGACTCCAGTTTAGTTTAACAATACTCCCCTGACAAAGAACCAAAATAATGAGCTATGCTTGGCTGAGCCGAGTCGAGGCCAGGAGGGTCAGAAGCCCTGCGTTAATGATTGCCATGCTACCTTTTGTTAGAGGATTTGGACTCACAAAAGGAACTTCTGCTCTCTGCAAGGCCTAGGCTTGGCTCAGCCTTTGAAAGGCTTTCACGCATCAGTCTGTCCGCCGGGCTCCCTTAGGTCAAGTCACAGATCATTCTTGGTTGTTTGTCATCCAAGCTGCGTCATTACGCTCTGCGTGAAGTGGATTTAACTCTCACTAGGGCATCTGTAAATGTGATGTCTGTTGACACCTATGACACTATTCGTACTGTTCCGAAACTGCGCAGCCATACAAATACTAAAGTCATCTCGTACGGTAGCACCAACCCCCCCTTGAGATCGTTGGCATGTTCGAAGCAACTGTTGCCTACAAGTCGTCCGACATCCAATCAACATTCTTTGTAGTGAAGCAGCAGGGTGACACACTTATCAGTTTCGCTACTGCATCTGAACTTGGCTTCATTCATGTTGCGTACAACATACAGCCTGATGACTCACCACAAGTACAACAACTGCTTGAGCAGTACTCTGAGCGCTTCATCGGCATTGGTAAATTCAAAGGCTATAGTGCAAACTCCATGAGAACAAGTCTGTCCAGCCTATTGCATTGTACTTCATCACCGCATACCATTTCAAGTGCAGAAGAAAGCTGAAGCCGAGTTACGCAAATTACTTGACTTGGACATCGTCGAACCAGTGCGTGATGAGCCTACCCCATGGGTCTCCTCCATTCATGTCGTCGAGAAACCCAAGTGTCCGGGGGAAATACACATGTGTGTCGACATGCGTAATGTCAACAAAGCCATCAAGCACGAACAACACATAACCCTCACCATCGACAACATCATTGAGGATGTCAGCGGCTCCACTGTGTTCAGCAAGCTTGATTTCAATGCAGGCTATCACCAGGTAGAGCTGTCCCCGGAGTCGCGCCATCTACCAGTCTTCTCAACGCATGCAGGACTGTACTGCCACAGGTGCTAAAACTTCGGCATTTGTTCTGCTGCTGAGATGTTTCAGAACATCACCAATGCTACACTGCAAGGGCTTGACACAGTCCATAATATCAGGGACGATATTCTTATGTTCGGCAGTACCCAACAAGAGCATGACTTGCGGCTCAAAGCCTGTCTCCAATGCAGTGAGTGATTTCATGTTAAAATTTTGTATAGCAAATTCGCTATAGCAAATTGGGCACATCTTCAGCTGTGACGGGGACTCACCCAATCCAAAGAAGGTTTAAGCAATCCAAGACATGTCCAAGCCCAAAAACGTCAGTGAAGTCCACAGTTTCCTCAGACTAGTCACTTACTGTGCTATGCGGTTGTTTCATCCCCGATCTGGCTACCATCTCTGCACCCCTTCATGAACTGACCAAAAACTCGGTCCCTCAGGCATGGAGACCAAACAGCATCAGGCTCTCCTCAAGCATGCCAAGGAACACATTTTGAAGTACTGCACCATGGCATATTAGGACCCAACCAAGAAGACGAAGATTATCGTAGATGCCAGTCTTGTTGGCCTTGCTGGCATTCTTGCTCAATGCAATGCCAACGATGAACTTTCCATTGTCGCACTAGCGAGCAGGTCACTAACACCCGTGGGGCAAACAAACTACTGGTCATGCTATTTAACAGTCTAAACAATCAAGCTCCAGCTCTCATTGAACGTTGGGTACTCAAACTCAGAGAGTACAGCTACACTGTTGAATACCAGATGGCAAGCTAAACCCTGCTGACTATGCATCGCGTCATCCACAGCCCAACATGCGTGCCCCAAGCAGAGAATTAAGATCGTAGAACATCTCAACTTCATTATGGAGAATGCAGAACCCAAAATTGTCACGCTTGAAGAACTCCGAACTGCGACCCAACAAGATCAAGTTCTCCAGAATTGCGTCAACGCACTGGTCGCTGGTAGTTGGACAAACTCCTCAAACAGCTGCACAATCAGCAGACCAGTGAAATGCTGCATAGTCTACACAAAATACGCTCACCACAACCACAAATGGTGACCTCCTCCTTCGTGGCCACCGTATCGTCATTCCCCATTCTCTCCAGCAAACTATCATCAACATCTCCCACGAGGGGCACCAGGGAAAAACAAAATGAGAAAGTGTGGCTCCCTGGTATTGATTGCCTCGTTGAGAATGTCTCCCATGCCAAACCACTATGGACACTTCACGTGTGCCACTGCAAATGTTATCGCTCCCTGACGTTGGTCCATGGTTGGAGGTCAGTGTTGACTTCTGCGACCTACTGTCTGGAGAGCACATCCTAGTCGTCATCGATGCCTACAGCAGGTTTCCAGGGAGAGACGTCGTCTCAATCCACCTCAGCATGTGCTGTAACTCGATTGCATATTTTCATCATTCGGCGTGAAAGTCGTACGCACCGACATTGCTCCCCCATTCCACAATGCACTTACCTTGGCTTCAAACATCTCAAAGTCACACCACGTTGGCCTTGTGCAAATGGAGAAGTGGAACGGTTTTTGCAAACTTTGAAGAAAACCCACCACACTGCCATTGCTGACCATAAGCCCTGGAAGCATGCCTCTTCCAGTTTCTTCAAAACTACCGCGCTACCCCCCATGCAACAACTGGTACCCTTCCTGCATGGAAGGCTTCTCTTCGATAGAACGATGCACACTTGTCTCCCAGAGGCTATAGCATGAACTCTGCCCCCATTGCCAAGCACAGGGACAAATATTGAAAAGCCTTCATGAAGGCGTATGCAGACGAATGTGAACATGCCAACCATGAAACATCAAAGTTGGTGACACTGTCCTCATCCGCCTTGATGGTATGGTTGCAAAGGACCAGACACCATATCACCTGCATCCCACTAGCTGTCACCAACATGCAAGGTTCCATGATCACCGCTCGACGCGGGTCTCACGGTGTGACTCGCAACATCTCTTCCTGCAAGTGCATCAATGATCAACCCCAACCATCACACGACTCAGATTATAGTCTGACCTGGAAGACATTCCACCCAACCCAGCACCACGCAGAAACCCACCTCGAGCACGCCACCCATCAGCACGCTTCAAAGACTATACTTAGCACTCACTTGGCCACTTGAACCCACAGCATTATAGGACCCTTGGTTTCACAACTTGGACTTACCAAAGCTTCACGACTGTTTTGACTTTGTATATTTGTATACATGTAACCATTTTGATCTTATATAATTTCTTAGCCTAGGACTGTTTTTGCCATATAACACTGTTATGATTTTTAAAATACGTTTACCTGTTTTGACCATATCATCAATAGTTTGAGCATCTGTCAACAGGGCAGCCGATTTTTTGGGGGGCATTTCTGATTGATCTTCTATTCCAAAAAGAGGAAGTGATGTACTATTCATTGCCATTCATTTTGTATCAAAGGCGCTTCGTTATGTGCGAGGTGGGTCCTTTTGTGTAATCTTTTAGCACAAGGCACTCCATAGACAAGGTCATGAAAAGGTCAAATAAAGCATGCTTTCCGAAACACCACGTTCATCTAGAGTTGTGTCATTGCCGATTACACTTTCAAGATACACTCTTGAAATATTACAACATGAGCAACATGTAGGCTATAAAACTTTTAAAGGAGAAAACCAGGTTAAAATACTGAACCCCTTATGAAGCAATTTAACATTGCATATCAGTCTAAAGAAAATGTACACTTAATGCCATTTGGCCACAGACCCAATAGCCTTCTGTATACTGCATGAGGCCATGAAAATGTCACAGTCTCCACTGATATCCTTGCCATATAGAACTGAGCAAAACCTGGTGGCACATGGGGATTCACTAATTTTTCCTTGCTTTGCCCTTTGACAAAGTCTGAGAGTGGCATTTCAAACTTTTATTGAGACAGACTTGAGGTAGTACTCTTGTCTCTGAAGGTTTGCTGAAAGAGGCTTGATTATATTCACCAAGTCATCACTCGCATGTTCAAACAAACTACAAGATTCACTGACAACTACAGGCTGACTGGAATCTACAAATCTGTCCTCAACAGAACATTGCAAAACATTATCAGTCATCTATACCTTGAGAACACTTGAAATAACTTACCCATAAGAACTAACATCTGCCACATAATTCAAAGTGGACACCTTTGTCAGAAGAAACTACTAACTACTGTGCCCTATTTCACTCTGCTTTTCAAAGAACTTTGCAAAGATACCGAAACAGTCATTACAAGCATTCTTGATATTGTCAACAGCACTGTCATATACAGTATCATCTACATGTTTATCTTCAGGACACACATCATTAAGCAACACAAGGTTTGAAAGCACAATGGTGATACTTAGAGTTAATGTCTGATTTGACTTCAAAATATGGTCTGGCAAAGACACAGTTGGAATAGCGTGACAATAGTATACACAAGATATGGTTATTGTAGCGCCAGCGGGTCCGGCCGGTGGGGGCGCCAGCTCGGACCTGCATGGAGTTGGCTGGCTGCCCGCGCTGGTATGCGAACGGCCCGCGGTTTTCCCGCCTTGTGCCTGTGCCAGTCCCTGCTAACAGGCGCCATGTTTAGAGCTGAGCTGAAAACGCATTGTTGTGGACGACAGCATTAAAACAGATTTTGTGACCATAACAGCGAGTTGCGGCTGTGTGTGATTCTATACCAGCATCGAACCCTGATCAGTAGGACACGCTACAACTGGTGGCAGTGGTGGGATCTTGGATAGCTGTAAAAGACAGGTAAAGTCTTCGCCTTTTCTGTGTCATGGAATTGGTGGATGATTTGGGTCGGGTGCCGGACTTGCTAGCCAGCGGCAGCACAGGCCAGCGCGGGGCCCCGTGGTTGGGGGCCCAGACCGCGAAGGCGACATGGAACTCACCTGGGTTGGCTGGCGAGCTGGAGTCGTTCCTCGTGGAGAATCTGGAACAGTTATCCTAGAGCGGGGGGCAGAAATTGGAGGGTATCGAGTTCATCGAGTGCGCGGCGTGGGGGGATCTTGGGTTAGGTCCTCTGGAGAATTCAGCCAAGTCTGCGCAGTCCCCGGGCGACTTCCCCCTCCCAAAGTCGATGGGGCGAGAAAGGTGCAGTTCCGTTTGGAGCACGACCATTTTGCCCTGGTCGCTGGGGAGGGGGCTGGACATTGCCAGGCGACATCCTCCCAACCCCTCACTAGTACATCCATCGCCGGCGTCCATGGGGCGCCCTCTGGCGGCGGGGACGCACTGGGAGAGGCTTTTCAGTCGGAGCATGCTCAGGGTGGGTCCATGGCTGGGGGGTCCTGGTGGGGGCCGGTCGGTGGAAGTTCATTCATGTTGTGTGGTAGCGTCAGGGCGCCTTCTCGCGGTACCGTCGTGGCCGAGAGAATGTTCCTCTTGGAGCACGGCTGGGCGGCTGCCGTGGGGTTGGAGCCTCGGTGCGAGGTAGCTGAAGCTTGTAATACTAGCCATAGTATGGGGGCGCCCTCTTGCGGCGCTGTGGTGGCTCAGGAAGCGTCCCTCTCGGAGCGCGGCCGGGCCGTGGCGGCGGCCGCGGGGGCGGGGCCCCGATGCGAATTGATGGGAGCTAGGGGACCGTGACAAGTTTTGGGGCACCCTCGCGCACCGGGGACGTGGCTGGTGTGGCGTACTGCCTGGAGCGCTGCGAGGCCGCAGCCACTGTCGTCGAGAGGGGGAATCGAGACGGGCTAGCTGGAATTTGTAAGATAAATAGTGAGATACCGGCGCCCCCATGCGGCGAAACTGTGACAGGTGGCGCAATTGAGGCGGATCATCACTCGGGGATCCGCATGTGTCTGTGTGAGGCGGATTCCCCTTGGATCCACGCACAGACACGCGAAGCGGATCCCCCTCAGATCCGCGCACAAACTAACGAGGTGGATCCCCACCCGGGGATCCGCATGCATCAGTATGAGGCGGATCCCCCTCAGATCCGCGTACAAACTAACGAGGCGGATCCCCACTTGGGGATCTGCACGTGTCTGTGTGAGGCGGATCCCCCTCGGATCCACACACAGGCATATGAGGCGGATCCCCCCCAGATCCGCACACAGACACAGGAGGCGGATCCCCGTGCGGGGGGAGCTGATCAGAAGGACCGAAGACCGGTGCAACTTCCGGACCGGTATGACAGAAGCTCGTCCTGGGCGGATTACCTCACGCACTTCGAGAGTGTGGCCACCGTCAATAGATGGAGCAAGGCTGAGAAGGCGGAGTACTTGGCCTCCTATCTGCATGGACTGGCCCAGGAGGCATTCACCGACTTGTCGCCGGAGGCCCGGAGGGACTACGTGAGCGTCCTTGAACACTTCGAGCGGTGGTTTGGAGTTGCTTCGCATGTGCTGCTCCATCGGGCTCAACTTTCCATGCGGGTACGCAGTTCGGGAGAGTCCCTGGAGGTACTGGGGAGGTCCATCCGACAGTTAGTCCTCCGGAGTTACCCCACCTTGCCCACACAGGCGCGTGAAGATCTGGCAGTGGAGGCCTTCCAGAACACCATGGGGGACAAACAATTGCAGCGCCATGTCTTCACCAGGAAGGCCATGACCCTGGCAGAGGCGATTACCCTGGCCACTGAGATAGAGGCCTTTTTGGAGTCCCAGGCACATCAGCGGAAGGGTAGGGTCGGGGCTGAGGAGGTCCGGGTGGTCAAGGAACCTTCCGCAGGTACGCCGGGCAAGGCGGGGCTGGCGGGTGGAGATCCACCCTCGCCGGGCGCCCCCTCGTGGGTCCAGTGCTACGGGTGCCGCGAGTATGGACATTTCCACCGGGATTGCCCGCACGGAAAGGGGAAGGGCAGTGCCGTCTGGGGCCGGCTGCTTGCGGTGCCAGTCTTGATGGTGCTGCCGGAGCTGGCCCTTGCGCCGCGGCCGTTGGCAGCAGAAACAGGGCCAGCGGTCCGACACAGGGAGACGCCGGTGGCGCCGGCGAACCAGGTTAACTACGCCACCGGCAAGCTGGCTGGCAAGACAGTGCGGGTGCTCCTAGACACGGGGGCGGCCGTAAGTCTTGTGTCGGCCAGGGTCTACTATTGGCTTACCGGCGCCGACAAACCCAAATTGCAGCCAGCTGGATAGACTCTGCAGATGGCTGATGGTAGCTCGATGGGAGCGCACGGGGTCGCCGACTTCAAACTCCAGCTGGGGGACCAGTGCACCGTACACTTACACCATGGCGGATATCGAACCCAACGTCATTGTGGGAATAGTGTGACAACTCGCTCGTGGTTGACGGCAAGCTGGTTTTTCTGGAGGGGCCGAGCTGCAAGCAGGTAGTGGTACGGGTCCAGGTGGCCGAGACCGTAGTAATTCCCGCTGGGCACTAGGCGATCGTGACTGGGAAAGTCTGCAGAGATCGTGCCCGCGGAGTGAGGATGGTGTACCCCAGCCTGGCGGCCATAGACCATTACCAGGTGGCCGTTGCGACGGGCTTCGTGGATGCCAGTCAGGGGGCCGTGTTGGTGCGAGTATTCAACCCAACGGGAGACGCGGTTACAGTCTATAAGGGGAGTCATCTGGCCATGTTCGCCCCTGTAGAAGGCGTGGTGATCGACCCCGAGGAAAGTTCTCAACAGGTGGTTTCAGAGCCCTGCCCCACGAAAGATTCCGTTTGGAACCCTGAGGGTGGCCCGGCGGGCCACAGTTGCTAGGGAGGCTCTTGTCGGAGCTCGGGCGATAGTGTGCCCGCCCACCTGCAGGACCTCCTGGACCGGGGAGCGGCCTATCTGGACGGTGAGCAATGCGAACGGCTGGCGAGCCTGCTGGTAGAGTTCCAGGGTTCCTTCACCGGGCGGACGGCAGGCTCGGCCAAACCAACTGTGTCCACCACCCAATCAACACAGGGACGACGTCACCCATCTGACAACCTCCCCGGTGGCTTCCGATCCACAAGCGGTTGTAGGCCCAGATTCAGGTGGACCAGATGCTGGCAGATAGGGTAATCGAACCGTCGCACAGCCCCTGGTTGTTGCCGGTGGTCCTGGTGTGGAAGAAGGACGGGCCTGTCCGCTTCTGCGTGGACTACCGGCAGGTCCATGCAGCCACCCTGAAGAATGCCTACCCCATCCCTTGGATAAAGGATAAGTTAGGCACCAAATCAAAATAGAAACGGTTCATGAAGTGGGAAACGATACATAAACGATAAGCTCCTTACCCGCTTCAGAGTAAAGCGGGCAACGATATCACTACCTGAATGCTTGTGGTTCGATGAACACCACTCCTGGGTGATGTTTTCTAACAATAGAGAGCTTTAAGGATTATTCTCCATTGTGGCTGGTGGTTGAGTCATTAGAGCTGTTTATCAACAGCTGGGACCCCAGCCCATCATGTCAACAATTAGGGGGTTGGGGGTTGGGGATGGGTTTATACTACCGTTTACATGGATAAGGATTTTTTTCCTTCAGTTTGCCACGCTACCCTTGCCAACATTAGTGGACTTTTCTTATATCACTTTTTAGATTGATTTTGAAGTCCTGTGATTGTTGCATCTATAATCTTCTCCATTTACTCTATTGTCTAATCCAATTATTGACAAATCTGTGATGTGGAAATCACTGCCTGACAGTGCTAGATTTTGGGAAAGAAAACTACAGATCTTAATTCAGTGACACGAGACTTAGTGATGCACATAGGTCTGCTGACTGTGAAGGAGTTAGTCTTTTGTTAAGAGATTAATTGCTTCCCCTTCTCAATAAGCTGTACTAAGCCTGTGGATGAACTGGCCCAATTTACACAACAAAGCCGATGCACAATAACCATTCCTGGTAAGCTGGGAGTCAGGGCTTTTGTACCAAGGTGGGGGAGATGGTAGTATGCATCAAAGGGGTTGCCGCATAGCCAATTCTCTTTCGGGAAACGGTGCCTTGCAACCATTACCCACTTGCAGTTGAATCGGGCAACGGTTTGAACGGGGATTAAGGGCAACCATTTCCCGCTTGGTCAACCGTTTCTATTTTGACTTGGCGCCTTAGACGCACTTGAGGGAGCCAGGTGGTTCAGCACCCTGGACTTGGCCAGCGGGTACTGGCAGGTCTGCATGGCGGAGGATGACAAGGAGAAGACGGCTTTCGGGACACAGAGCGGCCTCTACCAGTTTACCGTGATGCCCTTCGGGCTCTGTAATGCTCCGGCCACCTTCGAGCATCTGATGGAGCGCGTCCTACGGGGTCTCCAGTGGCAAGTGGCCGTCGTCTACCTGGATGACGTTTGGGGGCGGACCTTTGAGGAGCACTACCAGAGGCTGGCCACAGTACTGGGGCGGTTCCGGACCGCCGGACTCAAACTGAAACCCAAGAAATGTGACTTTTTCAAGACGGAGGTGTCCTTCCTGGGCCACTTGGTGTCAGCGGAGGGGGTGTGGATGGACCCCGCTAAGGTCGCAGCAATCCGTGGTTGGCCAAGGCTGACAGACGTGACGCAGGTCCAGAGTTTCCAGGGCCTGGCGTCATATTATCGGCGGTTTATTGCCTGCTTCGCCGAGATCACCCGGCCCCTCCATGCTTT
Organism: Acanthaster planci; assembly: GCF_054643075.1. Lineage (NCBI taxonomy): Eukaryota > Metazoa > Echinodermata > Asteroidea > Valvatida > Acanthasteridae > Acanthaster > Acanthaster planci. The sequence continues at coordinate 10,447,198 of NC_141788.1, forward strand.
GACTAACAAGAGCCAGAAGGAGTTTGTGTGGACCGATGCCTGCCAGACGGCGTTTGAACACCTGCAGGATGCCCTAGCAACGGCGTCGGTGTTGTGGTATCCGGACCCAGGGAGGCGCTACATCTTGGATACCGATGCCGGCAACTGCACCAAGACGGAGAGGAACTATTACATGACCCGGAAGGAGCTCCTGGCGGTCGTCCACTTCGTGCACTATTTTAAGCACTACCTGTTGGGTAAGCGCTTCTTGTTGACGACATACCACAGCTCGCTGCACTGGCTCTTTAATTTCAAAGAGCCAGAGGGGCAGACAGCCAGAAGGCTGCAGAGGCTGGGGTGCTACGAGTTTGACATTGAACACTGAGCGGGGCGCAAACACACCAACGCCGACGCCGTCTCTCGGATACCCTGCGGCCAGTGCGGGCGTTCCCTAGAGGTTGACCCAAGAATGTTACACGGGGCCGGCTCCTCCGGCGGATTCGGACCCCCCTCGGGGCCAGCCGCCGGAGGTGGAGGACAAGTCCCTGGTTGCGACAGCCGACATGGACGGAGAGGAGGACGACTCGATTTTGGACGGGTTTCCCGAGGTCTGGGACCTGAGCAAGCTAGCTCAGGAGCAGCAGGACGACCCGGAGCTGGGACCGGTCCGCCAGTGGCTGGTGGCGGGGAGCGACCGGCCTGAATGGAAGGACATCTCCGACCTCGGCACCGGGGTCAAAAGCTGGTAGTCCAGATGGGACACACTGCGCCTATTCCGAGGGGTCTTGCAGGTGAAGTGGGCAAGGGCTGACGGGGGGCCGCTCACCTGGAAGATCGCCGTCCCGCAGGCCAGGGTGCCAGAGGTTCTACTTCTTGCCCACAACCACCTATCTGCTGGACACCTCGTGGTTGCCCGGACAGTGGCCCGACTCAGGCAGGCTCCTGTGTGTTGGAGGGAGATGAGATGGCAGGCTGAGGAGTGGTGCCAGAAGTGTCATCTCTGCAGTTCTAAGAAGTCCCCGCCGCGTCCCGGGAGAGCTCCGTTTCGACAATACCTGGTGGGGGCCCCCATGGAGCGGATCGCCATTGACCTTACCGGATGCCTGCCCCGAACCAAGGCCAGAAACACCAGCATAATGGTAGTGGCGGACTATTTCACGAAGTGGGTGGAGGCGTTTCCCCTTCCGGATCTGACGGCCGAGACTGTGGCCAAGACCCTCGTGGAGCAGGTGATCACGCGCTTCGGGACACCCCTCAAGATCCACACGGATCAAGGGCAGGAGTTTGAGGCAGGCCTGTTCCGTGGGGTCTGCCAGCTATTGGGCATCCACAAGACCAGGACGACTCCGTTCCACCCCCAGTCCGGCGGCATGGTCGAACGGTTCAATCGTACCGTGAAGACCATGCTGAGCATGTTTGTTGATGAGAATCAGGATGGCTGGGACGAACATCTTCCCTACGTCCTGATGGCCTACCGCTCCTTCCAGCACGATAGCATCAGGCTCACCCGAACATGCTCATGCTCAGGAGGGAGGTGGGACTTCCCGGACGGAGACTACTGAGCCACTAAATTACGTCGACAAGCTGAGAACGAAGCTCACGCGGGCCCACGAGTTTTCCTGGCGACGCCTGAGGCGGACTCAGAGCTACCAGAAGCAGCTGTACGACTGTCGCGCCCAGGAGGGCGGGTTCGAACCCGGCCGGGCTGTTTGGCTGTTCACCCCAAAGAAGAAGGTCGGCCACTCCCCCAAGCTTCAGCGGTGGTGGGACAGACCCTTTGCGGTGCTACAACGCCTCAACAATGTGACCTACAAAGTGCAGCGTACCACCCGAGCGAAGGCTCAGATCGTGCATTGCAATCGGCTTAAGCGCTACCAGGGCAACGTGCAGCTCGGATGATGGGAGCGTGCAGCCCACGGAGCCTTGGCCGAGGAGGCGCCAGCGCGGGCAGGGGGGCAAGGAGCCTGCGGAACCGGCCCTCAGTCCTGCCCGCGGGGACTGTCTCCCCCCGTTGACAAAGCAACCGCACAGGAACCTATTGACGGGGCGAAGTCGAGACGCCCGGGCCGGAGCGGCGGCATGTTGAGAGGGGAGAACTCAGACATAAGCAGCCAGGGAGGCAGCGTGCCGGCGGAGCCATCGCTGTGCAAACCGGAGGCGGGCGAAGTGCGCGTGACTCGCAAGGGGCGGCGGGTTCGGCGCCCGGCGCAATTCTGCTCCACGCTAACTCCTGAAGCTCCCTCTGTTTCCCTCCCCGGGATGGACCGGTGGGCCAGCCCCCACTGTCAGCGAGAATTCCGCCAGCGGACCAACTTGTGGCGACACCTGAGGTCGGCGTGTCCGGAGCTCTTCGCCACCCGGCCCTATACCTGTGAGCGGGGGTGTGGCCGCTGCTTCTACCACTCGTCCTCATTGGCCAGATTCGGGCGGAGGATCCTGACGTCCCGGAGGTCTTCGCCAGTGGCGGGGAGTTGAGGGGTGACGAGTTCCCCATGGAGCAGTCACTTCCCCCTGCCAGTCCTCCGGAGGGAGCCGCCCGGACCCGCCCCCGGTCAGCTGCTGCGGGTGAGCCCTCGCCGCCGGTGCCCTCTCGGCGCCAAAGGCGGGGGTCGCGGGGCCGGCCGGAACGACGAGACCAGTTGGACTCGCCTTCCAGTGTGGCCTCAGGCCCCTGCAGCACCTGCCGCGGCTGGAGCCGCCCCCCTGCGTCGCTCAGTAGTGACGGGGACACAGACCGAGGCAGAACCCCCAGCCCCGGTTTGGAGTGGGGGCCGTCGGAGTCTGCCCCCCGGCTCGTGGGTGGCGTATGCGGGAGGGGTCTGCCTGCAACTGGGGGTGTGAGCCACCCTGCAAGAGGAGCGGGCCATCAGAGATGCAGACACCACGATGGACCCACCCCTTTGCGAGCTTCACCACAGCCAGTGGCGGTCGGAGGTCCAGTGGGAGCCCCCTCCACCGCCCACCGGAGTCCATCCCCCCGGAGCAACGAAGAAAGCCGGGGGGCACCACGGCGACCGGAGTCTCCTCCACACTGGACCCCTGGATCCTCCCCATGGTAGCGGAGAAGACCCTCGGAACCCACCAGACTTGTACTTGTTGCTTGTTATTCCACTGCCTTGTAAGCTGCGCAGGGGCGACCGGGATGGCCTCGGGCTGGCCCACTGGGTTGCGCCGCCTCGTTCGGGGACGAACAAGAGTCCTCGGAGGGGGCGGTGTAGCACCGGCGGGTCCGGCCGGTGAGGGCACCAGCTCGGACCCGCATTGTTGTGGACGACAGCATTAAAACAAATTTTGTGACCAAAACAGCGAGTTGTGGCTGTGTGTGATTCTATACCAGCGTCGAACCCTGATCAGTAGGACATCCTACACTATATTGTACCTACATTGGTCAACAATTAACCAACCTAAAAAGTCTGCAACACAGACACTAAATGGTACTTCACTCAAACAAGTGCATGTCTAACTCTGGACAAAAAGTATACAACCCATACTTCCAAAAGATACTCTCCAACCAGAATTACAGTCTTACACAAAGACAAAGTGCCAAGATTTAAAAGGGTCATCTTACAACATGTAGGCCTATACACCAAAAAAAATGTTGCCGCATTAAAGCTCAGAAACATACTGCAGCCAAGTACAGATGTATTGAAACAATATTTGTGTGCAGATACAAGTATTTGACCTGCAAAAGCTCCATCCATGCAAACTAATCTAGAAATACAAAATGTAGACTAAAATTGTAAATCTGTTCCAAATATTGCCTGTGTATCTTATACAGACCACTAAACTACAAACTGAACAGGCGATGAATGTCTACAATCTGTAAACTACATAAAATGGTCAAAAATACTATGGAAATGTAAGCACACCGTAACATGTTACAAAATAACACTTCTCCGAGAAGTGACATTTAAAAGTTTAACATCCAATACTATTAATAATTATACTTAAGAATAACAATACATGAGAAGACAGATCACGATACACCGAGCAGAATACTAGTGGAAAAACATAATTCCACATGGTTAGAATTATATAACCGATTACAGTTATAATTGTATACACAAAATATTGCTGTACAGTACCTACATTGGTCAACAACTGACTTAAAACAGTCTGTAAACTCAGACACTAAATGGTACATGTGCTTCACTCCAAACAGTACATGTCTAACTCTAGACAAAAGTATACAACCCGTACTTCCAAAATACTCTCCAACCAAAAACACAGTCTTTACAGAGTGTAAATGCCAAGACTTAAAAGAGTCATGTCACTTGTACCTTGTAAAAAAATGATTTCACTTGAAATGCAGTGCGAATGCTAAATGAGACAGGATTTTCTCATCAGACTGGATACTAGTTACAATAATAATGTTTCACATCCAATACTGTGAATAATAATGCGTAAGAAAAACAATACATGACAAGACAGATCATGTTACACCAAGCAGAATACTAAATTAGTGGAAAAGCATTGTTCCAGATTTGGCTCTACTTCGACCTCATATGACAGTATAAAATACCCAAACATCTGGCAAAATCTTACTTCAATGAGCAGGAAATCTGTCAATCACCTTAAAACAATGCATCCCATAATTGGCTAAATGGTAAGTGTCATACAAAAAATGTATCATGTGACCTGAGAACAAAAGAACTGGGTGTAAACCAACTACAAAAATATCCTTGTACATGTACTGATATTAAAATGCTAACAACTATAAATCTTAAGCAGCCAAATAAAAAAGTGCATAAAAGGAGCAACGTCCATTTCTAAAAGCACTTTGGGCAAAAAACATTGCAATGTAAGGGAGCAAGAAAAGGCATTTCTTTACAAAGACAATCTCATTGCAGATTGCAAACAGACGCCAGACACTACATATGTACATGTAGGTCTCACAGTGGGATTCAGACACACAGTATAGAAGGACCTGACAATCAGCGGGTCAGTACCAGCAATGAAATAAGCCAGCAACAATCTGTCAAAACCGGTCACATATTAAAGACTTTGAAATACATAAATACAAAATACGCCCTCCAATTCCTTGAAAATAGTGATTAAATGCAATAATGCCATAAAGCTTCTGTATGAGTGATCCAACAAACTTAAATTGTCAAAGTATCTACCATACATGAATCCAGTTTTCAAAATACAAAAGTAGAGGAACATATCCTGTTCACAATTTGCGTAAACACATTATGTATTTAAGTATGTAATGTGTGTGGTTTTTGGATTGGGTCTATGTACAACTCACCTGTTTTTACTCGTCTTTAATATTTATATTTAAATATTTTAAATGATTGTACCAGAGCTCCATGCAGACTGACCCAGAAATACAAAGTGTAGATAAAAACTGTTAATCTGTTCTAAATATTGCATGTGCATCTTATCCAGACCCTTAAACTGCTGAACTACAAACTGAAAACTAAGCTGGAAAAAGTTCGACATGTCCGAAGATACCACGAAACGGGATAGTTGTGCCTTCGTGCTGTCAAATCCGCACGATAGAGGGTACAGCGCACTGTCCACATTGCAGGAGTTCCAAAGTGCCAGAGATCACCAACGCAGTGACTATTCCTGTCAAAAAAGCAAACGTTAGGCTCCAAGTTAAGTTAAGCCCCAGGTACAACAAGTTGCGCCAAAAAATAATACTATCTGGCCACTTCCGATTGACCAGAGAAGATGGTCTTTGCATTGCTCTGGTAAATACTTCGCCCTCCCGCTCGCCAGTGCCAATCGTCCAGTCTCTATGGCCAAATTGTCGGGGGTGTTTATCCTGCCCCATAAATGCCCCACAAATGATCTGCATCAGATACAGTGACCAGGGCCAGGCCCGCTAGTTTTACTACAACCACTGTTCGCTAGTCTCCGGCTAGATCTGCCAAGTCACCTGGACTGCTCTGCCGCTGGGGCTCCAGGCCTCCTCCCTGATCAGTCTGGCTGCTCAACCCACTGTGCTTGAGTAATCCAGCTTCTATCTACCCTACTGAGTCCAAGTCCTCATTCAGGAAGAAACACAAGTTACAGACACGATCTTCATCCTTGGACCGTCCTTCCAAGAAGAGAAAGAAGAATGATGAAGATTCTCCTTTGACTAGGGAAGGGCTTGATCTGCGCCCTATCAGACACCTTGTACACGCTTGTATGTACCCGGATCCAGATCTGTATTCACCCCCTCCACACTGTATATGCACGCAAGATACCGGGGCTGAACAGGAGAATCAATCTCCACCAATTCAGCAACATCAAGCAGCAGTCACAGGGAGTCAGCACAGTATCAATGCCCCACGCCCAACTGAGGCAATCACCGACCCGGATCCACATGCACCCAACTCTGCAGATCTAATGTCCGACAAGGAAGAACCCCTCTCGATGGGCAGTTTATGCTTGTCTGAGTCTCGCCTCTGTCTACTTTAGCGGGAGATGATCCAAGTTCTGCGTCTCCCTTGCCCACCGCCACAACAGGACACCAAAAAAAAAAAGAAAAGAAATCGTCCCCCATTCAAGCAGCAACCACTAGGGACCGATGCTTTGACGTCTGTCTTCCCGGAGCTTCCACTTGACCACACTTGCATTGACGCCATGGATACATTGGCTAAATGCGGTTGCCCCTGTGGCTCCCGATCCAGTTGGTACTTTCACTTTTCTGCAAATGACTACAAACCTACCTCTCCGTGCCTGCAATTCCTGAGGCAGTAAGGACAAGATATCAGCAGACAGACACAAGTACTCCAAACTAGCCACCTTTTCTGAGAAAGCCAAGAATCAGATGGAGACCGTATTTTCAGATATGGACCTTGCAGCTCGAATGAGTGTCAAATGCATGACCCTCATGCTGTTCTTGACTGAGTTCCTAGCTTGGGCTTGCGAGAAAGCTCCTGACTTTGCGGCTCTGGCATTTCCTTGCCTTGACAAGTCATTACTGATTGGCTTTGAGCAATTTACTCAAATTTCTCTCCATGCCACGTGCGCCCGTCGAGAAAATCTCATTGAAACTCTAAACATCCCATGTGACTCCGTCATCTCCGTGCTGAAGATTCTTCCCATGTTCGGCAAAGATCTCTGCACCAGCCAATTCATGAATCTTCTGGAGACTGAGACTAAGGGGATCGACACGGCCCAGAAGATCTCCTTCCACAAAAATAACCACGTGAGACTGGTTGTGGTTTTGGCTCATAACCAAGACAGCGCTCATCTCTGTTTCCTCCCGACAACCTCGGCAGGTATCTCCCCCGACATTGTCCACGATTGCCAATCTCCAATCTGTTGAAGGTCGTCTTTGAATCTTTGCAGGGTTTTGGAGAGAGATAACCTAGGAGGATGGGTGCTTGACAAATTTGCACAAGGCTACAAACGAGTTCACAAGCCCTCTGCGTCTGATATGATACTCTGGCAGTCTCCAATCTCAACTGATCAAGCCAGACAACGTACCCTGGAGAAGGAGATAACAGACCTACTTCAGAAACGGGCCATCTTGCCAGTCCCAAATGGTCTCATGAAAGAGCACTTCATGTCCACCTTCTTCCTTTCCCCGAAGGAGCTTGGAAAGTGGAGACCAATTATCAACCTGAAACCCCTCAACAAGTTCATTCGATCAAAGAGTTTTCGGATGGAGACTCTCCGTAATGCAGTCTTTGGTCATCCCAGCATTGACATCCCAGGTCGACTTGAAGGACACCTACCTACATATTCCCATCCACCCTAACGATCACAAGTTCCTCGGGTTCTTGTAAAAGAATCAGATTTATGAGTTTTGTGCCCTCGTGTTCAGTCTCTCCCCATCACCGAGAGTATTCACCAGGGTGGTGAAGACTATGGTAGCACACCCTCGTCGTTCCGAAATCCTCATCTTCCAGTACCTCAACAATTGGCTAATTGTTGGCCGCTCCAAGAATGAGACTAGCACTGCCACTAAAGTGACATAGGACGTTACACCTCGACTAGGGTTCTTGATCAGTCACGACAAGTCCAGACCCGCTCCAGAAACCGACCTACCTTGGAGTGACCCTTGATCTCCGCAATGGTATCGCCGTTCCTATTGATGACCGTGTCAACAACCTAGTAGAGTGCATTACAATGACCCAAGGCCAACAAAAGGTGAACACCACGGCATGGCTTTATCTTCTTGGGTTGATGGCCAGCCTCATGGATTTTGTCCCTTGGTATCGTCTTAGCATGAGGCCTGTCCAACTCCTGACACATTTCAACCCGAGCAAGTATCCTCTCGACTTGCAGATCCTAATTTCGGACCTGGCTCCTCCCTGGTCAGTGAGACACAACCTGACCGTCTGCCTCCCTTCCATAATTTTAGAGACACGATGTGGTGATTATGTCAGGTGCCTCTATCCTTGCCTGGGGGGCCTATCTTCCTCCGAAACAATCTTCCGGTCCTGGGCCTCCAACCACCAGGGCTCCCACATCAACCTCCCGAAACCACATGCAATCTATGATGCCCTGCTGCATCTCCGCTCATCCATAAAACGCAAGAGGGTCCTGATCTGCTCAGAAATGCAGCAGACGTCGCATCATAATATCAACCACGAGGGAGGTACACGCTCTCTTCACTTGTGTCTCCTAACCTAGTGCCTTCTTCACTGGACCAAAAACACTCCATCAGTTTCTGTGACGAACACTTTCCTGGAGCAGAGAACGGCCCGGCAGATGCTTTTTCTTGGGGCACGGTCCGTCCTATCACGTAGACGTTTCAACCCAAGATAGTCAAGATACTATTCCATGTGATCAACAGACCTCACATGGGTCTTTTTGTGTCCCCCTGAATGCCCAGCTCCTGATCTTCTGCAGTCGATATCTATATCCCCAAGCAAGGGCCACTGATGCTCCATATGTCTCCTTGGAGGACTTCTAGAATACGCATTCCCACCCTTGTCACTCATTCTAAGGGTGCTGTCCAAGATAGCATAGGACAACTGCCACATCCTCCTCATCGTCCCATTTGGGCCAAGGCAGCTGTAGTTTCCCCACATTGTCAGACTACTGCTCAACATTCCCCTGATCCTGGCACATTGTCTGGACATCTTCCAACCCAGGTTTTACATCCTAAAACCGGACCTATCTCACCTGCACTTAACCGGCTGGACATTATCTGGAGATCGTTCCAAGAGGCAGGCCTTTCTCGAGACACAGCCACCATGGCCGCCAGAGGCCGTCGGTCGCCCATGCGAAAGTTCTACTGCTGAATAGCTAAATACGATATGTCAACTCATGGTGTAAACGGCAAGCTACAGATCTGACTAAGGCACCTTTTTCAACCGTAGCCGACTTCATTATGCATCTTTTAAACTCTTGCCTCCTGGTGTCCACGACCAGACATTACCATTTGGCCGTGGCAGATCAACAATCTCAGACGGCTCTGCAACACATCACTTTCTCTGGGGAATGTTCATAGAGTGTCCTCTATCTAAGAAGCTCATCCCGTCCTGGAACCTAGGGGATGCTTTCTGCAACTTCTGGCTGGCCCCCGTTTGATCCCAGAGGACGGACCTCTGTCCTATTTCACTTGAGTATCAAGCTGGCATTCCTCTTAGCTGTCGTTACTTCATGGAGGGGCTGTGAAATCAAAGCTGTCTCCATAACTGATGGCCACATTAGATGGGAACCACTTGGAGTACGCTTCGTTCAGTGATGATAAGGTTCCTCACAAAAATCAGACCCCTTCCTTCCAGCCACCAGGCATGTTTGTTTCTACAATTAAGGCACAATCGGCCTCCTCTTCAGACAAACTCTTGTGTCCTGTCCTGATGCAGAAGTGGTATGTGGGAAAGGACATCAGGGGATCCGCCTCTCGGCTACTGATCACCACTACATAGCCTGGCCACCCGGCCTTCAGGGGTACGGTATCCAGGTGGGTTGTCTCAGCAAGTAAGATTGCCAATGAGGATTGGCCTACCACCCTGGACCACTAATACAAATGTCATATTCTTGCCCACGACGTCCGGACTGTGTCCTCCTCCTGGGTCTATTTTTAGGGGATTCCTCTAAGTAACATTTCTATTACTGACTTCACCATGAAGTGACGTATCGGACAGTTTTAGTGCACCATAAAGCGACGTACTGTCCATAGACTTTGTACAAACGATACATCAATTCCTGGTGTGGCAACGATCTACAATTCGTCACTTCATGGTGCAACCGACGATTTGTAAGGTGGCATGCCAGAAATCCCCATTATTTTTATTATCCCCATCTCTGTGATGTGTTGCGGGGGACCACTCGCATGGGGTTTTCATCCTCTGGACAGTATTACACTAACTCTGATGTTGGCAATCCCAAACCCCTGCAAGAGATTATCATCATACTCAAGCAACCGTGTATGGTGAATCAGGGTTTTAACCCCCCCCTCTTCATGTTGCAATATCTTTGGATCATCTCCTTCTACATACTCACGGTAGTACTACCTTACCAACCCACCTCCTCGGTGTGGTGCTAGTCTGCAATTAGTATTGGTAATCTGGCTAGATTGAAGGCAGTAGACTTTCTCCCACCTAATGTGGGCCGAGTCTACTAGAAAATACCTACCCAGCTTACCATTCTCCATCTCTTCCTCCCCATTTGGCATAGGCACTCATGTCTTTCGAAAAAGGAAGAACATGTTGGCTTTTTCGAGACGCTTTGGGAGATGAGGGCGCTCTACTGGTTGATTGAGAATTAAGCGAATGCCGCATGGTCTAGGGAGATATGCAATTACTATTGGTAATCTTGGTAGATATTCTCAAGTAGACTCGGCCCATGTTAGGTGGGGGAGAAATTCCTTGCTGTTCTCCTTGCAATGGGACTCAACAAACGGCCAGTCATCAAAGCTTACTGGTCACATTCTCTAATCAACTGTAACACGTGGTAAGGCCAAAAGTTTCTGAGGGATAAATCTACCATTTAACGCTGCATGCGTCCTTAGATGCAACATCAAAGGATAAGATTGAGTCATGCGTGAATACTCTTCTCGACAAGTTCCAGGTTGCTTTCCATCCGTTTTTTTAACCAATGTTTCCGTTAACAAGATGGTGACAGGCTGAAAGGATAGGTAGAAGTATAAAAAGTACAGTCCATTGAAGCCTTGTAAGCACCATAATAAACTTCAAGACTTCATAATGGCTCAGCTGGCATGAGCACATAATTTTGTTGTGTATTTTGGCAAAAAGACATCGTACGAGCAAAATAAAGATCCAGCTGATGGACAGTCTGAAAAGGGTTTTTTGGTACCTTTTGCAGCATATGCATTTTCGGAGACTGCTACTAAACTACATACAACCTCATCCAGCGTCTGAATAGCAAAAACCTGTACTTCACTGGAACTCTCAACAGAGACAGGAAGAGCTTTGAAAATTACAAAGCAGTCATTTTGTGAAGACAAAAGAGTTCTTTGTATTGCACGGAGAGCCAAAAACAGCAAAGAAACCGTGTGTGCTCTTGTCAACAAAAGCTTCTGTTGCAAGCATTACTATCAGCAGAAAAAGTGGAAAGAATCTTGCTGTGGCTACAGGAGATTTACCAGTCGATAGCTTGTTAGATTGAATTAAAAACAAACGGCAATTACTTTTTTTGTGAATCCCGACTTCTTTGTGCCTTTAGGCATAGAAGGTCATCACACTCTGCTTCCTCTGTAACTTGTCTCAATCCCCTTGCCTTCTTCCAATTTCTCCATTGACCTTGCTTTCTTTCCTTTTTCTTTCCGTTTTTACAGCCACCAAGTTGTTTTTAGTCTGAAAATTTTGCGTTTACCTTCTGGCTGCCACATTATCATACAGTGACGGGCATTTGACTTTATAAGACCTTGAATTATTCTTGGAGTTTAGATAAAAACATCTATCTTGTCTATTGAAATACTGGCGAGATATTTATCAGCCTTGCTTCGAGCACTTTTTCTGGAAGGAAGGAAGTCAAGTTTTATTACTTTTGTTCATAACGAAGTATAGGTCTTTCCAAGGACTTTTTAGATCGCATTTTTGTAAAACTTTGTAAAAGCTATCATTGCGTTGTTTATCCTAATACCCATGTCTTTCTTTTTCTTCCTCTTACTTAAACACATGTACAAGAGCACCCTGATAAGATAATTTGTCAACATCGTCTATTTCATTGCCCTCAAATTGTACAGCATTCATCTTTGTACACTTCAATCTTATGATCTTAGTTTTCCTTCAGTTGATTTTATAAGCTTTAGCTTTCTTTGCCAGGTCAGACAAGATGTTGTTTTCCTTTGTAGCCGGGACGGATTGCATGAAAAGGGCAGCATTTCATCTGCAAAGACCACATCTTTGAGCTTAGACATAATTTGTCATGCGATTCCTGTATTTTGTCTTTCTTTGTCTTGTTCATTATTACGTGTTGGGAGCACTCAGTTACGTCTCCTTCGAGTACTGTGCATTCATTGTCCGCATACATGTACTTAAACTTCACTATGTTGATGAATATTTTTATTGAATTTTCTCATCCTTTGTCGTGGTATATTCAGCTTGTAAAATGCCTGCTACATGTTTTGTTTACAGGTTATGTGTGTACATGTATTAATATTTGAATTCACTTTTTTATTCTAAAACATGGTACTTGACCTTTTTACATGCTTCCTCAAGTAAAACATGATTAATGTCAAAATTACATTAATGTTGGGATTAATTAATACTGGGGTCAACAATTAAAATCATAGCAGGAAGCAGGACTTTCGGGAGACAGTATGACTCTGGTTTATTATACTGTAGTGTACAGTATTGCAGCTGAGGTTCAAGAGTATCAGACTGCTTACAGCCAGGCAAGGCACACGTGTGAAGTTTAACAACTGAACATGGGGTGGAAATTCCGTCAGACGGACTGACCGTAGCGGGAGTGGGCCGCTAAGGCTCCGCCAGCTACACAGCTGTGTGTGCCGGAACAGCATAGGGCTACTACCTCGAACCGCACAACACTCTGTTGCCCATAACATGTATCAGAGTGCACAACAATGAATAGTCAGACCAGGAGGCAAGACAGCAAGAGTTAGGAAATCCTCGCCTTGTATAGAGAATTCGGGCTTCTCGTATCATGAATATACGTATAACTCTTTCGAGGAATAACCAATGAGGACTACCCTGCCACTGTCTCTAAGCGGAGTGTGTGCAAATACAGCATACGTAATACGAAATGACGCAACGCTAGTGCAGGTCACGCGCAAGCAGGCTGGCTGCAGTGCATGACGGAAGTGTCTCCCGGCCGCATGGCACGAGGGCGGAGCAAGAGCAGATAGCGGCAACACACAGGGCAGGTCAATCATTCTATGCATATTCATGTATGGTCGCAAGGGTCAAATGCGATGCACAACTCTGGCAATCATGCAGCAAGACAAGGCGTGAGATAAGGCTCAACTGCATTCAATAGTTTTATACACAACGATGCTATAGTGATGAAGAAAACTCTTAGGCATAAGTGCAACATAGAATAAATAATAATTTAGAGATACGCAACAATATTGACTGGAAAGGCCCAAAAGTAGGTCATCTGGTAATTTTGTTTTCATGAAGAGACACACATCTTTGTTACATTCACAGTGAAGAACATCAATGTTGTAGGTCTCGGTCTTGAGACCACTTTTTTTGCGGTCTCGATACCCAGTGGTCTCGGTCTTGATCTCAGTCTCGGATATTTGGGGTCTCAATATTTTCCCTGGTCTCGAATTGAGACCAGACTTTTTAACCAGCTGTACTTGCCCAGACTTTTGACAACACCTCGGCACAGCGTTTCCTCCTTCGGATACGTCTCTGACCTATCCGGACTCTCTGCACACTTCCTGGTCCGAGTCCTCATCTAGGAAGAAATGCAAGACTCTATCTTCTTCCTTTGATGTCCTTCCAAACAAAGAAGACAAAGCACACAGGCAACTCCCCTTTATCTCAAGGAAATGCTTCGTGCTATTTCGGCAACATTGTCTGCACTCGTACAGTACAGCCTCCACATCATCCAACCACTGCACCCGGATCAGAATCCCTACTCCTCCACCTTGAGTCACCGGACTGTGGGAGCCCATACCACACCAATATCCCTTGCCTGGCTAAGTCTACCACTAATCCCGATCTGCATGCACACGATTTTGCGGATCTGTTATCAGACGAGGAGGAACCCCTCTCAATGGGTAGCCTATTCCCCTCATAATCTAGCCTCTGCCTCCGTTAAGGTGCTTGGACTCCCTTGCCCTGCACCGCAACAGGACAACCAGGATCGCCCGTCGTTGAAGCGACATTCGCTAGGAACAGACACCTCGATGTCCGTCATTCCTCGATGTCCGTCGTTTACCGTGCTTGCGTTGACACTATGGACAGACCGGTTAAGGCAAAACGCTGGCACCCCTACGCCCGCTCTAGGAACTACTACCACTTTCTGTCGGACAACTTTGAAACTTACCTTTCTGAATCTGCTATCCCTGACATAGTCAAGGAAAAGATAGCTGCGGCCAGACGCAGATCCTCCAAACAAACAGTTTCTGAGACAACCAAGAACCACGTAGAATCGGCATTCTCAGACATTGAATTTCTAGGTCATGCATGCAAGGAGGACTCTGATATCTCCCCTGGATTTGCCACTTTGACCTCCTATAGCCCCAACGAGTCCCTGCTAGTTGGCCCTGAGCAATTCACCAGGACAGGAATAAATAGATGCCGCTGAAAATCTGGCTATGGAGGCTTGCATTGAAGCAGTTCAAAAAAGTACAGACAAAGTGGGAAAATTTCAGGAACACATTTGACAAGTTAGCTAAAGAGGTCTTGAAAATCAGGGAAAAGAATTAGAAGCCATGGACAAGTGCCGCATTTTGGAGGGATGTCTTACGAGAGAAAATATATCAAACTGTCATACCATGGACAACAAGTACAGGAGCAACTAAAGACAACGAAGAAAAATCAAGCTTGAAATCAGACAAGAGGAAGTGGGTATAGGGCACGGCTGCGTGTCGCTAAAAACAGTTAAAATGGAAAAATGAAAACAATGTATGGAAGAACTCAAACTACAAACAAAGAAATACTATGGTAGTAGAGGACAAACTCTTACAGATGACGAGGGAGAAGGAACACGATAGAGGAAATCTTGAATAAAGATATCCCAGCCTCTGTGGAAAATTGGTATCCATGCACAGGTACATCGTCAACATCTCCATAAACATCCACACGTGTAGCTTTTGAAGAAAAATGTTTTTAAGATAATCGCCAGAGGTTTCTTGTATTTCTGAACTTCAAAATACAATACATCGAAACAAGTTTATGCAGTACAAACCTTAACGATAAACTTTTGTTTGAACCGAGTAATTTAAATGAACACATTGGTTACTTAGCCAAAATCAATTAATAAAGATGCGTGTCCGTTCGTAAACTTGAAAATCCACATTTATCTGTATTTTGGCGTTTCTGTTCAATGCATTTTTTCCAAGTATGCACATGCATCAGTGTGGTAGCCGAGCCTGACCTTGGAGTTCAAGACGAAGACCGAGACCAGGAGGACCGAGACCAAGGTTCAAGACCAAGACCGAGACCTGACCATCCGAGACCTCGAGACCTTGTGCTTAAATTGTAGAATTCAAATAAAATTTATGCAGATCTAAACAAAATGAATATAACAGCTCAATGGTAACTACATGTATGTCCAGTGTAAAGGAAGCATTTTATTTAAATGCTTCTGTTACTCCTTGTATGTACATGTATATGCTAACAAAGCAGCACAACTGAAGAATTTATCTTCAAAAATGTATCTTGGGGACAGAAAGACAACTCTAATGATGAAAGCTTTAGTCATTACTCATTAGGGCGTACATGCACTTTGCGAGCTCCTGGATATCAGTGTTATGATACATCAGTAAAATCAATTTAGCACAAATTATAAATGAAGTTTATTAAGTTCTAACAGGCTTCAACCCCTCCTAAATGGGATAAAGGCTTTGTCGGGGCAAAGGGATATCATTCTGGTTTGAAGTAGTATTGGAAAGATGGCTTGTCCGGAAAAAACCCAAGCAGTGTGGTCACCAAAAAGGAACACATTGCCGTCGTGTACACCGAGTTATAGCTGGGCTTTGGCTGGTAGTCTTTACGAGGTCTCAGAATTTCGTCACGAGATGGAACAGCGGGCTCAAGTACTTGTGATAGACTCGAACAAACCAGACTTGGTTAAACCAGAAGAAGGATCGAGAAAACGGGCATTTTTGGAAGAGAGAATGACGACGCCATCAAGGGCACCGGAGACAACTATTAAAGATTTAATATTTTCTCAGAGACTGAAACTGAAGAACAATCGATATGTCGTTATCGAAAAGTTTCGGGATGTACATCATGTAAAAATAAGAGATTATTATCAGACCAAGCAGAAGGGCTTCCCATTGGTTCCCGGACGAGGGATTAACCTCACGGTTCCAGAGTGGGAGTTTCTTAAAACAATGATACCTGCCATCGTTGAAGCCATTACCCAAGTGGACGACATGTGTATTGGTTACAGTAAAGTTGGTTGGAAATTTAACAAACGAATAAAGACGAGGGAAATGGATAAAAAGGGGAGGGTTCACCCCTCGAGACTCATCTCGCTTCGACGCCAACATCACTTACGCCATCTTATCATCGTTATATGCCATCTTCTGCATTATCACCAACGCCTTCGTCGTCAGCACCATCGCCGTGGCTCAGAGTTTTTTGCCGAAACTTTAACGCTGAGGAGGAGTGGGCGAGACTGGACGGCCTCGTGGTAGACGACCCGATGTGGGGACAAGCTGGCCCACCCGCACCTCATGCATCAACTGTGCACCATCCAAGTTGGGAAATGGGTAAGTAACATTTCTTATCAATACCGTACTCTCTTACAACCGTCATAAACCTCACCTACGGCTATCCATTTCCTTCCGTATTTTTTGGCTTATTTCATTCCTTGTAACACGCAGATGTCCAAGGGCTTGCCCAAGACGATCGGGAAGTGGAAGTGATCGATTTGACTTTGTTGGACAATGGTAAGTTTCTTTTGACGTATTGATTTGTCTATGTTACTGTCTCCGTCACGTGAGCAATGTTTTGGAAAAAAGTAAAGTAAAATAGCCCACACTGTAAAAACTTGGGTGTTAAAATCAACACTTTTGGGTGTTATCAGATGACCACACCATAGGGTGTTACTTTAACACTGATAATGTTACTTTGCACACCTGTAAGTGTTACAGTGCACTAGAAGGTGTTACAAGTAACACCAAATAACACCAAAATTTTAACACCAGTGAAAAGTGTTGGTGTAGTCTTCTGATAACACCGCAGGTGTTAAATGGGGTGTGCAGGATCCAGTCAGTCCGGCCCTAGCCCTGCTGCCGACTCCTCCGGCCAGCCCACCCGTTGTCCTCGTCCGGAGCCGCTCGTCGCCGACCAGGACCAGGACAACCTGTTGCCGGTGCAAAGTTTGTTGTTTGCTTACGTAGCAATGTGTATCAATTCGATCTTTAGAGAAATGGTAGAAAACAGGTGTGGGGTGCACAATTGACCACCCCTCACAGACCCAACACATTTGCGTCACGGAGACCAAAGAAGCGCTGTTGGACATGTTTTTATTGGATATGCTTGAGGAGCTCCGTGACAACAGGCTTGAAGAATGTATCGATACGTGGTTACATGAAGTAGAACAAAATCAAGAACTATCGTTATATTACAGGCATTTAGACATGGCAATACTTAGCCTGTCAACATTTTAATGTTTCGATCTGCAACAAGTAGAAAAATTAGATGTGCTAAAACAATTTATTTCATATAATTAGGTGTTTCTTCAGGGCTGTCGTCACAGGGTTTCTCTTGTTTACTTCTGTTTTTCTGTTTTTTTCTTTTGTTTTTTCCTTCTGGATTTTTCTTTATGCTACAGCCTTGTTTTACTTACGAATTACGATTACCGGTATGTTTCTCTTTTCAAGATCTTTTTTCAAGTGTTGTATAGTTAAAGTTTGATTGGTGCATGTGTTTGTAATTTCCCTTAAATGAGTGTAATGTTTTTAAACTTAAATTGAATGATGATGTGTTTGTAGTTTCTGTTTTAAAGAAGGTTTTGTTTCAAATGAAATGCGTGTGGTTGCCCATCTGCGTTGTTTTATAACTGTTCGTATTTTTTATGTTTCAAATAAATAATAAGAAAATAAACAATTAAATTTAGACATAGAAAAGAAAGAAAGAGTAAAAGAAATAATAAATAAAGAATAATACTGAGGAGAAAACAATAAATTTAAGCAAAGAAAGAAAGAAAGAATAAAAAAAATTATAAAGTAAAGAATAGTAGTAAGAAGGAAGTAAACAATAGTTTTTGTTAATAAATAAATTTAGACAGAAAAAAAGAACAGTAATGATGGGAAAAGATGATACGTGGCCTCGCTGTTAGACTTTAAAAGGTAAAACTACATCAACGTCATTTTAAACGCCTACTTTGTTGAGGCAAGATCATGGAAAGGTACTTAAAGTCTCTCTATTACGACATAGACCGCAAAAGCGGTTTGAGTAGCGTAAACAAATTGTATCGCGCCGCCAAGCATGACGGAAAGTACAAGATTACGCGAAAGCAAGTAAAAGATTTTCAGGGGGGCAGGACGCTTACACCGTTCATAAACCCGCCATGGCGCGCCAGAAAGAAGTATCCCAGAAATAGAATGATGGCTGTGGGTCGAGACGAAATTCATCAGTTAGACATGGTAGATGTATCTAATTTATCCAAATACAAGAAAGTCTACAAATACTTGTTGACGTGGATCGATGTGTTTTCTAAATACGCCTGGGTCATTCCGTTCAAATTCCGTTCAAACATCAAATCCAGCGGCAGACCTCCCGTGATGACTCACACAGATGAAGGCAGTGAATTCACCAACCGACCGTTCCAAGATATGCTTAGAACGGAAAGGAGTCATTTCTATACGACAAATAGCGAGGTCAAAGCATCCGTCGAGGAGAAATTCAACCGTACTCTCAAGTCTCGCATGTGGCGGTACTTTACGTGGAAAAACACGTTGAAATACATCGACATCTTGCAGCAACTGGTGAAGGCCTACAACCATTTACGTCACCGTTCCACAGAAATGAAGCCCGCGGAAGTCAACTGCGTGAATGAAAGCGTAGTTTGGAAAGGTCTGTATGCGCCGCTTAAACGAGCCGTCTCATTTCGGTTTTAAGTGGGGGATAAGGTTCGAGTCAGTAAACGGCGACTAACGTTTGAAAAGTCGTACCTCCCATCCTGGTCCAAGGAAATGTTTGCCGTAGCCAAGCGCAGCGGGCGACCATCCAGACAAGTGTATGCATTGAAATATTATGGCGGTGAAGACATCCAAGGTTCGTTTTACGAGCAGGAATTACAAAAAGTGCGCAAAACCGACTAGCTGAACCGAGTATAGAAAGTGATCCTGAAGCTCAGGAGAAAGGGAAAGACCGAGTATTTCGTTAAATGGTTAGGGAATGCTTCATCGTTCAACAGTTGGGTGACGGACCTCCAGGCATAAGGACGCCAGCATGACATCGTCTTCCACGCTGCCCAGTAATTCATCGCTGCCCAGTAATTCATCTATGTCATTTTACCCAAACAACACCCTGTCCAGTTACACGACACACCTGGTCAAACAAATTAATCTGACCGGGCTCTGGGAGGTTGCCGTGACTGAGATTATCCTTTCACGTGGTGCAATATAACGGACAACAACAATTCGTTTACCTTCATCGAATGCCGTCGAGTGCAAACTCACGCTAGAATATAGTACGGGTTTTATCCCCCCCGTGCAGGAAATCATAGATGCCATCAATGGCGAAATGACGGATGCGACTCAACGCAATATCATCATCACCTTGGATAGGTACACGCGGAGGGTGAAGACAGAAGTCCGAGTGGGGGGCCTTCATTTATTTTGACGACTATCTGTATCGCATGCTGGGATTAAAATACAAGAAAGTGAGCGAAAACGTGGAAGGACACCTACTCGTGGATGTGAATGGAGCATTCTACGGTCTGTACGTGTACTTTGACATCGCCGAAAACCAACTAGTGGGAGACGTTAGCGCGCCTTTACTGAGGATCATCCCTGTGCCAAAGTCTGGTGTCACTCAGGGAGATGTCATTGCTCACACCTTCAGCACGCCTCATTACGTACCCGTCAAACGAAAACACTTTGAGACTATTCAGATGGATATAAGGACCAACACAGAAGAGAGGGTGCCATTTCAACGCGGGAAACTCACCATTACACTTCATTTTCGCAAAAGTCGTCCTTCTTTGTTTTGAGCAGTCATGGTGGACTACGTGAGATATTACAAAAATCAGGCAGGAGGTAAGGATCATTATTTTAGGGGTGCTCCCGTTCAGAAAGGATACGGACTCGGCATTTTTTTAGGAGGGCTTTTAAGATCCGATTTACCGAAGATCAAGCAAGGCGCCAAAATGTTAGGCAAGAAGGCCTTGAAGACGGGAGTAGGTATTGCTGCGGACGCCCTCGGCAGACAACCTGTCAAGACGGCAGCGAAGACGCGGGTCCAACAGGCTGGGTTGAACATGACGTCAAAAGCCATACAACGACTCTTAGCAATCCACCCCAGAAGAAGGATTTAAAAAGGAAAGCGCCCGGTGCACCGCGCAGAAAAGCTCCGAGCAAGTGAAGGAAGAGGACCCCTGACATATTCGATTGAAACCCCGTAGACAACACTGGCATTCATCAGTAAGCACCTGTGCGAATGCATCAAGTCTGAACTGGATCTTTTCTCCGTCCCACCCACTCAGACTTCCATTTGAAAGGGTAATGGGTACACCCATGCACTGACCAATATCATGGACTTGGACTCTATAGAATTTAACATCACTGGTTCCACCGAGCACTACCTGGATTTGGCGCACACCCTGATCAACGTGAAGGCTAAAGTGGTCAATGAAAATGGCACCGACCTAAGTAAGGATGTCCCCGTCGCTCCCTTAAATCTGCTGCTTCACTCCCTGATCTCCAAAGTGGATGTCACGCTCAACGACAGACTCATCTCGTCTTCCTCCAACTCGTACCCGCACGGAGCCCTGTTGGAAACGCTGCTGACCTACGCTCTCCCAATCAAGACTTCTCAGCTGACTTCGGCTCCATTTTACAAAGATGCGGCGGGAAAAATGGACGGCGACGACTCCACTGCGGATGAGAATTACAACGAAGGGCTGAAGAAACGATACAGGCTGACCAGGGAGAGCCGTATCGTCGATCTGGTGGGACTGATTCACGGTTACATTGTTTCAGGACAGATTCTTACTGAACGGCGTCAACCTGAAGCTCAAGTTTCATCGCAGCAAAAACAGCTTCTGTTTAATGTCGGCTTTACCAGACACTAACTACAAAGTAAAGATTAGGGAAGCTTCTCTTAACGAGGGAATGGTGGTCGTCAGTCCCACCGTGGTTCTAGCGCACGCCAAAACCTGACAGAGTGCTACGGTCAAGTACCTGCTGCGCAGGGTCATCATGGGGGACCGTATGACCTGCCGTTACGCGCTTGGTGTATTCCCGTTGGATAGGTTACCGTCAATGACCAAATACCCCAGTGCCTTTAGAGTGAATGTCGATCAGCATCTTCAATCGGGGTTGCATTGGCAGGGCGTCTATTTTACTCGGGACGGAAAGGCAGAATTCTTCGACTCTTACTAACTTTCACCGGAAACCTACGGGCAACATTTTCAAACGTTTTTACGCAAGAATAGTACGCAGTACACCTTCAGTACAGCCTGTTTACAGTCTTCCACCACGGCAGTCTGCGGTCAACACTGCCCGTTTTACCTTATGCATTGGTGCAGGGATATATCCATGCAAGCTATTGCGTCCGTATTTACAGATGACTACCTCGTGAATGACGTGTTGGTGCAGGACTTTATCCAAGAGAAATACGATGTAGACGTGCCTATGTTAGATTTAGATTTTATCCGTCGCCAAAGTTGCGCGAAGAGAAGAGAATACCATTTCGTAGTTTAATGTTAGTTTTGTAATGGAGTTGTCAGGATTTTTTAAGTCGTTAACTCTTCGTTTGAATAATGTTACGTCGCGTAGTATTACTTTTTGATTGTAATGGATTCACTCGGTTTTGTTTGCAGTAGTTTACTCTTATGTATCGGATGTATCGTTTAGTTGAAGTTAGTCATTGTTAGTTCGTACAAGCCTGTAAAGAAAAAGTTAAACAAAAAATTCATGTTTTCCCGTTTTCCTTTACATCATTTATTAAACACGAATAAACCACAATTCAGTGACACATATTAGTCATGTTTTAAAAGGTTACAATCATTTCCCTCTGATTTTTAAAAGTTATGACCCTCCTTGGAAAAAAGCTTCATTCACTTGAAACCTTTATCCGTTAAATGTTCGATCGAATACGCTACAGCGCTTACAATGTTTCCCACTGAAGCTTTTTCTTGGCTTTTAACGGAGTGGACGCAGACCTAAGGCGCCTTCGAGAAGGAATCGGTGTGGGGGACGTAGGAATGTCGCGAAGCAATCTTTTTTCATCCGACCCCGTTTTGTTTGTGCTTTCTGTCGACGTTACGTCGTGCTTCGTTCCCAATAATACTCTCGGGCGAGTAACATTTGGCCAATCCACGCATAAAATATTGAAATCCAGAAGGAGAGAAACCCTTTTTACTCTTTAAAGCGTCACTCAAAAGATCAATATTTGAACCCTTGGCAGCATTTCCTTCATAAACAAGTTCACCCTTTTTGTTCCAAGTCATGACGTCATTATGCTTTAGCTGATTGATGAGCAGCTTCGCTTTGCGCTGTAGCGTTTTGATAGGGACACTCTAGAGAATTTGTGGTGTGAAGTCGTCCTTCTCGGTCAACGTTTCGGGGTGGCCGTCCGTTGTGCCGTCCAATGGTGCTTCACCGCCTGACATAGAACCCTGCTCTGGTGTAGACATCGTAACAGACATGGGTTCGGATTTACGAGCGTGATCATATTGAAGATACTGTTGCAATGCTTGCCGGTACAGGGAGAGTTTAGCGTCGTCGGGAAGATCAGTTCTGACCAAGATGTCTTTCATGTCCTGCTCCAGACTCGGTAGTTTACTCTGCGTGGGGTTACGCGAGAGAAGAACATTCTGTGTGGCTCTGGTAACGCTGTCCGTGGGGTTGCTGATCATGATTTTTCGGGTGTGTTTCATTACTTGGAAAACAGTAATCCGCAGAACGTACTCAAGATTGGAGCCAGTAAGGGTCCCAGAAATCCTCCCTTCTGAACCAGCAGCTGTTTACGTTTGGCGTGAGAAGACTTCTTGTCAGCCAGAGCTCGCAGATTTGTCTTGTGTCGCGACAGTATGTTTCTTTGGACTCGGTGTGAGGGGCGCGCGCCCTTTTAAAACCTTCAGCGCACATTCGCCCAAACAAGTGACGAGTTCCTTACCGACATGCTTTACAATGTCCTTTCGTCTCTTGTTTGAACATCTGCTGAGAATGTGCAGTGTGTGAGCATTATTGTCATGCTGACAATTGATACCGATGACGTAAAACTATTTGTGGACGTAGGCGAATGCCGTTTCTTCCGGGAAGATGTTGGCTCTGAGTCGGTATTCTTCGGGACAGTTCGGTTTCAATTTGATGAACAGGTAGGAATAAGGCTGGTTGGTGGCATGGGCGTAAGCCTCAACCATGAACTTGGTCTGTCCCAGGTACATCTGCTTGGCTAGGTGAACAATCTGGAATCGGTCTCTGGGGTTTTTGAACAGGACGATGTAACGACGGTTCAGACTGATAGTTATGCTCTCTCTCGACCGATGAAACAAATTCTGCACGATGTTGATCACCAACAGGTTGTGGTGGTGCGATCCTCGGGTAAACAGTTTAGTCACTTAGGGATCTTTACCGCACTCCTGCAGCAAATCGTCCAACACCACTAGATTTGGCTGCGTCGTGTCGATGGCCTCTGACCAATCCTCCGGCACCCCCTCCACAAACTAAACAGCTGGTAGATCGCAAGACAGTTCCTCGTAAGCTGGCCGATACTGACCAGAACACCACATAATCTCTCAGGTGCGTCCAGAAATACATCGTGACGGTGTTGTATTAAATTACTGACCCACTGAATCTTACTGCAACCCGTTGGCCACGCTATGCAAAACGTGGCAGGGTGCTGTAGTTCCGTACCATGGGGGAAAAGTGACTCCGCTGTTGTTATTGTTTTGTTTTAATGGCGCTTTCAGCAACTCGGGCTGTTTTCGCCAATAATTGTGCGTTTATTCATACACTTTATTAATCATCATCATATTACGGAGTTAGGGAGAAGGTCCAGTTTTAGAGGCAGGAGGAAACTGGAGTACCCGGGGAAAACCTGCGAGAGCGAGTATGGACTGGAATCCAGATGCACTTAAAGCCTGGGCCAAGCCGGGACTCGAACCCGGGCCTCGTGGTGCAAAGTGACGAAAGAACCGCTACGCTAACCCGCTCCCCCCGACTCCGCTGGTTAAACGCGCCGCAATTTATAGCTTCACATAATGATGTCACAACCAGTTTCTTCATAAAAAAAAAATAACGCTGACATTTTTTACAGCGTGAAATACAAGTCAATCGAAATCAAGGAATGAAACAGATCGCTTACCAAGAGACTCGATATTTCAATATAGACGAGAAAGTAACCAGTATGAGAAGTATGATTAACATTATACACATGTAAATCGAATTAACGGAGGAGAATATTTACAGCTCGGGAAATGTGTGTTCGCCATGGTGCCATTTGATCAAATGTGACGGGGATAGCTATGCTGTTCTTTTTATGAAGGCTTGTATCCGTACGCTACGGTATTGTAATTATCCTTTATAACCCGACACAGCTGTTATCCCATTTTTGAAGGGTGGGGGAGGAGGGTATTTGCGCAATATCAACGAAAAGTGACATCATTTTTTAATATAAATCGTGACATCAACCATAAAAATAGATCGATTGATTAATAAAAAAACACGTTTCAGTCGTACTGATGCCAACGCTACATTTACAAGTCTTTTTTCATATCACCTATAATACTTTTGTCGTTTATTTATCACCGAATTACCCCGGACACAGAAATTCATATGTGCTGTAAGTAATGTTACATTGTTGACATCCCACATCAGTCTTTTGATCGTAGCATTTTTATAATGACGAACGTTTCCACTGTATTAGCGCGTTGAAACATTGTGAGCAAGGATTATATTTGTTCTCTTCTCAACACCAGTATTAATCAGTGGCTGTGGAACCAAGAGTTTTTAGGAGTTCTTCCCACGGTTCACGCCCAAGTCTTGCACCCTCGTGGTTGTGCTCCTTCACGAGATTTGCCGTAAGTTTACAAAGCTGCAACTCCGATACTTGTGCGGCCAAGTGATTTAATTGCGAAACACGACGATGGTTTGCTTCAGTTGGTTGGACTAATGGAGGCGTTTCTGATCGCATACGATTTCTGGTAGACATTCTGATGTTGTTCTTCACGAAAATATCTAGTTTATACGGATGATTTCCTAAACTCGAAAATATTACTACATGTACAAGAGCATCCACGATGTATGCCTCTAATTTCCCCCCTCCCACACAGACACGTCAATTGGCTACCATACAGCACAAAGAAGACCACCCACGCTCCCCATGACATTTCGGCTGTCTCCTCCTGGGCCTACTTTAAGGGTATTCCAGTCACTGGAACTTGTAAGGCGGCATGCTGGAAATCCCCATCGACAATTACCTATTGTTATCTCAGTGATGTCTTACAGGCAGTGATGGAGTCAAGTCCATCTAATCCAAGTCCGAGCCAAGCCGAGCTAACAAGGATCTGGGTCTGAGTCTGAGCCAAGCCTACAGGAAACAGCATCCTGCATATGCAACTAGCCATTACCGTCAACCCAACACATTATGAGTGACTGCCCCATCCTCAAGCCACCTGATGACATTGACCTAACAAGACGTGGCCCATCAACAGTCAGCTGGCTGTAACATATGAACAGGATTGACACTTTGTCGTAAGAGAGAGAGAGAGGGAGACCAGCAACATTATTGCCTGTCATTTGTCTTGAGTCCCCGAATGAAGACCAATACTTTTTTACTGATTAGAACATGATTTGCAGGGGTTTTGTGAATGTTCTTGTGTGGAAAGGACATGCCTAGTCTTGTGTGGAAGCCAAGCTGAACTTATCACCAGCATCGAACGATGGTATCCCCGCCGCATTAGAGAAGCCATGGAAATCATCAAGCACGACACAGTTCCCCAAGACATCGGCTTCAACATCAGCGATATCTGGCGCCCCATCCTCACATCCCAGTCCAATGGGTCTCCTATACCCTAGGACTCCCTAGTTAGGTTCCCCCTCAGTCAGCCTATGGGTCTTCTCTACCCCTTGGCACCCAGCTATTCACTCTCCCACTGCCAACTCCAACTGACACGCTCCGGTAAACACACACACAAGGCATGCAGCCCCAGGATCCAGTGCAGCATCCATTGTTCCCGCCATCTCTGTACCCCGCCTTAACGCCTCACCGAGCTAATCCCTACACTTGGATCCCTCTCTACACCATATAAGCTCCACTCCCAGTTAGAATCCTGCAGTCTCCTGAAGACGGACAAAGTACACTGTTCGAAACGTCGAGTTATTCCCCAGTTCTTCTCAGAACCACACATACTCAAAGAAGAGATAAATACATGGTGTTACCGCAATCTTTACTATAAAGGACATGCCTGTTGTCACAAATTTGTTTGGGCCACAGCAGTGGCGTAGGTAGGATTTAGTAGTGAAGGGGCACCAACATCTTATGGGTGGGGGCACCAGATTTCAATGGTTTTTTTTGGGGGGGGGAAGCTTTTGTTAACCATGTTCAGTATCCATTCATTTTTTTTTCTAGTGGGGGCACCTGTGGGGCCCCGGGATTTGTCGAGTGGTGCACAAACCATTGCTGATACTGCTGTTAGTACCAATAATGATTATGCTAACGGGGATTCATTTTGTTTTGGTTCAAATTTTGTTTTGTTGTGTTTTCTTTTATGTTTTGTATTGTCGTTCGTTTTCGTGTTTTGTTCTGTTTGGGGGTTTGTTTTTTTCTTTTGTTGTTTTTTGTGTTTTGTTTCGTTTTGATATTGTTTCTTTTTGTTTGTTAGGTTGGTTTTGGTGGGGTGGGGTGTTGTTGGTGTGACGGGGTTTGTGGAATTTGTATTTATTTTATTTTGTATTCATTTCATATCATTATGTTTTTGTTTGATATCTCATTTTGCATTTTTGTTTTTACTTTACTTTAGTGGACTTTATGTTGTTTCTTTAATTTTGCTATATTTTGTTTTTCGTACGTTTCTTTTTATCGATTTTTTTTGTCTTTTTTCATTTTATTCTTTTATATTTTTATTTCTTACTCTTTTTTTTATACATTTTGACTTCTTTTTTCTTATATTAAATTATCTCAATGGGTGACTTTGAGACAAATTGTGGCGGCAGACAGACCGGTCCTTTTTCGCGGTTGTGCGTCTGCTCAGAACTGACACGCATGCTAGAACTGCACGCACATGCCCACTTCAACCCAAAAGAGCTGTTGTGTCTGCCACCACCAAGCGTCTCAAAATCTCCCATTCATTTCAACCCAACAGGGCAAGTGTCAGTTACAGGACCCTTTTAAGAGACAATGAAGAAAATAAGTCTGGATTTTAAGAAGATGGGTAGAAACTGCAAGACAAAATATTCTTGGGGAAACACCCACGTAATCGAGTTTGTATTGGGACAAGCTCTTGGTTGCTGGCGTGGAAGGCGAAGAATGTACCACCACTCTACTAACCTGATGATTACTTTAACATAGGGGTGGCATTGATGGTGAAAATGGGATGATGATGCTGCCCTTGATGCTTCGGATAATGTTGAGGATAACGGATGTCAACTCAAAGATGATGCCAAGTCTTGTTGACTTTTCGATGTTGATGCTCCTGATACTTATGGCGCCACTTCTACTGATGCTGAACATGATGATGATTATGATGATGTTGCTGCTGTGAGTGATGATGATTCATTGAAGTGGCTACTGCAAATTGCCAATGATTATGCTGTGCTGCTAATGCTGATTTGCGGATGCTTGATGCATTCTGATGGTCATGAGAAAATGCTGATACTGCTGATGAGTGTGAAGATGGATGTTGATGGTATGTGATAGATAGAATTGAAGATGTCGGTTATTGTGATTTATAATCGTGGCTTCCAAAGTATGATGTAATTGCGTAGCTGGTGACAATAAGATGATGATTAAAATTATATTTCAAGGGTGATCGAGACATTGGAAAGGAGTTCAAAAGTGTGGGCCCAAATTTACCTTTTGGCACCCTCCACAGAAAAAAAATCAATCTCTGATGAAATTAGCTGTTACAGTGGGGGAAAAAATATGGAACGCTTCACGATTTTGCGTGTCATCCTTGCGCAGGGGCCATGCTAATCTTCTCTGTATCGTTCCAATTTTAGTATATGTGCAGCCGGAGCTAGCACGATTAACATGTCTACCACCGTGTATTTTATGTGCTCTAAACTAGGCTACCCTTTGAATCATGGTACGTCATGATAAGTAACGTAAAATCGTACATATCAGCATTGAACTGTTATATTTAGCAATTTACATTCAAGTTTAATATTTAATGCAGAAAAATTGATTTTCACTACTGTAAGATCTTGGCCCTAAAGGAAAATCCTACATTCTGCCTTAAAACCAGGAATATTTGTTCAGCTTTAACGCGACGCACGGGTATACCGTTAACAAAAGACTATTACGGTACGCATGCGCACTTGCACCGCGCTGTCTACGTGAGGCGCTGTGGGCGCTCATCTGTGTGCACGCCTAATAATACAACGACACATACACACATAGCTCAGACAGGAACAATGTTGAATCCGAAGTGCGCGAAAAAAATCGAAGGAAAAGCTTTTAAAATCAAAAAGACTATGGTGTACGTTGTCTATTGAAGTCAGACCAAAGTACTGCGCATGCGTGGAGTGAACCATCATTACACAGGGGGTTCAGATGAACCGCATGTACGTAACGTTTTGCAAAGCGTCGTAGAGTATATGGATGTTGTAAACCATGTTCATACACCATTTGGATACACACTGTAGCGTGAACTATTAATATCAGGCTCCCTTTCACCAGAAAGGGGACACACGTACACCGGATTTCCAACCGTGAAACTCTGGTTTATTCACAAACACCGTGGTTGAATCACGCATATGATTCACGACGCAGGAAGCACGTGCATTCAACAACATTTTGCCCGCCCTAGAACTTGGCCAGCCCCCCTCCACAGCATTAAATGAGAATAAACAACGCCACGAAGCTTTCCGTTTAAAGATCAACCACACTGCTCTTATGCAAAAAGTCATCAAACCGGGAAGTGGTCATAATGAGCCATATGATAACTATATATCATGGCGGTTTCCTTTCGGATTCATGAAAAAATCGTCATTTTGGATTTTTTTCTACGGTGAGAATGACCAAAGTAAAAAAAAAAGCGTCAAGGAGGGCGAAAGAAAAATCTAGCGATTTGATGATGTAACTATACGACTCGGTACCCCAGAGTTTCTTGACTTTGCAGCCGTTATAGAGATTTTATAGCGCAAGATCAGAGAGAAAACGGTTAAAGCAAGTTAAATGTCATTCTCGGCAAATGACCTCGGCCATCTGCATGAAATTCATCAGGACCTTACTCTGGTACAAATTGGGACAGTCCATCTTCATCATACGATGTGGTTTTGGTCAACATTATCGATGTAGAAATTACAAAGTACTCACTGTTTGACCCCTTTTAATTCACAGTTAATTGCGAGCAAGCGCAGCGCGGACGCGTTAATTCCCCGAAATATAATGGAACAGTTGTTAAATTACAGAGCCGTAATGTGACATCATCAAAACAGGCTTCTACTGCATGCTCCCGACGACTCTTGTTTCCAGTGTGCTTTTGACGTCCGCAGCAATCTTCATTTAATTTTTACATAATAAATGTGTTTGAAGAAAAATTTACCTCCATAGATAGGCCTACTGTTCAAATGAAAACCGAAAACGTACGTAAAACCAAACAAGAAACAAATATGACTGCGTAACACTGGAAAGTTGACTTTAGGGAATTGAAGATAAACCGTGCTCACCAGCTTAACGGCTGTATTTTCGGCGCGACAGGGCCTTTGTCGGAGTCTGTGATATTGGCGATTTGAATGAGGTAAATTCCACATTCAAACCACCAGGTAAATGAGCCATTTCGGTATTCCGACAGCGTGGAATTAATAGACTTGGTGAACTTGAAAGCAGCGACATCATGAGTTCAAGATACGACGTTCAAAGTTGGGGACGGAGAGGGCAAAGACACCGCCGCCCGTGAGGACGCTCAGAGTTGAAGAGCTGAAGATAAAGGAAAAAACTAATGTGGAAAGATGACACGTGGTGTGAACCTCATCTGTAGCTGCATGGAAGTAGTACGCAGACTCAGTGCAGACGGATGCCCATGCATGACATAAAACGCAGAGATGTTTGTGCTGCCGGGACGGTACTGTGAGAAATTAGAAAAGTGGGAGACTGAACCGAACGAGAGCTGTTACGACTTCGAAGAATTGCAAGGACATTCTGAAGGTCAGAACTTACAGGTCGTCGGCAAGTCCCCGACTAGTAAACGTCTAGGCCTACCTGTAATCTTAGATGCTACACTGACATCAGTAGCCTTCTTCAATTGACGAACATCGATCTGACCATCTCCAAGCTTCTTATCTTAGACCAACCATTCAGGCCCCGTTTTCGTGTGACAAAGTACAACCGGCACATTCTCATATCAGAAATCATGCCTCTTGTATTGTAATAATACACTGTTACACACAGAGGCTTCAATCCAGATGTGCTGCTAAGCCTGGGATTTTATTAGACAAACTAGGTGGTCATCTGGGGGCTATATACCGTGGGAAGGAGTGGAGAGAGAAAGGGTCGGTGGGCAAGGAAAGGAATGTAAACAATGTTGATGAGGAAAGCATGCCAAATAACCATGGAGGGGATTAAAGGGAAGGTAGACTGTAATAGGAAAGGCCTGTGAACCTCAATCATTACATCCACCTTTCAAATCAAAACAACCCGATGTTAAAAGAGCTTTCATTTACCACAATGGTTTGTATAAAAAATGTTCCTTAATCATAAGAACTTAATGTAAATATGTTTATACATACGTCAATCATTGGCTGGATTCCGCCTTTAAAGTCCATATAAACTACAGTGTTCCAGAACATCAGTCCGAAATTTATGTTACGGGTTATAAATAAGAAGTGGTGTACTCGAGAAACTTTCTGGACATGCAAGCTGAAAACATGCAAATGAAAATAGGCAAGCTGAAGTAAAATAGTACATGTATTATGTATAAAGTTTTCAATCTGACAGATTTAAAGCATTTTATGTCAGTTTCCCGCTTTGGTTTATTTATTTATTATTATTATTATTATTCGTTTCATTACTTTTGTTAATATTATTAGAATGTACTTAATCCTTGTGTCTAATTAGTGGACTTAGGCCCTAACTTCCATATCTTGTCTTGTAACGTTGGTTTTATTCGGGATTACTCAGATGTTGGGTGTTGTTCACAACAGGGGGATTTGACTGAATATTGTTTGGATGTTCTTCAGTGTTGTCATCGTCATATTTTGAGTTTCTTTACTGAGGTTTGATGAGGTCTTTGCGATTTTGTCTGATTTAACACCGTCTGATTCTACAATGTATGATCACGCTCTTTGCATACCCTAGTGACGACAGCTTTTGTCCATACCCTGGGATTTCTTGAATTCTGCATTATACACGTAATTGTGTCTTCAGGGTGAAGCATGGTGGGAGATCGGGTATTTTGGTCGTAGTTTGTTTTCTGTTTTTCTTGTTTCTCCTGTTGTAGCTTTCTTGTTACGTTGGTCCCAATTCTTGGTGTAAACAACTTAGGGTTACTAGGGAGAAGTGGACGTGTTCTCTGTCCCTTCTTGTGACATGTTTCTGTATTGCATGAGTGCAAGATATGGGTTTTGTAATCTGCTTTTCCTTTTCGCATTATGTTCTTGCCGATTTTTGCAGCGCTTGGATTTCAACTTTACAATTTGATTTGGGATAACAAGGGGATCTGGTCACATGCTTCCAGTTGTATTTCGCACTGACAGACTTGAAATCACGCGGTGTGTGATGCAGTCCATTGTCTGAGATGAAGTCTTGTGGTAGGCCGTACCTGGCAAATTGAGCTTTGCATCGCTCAATAATCGTGGATGATGTGATATTCTTTTGATCACAGATCTCAAAAAAGCCAGAGCGATAATCCACGAATTTAAGATATGTAGTATTTACGAGCAAACTAACAAATATCGGAGCCGACCTGTTCCCAAGGTGTGTTTGTTCTTTATGCCCTAAAATTGATCAATTACCACTTTTTGTCAGTATGCATTCCGTGGACTATTAGTTTTGGGGGTCAAAGGGTTAGGACAGGGTCAAAACTTAACGGTCAGGATGGGAGGGAGAAATGAGCAACTCCCTGCCCATGAAATATCCTATCACCTGCATCTCAAACATCCCTCCTAACCAAAGACCTACTGCTTGGCTTCTTGCGCTAGTCCCCGTTTATAATCGATGGCAGAGGTGTGAAAACCAGATAGGTTCATGCAGGCTGGGCTCGTTAGTTGTGGGAGGCAACTCACCTATAGGAGTACAACTCTGATCGCAAACCCAGGTAGGCAGAGCTCGTAAGTCTAGGCCGGCAGTCTGCCTAAGAGAAAGTAAACTCTGATCATAAACCCGGGCAGGTTCTGCTCGTTAGCAATGACAGGTAGCCCATCCAAGAGTTTCGTGTAACCCCTAGTCACGGGTTAAATGGTCAGTGGGTCATCTTAGAACACCTGCCTTTTCACCTGCTGAAGGCTGGCTTGGCCATTATATTATATAAAATCAGTGCTCTGAATCATGTAATTGCCAATTACATATATTTTTGTCAATATTCTGATCACGGTGCTACTGAGCCCTTCCGTGTATTTCACTGACATGGGCTCTCCAGGAATGGAGGCTGAGGAATGCGCGCCCTCCTCGCCACCTTGATCTCTTCAAGATCCATCCATTAAATGGAATCATCCCCTTCACCGTCCGTTTTTACTCCTGTGTGTTTTTGTTTGTCCAGAAGTGACAATCGGGCCCTTGACAGAGGCAGGTCCTGGACGTGAGTGTAGGCCTCCAGCATGCCCACCGCACGTATGGCAACGCAGCTGTGATGGTCGTTTGGGGTGGGTTTGGGGTGATTCCCGCACTCTGCAGCTGGCTGCACGACCGAGCAGCCCCATTAAGGGATCTGCGTTGCTCGCTCTACCTGAGGACGGGTCCAGAAAAGGTAGTCCAAACATCGTCAATTCTGTTTTCTCCTGCGCGGGTTGCTGCGCCCGCCAGGACCTCCCTGATTCGGCTGAAACATAAGAAATTGACGATCTTGCCGGCCTGTTACAACATCATTATAACACCGCGACATGGAACGTCCACACGCTTCTCGATCCGAAGGATCTCGCCTTAGCCGACCGTCCTCCTTGCTATACTACCCTTATCGCTGCAGAAGTGAAGAGGTACGATATCGATATCGCCACTTTGAGTGAGACCCGTTTTGCTAACGAGGACTCCCTTACCAAGGCTGGTGAAGGATACACCTTCTTTTGGAAGGGTCTCCAAGAAGAGGCTGCCAGGATCCACGGCGTGGGACTCGCAGTTGAGACATTCTTCCTCAGCCGCCTTCCCAAGGCCCCTGTCGGTCTAAAAGAGCGGTTTAGACACATGCCACCATCATCAGTGTCTATGCACCCACTCTCATCACCAACGCAGACGTCAAGGACGAGTTCTACGATCTACTCGACCAGATGCCCCGAGGCATCCACCGGTCCGACAAGACTTCAACTCCTGTGTGGAATCCAACCACACCGTTTGGGGTGGAGCCATCGGCAAGCATAGTGTAGGTTCTGCCAATTCCAACGGGCTCAGCCTCCTCACCATCTGTGCTGATCACTACCTCATCATCAATACGGCATTCCAGTTCCCTGACAAGCTGAAGACCACGTGGATTCATCTGCTATTCAAGCGCTGGCACCTTATTGACTATGCCATCGTGCGTGGTGGCGACCTTCGGGATGTCAGGATCACTAGAGCTCTCAGAGGTGCAGAGTGCTGGACCGACCACCTTATCGTGCGATCCACGGTCCGTCTCAGTATCAGACCTTCTTTCCGGAAGGACGCTGGGAGGAAGAGGGTTAATTGTGGTTCCTTACGGGACCTCCCCAACTGTCAGGCGATGAGTGAGAGGCTAACTGTCGCCCTCTACAATGTCCCTCCCCCTCGATATCTGCCGAGAGGGCGCAGCGTAGAGGCCACCAGCTTGCATTTCTCATTTTTTAAGTTTTCGTTTTAAGTTTTTCGTTTGTTTTTCTTCACTTTGAAGGGGGAACTTTTTTAGATCATCAACATGGAGATAAAAGCACTGTGTATTCTATGGATACTTCTGGTTGAAACTCTGGCAACATCAGGACCAGGATTGGGACTGCTAGAAGACCACGGGAAAGTCATCTCCTATAAATGGGATCTACTCTGTGAACTCGCTGCGGCGCAGACATGAACCTGTGCCCGCTGATCTACTTCACACGATCGCTCTCTCTCGAGAGAGGCGATAGAGAACCTGCAGGAGAGGGAAGAATTCACGGAGGTGTGAGACAGAGATTTCTGAATCGCAGACCTAAACCACCTTCACCAGTGATAACTCTGTGTAAAGTTAAATCTATTGGGAACAAAGTTGATGAAATCTTTTGAAGGTGCGTAAACGATTGTGATTTTTGGAACTCTAGGCTGTTTTGTTTTACTGAAACCTAGTTGAACTCTACAACCCCAAGTGATGCGTTTGATGTCCACGATTTTGTTGTTTCGGAGTGATAGAAATTTAACAGAAATAAAACATAAAATTTAACATTTAACGACCACCCTACTTTCCGAGGGAGTTCAATCAAGTTGACATTTTTCTTGTCTGTGTCCCGCCTAATGGAAACGCGGCTCTAGCAGCACGTGAAATAGGGGACATTGTTCATTCTATGGAAACAGCGTCACCTAATTCCCCGAGGATAATACTCGGCGATTTCAATCATTGTTCGCTAAATGGCGTTGCCGAATTATGAACAATGTGAGCAATCTCCACTCGCAGGGACAGAATACTGGATTTGTGTTATTGTTCTGTGAAGCAGCCGTTAAATCAATTGTTGGATCACCAATTAGGAACTCAGATCACAACAGTGCTCACTGACTGCCAAAATACTGTATTGTAAAAACAGGAAAAGTAACATTGAAAGGAGCGAAAGTGTGGGATAATGAAACAATTGAAGCGTTACAAAGTTGTTTGATGTTACCCTGTGGGATGTTTTGCTCGGCAGTGCAAAGGATATTGATGAGGCAACGGACATCATTAACTCATATTAAATTTTGCGAAAAATTGCACGTGAATTCGCATTTTGCAAAACAGTTCCCGAATGACAAAATATGGGCTTGGAAAGAACTCAGGACACCGTCACGAGCGATCTTTCGAAATCAAGTTGACGACGGGAAAGGAGATAGCTGGGAAAGTGACAAAAGATTGCACGCTCCAAAAGAAATAGAAAGAGAGGCTAGAAAACTGCTTCATTTCTAACAACACTAGAGCTGCATGGAATTGTATGCATACTTTCGCGTGCAGTAAGAAAAGACATAAACAAACACTGGCTTTTGTGTCAAATTACCCGATTGCAACAGCAAATAAACTTAACTTTCTACTCTTGACTACAAAGTAGCGGGAAAGTGCGATGAACTTCGATGCGCTGGGGGTTCCACTCGTAAGATTAAACGTTCAACAGGTAGCAGAGACTTTTCCGCGTGTAAATCAAACTAAAGCCACTGGCCCCAACTTTATCTCTAGATGCATAATTAAGAATTGTGCCTACCATCTAGCTGTCCCATACACATTCATCTTCCAACAGTCGTAGGAAGGGAGCGTGTTCCGGCCTGCTGAAAGGCGGCGACTGTCATCTCTGGTCCCGAATACAACTTGGCGTCAGAGTTAAATGCCTACCGCCGCGTCGCCCTGACGTCCATCGTGATGAAGTGCTTCGAGATCATGAAGCTCATCCTCCCTGCAGTCGCTTCTCTGATAGACAAGTACCAGTTTGCCTATCAACCGAAGAAGTCGATGGCAGACGCCGTTCTGACGCAGGTTCACAATGTAGCTCAACATGATTAATATAGTAGGGCACCATGCCAGGGCTCTATTTGTGGATTTCTCGTCAGCATTCAATACTATTCAGAAACGCCTACTAATTGATAAGCTGATCGATATGGACATTTCTCCCAAAATTTTCCAATTTTTTTTCCAATAGAGTCAAAGTCCAAATAGTCTATCAGATGAAATTATTTTAAACACAGGAGCCACACATGGCTAGGGCTGTGTTTTGTCGGCGAGTCGCCTGTGGAGTGACACTTCTAAGAAACGTTCGCCCAGACCAAGTGAAGTGTAGAGTTGAATTTTGTTCCAGAAGAGACAGTATAGGCCTATGAACTGAATCCAATTACAGTTGATGTAACATTGTAAAGTAGTTCCCGGCTGTATTTTCTCTGTTATCCTTATTTTTGACGAGCTAAGTGTAAAATTCTCAATAAATCATTGTTGTTTGTTCCTTGTATCAGTGTGATCTTGTTTGATTTCTTTGTTGCATCGGAGAAAATTCCAGCTGCATGTATATGTGAGGGGTCTTATGGATGCAGGTGGGGGGTGTTGCCTTGGGACTCTCTTCAGGGGCGTTGCCTCTGGACTATGAGGGATGACTATGATGGCACGCAGGTCCTAGTTGTATTGCATGTACGTGTATGAGCCCAGGAAAGGCTCGGGGAGTCACTTATCCTCTCTCTGGCGCCATATATTTATTCAGGTCTAGGCCCGGGGGTCACCTGTAAAGATGTGGCAGGCACTCTTAAGTTCCTTCTACATTTTACATTTTTGGACAAATATGGCTTACAAAAATAATACGCACACATGTTTAAAGCAGATACTCAAATGTTACACCATTAAGCAAAGGGTGGGAACCCTAAGAAAAACATGCAGGGGTGACTGCATCAAGCACCTAAAGATGGAACTGCGAACACACAGGCCAGCCCTGCGCACTGACTGACCAACAAGTACCCATTCCATCCCTGAAATGCACGGTAACCCCACCAATCCACATGACCCTCACAAAATTATGAGAGTGATTACAGGGTAATCAAACTTGTTTAACGTGCGGAAAATAAATTGCCCAAATAATCCAATATGCGTTAATTCAAGAAAAAACCCACTATTCAAAGCCCTTCAACAATACACCAAAAAACTTGTACTGCTCATCATGCACACACACTAGACATGCGTTGCATACCCTTGTGATTTCGATGCAGTGCTCCCTAAATTTCACAACAAAAATCTCTTCCAAACTACTTGGTACTTTCCAAAATATCATCTTAATAATCTACGCTAATTGCCCGACACAATAAAGGGCGCGAGAGATGATCATCAGAGTATTCAGTAAATTTATTGTTTCGAAAAGTGGGCAAAGAAAAACAGCATTTTACCTGTAAAGATATGACAGGCATTGCCTTGCATGCCTAGCAACCGCATGGGCTGAGAGCTTCGAAAGGGTAACATGTAGTTCGTGCAAAGTACAAACTTAACCAAATACAATCTAATCAACACTATGAGTACAATTACTTTATAAAGAAATATCCCTGATCACAATAAACATAATGGTTCATAAAAATTTAACTCTACTGTTCCCTTTTCCTAACTAAGAAATTAACTGAGCTGCCTGTACAAAACCAACAATACTTTTGCCGCCTTAATTAAGATCAGTCAAGTCAAACAGTGGATAGTCTCCACTAAAGTCGCATTAACTAATTACAGTAGTGGAAGTAAAGTGGAAAGAGCGAGAAAAGGGAATATGGAATAAAGAACAAAAACCCACAACTAGTCATGCATTACAACTAGAGTAATTACCATTCTTTAAATAGTTTCGAATTTTTCGGATCGTAAGAAATTGGGGGCTATTCGGGAAGGAACAGAAGCAAGCTAAATTCTTCATATTTGTCTTTTTGGTGCAACAATAACAATTTCATGTTGAATCCCATGAAATCAAAAGAAATTACCCTTTGAGTTTAGGACATTTCCCATCAAATGCAAACATTAGTTTTAAATGGTGGTGATATTGAAATTAAAATGAATATTAGTACCTGGGTACCATAATTGACAATAAACTGGATTGCATGTCCCATGCAATGGCAACCTTTTCAAAAGCGCAAAGAAGAATGTTCTTCTTGTGAAGGCTGAAAGCAGCACGTTTCGAGACCAGTTCTCGGCCTTTTTTTAATTCAGAAATTCTTGCCAACGTGGGCAAAACCCTTTGACCATTTGAATGATTGACCAATCCTTGACCAATTAAGAGATTTGTCAGGCCTGCTTCAAAGGTACTAACAATTCTGTTCTGGCAAACTTGGCCACACATCAGTGGCTGTTCAAGATGTTGGTGTTGATGAAGTTGGTGTTGGAGACACAAGACTTATGAAACTGGCACCGTATAGACTTAACACTGACAAATTATCAAAGGTTTGAGAAGAAATTAAGTTCATGTTGGAGCATGACATTGTAGAACCTAGCTAGAGTTCATGGAGTTCTCCCATTGTCATGGTACCAAAGCCTAAAGGTCTGCATAGATTATCGAAATGTCAGTGCAGTAACTGAGATCGATTCCTATCCTGTTCTTAGGTTTGAAGACTGCATCGATAGAATGGGAAATTCTGCATTTGTCAGTAAAATAGACTTGTTAAAAGGCTATTGGGAAGTGCCTCAGGCTGACAAAGCCAAAGAAATTTCCCCATTTGGGTCATCAGATAGTCTGTACCAATAAAAAAGATGCCTTTTGTGATGAAAAACACCCCAGCTACATTTCAGAGAATGATGAGTCAAATTATTGCTGGGCTTGAGAATTGTGCTGTCTACATTGACGTTCAGGTGTACAGCGATAGCTGGGAAGGCCATCTGAAACCTGTGAGTGAGCTAAGAAACTTTCTGAAGCGAACCTAGTGATCAAACTCAAAAGGAGTGAGTTTTTCTAAAGCAACAGTGACCTACTTAGGTCAGGTGGTAGGTCAGGGTTACGTGCTACCCCGAATAGCAAATATTCAGGCTATTCAAGGGTTTCCCGTACCTACAGGGAAAAGGGAACTTATGATATTTCTAGGTATGAGGGGATTTTACAAAAAGTTGGTTCCCAATTTCAGCATTATTGCTACTCCTCTGACTAAACTCTTGCGAAAGAATGTGAAGTTTGTTTGGTCTGACTCATGCCGAAATGCATTTGAGAAATCGAAGGCAATCTGAACGAACGATTCAGTTCTGGCTGTGCCGAAGTTCTTCTCCAAGATGATGAATCAGGCATCGAGCGACCAATCAGTTATTTCTCAAAGAAGTTGAATAAAAACTAAGCAAAATATTCCACAATTGAAAAGGAGGCATTGGGCTTAATTCTTGCCGCGCAACACTTTGAAGTGTATGTTACAAATAGTGCCGGAGAAACCATTTACACAGATCACATTCCACTTGCGTTTTTGGAGAGTTTAAGACCAAGAATCAAAGATTATTTCGGTGGAGTTTGATTTTGCAACCTTAACCACTCAAGATTGTCCGCATTGGTGGAAGGAGCAATGGTATTGCTGGTGCTCTATCCAGAGTTAAGATCCTTGTAATTAATTACAGTGACATTTATTTCTTTGTCTGGAAAGTAAGAGTTTTAATTTGATGTACATTTGTTACTTTGCAAAAAGCACTTGATGTAAGTTTAAGATTTGATAATTTTGGGTTTATGTTAGAACCTCTTTTTCTGAGACAAAAATTTCCTCCGAAATTTTTCTTTCGTTATTGGAGGGAGATTTTATCTATACATGTGTAAGAAAACTTCCTCTAGACCAAGTGAAAAGCAGAGCTGAATTTTGGTCTGGAAGAGACAGTTCGTGAACTGAATCCAGTTTCAGTTGTGGGATCATCAAAGCCCGTATTTACCGTTTTTTCTCGAGCCCGGTCATTCTTATTTGATGTGGTCTTTGTCCCCTTTGCATCTCATTTCAAGGACTGATCTGTTTTCCACCATCCGTAGAGATTAGCATCCTCCATGGTAGTGCCCACCAAGCTCTCGCCCGTCAGATCCACTGATTTATACAAGATCTTTTCTTCATTCTTTATACCCTCATCATTGTAAACTATTGTTCCAATCCGTAGTTTCCTGGTTATCCTCATTTCTGACAAGCTAAGTGTAACATTCTCATTAAATCATAATTATTTATTTGTTGCTTGTGTCAGTGTGACCTTGTTTGATTTCTTTGTTGCCTCGGAGAAAATTCAAGCTACAAAATAATACCCATCCGTAATACAGTTTCGAATTTTTCGGATTGTAACACTTTTATCTCTGAAAATTATTAATAAAGTTTTTCTTTCTCTCTGCTTTGCAACTGGCCTCTTACACAATACGCTATACGCTAGTGGACTGGCACAACTCTAATACATCGGTGGCACTTGACACATTAATCATGTCGCCAAAATTTGGGAAATATTCTCGCTCTAACTCTACTGTACAGTCGTTTTTTTAACAACCCTCGCGAGAGAATTGGCCTTGCACTGCGACATGTTAAGCAGTGGTTTATCTCGAGTCACGACCCCGGAATTGGTCAAACAATGGTGGGTTGTCTACCTGTCACTACACCGCGCAGGTTTCTCTGTAACTCAACACAGCCGTCTGAATTCCCCCAGTGTAGGTCCGTGCTCTCAATTCCTTACTCTGTGGGAATTGAGTCTCTAAACACGCCGCTAAACAGTCTTACTCTGTAAACTTTAAAAGTACTGCAACTAAAAACAAAATCACGTAAAATTATCTCTCACCTGTCCAACTACTCTATCGGCGGAAACGGAAGCAACAACAGCGGCCAATCTGCTACAACCGCCCCGGGCGATCCGCTGAAACAGGCTCGCTGATTCTCTTTTCTCCGAACTCACCAAGTAGGACACCCTTGACGCGCAAGCTGGAAACTCTGCTGTCTAGTTTTAGGGCAACAAGATTAGCCAGTTGCAGAACAAGTGCAGAACTGTAGGACTAGGGAAACTGGACGAACTGAAGACTTGGGACGGCGGAAGAACTGACTTTTCCGCCCGCGCGCTGCAACTTTGATAGCGCAAGCGCGACCGCCAGGCATGGTCATCTGGCCCGCTCATACGCTACCTGAGCGCAGTACAAATGAGCCACTTTTGCATAGACTTGCTCCCTGTCTAACCGATCTCTATACACCAAAAACAATAAGGACAGAAGCCCCTGAATCTCATTACGGGTCTCCCGTTGTCTCGATTAAAAAATTAAGTTTTAAAGTTAACAATTAGGCCTACCCCTATCTCGTCACAGTTGCGCACATTGGGCAGGCCTATAGCCGCCGCTGAACTCGTGCATTAATGTTGGAACAATTTGACAAACCTGAAGTCTTGAGGGCTTAGCATTTTCCCGTCGCAACCCTCTTCCGAAAATGATCAAGGAACATGAAACTCAAACCAAATACAGAAATGATTCTGTGAAAGGCCCATTCCCAAAAACTCAGTGGGGGGGGGAGATGCAGGGAAAACTTGACATCGGGACTCATTGGAGCAGTGACCCCCAATACAGACTCCAAATACCCAGGAGGGGATTTGATGGAGAGTGTCGGAAAATTGACTTTGGAGAGGACGAGAATTGAAAAGTTCCTCCAAAAGAGCTTCCTTCCGATTAAATATAGGCCTAAATCCAAAATTCCTGTTACAAAAGGTATAATCTGCAAAGTCCAAAGGACTTCTTACTAATGCGGCCATCGTTGAGGAACTGACCATTGAACCAGATGCCCATCGAACAACTATTCAAGGTAGAAGTATTAACCCTTTCAGCGCCAGCCCCTCTCTGTGGTATGGTTGCATGCGGCCCTCTACAGATTGTGTGGGCATAACCTGACTTTACTAGCAGTGAGTAATAAACCAACATTGAC
Source organism: Acanthaster planci (assembly GCF_054643075.1). NCBI lineage: Eukaryota > Metazoa > Echinodermata > Asteroidea > Valvatida > Acanthasteridae > Acanthaster > Acanthaster planci. The sequence continues at coordinate 10,489,215 of NC_141788.1, forward strand.
ATAGTGGAGTAGTTTAATACAACAAACTTCTGGAGACTAACCTAATTACTTAGTCTGCCTTTAATGTTTTCACAACCGAATTTCACAAAACAGATATTCGTATTAGTAAGCACTAGCCGGACAAAAAGGAAATTAAGTTTTCAACTTTCAATGATGTAAGAGGTCTACATTGAAAACAAAAGCAAAAATTACCATCATTGGACAGAATGTCACCCCCCCCCGTTTCAATGTTGGGAGAAACTACACCATGCTGGTCCGTTCGTTTCCACCACAGCATTGAAGGGGGAAGGGAGATTGGGATTTCTAGTCAATTGGAATAAAACCCAACAAAACTTGGCACATTCTTTAAACCAAAGTAGTCAATCACACTATTTTCTTCACCATGCTGGCTCGTTTCAACCACAACATTGAAAGGGGGGAATTATTTGTGGTCAACTGGAATAAAAACCAACAAAAATTGGCAAACTGTTGACAGATTTAAGGAATCTAAGGAGTGAAATTTCTCAAAGCATCCAATGTCACACATTGGCTTATTACACGTCTTACAAATCATGCGGATTTGCCTTCTCCAAGCTTTCAAGCTTTGGTACTGCAAACAAAACAGTTGCGATTTGCCTAGTTTTTGCCTGAATAATGCTGTACATTTCCTGACATACAAGGGATGCTCTTGTACGGCTCTTGCACATGTACGGCACCTCCACTGTTCCCTACTGATAGCAGGCATTAGATCAGATAGAGACAAAAATCAAGATTTGACAGTTTACGATTGGTGTTAAAACTATTACACACTATTCTTACATTTAGAACACATGTCTAGAAGAGCACAATATTCGTTTCAACCACTTCACCGATCTGTGAGCATATGCATAGTACACACACTGTTGTGATGCAGGATCGGTTCCTCCCATATGCTTGTTGTACTCAATGACAGTATTTGGTTTGTTGATGTCACGATAACCTGTAGGAGAGTTTTACACCGCTTATTAGTTTTATCCGCTTATTAGTTACACTACAGTGCCATACTTAGTCAAAGTGTCACACGCTTTTTATCCTGCCATACAACACACAGTTTTCCTGACTTTTTATAAAGCAGAGTTTATCTCCTTTAGCCATAGGAAACTTTGGGGGTTTGCAAAATGTGGAATTGGTTGAGTCTTGTAGTCTTGAGTCTGAGTGCCACAAAAGACAAGCCCAGCTAGGTTAACTTATGAACAAGAGCAGGGCTGGTGTACTAACTATCAGCAAAGATGCATTGTCTCTGATTTTCAAATCCATCTACAAGTTTCAAAACAACTTGACCAGGTCGGGGTACTGCTGTGGGATGATCAGCTACATTGTCTGTCTCCCGAGTTGGCACTTGATGTTTGTGCTTGTGACCCTGTGTACACTGTCCAGGCGCATGTGTACCCCGTTCAGATTCGTTCAAGGAGAAACACTTGATGCTCCATTTGGTTGGCTTTCTTGACATATGCTGTTTGAATATAGTCTTCCCTTGAATTTGATCACGGTTTGGTCAGGAGCAAGGTTTGGCTGGGTCTGTAATTACGAAGAAACAAGGGTACTATTGTCTAAACGAATTGGCAGACTTTTGTCAGGAGTAGTGTCCATATTTGGAGCTGATTGGTTGTTGCCCAGATGGACGAATTTGAAAATTGCCATAAATCTGTTATGGGATATGGTTGTCGGTAAAAATGGCACTGTGTACAATGTCCCAGTTGCTCCAGTACATGCTGTAATGAGGCCGCTTGTTGATACCCATACACACCAGTAGTGCTACAAAATCCATCATTCTGGAATGGTTGTTGGAGACCAACGACTTAGGTGGCCCAGTGACTTCTCTGTCACGCTCGGCTCAGCATAACAATTGGTTTCAGTGACTAGCAGCTCTCACACTACTTGCGAGAAAAAATAACTGGAAGATCTGCGCTGGGGTGAAGTCTATCCATTCTTCAGAATGTGTTGCTTCAGTGTGGCCTGTGAGAGAAACAAGGAAAACCCATTAGGTTGCTAAGGAACATTTGTGGCATTACGGTAGTACCTACTGCTGCTTGACAATCACCCGGATTATTCTGGCCGATCATTAGATGTGTATTATACAGGAAACAATTAAAAAAAACAACAAATTTTTAACATGCTTGTAAGAAGAAGAAATCACCCTTAACTGTATTTGTTAGGACGCCAGTCACTGTGCAGGCTGAAATTAAACGTGACTGGCCAACGCGGGATGAATGAGCTACAAGTCGTGATTTCGATTTGACAATACTGGAGCATTAATATTCACATTCTTAGTCAAATCACAGGCCATTACAAAAAAAAAAATTGTGCGCTTTGAAGGGATTTCCCAAAATTTCCTTTTCTGCCAACTTTGTAGAAGAGGATGGCATGAATTGGAGTATGGAACAAAATGCAAATGGATTAACGTTTTGCAAATACACTTCTCCCATAGGGCTGGGCTCATCCTTGTCATCCAAACCCATAATGCCCATGGTTGCTCATTTCGTAGCTGGGTGAAACATGCATGTCAGATGCGAGAAAAAAGTGGCAGCGCATCGGGTACCCACGCTAACCTTGTACCGCAGCAAAGGATGCCCGCCTGCAGTCGATCAACCAATCAGAAGTGGGTGTTCAAGTGAGGGCGTCATTACGCTTTAGACAACCTGCTGATTAGATTGTTCCTGAATGGCACGTTGGTAGCGAAGGGGTTGCAATTTTTCGTGCTCATTTGACACTGTGGTATGCAAACGGGGTGTTTCAATTGACGGCCTCCTTCAAATTAAGAAGTGGAATACGGTTCCATGATTATTATGGTTGTTACGATCTGAAAAACTCCAAAATATTTAAGAATGGTAATTATTCCAAAGCGTGAATTTTCTCCGATGCAAGAAAGAAATAAAACAAGATCACACTGATATAAGGAACAAATAAACAGTTAAGATTTAATGACAATGTTACACTTAGGAGGTAAAATATAAGGATAACAAAGAAGATGCTGATTGGAACTAGTTTACAGTGATAAGGATAAAGAAGAAAGAAAGATCTTATACAAAAAAATGTTCTTACGGGCTAGAGCTTGGCAGGCACAACAGTGAAGAATGCTGGACTCCACAGATGGCGAAAAACAGTTTAGTCCTTGTGAGCTGCAACGGGGACAAAGACCACGTCGAATAAGAACGACCGGGCTCGAGACGAAATGGCGAGGGTGTGATGACCGTGGCAAATACAGGACTTGATGCTCCAACAAACTGGAACTGGATTCAGTTCACAAACTGTCTCTTCCGAAACAAACTTCAGCTCTGCACTTCAATTGGTCTGGACGAACTTTTCTTGCAAGTGTCGCTCCACAGACGACTTGCCACCACAGGTTGAAATGGTGCAGAAGGCAACAAGTCTACGTCAACTTCCCAAAGCCCGTTTATGGTAGAATTGCCTTCCAAAATCCTTCTTGGTGTGTGTGTTTCTCTCTGTCCTTGTCAGCCCGTCTTTTGTTGTCTACAACTCTTCTAAAATTTCTTAGTTTCTACAAAGTTCTCATTATTACATAAGTTTCTTTGAACAGACTTTTGGAGTTGCGTGGTAACCCTACAGGAAACTTTCGGAATGTACGTAGAACATTATTCAACTAGAAATTACTTCAGCTTACAAGAAACTTTGAGAACCTGCAAGTAGAATATTCTGGACCACTGTGGGGTCATTCACCGTGGCCTGGGGTCAAATGTTGGTCACACTGAATCGTGTGCGGTTCAGCAACTGTTCAGCTACCAATCGATAGAGGTATATTTTCACCAAAACGAGCTCACATTCCTGGGCGTTAAGATTGCTCGAACAGTTTTCTAGAGTCCGAGGTTTGAGTTTGGAAACCTGGGTCTTTGGTCGCACAAAGTGGCACTGTTTCCAGGGCTCCTTGCGTGAATTCGACTCCCAGGAAAACCATCCACACGACTGTAACGCGACAGAGTTCACGTGCCAATATTTAATGAAGAGCGCTGTTGATTTTGTACTCTTTCGTTTTTTCGCCGGTCCCATTTTAGCGCTCCAGCACTTCTGTGTTGGCATTCCCCGTGTCTAAAAATAACCGAACTTACGTGGAACCCCCTTTCCGAAGACGTTTTCTGTGGGATATGTATTCAATCTTTGCTTTATGACGAACTAGTACGAATTTAATGAAACTACCGTTTTTATATCTTCCGATTGAATTTAATGGATTTTCTAAAGTGTATAGGCGTATTCACGATTAATCTTTAACTGGAAATGACGGTTCAAACTACGAAGTAGTTACGTGACCTGAACACTGCTTCCTGACTGGAATCCATCATCAGCTCTTTTCAGCTGATTTGTTTTTCTGATTTCCAGTGGACATGAATTTCAAGGGAATGACAGAGCCAGAGTAGGAAAGTGAATGCATCAGACCAAACTGTTTTCAAATTGAAATAAAATACCCAAACCCAATGCCCCGCCAGGAGATAACACTGAAGCTGATCTCATTGCTCTCCTCAATCACCCACAACTCCTTGCCACCTGAGGCATGGGGTTTATTCCAGTCTAACAAGCCATGAAATGTAGGTGACAGTTTTTTACAGCATTATTGTTATTTGAGGGAAAAACGGTCTTTTACACCTGCTGTTTTCATCCCAACTATTTCAGTCATGCAATCGAGCGAAAATATATCAAGCCCATACACCGGGTCTAAACTTTTTTTCAAGTGTGCCTGTACACTAGCGACCCCACTGCCTCCATTTCAACCAGGGCAAGGCAGTTTTCCCGGTCAAAATGCTTTGACCGGAGTCTTGTCAATGGAGCTCTTCCTTACAACCCAGAGTAGGAGAGTGAATGCACCACACCACACTTTCTCAAACCAAAATTAAATACCCAAACCCCATGTCCCGCCTGGAGATTTTACTGAAGCTGATCTCACTGTTCTCTTCAACGGAGCATAGGGTTTTCGGGGTCAAACAACCCCTCAAATGTAGGTGGTGCGCTCCATCGTTGAAGGGATGTGCATCCTGAGCGCTCGCCGAAAGTCAAACTTTTACTTGTTCAACGTTGAATATCAAACGGTTAATACTTATTCAACACTGAGTATTGACATTCAAGTGAGGAATAAGTAACTAACTTCACATCGCCGCTTTTACAAAAATTGGTCCTTCCTTCTGGATGTCCGTCGGTATCAACGATGACGTCTCCCCCCACAGTAAATAAAAAAGAAGTTGAGTCAATGATGGTGCCAGTGCCTCTGATGGACCAGTTGATGGCTGGAGAGACCAAACCTAAGAGGCGCACCGCTTTCCGCAGGTGGGACAGGGGATACTGTCGTCGGGGACAGGGGACCATGACTCTGGCACTCGTGCCTCCAGCGGCGACGCTCCTCACAGTCATAAATGCAGTTGATCCCAAAGGTCTGCTGCAAGCACTGGATGTGGAAGGACGACAAGTATAGGGTCCAGGCCTCGCAGTCATACAGTAGAGTGGACAAGCAGACGGCTCTGTATACGGCGACATTGGTGGAGATAGTGAGGTCGCAGTTGAAAAACACATGATGAGCCAGGCGGCCAAAGGCACTGGAAGCCCGTCTGATCCTGTTCTGCACCTCGTCTGTGATACGGCTGGACGACGGCAGGATGCTGCCAAGGTAGACGAAGCTGTTTACCTGGCTGAGGTCCCCAGTGCCGACTGCAAACTGTACTCTGATGCCTCGGCTACCTGGACACCTGTGGGCACGACTTGTCGAAGAACCTCTGTCTTCTGGGCATTGGTGACCAGCCCAGAGCGGTAATGGTAGAGAGAGCTCTCCACAGGCCGTCCAGTGTGTGGCTGACGAAAGTTGTGCCGTCTGCGTATTGCATTTTGGAGATAGTTTCAAGTCTTACTGCTGGCCTGGAGCCGCAGCATGCTACCATCCAGCCGGTAGCGGAGAGTGACTCCATCATCCAGGCAGAGTTGCCCCTGGGAGCGAAGGAAGACGGCCGCGAGGTAGATGTTGAAGAGCACTGGCGCAAGAACATACCCATACCTGGACCTCAAAAGATTCCGACTCAAGGCCGCGACCAGCATACATGCAAGCATACCAGTATGGAACTTCTGTTGACATTTTCGAAGGCCTTTGAGAGGTATACGAAGGCGATATAGAGATCACGATGCTTCTCCCTACCTTCTACTGGAGAAGGCGGGCAACGAAGATCATGTCCGTGGTGCTCATGTTCTTCCAAAAGCCACATTGAGACTCTGGGAATGCAATATTGAGAATAGAAGCGAGGACACAGTGCAGCACCACCCTGGCTAGAACCTTCCCGGCCACCGACAGGATCGAAATGCCACGGTAGTTTCCACAGATGGACTTATCTCCTTTCTTCTTGTAGACGGTGACGACGTTGACATCCTTTCACTGGTGAGGAAGAGCCTCAGCCGCCCAGATATCACTGATGAACTGGTGGAGACGCCAAAGGAGCTTAGACCACTATATTTCAAGAACTCTCTAGGGATCCCATCCTGCCCTACAACTTTGTTCTTCAGGCTCCTGACTGCCCGCTGGATCTCGGAGAAGGTCGGTGGATTATGCAGCTCAACAATGGGTGGAAGCGTGGGTAGGCGGTGGCACGGCTCAGGAGCTCACTAAGGTACTCAGCCCAGCGGGTGAGAAGTCTATGCCGGTCCTTCATGGGGGTGGAGCCATCAGCAGACCAAACCGGGACAATAGAGCTTCTGATTGGGCCGTAGATGGACTTGACGGCATCGAAGAACCCGTGGAGGTCGTGGTCAGCGAACTGAGCTCGAAGAGCAATAGGTGACGGGTTATTGATGGCGGCTGTGTGGGCTGCGTTCTTCCTTTCCATGAGGTCATGAATCTCCATATTTCCAAGGATGGATTTTTGCCGGAGATGTTAATTAATTTTGGATTTTTGCCCTGCCCAACGTGTATTATAACGTTGTATACTCGGTGTTTGCCCCCCCCATTAATCTCCATATTGTTGCCATCAAAATAGTCCAGGTGACATCTGGTGGTGTGCCCTAGTGCAACAACAGCGATATCTTTGATTGCAGTGGAGATGGTGTTCCACTCTCGAGTGCGTGTTGCACTGGTTCAGTTCAGTTTTATTGTCCAACTATTCAAACATACATGTAGGTGGAAATTTGCTTTGCTCGCATTTCATGTAGGTGGAAATTTCCTTTGCTCGCATTTCAATAATCACAAAACTGCACAAACATCTGTAAAATTACATTATTAATGTATCACCAGCAGTAATTAAACAGGAAGAACCTTTCCAGGATAAGGGCCGTCTGTAAGAGACCTCCAGAGAGCTCTGTCCTGTGCCCTTTCCTCAAGTTGTCTCCAGGTGATGCCAATCTGCCTGGAGGTTTTTCGTGGCCAGCCTCTTTTTCTTTTTCACTGGGAGTTCCAAGTGAGCGCCTGTGGCGTTGTCTGCTGCAATCTGGCTTACCTTTCCACCCTGGTACATGGTCTTATCGTTCCAGGTTCCAGAAGTGGTGCACCTGGTCAAATAAAAGAGGATCCATCCTGTGGCCTCTGATATCCTGCTTTCAACGCAAGACTTCATACGTCCTCTGAAAGAGAAACTTTCCTCTGCCAGGAATGAGTTCTCTGTTCCTCTCTCGCGTGACGTTTCTGTAGCTATATACAGGTGGGGTTGCTAACCCCACACTTGGATTTATGGCTTATAGGCTACTCTGAACTTATGAACTTGTGACCTGCTTACTGCTCACGTTTGGAGGCAGTAAAGTTAAAGGCCACTACAAGTTAATTTCAGACAATGGACCGTATCACACATCGCGTGATTTCTAAGTCTTTCGGTGCGAATTACAACTTCAAGCATGTGACCAGTTCCCATGGTTATCCCAAATCAAATGGTAAAGCTTAAATTCAAGCGCTATAAAAATTTTTAAGAACACAATGTGCAAAGCAAAAGCAGATCACAAAAACCTATATCCTGCTTTCATTCAATGCACATGCCACTGGAAGGTTTAAATGCCTCACCAGCCCAACTGCTTATGGGAAAGAGAACACGTACACTTCTCCCCATTAACCCTAAGTTATGACACCGAGAACTCCGACCAATGTAACAAAAAAGCTACAACAGGAGAAACAACAAAAACAGAAAACAAACTCCGACAAAAACCCCCGATCTCCCACCACGTTTCACCCTGGAGACACAATCGTGTAGAGTGCAGAATCCCAGAAATCCTCAAGTATGGACAAAAGCAGTCGTCACTCGGGTATGCAAAGAGCGTGATCATACATTGTGAAATCAGACGGTGTTAAATCAGACAAAATCGCAGACCTCATCAAAACCTAAAGAAACTCACAATATGACGATGACAGCACTGAGGAACAACATCCAAACAATGTTTAGTCAAATGCTCCTGTTGGGAACAACACCCAACATCTGATCCAATGAAACCAACGTTACACGACAAGATATGAAAGGTAAGTCCACCAATCAGACACAGGGATTAAGTAAATTTTAATAGTAATACATGGATAAGCATCATCATAATGAAAGAAACAATAAAAATAAATAAACCAAAGTGGGAAACTGACATGAAATGCTTCAGATCCGTCAGAATGAGAACATAATACTATTTTACTAGAGCTTGCCTATTTTTAGCTGTTTCAGCATTCTTGCCTAAACAGCCCTTGTTTTCGTTAATTTTTTTCTCTCCCCCCTCTTTTTCCTTCAGACTTTCTCCAGCCAATCGACTTTGGTACCATAATAAATCTGATCACTTCAACCTCGGCACAATGTTAAAACATCATTCAAGGACGGTCCTAGAAGAAATTTGGCTTGATGACGTCATCAATTTTTAAAAAAAAATGATTTTTGAATATTTAATTGTTTTATATTGACTTTGTACATAGATTTGAGGCACCATTTTCGTCACTTAGCAATCTCAGATTGTCGTCAAAGTTACAATAAGGAACTACCCTAAGACTAAGAAGATATTAAAATAATGTCATCATGATGTCGTCATCTCGTGATTTAATTCTGAATTTGAATATTAATTTTTTTCCATAGTTTTTGTAGGCCTACACGTTTTTCTACTACGCAATATTATCGATCTTAATGAGAGTAGTCCTGAACTACGGATTAGGATCACTATGAGAGCGAAGAAAAGTCATTTTTTTCGTCTTCGTTCGATTACAAATATACCCAAGAGTCCAAATATCAAATGATATTTCATAGTTTTGTTTTCGATATAAACGCAAATCACGTAACATGACTTTTAAGCTGCAGTTTTTCTTAGGTGTTGCATAGGCTGCATAGGTTTTGTGCACGTTTTTCTGAAGTCAAAGACTGGTGCATTCACACATCTGAGTGACTTCATTTTGGGAGCATACATAGTCCATCAACTCGTGGGCCTGTCAAAATAAATTTGTCACGGTGACGTCATCACAGGTCACGTGACACGAGATTAAAGTCGTCTAAAAACCTCTGGAGAAGGACTTCGTTTTTTACTTTGCACTTTTATCGATCATCTCAGTAGTTCGCCTGGGATGTTCTGTGAAAATTTCAGACAAATCAGAGGAAACCTTCTATTACAATTATTATAAAGCTGAAAATGAAAAATCAGAAACAGCTCCGTGTTTGTCCACAAACACATCTCGTCATTTGTATGTTTTCAGCTCGCCTTGAGTAAACGTGTCTAGAATGTTTCTCTTTTTGTTTATAACCCGTGACAGAAATTTTGGACTGACCAACCTTTTCTCTCCACTCCTTTCCACGGTATACATCCCCCTGATGACCACCTAGTTTGTTAGAAGCAACACATCCGGACTGAAGCCTCTGTGTGTAACAGTGTATTATTGTTACAATACAACAGGCATGACATGGTTTTCTGATATGAGACTGTGCCGGCTGTACTTTGTCACACAAAGAGGGGGCCTAACTGGTTGGTCTAAGATAAGAAACATGGAGATGGTCAGATCGATGTTTGCCAATTGAAGAAGGCTCTTCGGGATTTTAAGACTCTTTAGCCGTCCGAGGTGGGTCCTACTAATGTCAGTGTAGCATTTAAGATTTACAGGTGGGCATTTTCTAGTCAGGGACTTGCCGAAGACGGGTAAGTTCTGACCTTCAAAAAGTCCTCTGAAATTCTTCAAAGTCGTAACAGCTCCCAATCAGTTCAGTCTCCCACTTTTCCAATTTGTCACAGCCCCGTCCCGGCAGCACAAACATCTCTGCGTTTAATATCATACATAGGCATCCGTCTGCACTGAGTCTGCGTACTTCCATGCAGTTCACACCACGTGTGATCTTTCCACATTAGATTTTCCTTTTTTTCTTCAGCTCTTCAACTCGGCGTCCTCACGGACGGTGGTGTCTGTGCCCCCTCCGTCCCCAGCGTTGTCTCTTGAATTCATGTTACTGCTATCAAGTTCACCAAGTAAGGTTGTTCCACAATACCGGCAGCCAGTAATTAAGTCGACTCTCACTGGAACTTCTAACCTTAATAACTTTGGTGCAGACGAGGAGCGCAACTCCAGACATCGACGCCATACAAGCGGAATCTTGTAATAGTTGCTTTTGTATATATATGTATATATTTGGCTTAATTTATTTGGCTTACAGGAACAACGACAATATTTTGGAAACATAACAGAAAAATAGGGCTTGATTACGGAATCAAACTTGAATCGATAAGTCGCAAACTATTCACTTTCCCTATATAGTGACAAAGATAAAAATAAATTTACATGCCACTGGAAGACACTCCATCTAACACAACCGAACGAGTTGCTAAACCAGATATCGCTGCAATAAGAATGAAGCCTGATGTTGAATTAGCGGTCTGGTCATTGGGAAAAAAACCAAACGGAAGGCAAAGTGAAAAATAAAACATCGAAATGTGAGAAAATACAGTTGTATCATACGCTTCGCCTATTTCATCAAATGCAAGAACCGAGGCTTATTGTACGGGCGAGCCAGACAAAGAGTCTAGTAAATTACAAAGCAAATCTGCATGTATTTCTACGTTAGGAATCACTATGCATTTTATCTTATTGTTCATCCAATCTCAGATGAAATCAGTCATTTATATTGTTCTATGAGCCGACTGGTATAGAGGGATTTCACATTAGCGCTGTCTGCGCACATCTGCATCGAAACCGAGGCTCTCTGTGTTGAATTTCTTCGCGCCCGCCCGCGGAGTCCACACAGTACATGGAGTATCTGGTTCGTAAGTGTGATGCCACTCCAGGTTAAACCACGCCCACTGCACAAGATACACGACCATCGTAGGTACGTTTGTTCACGGTCAATTGTCGTTATTTTCTTCTTTTGATTTTACGTGTCGAGTCATCCTGAAAGACTCTTCCTCAAAAATTTGCAGCCTGAAAAGTCTGAATTTAACATACCTTTATGTATTTGGTGTCTTAACTCCTTACTTTCAATCGTCTGATCGTATTAAGAATTGAAGCTGACACATTCAGCCTCGTTTTCAAACGCGGAAGTGCGCAGATCGACGCTAAAAGCGTCGTATTGGGATCCCTCTATTCCAAAAAGCAAATGTTTTTTTTCAAATACAAAGCGCTCAAGTATCAGCGTACGACTGCGCTGATGCATCTGTTCGCGAATGGCCTCGTGCTGGGCATGCGCTGTTGGAATACCAAAATGGCTCATTTACCTGGCGGTTTGAACTTCAAATCGCCAATATCACTTACGCCGACAAAGGCCCAGTCATGCCAAAAAGTCAGCCGTTAAGCCGATGAGCACGGTTTATCTTCAATTCCCTACATTCATCTTCCCAGTGCTACGCGGCCATATTTGTTTCTTGTTTAGATATACGTTTTCAGTACAGTAGGCCTCATAATAGACATACGTTTTATCGATCACATTGGTAATTCATACTTTCACTTTTTATGAAATTTAGATAAACATCCATGCAGTTTAACCATTCATTATGTAAAAACTAAATAAAGATTGCTACCGTACGTCAAAAGCACGAGTTAAAATTCGCCTTTATATCAGGCACACTGGAAACAAGAGTTGTTGGGAGCATCCAGTAGAAGCCTGTTTGATGATGTCACATTACGGCTCTGCAATTTAACGACTGATTCATAATTTCGGGGAACGCGGAAGCGCTGCGCTTGCTCGCAATACGGCCGTTTTAGTGCGCCATCAAGAGTTTGCAACACGTTAGCCAATCACAATGCGCGGAATTTGTCGACCCATTGCGCGTTTGGAGAGGGTCGACAAATTTCGCGCGTTCTGATTTGCAAATGCGTTGCAAACTCTTGGTGGCGCACTATTGTGAATCGCTCGTATTAACTGTGAATTAAGAGGTCAGACAGTGAGTTACTTGTAATTTCTTTTACATCGATAATGTTGATCAACACTGGGTCGTATGGACCGTCCCAATTTGAACAGGAGTAAGGTCCTGATGAATTTCAGACGCCGCGGTCATTTGCCGAGAATGATATTTCACTTACTTGTCTCTGATATTGTGCTATAAAATCTCTCATTATGGCCGCAAGGTCAAGAAATTCTGGGGTACCGAGCGAGAGCCGTATCCTGACATCTTCAAATAGCTAGATTTGTCTGCCGCCCTCATCGACGCATTTTATTTTATTTTTTTACTTTGGGCATTCTCGCCGTAAAAGAACTCCCGAAAGACGATTTTTTCCCATAAATGCGAAAGGAAACTGCCATTTTATCATATGAAAATTATGACCGCTTCCCTGTTTGATGACTGTGATATCCATTGTTATGTTAATTTGGTACTACTTTGCATATATCGGTCCTCACTGGCGGCCAGCCCAAGTGTGTAAAAGGAGAAGTGTAAATGATTAAATTTTGTTGGGGGAGCGGGTTAGCGTGGCGGTTCTTTCCTCGCTTTGCACCAATGAGGCCCGGGTTCGAGTCCCAGCCTGGCCCAAGCTTTAAGTGCATTTGGTTTCCAGTCCATACTCGCTCTCGCAGGTTGTCTCCGGGTACTCCGGTTTCCTCCTGCCTCTAAAACTGGACCTTCTTCCTAACTCCGTAATGTGATGCTGATTAATAAAGTGTATGAATAAACGTACAGTTATTGGTGCAAATAGCCCGAGTTGCTGAAAGCGCCATTAAATCAAAACAACATTAAATTTTGTTGAGTTTAGTTCCACTTATCAGACTACAGCGTAGGTTTCTGAGTTCCTTTCTTTCAGTTTGAGTTGTGCTCATTCCTTTCTATTGAGTTCGAACATCCGATACAATAATGACATTTTTCCATAAGAGCAATGTGATTGATCTGTACGTGTTTTTTTTTTTCATTTAATGCTGTGCATGGGAGCTGGCCAAGTTCAAGGCAGGGAAAGTGTTGTTGAATGCACGTGCTTACTGCATTGTGGATCAACCACAACCAGAGTTTCCAGGTTGGAAGTCCGGTGAATGTGTGCCCCCTTTCTGGTGTCTGACATTCTTGTAGAAAAGAAGCCTGGTATCGATAGTTCACGCAACAGTGTGTATGTAGAAGGTGCGTGAACATTGGTTTACGACATACATATTATGTATACTCAACCGTACGCTTTGCAAAACGTTACGTCCATGCAGTGCATCTGAACCCCCGTGTAATGATAGTTCACTCCGCGCATGCGCAGTACTTTGGTCCGACTTTAGTTGGCAAAGTATATCATCTCTTCGCTTTTAAAAACTTTTTCTTCGATTTCTTTTCGTGCACTTCGGATTCAACATTGTTCCTGCCCGAGCATCATGAAGCAAGTCATGGCGAGTTCTTCCACAGCACGTTATAGATTTTCCCTTTTTCTTGATGTGAAATCAAATCCGCTTTGCCTCTTCAGACTAATGAGGCCCCCTTCCTGATTACCCCCAGAACTCTGGGGTTAGCCATCCACTCCCACAAACGAGCGGAGCGGACGTCGGACCCCACAGTACTGGGGTACTTCTTGATCCTTCGTGCCCTTTTTATTTGAAATGTATCTTTGAGCATCATTGTATCGAAATCCTTTATTGGATCCACCAGCAGTGAGAACACACACATGTCAACTTACAAAAAGGAAAGAATTATTTATGATCGCCATTCGCCAACTGGTCTCTGCCATTTATTCAAAAAATTAATTGAGTCATTTAGCCACTTAAAATTTGGCAGTATGGATTCAACGGAACATCAATTTCACAACAGTAAGTTATCGCAACCAATTAATCCAATACATGTAATTCCTTGGCTACATTGCACACTCAAATCAATGTTTCAGTCAAGTGAATCCAGGAGCTGTTAACCAGTACTCATGAGACCCAGTTCTACACCTAACATTTTATACAGCATAACTTACTAATTTATACAATTCTAAAAGTAAAGAAAATGCTCAGGCATGGCTGACAAGGGCGCGGGATACATCAATGCATGTAGATAAACTTACAACACCCACCAGTATGTACTTTGACAATAGAACTCAAGTTGCATGGTGACAGCCAGAACAGAAATAACAAAAGGGGCAAGTTGTCTGTGCGAGCACCCAGTCGCAAATCTTCAGCATGGTTGGTTGGTGTGTTCATGGCACATATAGTGCATAGGTGCGCTTGTTACGCCATTAACAAAAATGGGCATTCGTAGAAACAAGATAGAGGGCGCAAAGTCATACCAAAGTCGCGAAAATATCCTCCACATGTAAGGGTGGGTCCAGTTTTATACCAAGTGCCTGGTACAGGTACATGTACTTTTCCAAAGTCAAAAATGCAAGATAGTGTCCCTCCTAACAATAAAAAGTATGTAAAGTTATTCTAATGCAAATAAGCCCACTTGGCAGGAGTCATTCCACCCTAACCCACTGGCCATCCATTTCAGGGCCCAAGGCTATTGCATTAATCAGCCGATCGAACAAAGGGGCCTGGCCAACAACAAAAATAGCAAGTGACTGATGAGTTCAATCGATCGATCGATCAATCAATCAATCAATCAATATGACGTTAATTTCCATATTGGTTAAGATCAGGAAAAGTAAACAATAACAGTACAAAATAAATCAAGAAATTGTTATAGAGTAACAAAAACAAGAAATACATAAGTAAAGGGAAAACCAGTATCGGTTTTTTTTCAGAAGCCGGGAGGCTTGTTTTGGAAAGCCCTGGACAAAAGGACTTTACAGAGGACAAACAAAAAGCAAGATAACCAAAAACAACAGCAGCAATAAATTAACTTAAAGGGGAATACCTTATGACGGAAATAAAATGATGCAAAATGACGATAATAAATTTGGTACTTATATTAACAATGACCATAAGGAATTGTGTGGAAAGAAGACGTGAAAATTACAAAAAGAGAGCCAAAAAAAAACACACAACAGTGTGATAAAAAGGCAGAAATACATTAGGAAATAAAACTAAGCTATGTATTGGGAAACAAAAAAAAAATTTGAGAGGCCTTGAATCGACCCGAAGACAACTCTGTTTTCAAAGCCTCGTCAAGACCCTTCCACAAACATGGCCACAGAAATCAAGTGTTTTAAGAGTGTATGCTGTGCGGGTGAAAGGAACGTAAAGATTGTTAAGAGACCGAGTGCTGTGCCCATGAGTATTGTGACTGCAGAAAAGTAATATGAAAAGATAGAAGGAAGAAGTTTGTTAATTAATAAAGAACTTATACATGAAAATGCCGATGTGAAATTTGTGAATGTCATTTAGAGTTACATGTAATGTGTGGAGTCTAGAAAAGAGAGGTGCCCTATGGTCCCGAGGGTGTGAAAGTGTGCAAATTCTAATGGCTCGCTTCTAGAGTGTAATCAAAGGAATCAGTTGATCGTAAGTGTCAGAGTAAGGCCACGCTTTCCTTGTTTTATGACCATTGTTCTCCACAGTATAAATAAATGTGTTTTCTTTCCCGTTTAGTTTGTCCAACCCTTTCGTTCTTATCCATGAGTTTCTTTACAACAGGCTAAATCTTGCAAGCCGAGGTTGACTGATCATAACAATACAGCTTCCTGCCACACAATGCCTGGGAGAGCGTCTTCACCACACACCAACACACACATACCTGTTTTATATACAAAGTGTGGACTTTCCTTCGTTCTCCTGTGGTCGAGGAAACTTGAGGAAAATGTGTGTATGTTTAAATGAGAATGGAAATGATGTCAAGTTTGATTGAGGGGATGGAAATGAGATGCAAAGGGTGGTAAAGGTTATGAGAATTGGCGGGAAATGAGAGAGTGTCTCCCTGAATTCCATCTGTGCAGATGTGTTGTCACTTGGCTCTGCTGCAGTGATATGATTTTTCTTTTCTAGGGCAATTCAGGCGCTAAGATTGTAATAACAAGCAGTCTGGCTTGTAGTAGGCAGTGCAGCTTGCTAATAAGTAGAATTTCTAGAGTGGCTACCGGGCAATTTTCTGCTTGATGTTTGTTTTCAACCTGGCTTGAGGGAGACGAGTCAACAATGTTGATCAGTAACCACGGCCTGCTCCGATGTTGAGATGAGACGAGAGTCATAGAGAGGGTCAAGAAAGCTGAGAGCCGTCTAGTGACCGTCCGCCATATACATGTATGTTCTTCCAGAGACTGTAGGCTGGAGCAGCATTTTAAGCTGATGGGATGTGAGAAGTGCCCAAAGACATCAAAGACTTCATTCACGGCTGATTGCATGAACTCTGAACAGTAGATATGTATTTGTGTCTGGCATCACTCGTAGAAGTGAAGATTTTGTTAATTTTATAATGAGATTGGAATTATCGTATGAATAAGAATCGGACGTCCTAGGTGTAGGTGTAGTGGCAAAAGCAACCGTTGGATAGTAATTAATTTATCGTAACTTTTGGAGTGACCTCTGACTTGTGATATGCCATTATTGGCTTCGATTGTTCCTTGAGGTATTGCTGTTGGAAGAAATATTTTTAATTTAATAAAATTGATTTGAGAAGTGAAAAGTGAACCTGTGGACTTTATTTCCTCACGATTGTCATTGAGCACTGTTACTGTTAGAAAAAGGCACTAGTTCTGACAGTAAGTAGAGGATTTCCGGACAAAATTGCTATAGTTCAGATAGGGAAGAATTAGGGTATTACAAAGAGAAAACAGGGTAAATGGAGGTAGAAAAGCACAAAATTAAGTCAGAACACCTATATTTTTAAAGATGGCCGAAATGTGGTCAACTCCGGGTGAAATTGTCGTTTATGATGATGCCAAGGAATTTCGTCGACCGGATCCGGGTAACGAATGTGTTGTCAATATCAATAGGAAAAGTGTGAAGATTGGGATTATTAGATTTACTGAAAAGAATACATTTAGTTTTCCAGGAGTGAGGGACAGCTTGTTGGACGTGAACCAGGAGGAGACTTGAATAAGCTCAGAGTTGAGAATTTGAGTGAGAGACTGGAAAGAAGAATCTGAGTAAATGACAGTAGTATCATCGGCAAATAGGAGAAAAGATAACAAAGAGGAAGAATTGTGTAGGTCATTAATGTAGACTAAGAAGAGAAGAGGACCAAGTATGGAGCCTTGAGAAACACCATGAGTGATAACACCTTGGGCTGATGAGAAATTATTGACGAGAGTATACTGTTGCCTGTCAGCCAGGTAATTAGAGAACCATTTAAGGGCGCATCCTCTGACACCATTAAAGGAAAGTTTGGAAACGAGAATTTCTTGATCAATAGTATCAAAGGCCTTTGATAAGTCCACGAAAATACCAGCAGTACACAGTTTGTTGGACAGAGAAGTAGATATGAGATCAGTAAGGTGGATGAGAGCCATGTCTGTGGAAAACATGGGGCAGAAACCAAATTATTGATTAGACAGAATATTAAACTTTTAAAAGAATTTAAAGAGTCTATTGAACACTAACCTCTCAAGTATCTTAGAGAAAGTAGGCAGAACAGAAATAGGACGATAGTTGCAGATATCATGAGGGTCTCCTTTTTTAAAGACAGGAGTGACTTAGATTTGAGGGAACGATACCGGAAGAAAGAGATAAATTGAAAATATGAGCTAGAGGAGCATAGTTAAATTCATAGTGTATACAGTGCAGTGAAGTACGGGTTTATTGGCATAACAAAGGAATTAAGAACAGACGGCAGTGGTTTTCGTTACAATAAAAATTTTTCCTTTCCCGTGTATGCACTGATGCAGAGCACAAGCCATCAAGTGCTGGCCCAAAGACTTCTGTGCGAGAGTCTGCCTGTGTGGTGAGTCAAAGTCAGTATATGTATAATGAAAATGCTTCTTCCGAGGAAAATGGAAGTGACTTTTTTGGAAATGCATCAATAACAATTTATCTATTTCATTTTAGAGTGTCTCTTGACGGAAGGACGGCGGCAGTCACTGCCTCAGGAGGACCACCTATGGACGTCTAGGGCCCTCTTCAATTCATCAAAGAGGAGGACACCAGAGATTGATTACAACCGAATGACTGTCTCTGGTTCGATTCTCCTGAGCCTCGTCCCATCCATGGCCAGCTGCCCAAGGCTGCCGAGTTCTTCAGGCACCACCCCCTCCACTGGATGGCACGGAAGTTGTGGTATCTGCGGCTGACCTGTCCAACTCCACTTGGCAGGTATGTACCTGCAGGTACATCAGATTTTGGATATCGACGGATGCGTCAACCTGGCAGCTGAGTACCTGGAGTGCTGTCACTGCAAGAAAAAGTCATCAGTTGGAGCCAGGCCGTCCTAGGGCAGCTGGACATTGGGCACTGAATGCAGTTTCCTGCCATCTTGACATACAGGGTGGTGTGACATCAAGGTGATGCATGCCTCAGGTCCCGAGGGCTGGGCAACAGCCCCTAACAGCTGCGGAGGAAATTGCACAAACAGCACAGTGAAGCCTGGCTCTAGAGAACAGCCCACTTCCTGTCCCAGTGCCACAAGTTTATCAAGGCTAGCAACCATGGCCTTATCCCCCCCCCCCAATTGATATCCCCCATGACACCCATCCCAATTACAGTTGGTCTATGTCAGTGATCTCCTGCAGTGCATCGACGAGACCAAGGCAGCCATCACGTCTACTTTTGGCCGGGTGCTCAAAGCTGACTCCACCAAGAAGATGATAACATCCTACATTTAAAAAACAAAATAGTTTGCTAATACATACGTAACCCTGCAATTGTTTCTTATCAGTTTCGTATCATTTTGCGAATGCCCTAAATAGCAAGTTTTGCAAATGTGCTAATGGCCACAAAGACAGAAAATGAATTGAGTTTGTTTTGTTTGTTCTTGTCGTTTGTATCCCTCTTTTTGAGGTTTACTTTCTCATTAAATATTCAATACAGGTTGCAAGGAAACTTGCCAGCCACTCCCTTGGTACCGCAGCATGGGCTACCAACGTTGGCAATGAGCACGGCCAAGTCCTGATGAGCGTCTTGACAGCTGCAGAAGGCCAAGGTCTACACAAGGATGCTGGTGTGCCCCCTCCTGAGCTACTATTATCTAGACAGACTGCAGAAGTACCAGGTGAGGCAGACATGAAATTTGGTCAAATTCAACAGCTTCTTTTTCTATCTTATGAACTAAATTTCCACAAAAATTCATGCAAAATATGAAACCAACTTATGGACTTATTTTCCTAAAAAGGAAAACCAGACTCTTCAGTGGCTCTCCCAATCTGCAAGTTTGTCTTGACATCTGGCACTTCATGAGGAGATTTGCCTCTTCCTGTACAACGGAGTGTCATCAGCTTTACCCATTCTTCCTGAAGCGACTTTTAGCAAGCATCTTCTCATGGAGTGCAGAATATGTCAATCGTCTGAGAGAGGCAAAGATGAATTAGCTGATGGCCCAGAACATCAGCAGGCCCTCAGATGAAAATGTGACAAACAGCATGGGCATGAGAGCCCTGACCCGCTACTGCAGACGGACAACCCAAGGTGTAGAGGAGACTACTAGCCTCATCAAGGAGCTCATCAATACCTTGGATGGCCAGCAGGGGGGCAAAATCATGGGCACTCCTCTGTTCGACTCAACCCGTATCTGGGATGTCTGGGAGTTCCAGAAAAAGCACATCTTCTGCATCCAGGACCCACCTGGGGTGCAATTCTACACCAAGACATGGGAGGCCTAACGACGTGCTTGCAGGTGGACATCGTTGGAGTCTTTTCACAACCACTTCAAGCAATTCATTCCCACTAAGACTCAACTTCTTTGAAATGCCACAACTGTAGACAGTCATCCTAGGTTTTGAATTGACACATACACACAGACACAAAGATCTGATCAATGTTTTGACTTAAATCTGCAGGGACCACGGCCAATGACGTCCACTTCCAGGCACACCTGATGGATGGACTGGTTCGCTGGAATGCAGACCGTGCTTCAGAAGCCATTGCCGCTGATGCCCCCGAATACCGGGTTTACTGCGGCTACCTGCAGTACACTGTTGACTTGCTGGGACAGCATGTGCTCAGCGAACCCATCAACCCCACCCTCAGCGTTCCCCAGAAGTACACTGGTATGAAATAACATTTTCAGCTTTTTTGAAAACTATTTTGCAAACGAAAGTAATGGCAGATTCTTGTGTTTTCTTGCATTCTCTATGCGCAGTCTAAATTAGCAGTGCTAAAAATAATCCATTTCTTTCTTTTTGTCTGGACTTGGAAGAGCTCATTGGGGTCGAGTACTTCTATGACCAGACAAATGTGGTGCTTGGAGAGTACTACCCTGATGACACAGAGGGTGACAAGGTTGATGGTGACGACGAGGCAGGTTTGGACCCCAACATCCCTCCGCTGGATGAGGCAGGTGGAGCCACCCAAAAAAATGGTACCACCAACAGCAAGCACATGTATCATTTTTTTCTCTTTGTTCATGAACACATTGTGAAAGAATCTCATTATAGCTTCTTTTTCTATCTTGTGACCTAAATTTCCACAAAAATTCATGGAAAATGTGAAACCGACTTATTGACTTATTTTCCTAAAAAGGACAACCAGACTCTTCAGTGGCTCTACCAATCTGCAAGTTTGTCTTGACATCTGGCACTTCACGAGGAGATTTGCCTCTTCCTGTACGTCGGCGTGTCATCAGCTTTACCCGTTCTTCCTGCAGCGACTTTTAGCATGCATCTTCTTATGGAGTGCAGAATATGTCAACCGTCTGAGAGAGGCAAAGACAAATTAGCTGATGGCCCAGAACATCAGCAGGCCCTCAGATGAAGACTTGACTAACAGCATGTGCATGAGAGCCCTGGCCCGCTACTGCAGACGGACAACCCGTGGTGTAGAGGAGACTACTAGCCTCATCAAGGAGCTCATCAATACCTTGGATGGCCAGCAGGGGGGCAAAATCATGGGCACTCCTCTGTTCGACTCAACCCGTATCTGGGATGTCTGGGAGTTCCAGAAAAAGCACATCTTCTGCATCCAGGACCCACCTGGGGTGCAATTCTACACCAAGACATGGGAGGCCTACCGACGTGCTTGCAGGTGGACATCGTTGGAGTCTTTTCACAACCACTTCAAGCAATTCATTCCCACTAAGACTCAACTTCTTTGAAATGCCACAACTGTAGACAGTCATCCTAGGTTTTGAATTGACACATACACACAGACACAAAGATCTGATCAATGTTTTGACTTAAATCTGCAGGGACCACGGCCAATGACGTCCACTTCCAGGCACACCTGATGGATGGACTGGTTCGCTGGAATGCAGACCGTGCTTCAGAAGCCATTGCCGCTGATGCCCCCGAATACCGGGTTTACTGCGGCTACCTGCAGTACACTGTTGACTTGCTGGGACAGCATGTGCTCAGCGAACCCATCAACCCCACCCTCAGCGTTCCCCAGAAGTACACTGATATGAAATAACATTTTCAGCTTTTTTGAAAACTATTTTGCTAACGAAAGTAATGGCAGATTCTTGTGTTTTCTTGCATTCTCTATGCGCAGTCTAAATTAGCAGTGCTAAAAATAATCCACTTCTTTCTTCTTTCTGCCGATGTGAAATTTGTTGATGTCAGTTAGAGTTACATGTAATGTGTGGAGTCTAGAAAAGAGAGGTGCAGTATGGTCCCGAGGGTGTGAAAGTGTGCAAATTCTAATGGCTCGCTTCTAGAGTGTGATCAAAGGAAGCACTTGATTGTAAGTAGAGGATGCCCAGACAATAATGCAATAGTTACGATAGGGAAGAATAAGGGTATTTTAAAGAGAAAACAGGGTAAATGGAGGTAGAAAAGCACAAAGTTTAGTCAGAACACTTATATTTTTAGAGATAGCCTTGGAAACAGGCGAAATGTGGTCAACTCCGGGTAGGTTTGTCGTTTATGATGATGCCAAGGAATTTCGTCGACCGGATCCGGGTAACGAATGTGTTGTCAATATCAATAGGAAAAGTGTGAAGATTGGGATTATTAGATTTACTGAAAAGAATACATTTAGTTTTCCAGGAGTGAGGGACAGCTTGTTGGACGTGAACCAGGAGGAGACTTGAATGAGCTCAGAGTTGAGAATTTGAGTGAGAGACTGGAAAGAAGAATCTGAGTAAATGACAGTAGTATCATCGGCAAATAGGAGAAAAGATAACAAAGAGGAAGAATTGTGTAGGTCATTAATGTAGACTAAGAAGAGAAGAGGACAAAGTATGGAGCCTTGAGAAACACCATGAGTGATAACACCTTGGGCTGATGAGAAATTATTGACGAGAGTATACTGTTGCCTGTCAGCCAGGTAATTAGAGAACCATTTAAGGGCGCATCCTCTGACACAACTGAAGGAAAGTTTGGAAACGAGAATTTCTTGATCAGTAGTATCAAAGGCCTTTGAATAAGTCCACGAAAACACCAGCAGTACACAGTTTGTTGGACAGAGAAGTAGACATGAGATCAGTAAGGTGGATGAGAGCCATGTCTGTGGAAAACATGGGGCAGAAACCAAATTATTGATTAGATAGAATATGAAACGTATAAAAGAATTTAAAGAGTCTATTGAACACTAACCTCTCAAGTATCTTAGAGAAAGTAGGCAGAACAGAAATAGGACGATAGTTGCAGATATCATGAGGGTCTCCTTTTTTAAAGACAGGAGTGACTTAGATTTGAGGGAATGATACCGGAAGAGATAAATTGAAAATATGAGCTAGAGGAGCGGAGTTAAATTTATAGTGTATACAGTGTAGTGAGGTACGGGTTAATTGGCATAACAAAGGAATTAAGAACAGACGGCAGTGGTTTTCGTTGCAATACAATTGTTCCTTTCCCGTGTATGCACTGATGTAGAGCACAAGCCATCAAGTGCTGGCCCAACAACTTCTGTGCGAGAGTCTGGCGGTGTGGTGAGTCAAGGTCAGTATATGTATAATGAAAATGCTTCTTCCCAGGAAAACGGAAGTGACTTTTTTTGGAAATACATCAATAACAATTTATCTATTTCATGTTAGAGTGTCTCTTGACGGAAGGACGGCGGCAGTCACTGCCTCAGGAGGACCACCTATGGACGTCTAGGGCCCTCTTCAATTCATCAAAGAGGAGGACACCAGAGATTGATTACAACCGAATGACTGTCTCTGGTTCGATTCTCCTGAGCCTCGTCCCATCCATGGCCAGCTGCCCAAGGCTGCCGAGTTCTTCAGGCACCACCCCCTCCACTGGATGGCACGGAAGTTGTGGTATCTGCGGCTGACCTGTCCAACTCCACTTGGCAGGTATGTACCTGCAGGTACATCAGATTTTGGATATCGACGGATGCGTCAACCTGGCAGCTGAGTACCTGGAGTGCTGTCACTGCAAGAACAAGTCATCAGTTGGAGCCAGGCTGTCCTAGGGCAGCTGGACATTGGGCACTGAGTGCAGTTTCCTGCCATCTTGACATATAGGGTGGTGTGACATCAAGGTGGTACGTGCCTCAGGTCCCAAGGGCTGGGCAACAGCCCCTAACAGCTGCGGAGGAAATTGCACAAACAGCACAGTGAAGCCTGGCTCTAGAGAACAGCCCACTTCCTGTCCCAGTGCCACAAGTTTATCAAGGCTAGCAACCATGGCCTTATCCCCCCCCCCCCAATTGATACAACCCATGACACCCATCCCAATTACAGTTGGTCTATGTCAGTGATCTCCTGCAGTGCATCGACGAGACCAAGGCAGCCATCACGTCTACTTTTGGCCGGGTGCTCAAAGCTGACTTCACCAAGAAGATGATAACATCCTACATTTAAAAAACAAAATAGTTTGCTAATACATACGTAACCCTGCAATTGTTTCTTATCAGTTTGGTATCATTTTGCGAATGCCCTAAATAGCAAGTTTTGCAAATGTGCTAATGGCCACAAAGACAGAAAATGAATTGAGTTTGTTTTGTTTGTTCTTGTCGTTTGTATCCCTCGTTTTGAGGTTTACTTTCTCGTTAAATATTCAATACAGGTTGCAAGGAAACTTGCCAGCCACTCCCTTGGTACCGCAGCATGGGCTACCAACGTTGGCAATGAGCACGGCCAAGTCCTGATGAGCGTCTTGACAGCTGCAGAAGGCCAAGGTCTACACAAGGATGCTGGTGTGCCCCCTCCTGAGCTACTATTATCTAGACAGACTGCAGAAGTACCAGGTGAGGCAGACATGAAATTTGGTCAAATTCAACAGCTTCTTTTTCTATCTTATGAACTAAATTTCCACAAAAATTCATGCAAAATATGAAACCAACTTATGGACTTATTTTCCTAAAAAGGAAAACCAGACTCTTCAGTGGCTCTCCCAATCTGCAAGTTTGTCTTGACATCTGGCACTTCATGAGGAGATTTGCCTCTTCCTGTACAACGGAGTGTCATCAACTTTACCCATTCTTCCTGAAGCGACTTTTAGCAAGCATCTTCTCATGGAGTGCAGAATATGTCAATCGTCTGAGAGACGCAAAGATGAATTAGCTGATGGCCCAGAACATCAGCAGGCCCTCAGATGAAAATGTGACAAACAGCATGGGCATGAGAGCCCTGACCCGCTACTGCAGACGGACAACCCAAGGTGTAGAGGAGACTACTAGCCTCATCAAGGAGCTCATCACTACCTTGGATGGCCAGCAGGGGGGCAAAATCATGGGCACTCCTCTGTTCAACTCAACCCGTATCTGGGATGTTTGGGAGTCCCAGAAAAAGCACATCTTCTGCATCCAGGACCCACCTGGGGTGCAACTCTACACCAAGACATGGGAGGCCTACCGACGTGCTTGCAGGTGGACATCGTTGGAGTCTTTTCACAACCACTTCAAGCAATTCATTCCCACTAAGACTCAACTTCTTTGAAATGCCACAACTGTAGACAGTCATCCTAGGTTTTGAATTGACACATACACACAGACACAATGATCTGATCAATGTTTTGACTTAAATCTGCAGGGACCACGGCCAATGACGTCCACTTCCAGGCACACCTGATGGATGGACTGGTTCGCTGGAATGCAGACCGTGCTTCAGAAGCCATTGCCGCTGATGCCCCCGAATACCGGGTTTACTGCGGCTACCTGCAGTACACTGTTGACTTGCTGGGACAGCATGTGCTCAGCGAACCCATCAACCCCACCCTCAGCATTCCCCAGAAGTACACTGGTATGAAATAACATTTTCAGCTTTTTTGAAAACTATTTTGCTAACGAAAGTAATGGCAGATTCTTGTGTTTTCTTGCATTCTCTATGCGCAGTCTAAATTAGCAGTGCTAAAAATAATCCATTTCTTTCTTTTTGTCTGGACTTGGAAGAGCTCATTGGGGTCGAGTACTTCTATGACCAGACAAATGTGGTGCTTGGAGAGTACTACCCTGATGACACAGAGGGTGACAAGGTTGATGGTGACGACGAGGCAGGTTTGGACCCCAACATCCCTCCGCTGGATGAGGCAGGTGGAGCCACCCAAAAAAATGGTACCACCAACAGCAAGCACATGTGTCATTTTTTTCTCTTTGTTCATGAACACATTGTGAAAGAATCTCATTATAGCTTCTTTTTCTATCTTGTGACCTAAATTTCCACAAAAATTCATGGAAAATGTGAAACCGACTTATTGACTTATTTTCCTAAAAAGGACAACCAGACTCTTCAGTGGCTCTCATAATCTGCAAGTTTGTCTTGACATCTGGCACTTCATGAGGAGATTTGCCTCTTCCTGTACAACGGAGTGTCATCAACTTTACCCATTCTTCCTGAAGCGACTTTTAGCAAGCATCTTCTCATGGAGTGCAGAATATGTCAATCGTCTGAGAGAGGCAAAGATGAATTAGCTGATGGCCCAGAACATCAGCAGGCCCTCAGATGAAAACGTGACAAACAGCATGGGCATGAGAGCCCTGACCCGCTACTGCAGACGGACAACCCGTAGGGTTTGGAGTAGACTACTAGCCTCATCAAGGAGCTCAAAGGACAACCAGACTCTTCAGTGGCTCTCCTAATCTGCAAGTTTGTCGTAACATCTGGCACTTCACGAGGAGATTTGCCTCTTCCTGTACGACGGCGTGTCATCAGCTTTACCCGTTCTTCCTGCAGCGACTTTCAGCATGCATCTATCTTCTTATTGAGTGCAGAATATGTCAACCGTCTGAGAGAGGCAAAGATGAATTAGCTGATGGCCCAGAACATCAGCAGGCCCTCAGATGAAGACGTGACTAACAGCATGGGCATGAGAGCCCTGACCCGCTACTGCAGACGGACAACCCGTGGTGTAGAGGAGACTACTAGCCTCATCAAGGAGCTCATCAATACCTTGGATGGCCAGCAGGGGGGCAAAATCATGGGCACTCCTCTGTTCGACTCATCCCGTATCTGGGATGTCTGGGAGTCCCAGAAAAAGCACATCTTCTGCATCCAGGACCCACCTGGGGTGCAATTCTACACCAAGACATGGGAGGCCTACCGACGTGCTTGCAGGTGGACATCGTTGGAGTCTTTTCACAACCAATTCAAGCAATTCATTCCCACTAAGACTCAACTTCTTTGAAATGCCACAACTGTAGACAGTCATCCTAGGTTTTGAATTGACACATACACACAGACACAAAGATCTGATCAATGTTTTGACTTAAATCTGCAGGGACCACGGCCAATGACGTCCACTTCCAGGCACACCTGATGGATGGACTGGTTCGCTGGAATGCAGACCGTGCTTCAGAAGCCATTGCCGCTGATGCCCCCGAATACCGGGTTTACTGCGGCTACCTGCAGTACACTGTTGACTTGCTGGGACAGCATGTGCTCAGCGAACCCATCAACCCCACCCTCAGCGTTCCCCAGAAGTACACTGGTATGAAATAACATTTTCAGCTTTTTTGAAAACTATTTTGCTAACGAAAGTAATGGCAGATTCTTGTGTTTTCTTGCATTCTCTATGCGCAGTCTAAATTAGCAGTGCTAAAAATAATCCACTTCTTTCTTCTTTCTGCCGATGTGAAATTTGTTGATGTCAGTTAGAGTTACATGTAATGTGTGGAGTCTAGAAAAGAGAGGTGCAGTATGGTCCCGAGGGTGTGAAAGTGTGCAAATTCTAATGGCTCGCTTCTAGAGTGTGATCAAAGGAAGCACTTGATTGTAAGTAGAGGATGCCCAGACAATAATGCAATAGTTACGATAGGGAAGAATAAGGGTATTTTAAAGAGAAAACAGGGTAAATGGAGGTAGAAAAGCACAAAGTTTAGTCAGAACACTTATATTTTTAGAGATAGCCTTGGAAACAGGCGAAATGTGGTCAACTCCGGGTAGGTTTGTCGTTTATGATGATGCCAAGGAATTTCGTCGACCGGATCCGGGTAACGAATGTGTTGTCAATATCAATAGGAAAAGTGTGAAGATTGGGATTATTAGATTTACTGAAAAGAATACATTTAGTTTTCCAGGAGTGAGGGACAGCTTGTTGGACGTGAACCAGGAGGAGACTTGAATGAGCTCAGAGTTGAGAATTTGAGTGAGAGACTGGAAAGAAGAATCTGAGTAAATGACAGTAGTATCATCGGCAAATAGGAGAAAAGATAACAAAGAGGAAGAATTGTGTAGGTCATTAATGTAGACTAAGAAGAGAAGAGGACAAAGTATGGAGCCTTGAGAAACACCATGAGTGATAACACCTTGGGCTGATGAGAAATTATTGACGAGAGTATACTGTTGCCTGTCAGCCAGGTAATTAGAGAACCATTTAAGGGCGCATCCTCTGACACAACTGAAGGAAAGTTTGGAAACGAGAATTTCTTGATCAGTAGTATCAAAGGCCTTTGAATAAGTCCACGAAAACACCAGCAGTACACAGTTTGTTGGACAGAGAAGTAGACATGAGATCAGTAAGGTGGATGAGAGCCATGTCTGTGGAAAACATGGGGCAGAAACCAAATTATTGATTAGATAGAATATGAAACTTTTAAAAGAATTTAAAGAGTCCATTGAACACTAACCTCTCAAGTATCTTAGAGAAAGTAGGCAGAACAGAAATAGGACGATAGTTGCAGGTATCATGAGGGTCTCCTTTTTTAAAGACAGGAGTGACTTAGATTTGAGGGAATGATACCGGAAGAAAGAGATATATTGAAAATATGAGCTAGAGGAGCATAGTTAAATTCATAGTGTATACAGTGTAGTGAAGTACGGGTTTATTGGCATAACAAAGGAATTAAGAACAGACGGCAGTGGTTTTCGTTACAATAAAATTTTTCCTTTCCCGTGTATGCACTGATGCAGAGCACAAGCCATCAAGTGCTGGCCCAAAGACTTCTGTGCGAGAGTCTGCCTGTGTGGTGAGTCAAAGTCAGTATATGTATAATGAAAATGCTTCTTCCGAGGAAAATGGAAGTGACTTTTTTGGAAATGCATCAATAACAATTTATCTATTTCATTTTAGAGTGTCTCTTGACGGAAGGACGGCGGCAGTCACTGCCTCAGGAGGACCACCTATGGACGTCTAGGGCCCTCTTCAATTCATCAAAGAGGACACCAGAGATTGATTACAACCGAATGACTGTCTCTGGTTCGATTCTCCTGAGCCTCGTCCCATCCATGGCCAGCTGCCCAAGGCTGCCGAGTTCTTCAGGCACCACCCCCTCCACTGGATGGCACGGAAGTTGTGGTATCTGCGGCTGACCTGTCCAACTCCACTTGGCAGGTATGTACCTGCAGGTACATCAGATTTTGGATATCGACGGATGCGTCAACCTGGCAGCTGAGTACCTGGAGTGCTGTCACTGCAAGAAAAAGTCATCAGTTGGAGCCAGGCTGTCCTAGGGCAGCTGGACATTGGGCACTGAGTGCAGTTTCCTGCCATCTTGACATATAGGGTGGTGTGACATCAAGGTGGTACGTGCCTCAGGTCACAAGGGCTGGGCAACAGCCCCTAACAGCTGCGGAGGAAATTGCACAAACAGCACAGTGAAGCCTGGCTCCAGAGAATAGCCCACTTCCTGTCCCAGTGCCACAAGTTTATCAAGGCTAGCAACCATGGCCTTATCCCCCCCCCCATTTGATACCCCTCATGACACCCATCCCAATTACAGTTGGTCTATGTCAGTGATCTCCTGCAGTGCATCGACGAGACCAAGGCAGCCATCACGTCTACTTTTGGCCGGGTGCTCAAAGCTGACTCCACCAAGAAGATGATATCATCCTACATTTAAAAAACAAAATAGTTTGCTAATACATACGTAACCCTGCAATTGTTTCTTATCAGTTTGGTATCATTTTGCGAATGCCCTAAATAGCAAGTTTTGCAAATGTGCTAATGGCCACAAAGACAGAAAATGAATTGAGTTTGTTTTGTTTGTTCTTGTCGTTGTATCCCTCGTTTTGAGGTTTACTTTCCCGTTAAATATTCAATACAGGTTGCAAGGAAACTTGCCAGCCACTCCCTTGGTACCGCAGCATGGGCTACCAACGTTGGCAATGAGCACGGCCAAGTCCTGATGAGCGTCTTGACAGCTGCAGAAGGCCAAGGTCTACACAAGGATGCTGGTGTGCCCCCTCCTGAGCTACTATTATCTAGACAGACTGCAGCAGTACCAGGTGAGGCAGACATGAAATTTGGTCAAATTCAACAGCTTCTTTTTCTATCTTATGAACTAAATTTCCACAAAAATTCATGCAAAATATGAAACCAACTTATGGACTTATTTTCCTAAAAAGGACAACCAGACTCTTCAGTGGCTCTCCCAATCTGCAAGTTTGTCTTGACATCTGGCACTTCATGAGGAGATTTGCCTCTTCCTGTACAACGGAGTGTCATCAACTTTACCCATTCTTCCTGAAGTGACTTTTAGCATGCATCTTCTCATGGAGTGCAGAATATGTCAATCGTCTGAGAGAGGCAAAGATGAATTAGCTGATGGCCCAGAACATCAGCAGGCCCTCAGATGAAGACGTGACTAACAGCATGGGCATGAGAGCCCTGGCCCGCTACTGCAGACGGACAACCCGTGGTGTAGAGGAGACTACTAGCCTCATCAAGGAGCTCATCACTACCTTGGATGGCCAGCAGGGGGGCAAAATCATGGGCACTCCTCTGTTCGACTCAACCCGTATCTGAGATGTCTGGGAGTCCCAGAAAAAGCACATCGTCTGCATCCAGGACCCACCTGGGGTGCAACTCTACACCAAGACATGGGAGGCCTACCGACGTGCTTGCAGGTGGACATCGTTGGAGTCTTTTCACAACCACTTCAAGCAATTCATTCCCACTAAGACTCAACTTCTTTGAAATGCCACAACTGTAGACAGTCATCCTAGGTTTTGAATTGACACATACACACAGACACAAAGATCTGATCAATGTTTTGACTTAAATCTGCAGGGACCACGGCCAATGACGTCCACTTCCAGGCACACCTCATGGATGGACTGGTTCGCTGGAATGCAGACCGTGCTTCAGAAGCCATTGCCGCTGATGCCCCCGAATACCGGGTTTACTGCGGCTACCTGCAGTACACTGTTGACTTGCTGGGACAGCATGTGCTCAGCGAACCCATCAACCCCACCCTCAGCATTCCCCAGAAGTACACTGGTATGAAATAACATTTTCAGCTTTTTTGAAAACTATTTTGCTAACGAAAGTAATGGCAGATTCTTGTGTTTTCTTGCATTCTCTATGCGCAGTCTAAATTAGCAGTGCTAAAAATAATCCATTTCTTTCTTTTTGTCTGGACTTGGAAGAGCTCATTGGGGTCGAGTACTTCTATGACCAGACAAATGTGGTGCTTGGAGAGTACTACCCTGATGACACAGAGGGTGACAAGGTTGATGGTGACGATGAGGCAGGTTTGGACCCCAACATCCCTCTGCTGGATGAGGCAGGTGGAGCCACCCAAAAAAATGGTACCACCAACAGCAAGCACATGTGTCATTTTTTTCTCTTTGTTCATGAACACATTGTGAAAGAATCTCATTATAGCTTCTTTTTCTATCTTGTGACCTGAATTTCCACAAAAATTCATGGAAAATGTGAAACCGACTTATTGACTTATTTTCCTAAAAAGGACAACCAGACTCTTCAGTGGCTTTCCCAATCTGCAAGTTTGTCTTGACATCTGGCACTTCATGAGGAGATTTGCCTCTTCCTGTACAACGGAGTGTCATCAACTTTACCCATTCTTCCTGAAGCGACTTTTAGCAAGCATCTTCTCATGGAGTGCAGAATATGTCAATCGTCTGAGAGAGGCAAAGATGAATTAGCTGATGGCCCAGAACATCAGCAGGCCCTCAGATGAAGACGTGACTAACAGCATGGGCATGAGAGCCCTGACCCGCTACTGCAGACGGACAACCCGTGGTGTAGAGGAGACTACTAGCCTCATCAAGGAGCTCATCAATACCTTGGATGGCCAGCAGGGGGACAAAATCATGGGCACTCCTCTGTTCGACTCAACCCGTATCTGGGATGTCTGGGAGTCCCAGAAAAAGCACATCTTCTGCATCCAGGACCCACCTGGGGTGCAATTCTACACCAAGACATGGGAGGCCTACCGACGTGCTTGCAGGTGGACATCGTTGGAGTCTTTTCACAACCACTTCAAGCAATTCATTCCCACTAAGACTCAACTTCTTTGAAATGCCACAACTGTAGACAGTCATCCTAGGTTTTGAATTGACACATACACACAGACACAAAGATCTGATCAATGTTTTGACTTAAATCTGCAGGGACCACGGCCAATGACGTCCACTTCCAGGCACACCTGATGGATGGACTGGTTCGCTGGAATGCAGACCGTGCTTCAGAAGCCATTGCCGCTGATGCCCCCGAATACCGGGTTTACTGCGGCTACCTGCAGTACACTGTTGACTTGCTGGGACAGCATGTGCTCAGCGAACCCATCAACCCCATCCTCAGCGTTCCCCAGAAGTACACTGGTATGAAATAACATTTTCAGCTTTTTTGAAAACTATTTTGCAAACGAAAGTAATGGCAGATTCTTGTGTTTTCTTGCATTCTCTATGCGCAGTCTAAATTAGCAGTGCTAAAAATAATCCATTTCTTTCTTTTTGTCTGGACTTGGAAGAGCTCATTGGGGTCGAGTACTTCTATGACCAGACAAATGTGGTGCTTGGAGAATACTCCCCTGATGACACAGAGGGTGACAAGGTTGATGGTGACGACGAGGCAGGTTTGGACCCCAACATCCCTCCGCTGGATGAGGCAGGTGGAGCCACCCAAAAAAATGGTACCACCAACAGCAAGCACATGTATCATTTTTTTCTCTTTGTTCATGAACACATTGTGAAAGAATCTCATTATAGCTTCTTTTTCTATCTTGTGACCTAAATTTCCACAAAAATTCATGGAAAATGTGAAACCGACTTATTGACTTATTTTCCTAAAAAGGACAACCAGACTCTTCAGTGGCTCTACCAATCTGCAAGTTTGTCTTGACATCTGGCACTTCACGAGGAGATTTGCCTCTTCCTGTACGTCGGCGTGTCATCAACTTTACCCGTTCTTCCTGCAGCGACTTTTAGCATGCATCTTCTTATGGAGTGCAGAATATGTCAACCGTCTGAGAGAGGCAAAGACAAATTAGCTGATGGCCCAGAACATCAGCAGGCCCTCAGATGAAGACTTGACTAACAGCATGTGCATGAGAGCCCTGGCCCGCTACTGCAGACGGACAACCCGTGGTGTAGAGGAGACTACTAGCCTCATCAAGGAGCTCATCAATACCTTGGATGGCCAGCAGGGGGGCAAAATCATGGGCACTCCTCTGTTCGACTCAACCCGTATCTGGGATGTCTGGGAGTTCCAGAAAAAGCACATCTTCTGCATCCAGGACCCACCTGGGGTGCAATTCTACACCAAGACATGGGAGGCCTAACGACGTGCTTGCAGGTGGACATCGTTGGAGTCTTTTCACAACCACTTCAAGCAATTCATTCCCACTAAGACTCAACTTCTTTGAAATGCCACAACTGTAGACAGTCATCCTAGGTTTTGAATTGACACATACACACAGACACAAAGATCTGATCAATGTTTTGACTTAAATCTGCAGGGACCACGGCCAATGACGTCCACTTCCAGGCACACCTGATGGATGGACTGGTTCGCTGGAATGCAGACCGTGCTTCAGAAGCCATTGCCGCTGATGCCCCCGAATACCGGGTTTACTGCGGCTACCTGCAGTACACTGTTGACTTGCTGGGACAGCATGTGCTCAGCGAACCCATCAACCCCACCCTCAGCGTTCCCCAGAAGTACACTGGTATGAAATAACATTTTCAGCTTTTTTGAAAACTATTTTGCTAACGAAAGTAATGGCAGATTCTTGTGTTTTCTTGCATTCTCTATGCGCAGTCTAAATTAGCAGTGCTAAAAATAATCCACTTCTTTCTTCTTTCTGCCGATGTGAAATTTGTTGATGTCAGTTAGAGTTACATGTAATGTGTGGAGTCTAGAAAAGAGAGGTGCAGTATGGTCCCGAGGGTGTGAAAGTGTGCAAATTCTAATGGCTCGCTTCTAGAGTGTGATCAAAGGAAGCACTTGATTGTAAGTAGAGGATGCCCAGACAATAATGCAATAGTTACGATAGGGAAGAATAAGGGTATTTTAAAGAGAAAACAGGGTAAATGGAGGTAGAAAAGCACAAAGTTTAGTCAGAACACTTATATTTTTAGAGATAGCCTTGGAAACAGGCGAAATGTGGTCAACTCCGGGTAGGTTTGTCGTTTATGATGATGCCAAGGAATTTCGTCGACCGGATCCGGGTAACGAATGTGTTGTCAATATCAATAGGAAAAGTGTGAAGATTGGGATTATTAGATTTACTGAAAAGAATACATTTAGTTTTCCAGGAGTGAGGGACAGCTTGTTGGACGTGAACCAGGAGGAGACTTGAATGAGCTCAGAGTTGAGAATTTGAGTGAGAGACTGGAAAGAAGAATCTGAGTAAATGACAGTAGTATCATCGGCAAATAGGAGAAAAGATAACAAAGAGGAAGAATTGTGTAGGTCATTAATGTAGACTAAGAAGAGAAGAGGACAAAGTATGGAGCCTTGAGAAACACCATGAGTGATAACACCTTGGGCTGATGAGAAATTATTGACGAGAGTATACTGTTGCCTGTCAGCCAGGTAATTAGAGAACCATTTAAGGGCGCATCCTCTGACACAACTGAAGGAAAGTTTGGAAACGAGAATTTCTTGATCAGTAGTATCAAAGGCCTTTGAATAAGTCCACGAAAACACCAGCAGTACACAGTTTGTTGGACAGAGAAGTAGACATGAGATCAGTAAGGTGGATGAGAGCCATGTCTGTGGAAAACATGGGGCAGAAACCAAATTATTGATTAGATAGAATATGAAACTTTTAAAAGAATTTAAAGAGTCCATTGAACACTAACCTCTCAAGTATCTTAGAGAAAGTAGGCAGAACAGAAATAGGACGATAGTTGCAGGTATCATGAGGGTCTCCTTTTTTAAAGACAGGAGTGACTTAGATTTGAGGGAACGATACCGGAAGAAAGAGATAAATTGAAAATATGAGCTAGAGGAGCATAGTCAAATTCATAGTGTATACAGTGTAGTGAAGTACGGGTTTATTGGCATAACAAAGGAATTAAGAACAGACGGCAGTGGTTTTCGTTACAATAAAATTTTTCCTTTCCCGTGTATGCACTGATGCAGAGCACAAGCCATCAAGTGCTGGCCCAAAGACTTCTGTGCGAGAGTCTGCCTGTGTGGTGAGTCAAAGTCAGTATATGTATAATGAAAATGCTTCTTCCAAGGAAAATGGAAGTGACTTTTTTGGAAATGCATCAATAACAATTTATCTATTTCATTTTAGAGTGTCTCTTGACGGAAGGACGGCGGCAGTCACTGCCTCAGGAGGACCACCTATGGACGTCTAGGGCCCTCTTCAATTCATCAAAGAGGAGGACACCAGAGATTGATTACAACCGAATGACTGTCTCTGGTTCGATTCTCCTGAGCCTCGTCCCATCCATGGCCAGCTGCCCAAGGCTGCCGAGTTCTTCAGGCACCACCCCCTCCACTGGATGGCACGGAAGTTGTGGTATCTGCGGCTGACCTGTCCAACTCCACTTGGCAGGTATGTACCTGCAGGTACATCAGATTTTGGATATCGACGGATGCGTCAACCTGGCAGCTGAGTACCTGGAGTGCTGTCACTGCAAGAACAAGTCATCAGTTGGAGCCAGGCTGTCCTAGGGCAGCTGGACATTGGGCACTGAGTGCAGTTTCCTGCCATCTTGACATATAGGGTGGTGTGACATCAAGGTGGTACGTGCCTCAGGTCCCAAGGGCTGGGCAACAGCCCCTAACAGCTGCGGAGGAAATTGCACAAACAGCACAGTGAAGCCTGGCTCTAGAGAACAGCCCACTTCCTGTCCCAGTGCCACAAGTTTATCAAGGCTAGCAACCATGGCCTTATCCCCCCCCAATTGATACCCCCCATGACACCCATCCCAATTACAGTTGGTCTATGTCAGTGATCTCCTGCAGTGCATCGACGAGACCAAGGCAGCCATCACGTCTACTTTTGGCCGGGTGCTCAAAGCCGACTCTACCAAGAAGATGATAACATCCTACATTTAAAAACCAAATAGTTTGCTAATACATACGTAACCCTGCAATTGTCTCTTATCAGTTTGGTATCATTTTGCGAATGCCCTAAATAGCAAGTTTTGCAAATGTTCTAATGACCACAAAGACAGAAAATGAATTGAGTTTGTTTTGTTTGTTGTTGTCGTTTGTATCCCTCTTTTTGAGGTTTACTTTCTCGTTAAATATTCAATGCAGGTTGCAAGGAAACTTGCCAGCCACTCCCTTGGTACCGCAGCATGGGCTACCAACGTTGGCAATGAGCACGGCCAAGTCCTGATGAGCGTCTTGACAGCTGCAGAAGGCCAAGGTCTACACAAGGATGCTGGTGTGCCCCCTCCTGAGCTACTATTATCTAGACAGACTGCAGCAGTACCAGGTGAGGCAGACATGAAATTTGGTCAAATTCAACAGCTTCTTTTTCTATCTTGTGAACTAAATTTCCACAAAAATTCATGCAAAATATGAAACCAACTTATGGACTTATTTTCCTAAAAAGGAAAACCAGACTCTTCAGTGGCTCTCCCAATCTGCAAGTTTGTCTTGACATCTGGCACTTCATGAGGAGATTTGCCTCTTCCTGTACAACGGAGTGTCATCAACTTTACCCATTCTTCCTGAAGCGACTTTTAGCAAGCATCTTCTCATGGAGTGCAGAATATGTCAATCGTCTGAGAGAGGCAAAGATGAATTAGCTGATGGCCCAGAACATCAGCAGGCCCTCAGATGAAAATGTGACAAACAGCATGGGCATGAGAGCCCTGACCCGCTACTGCAGACGGACAACCCAAGGTGTAGAGGAGACTACTAGCCTCATCAAGGAGCTCATCACTACCTTGGATGGCCAGCAGGGGGGCAAAATCATGGGCACTCCTCTGTTCAACTCAACCCGTATCTGGGATGTTTGGGAGTCCCAGAAAAAGCACATCTTCTGCATCCAGGACCCACCTGGGGTGCAACTCTACACCAAGACATGGGAGGCCTACCGACGTGCTTGCAGGTGGACATCGTTGGAGTCTTTTCACAACCACTTCAAGCAATTCATTCCCACTAAGACTCAACTTCTTTGAAATGCCACAACTGTAGACAGTCATCCTAGGTTTTGAATTGACACATACACACAGACACAATGATCTGATCAATGTTTTGACTTAAATCTGCAGGGACCACGGCCAATGACGTCCACTTCCAGGCACACCTGATGGATGGACTGGTTCGCTGGAATGCAGACCGTGCTTCAGAAGCCATTGCCGCTGATGCCCCCGAATACCGGGTTTACTGCGGCTACCTGCAGTACACTGTTGACTTGCTGGGACAGCATGTGCTCAGCGAACCCATCAACCCCACCCTCAGCATTCCCCAGAAGTACACTGGTATGAAATAACATTTTCAGCTTTTTTGAAAACTATTTTGCTAACGAAAGTAATGGCAGATTCTTGTGTTTTCTTGCATTCTCTATGCGCAGTCTAAATTAGCAGTGCTAAAAATAATCCATTTCTTTCTTTTTGTCTGGACTTGGAAGAGCTCATTGGGGTCGAGTACTTCTATGACCAGACAAATGTGGTGCTTGGAGAGTACTACCCTGATGACACAGAGGGTGACAAGGTTGATGGTGACGACGAGGCAGGTTTGGACCCCAACATCCCTCCGCTGGATGAGGCAGGTGGAGCCACCCAAAAAAATGGTACCACCAACAGCAAGCACATGTGTCATTTTTTTCTCTTTGTTCATGAACACATTGTGAAAGAATCTCATTATAGCTTCTTTTTCTATCTTGTGACCTAAATTTCCACAAAAATTCATGGAAAATGTGAAACCGACTTATTGACTTATTTTCCTAAAAAGGACAACCAGACTCTTCAGTGGCTTTCCCAATCTGCAAGTTTGTCTTGACATCTGGCACTTCATGAGGAGATTTGCCTCTTCCTGTACAACGGAGTGTCATCAACTTTACCCATTCTTCCTGAAGCGACTTTTAGCAAGCATCTTCTCATGGAGTGCAGAATATGTCAATCGTCTGAGAGAGGCAAAGATGAATTAGCTGATGGCCCAGAACATCAGCAGGCCCTCAGATGAAAACGTGACAAACAGCATGGGCATGAGAGCCCTGACCCGCTACTGCAGACGGACAACCCGTAGGGTTTGGAGTAGACTACTAGCCTCATCAAGGAGCTCAAAGGACAACCAGACTCTTCAGTGGCTCTCCTAATCTGCAAGTTTGTCGTAACATCTGGCACTTCACGAGGAGATTTGCCTCTTCCTGTACGACGGCGTGTCATCAGCTTTACCCGTTCTTCCTGCAGCGACTTTCAGCATGCATCTATCTTCTTATTGAGTGCAGAATATGTCAACCGTCTGAGAGAGGCAAAGATGAATTAGCTGATGGCCCAGAACATCAGCAGGCCCTCAGATGAAGACGTGACTAACAGCATGGGCATGAGAGCCCTGACCCGCTACTGCAGACGGACAACCCGTGGTGTAGAGGAGACTACTAGCCTCATCAAGGAGCTCATCAATACCTTGGATGGCCAGCAGGGGGGCAAAATCATGGGCACTCCTCTGTTCGACTCATCCCGTATCTGGGATGTCTGGGAGTCCCAGAAAAAGCACATCTTCTGCATCCAGGA
The DNA here is from genome assembly GCF_054643075.1 of Acanthaster planci. Taxonomy (NCBI): domain Eukaryota; kingdom Metazoa; phylum Echinodermata; class Asteroidea; order Valvatida; family Acanthasteridae; genus Acanthaster; species Acanthaster planci. The sequence goes on from NC_141788.1 coordinate 10,527,756, forward strand.
CCCACCTGGGGTGCAATTCTACACCAAGACATGGGAGGCCTACCGACGTGCTTGCAGGTGGACATCGTTGGAGTCTTTTCACAACCACTTCAAGCAATTCATTCCCACTAAGACTCAACTTCTTTGAAATGCCACAACTGTAGACAGTCATCCTAGGTTTTGAATTGACACATACACACAGACACAAAGATCTGATCAATGTTTTGACTTAAATCTGCAGGGACCACGGCCAATGACGTCCACTTCCAGGCACACCTGATGGATGGACTGGTTCGCTGGAATGCAGACCGTGCTTCAGAAGCCATTGCCGCTGATGCCCCCGAATACCGGGTTTACTGCGGCTACCTGCAGTACACTGTTGACTTGCTGGGACAGCATGTGCTCAGCGAACCCATCAACCCCACCCTCAGCGTTCCCCAGAAGTACACTGGTATGAAATAACATTTTCAGCTTTTTTGAAAACTATTTTGCTAACGAAAGTAATGGCAGATTCTTGTGTTTTCTTGCATTCTCTATGCGCAGTCTAAATTAGCAGTGCTAAAAATAATCCATTTCTTTCTTTTTGTCTGGACTTGGAAGAGCTCATTGGGGTCGAGTACTTCTATGACCAGACAAATGTGGTGCTTGGAGAGTACTACCCTGATGACACAGAGGGTGACAAGGTTGATGGTGACGACGAGGCAGGTTTGGACCCCAACATCCCTCCGCTGGATGAGGCAGGTGGAGCCACCCAAAAAAATGGTACCACCAACAGCAAGCACATGTGTCATTTTTTTCTCTTTGTTCATGAACACATTGTGAAAGAATCTCATTATAGCTTCTTTTTCTATCTTGTGACCTAAATTTCCACAAAAATTCATGGAAAATGTGAAACCGACTTATTGACTTATTTTCCTAAAAAGGACAACCAGACTCTTCAGTGGCTTTCCCAATCTGCAAGTTTGTCTTGACATCTGGCACTTCATGAGGAGATTTGCCTCTTCCTGTACAACGGAGTGTCATCAACTTTACCCATTCTTCCTGAAGCGACTTTTAGCAAGCATCTTCTCATGGAGTGCAGAATATGTCAATCGTCTGAGAGAGGCAAAGATGAATTAGCTGATGGCCCAGAACATCAGCAGGCCCTCAGATGAAAACGTGACAAACAGCATGGGCATGAGAGCCCTGACCCGCTACTGCAGACGGACAACCCGTAGGGTTTGGAGTAGACTACTAGCCTCATCAAGGAGCTCAAAGGACAACCAGACTCTTCAGTGGCTCTCCTAATCTGCAAGTTTGTCGTAACATCTGGCACTTCACGAGGAGATTTGCCTCTTCCTGTACGACGGCGTGTCATCAGCTTTACCCGTTCTTCCTGCAGCGACTTTCAGCATGCATCTATCTTCTTATTGAGTGCAGAATATGTCAACCGTCTGAGAGAGGCAAAGATGAATTAGCTGATGGCCCAGAACATCAGCAGGCCCTCAGATGAAGACGTGACTAACAGCATGGGCATGAGAGCCCTGACCCGCTACTGCAGACGGACAACCCGTGGTGTAGAGGAGACTACTAGCCTCATCAAGGAGCTCATCAATACCTTGGATGGCCAGCAGGGGGGCAAAATCATGGGCACTCCTCTGTTCGACTCATCCCGTATCTGGGATGTCTGGGAGTCCCAGAAAAAGCACATCTTCTGCATCCAGGACCCACCTGGGGTGCAATTCTACACCAAGACATGGGAGGCCTACCGACGTGCTTGCAGGTGGACATCGTTGGAGTCTTTTCACAACCACTTCAAGCAATTCATTCCCACTAAGACTCAACTTCTTTGAAATGCCACAACTGTAGACAGTCATCCTAGGTTTTGAATTGACACATACACACAGACACAAAGATCTGATCAATGTTTTGACTTAAATCTGCAGGGACCACGGCCAATGACGTCCACTTCCAGGCACACCTGATGGATGGACTGGTTCGCTGGAATGCAGACCGTGCTTCAGAAGCCATTGCCGCTGATGCCCCCGAATACCGGGTTTACTGCGGCTACCTGCAGTACACTGTTGACTTGCTGGGACAGCATGTGCTCAGCGAACCCATCAACCCCACCCTCAGCGTTCCCCAGAAGTACACTGGTATGAAATAACATTTTCAGCTTTTTTGAAAACTATTTTGCTAACGAAAGTAATGGCAGATTCTTGTGTTTTCTTGCATTCTCTATGCGCAGTCTAAATTAGCAGTGCTAAAAATAATCCATTTCTTTCTTTTTGTCTGGACTTGGAAGAGCTCATTGGGGTCGAGTACTTCTATGACCAGACAAATGTGGTGCTTGGAGAGTACTACCCTGATGACACAGAGGGTGACAAGGTTGATGGTGACGACGAGGCAGGTTTGGACCCCAACATCCCTCCGCTGGATGAGGCAGGTGGAGCCACCCAAAAAAATGGTACCACCAACAGCAAGCACATGTGTCATTTTTTTCTCTTTGTTCATGAACACATTGTGAAAGAATCTCATTATAGCTTCTTTTTCTATCTTGTGACCTAAATTTCCACAAAAATTCATGGAAAATGTGAAACCGACTTATTGACTTATTTTCCTAAAAAGGACAACCAGACTCTTCAGTGGCTTTCCCAATCTGCAAGTTTGTCTTGACATCTGGCACTTCATGAGGAGATTTGCCTCTTCCTGTACAACGGAGTGTCATCAACTTTACCCATTCTTCCTGAAGCGACTTTTAGCAAGCATCTTCTCATGGAGTGCAGAATATGTCAATCGTCTGAGAGAGGCAAAGATGAATTAGCTGATGGCCCAGAACATCAGCAGGCCCTCAGATGAAAACGTGACAAACAGCATGGGCATGAGAGCCCTGACCCGCTACTGCAGACGGACAACCCGTGGGGTTTGGAGTAGACTACTAGCCTCATCAAGGAGCTCAAAGGACAACCAGACTCTTCAGTGGCTCTCCTAATCTGCAAGTTTGTCTTGACATCTGGCACTTCAGGAGGAGATTTGCCTCTTCCTGTACAACGGAGTGTCATCAACTTTACCCGTTCTTCCTGCAGCGACTTTCAGCATGCATCTATCTTCTTATTGAGTGCAGAATATGTCAACCGTCTGAGAGAGGCAAAGATGAATTAGCTGATGGCCCAAAACATCAGCCGGCCCTCTGATGAAGACGTGACTAACAGCATGGGCATGAGAGCCCTGGCCTGCTACTGCAGACGGACAACCCGTGGTGTAGAGGAGACTACTAGCCTCATCAAGGAGCTCAAAGGACAACCAGACTCTTCAGTGGCTCTACCAATCTGCAAGTTTGTCTTGACATCTGGCACTTCAGGAGGAGATTTGCCTCTTCCTGTACAACGGAGTGTCATCAACTTTACCCGCTCTTCCTGCAGCGACTTTCAGCATGCATCTTCTTATGGAGTGCACAATATGTCAACCGTCTGAGAGAGACAAAGACGAATTAGCTGATGGCCCAGAACATCTACCCAAAATAATGGTACCACCAACAGCAAGCACATGTGTCATTTTTTTGACGCATTTTGAAAGAATCTCACTATAACACAAACAGTAATCTAAGAACTAAATTCCTGCCTCGTTCTCCTCAGTTCCACCTGCAGTGCCGGCTGTAGTTCAAGCTCCCTTGCACTGCCCAGTGACCAGCCGAAGCAACCACTGCCAGCTCCAAGCCTGGGCCACTCAGAAGCCATTTGTCCTTTTCTCCCTGAACCTCCAGTCGTTGAAGAACCCATAGAGCTTGAGGACCCACCTGAGCACACAGATGAGCCTGTAAATACAGTTCATGTAGAGACATTGTGCCATTGTATTGTATGCAGAAATAGAAAATGTCACTGCTGCTTCTTATTTACTTTCTAAAAACTGGATTAATTTCATTTAATATTTATTATGCAGGACAACAACGTCTGGCTCCACAACATTTCCAGGTATAACAGGGTAGAGGCTCTGGCAGGCTACCTCTTCCAGTTCCGGCATGGGAGTGGTGTCATCAGCCAGAGCCAGGCGGACGACATTATCAAACTGTGGAATGCACTCCACAGTTTTGACAAGACTGTCCATCGCAAACCCCACCACCAGCCCAAGCTCTCAAAGGGGAGGTTCAAGCAGTCAAAAGGGACTTCTGTTATTGCTGGCGTTGGCAACACTAGAAGGTATGAACAAGCCAACAAGTCATACCAATTTACAGTCAAATCTCCTCAATAAGAGGTGTTCAATAAGAGGTCCTTTGGAACATTGTATTGTGAGGAATAAAAAACAAAGAATTTGAACCTGAAGTTTTCTTTGTGATAAGCAAAAACTTCAATTTTTCAGTGCTCTTATTAACAAAGTTTGACTGTAATACGCGTTCAATAGTTGGCAACAGAGTGTCGGAGAATAACAGTTGTCATATGTTCATGTACTCAATTCTCCTTGTTCGCTTTTGTTATTTTTTACATTAAAAAAATTTTTTTTTATGTTTCTTAGGCGAGAACACAGGTCCAGCCACCTGGCTTGACAGTAAACGGTACATGGAGTGCCTCATCGATAAGATGTGCTGCCACTTGCCGAGACCGGACTGAGGGCGGGGTAGGACCACACAGCGATGCGCACTTGTGACCAAGGCCTATGGGAACATCCGACAAAAAGTGCTGTCAAACACCACAGTTGTCCGAAACATCCATATGCAGCTGCAAACCCTCATCCACTGGTATGAATTGTTAATTCATTTTAGTGTGCTGTGAATCAACACGAATAAAAGGAAAAGTTCCAAAGGCACAGAGGACTGAAATGTTTGATCAGCCATCAACCCCCCTCACGCCCTAGGGAAAAAAGGAAAAAAAACACATACACTATCATGGAGTGAAAATAGGTTAACATGCCAACCCTCATGCAATTTATCATGAGATTGTGACATGGGAAACAGGAACAGTAACAATTGAGCCCAAGTGTTTGGTTACCAACTGCAGACTCTTATGTATGTACAAAGCTGAAGGGAGTCTGTGCTAAATTAATAGCAAACACTGGTCAAACCGTATCATTTCTTCAATCAGGTACAACGAGAAGTCCAAGGAGCAGGAGCGGGGCAACAGTAGGCAAGAATGTTAGCGGTAGGCTGTGATGTGGGCACTGGTCAGTCCACACTTGACGGATCCTGAGCACACAGATGAGCCTGTAAGTACAGTGTAAATACAATTGAGTTCATGTAGAGACATTTTGCCACTGTATTGTACATGTATGCAGAAATAGAAGTAGAATAGATCATGAACGATCCAGTCCAAAATTCGAAAAACAGTAATACTAACGCTCTACTCGGTAGAGCTACATGTATCTCTGTGAACGTAGTCATAGTAGTGGCCCAAATTTCGAAAGGGCCAAACACATTAATTCCCAGGGGTAAATTGGGCTACAAACTCACATACATGTACATGTACATGTAAAAAGAAAAGGAATCGTACCCTTCTCCGTGAACATCTTTAACATCTGGAAACGATCCCCCATCAGTAAGGTACCCTTTTTCTGGCAGAAATTACATGAACTGAGTTAACTCCCATTACTTCGAGAACTCAAATTCACTACTCCGTCATACTCCGTGTGACTTCATGCCAACAAGGTTTACATGTCATTATGCTGCTTTCAAGTCAACTCATACCTTGGATAAATGGTACCTCGAGTTAAGACCACTCGTACTTTCATGCTTGCAATTCAATTGTAACTTTCTTGCTCTTCCTTTTCAGCATGTTCAGGATCAGATTTTGACAAACATATCAAGGAAAAATCTTCATAAATCTCCAGGAGAGATCTCGAGCTCTGGAGCACCAGCATGATTTTCTGCATAAGGCCTGCCACAGGCATTTGCGCCGTCAGTTTATTACATGATGGATGTCCAACAACCCGACTGTTCACCAACTTGATTTCATTCTTTTTTGGGGGGATGGACTTTACTGAACTTTCAATTCTGTTTTGGGGGTTTTTTTTTGAGGGGGGACTTCAATTTATTCTTATGGCTCTGGGAAATTGTTATTGGACTTTTTCATTTTGTGGGGGAATGATGATTTTGTTTAGTATCTTTTTGGGAGGGGTACTTAATGGAACTTGTTAGGTCTTGATTTCTTTTGGAAATGTTTCTGGTCTCATTTTTTAATTAATTTTTTTTGGGGGGGGTTGGTATCCTTCCTTTATTAAAAGCCTTTTTTGGGGAAAAGTTACAACTGACATTTACAAATGAAAATGTGACATTACTCCATCATCACAGTGGATTGCACGGTGAAGATTCCGCATTGCATGCACTGACGGCTGGCCATGTTGACCAGTGCAAGTTGCCAGACTGCACGTACACATGTATTCACAACGTTGACGCTCTCACATTAATATCACCCCATCAGCATGTAGAGAAGGCATTGTAGCCAAAACGGCAAATTACATGTAGGTGACGAACACATGACTAAGAAATCAAATTGTTGTTCAGGTTAATTACAACAACAATAAGCTCTGCTGAGCAAGCTCTGATTTCTGTGAAGGTACGAGTTGTCTTGTATGCGAAGGTATATGAGTTGTCTTTACTGGAGGTACAAGTTGTCAAGGGTGTTGGTCACTTTGCCCCATTTCCACTTTGCCCCATGCCACTTCCCCTCTAACCACTTCGCCACATTCTCACTTTACCCCATACCCACTTCGCCCCACCGATTATTGTTTATTCTGTTCTTTAGTAACAAAGGCATAGGCCTAAATGGAACAAATGAAAACATCGACGTTCTAGCAACCAAATAACGGTGGGAGAATCCAACTTGAAAAGGCCAAAACAATACCTTCGATTTCCGACCGACCCTATGCGCAGTCTAAATTAGCTATGCATTTTTTAAAAATCCATTTCTTTCCTTTTGTCTGAAATTAGGAGAGCTAATTGGGGTAGAGTACGTCTATGACCAGACAAACACGGTCCTTGAGGAGTACTTCCCCGATGACGCTGAGGGTGACAGGCTTGATGGCGACGATCAGGCCTACCAGGAGGATGAGGCAGGGTTGGACCCACCATCCCTCCGCTGGATGAGGCAGGTGGAGCCACCCCCCCAAAAAATGGCACTACCAACAGTATGTGTCATTTTGCTCTTTGTGTAACCATTGTAAAAGAATTTCAGTATAACATAAACAGTAGTTCAAAATTCCTACCTCGTTTTTCCTCAGTTCCACCTGCAGTGTCGGGCCGAAGGAGGGCATTTAAAAGACCTCCTATGGAACCAAGTTCCTGCTCCGTTGCACTGCCCAGTGACAAGCCGGAGCAACCACTACCAGCTCCAAGCCAGGGCTACCCAGCAGCCATTCATCCTCCCGGGGCAGGTGACGCAGCATCATCACTAAGCAAAATCCATGCACCCAGGGCCTCATCAAGTCCACGCCGAGCCAAGCCAGCCAAGCTGTCTTGAAGACCAGCAAGTCCATCATGAGACGCCAACCAGCCAGTGACCACCCAGCCTCCCCTTGTCCCTGAACCTCCTTTTCTCCGTGAACCACCAGTCGTTGAAGAACCCATGGAGTTTGAGGACCCAGCTCAGCACACAGATGAGCCTGTAAGTACAGTGTAAATACAACTGAGTTTATGTAGAGACATTGTGCCACAGAAATAGAAAATGTAACTACTGCTTCATGTTTACGTTCTAAAAGCTAGACTAAATTCACTTGATTTTGATTAGGCAGGACGAGAGCATCGGCTTCCACAAGACCTTAAGGGGACCTAACAGAATTGAGCATTGTAACCACACAGCGTGATAACCGACTGGATGGACGCACAACGTGCACCACATGTGCACATGTACCTCTATGTGCGTGTATACACATACATGTATCTACATGTATGTGAATTACATTTACATGTATTTGTAGGTGTATGTACCATAATTTTCGGAATACTGTATATGCCTTGCATCCAGTTATCTGGACCTTTTCGTGACACCGATCAAAAAACACCACCAAATTTCTTAAAACCTACCACTTCAAAAATGCACTGCATCCACACCCATCATGACATCCTGACTGCTACTAAATTCCCATTAATGGAGAGTCCAATCACTGACTTTTTCCGATAACCATGTGACCGCAGAAAGTGATATGTCATCAGAAAACCCAAGTGAAAACAGACCAAAAGGTTTTCGCATTTGCATAATACGTGCATCTTATCCTCCCTACTGTGATCATTAATGAAACATGCACAGCCTGACAGCCCCATCAGCAGGCTTTCGGCATGGATCCCAAAATATTCTTGTTCTACAGATGTTCTGCTTTGCAACCAAGACGATTTCTGCCCTCTTCAAGTCTTTCAAGCAGTACACTAGATAATCATTTACATGTAAAACTTTCATAAAACTCTTATCGTTCCCGTTTCTAAAATCTGAGGTTTTCGTATCCAATTGCAATGTAAGTGATAATGATTTATCACAATTTAACAACGTTTAATTTCATCTCATAACAAAATTTTATACCATACTGTTTGGATGTCAATCTAATGTGTGAGTTTAGTAAAGCATTTTCACATTCCAGTGGAAATCAAACTTCACTGCCTATTCGGGCATCAGAAGACAGCATTCTAATTACTTCTTACATTTGTTGGTACGGTTAATATCCAAAAGTTTCTAAGAAAGCTATAAGATCTGTCAATCATTTGAACTCATTCATGGTGCTGCATGTACCAATGCAGAGGGATATAATCCGATGCGAGCAGCATGGCAGTGACTCACAAAATGTGGCAAGTTCACTCGGCATCCCTTGACTGTGGTAGGGTTAAAGTGGATGCAGATCACCACCGCTGAGATCAAAGTGAAAAAACCTACTTAATCCTAATCCGACTCTTTGACAGGCAACAGAAGAAACACCTGCAGGGGCACATCAAGCTGGCTGCATGGCATTTCACAATAGCGAAGTATTCACAAATGGGAATGATACACAAATAGAAATAGAAGATAGAAATTTATTTATTGCTACATATTCATAAAAAGTACAAATAATAGAAATTACCTGACTGCTCGCTAAGTAAAAACCTAAAATACATGTATATCTATCTATGTATAGGTATGTATTACTTGCCCAACACGTTGTCTAACTTTTCGTTCAGTTCTCTAAAGGGCCAGCTTCAAAACCGTCTCCAAAGTTTAAGACATTAGGATATTCCACATTTCTATTTTGCCTTTGGTCACCCATGATTACACTTTGTTGAGAAAATAGGAAATGCGTTTTTTTTTACCATGCTTTGAATGGTTTGGTTTCTTTGGCTTCATAAAATTTGCATTTGCATGCTGTTTGATCATCTGAGGCACAAGGTGACCGGATCAGATGTGCTGAGATGGATTCATATCATCAACTTAATGAGCATGCTTACGCAATGCTAATTTAATTTACTTCTCTCTACAACTCTTCAACTACTTGGAGAAAATGGTCTACTGAAATTGTGTTTTTCGAGCCTACACAATGCTAATTTGATTTTTACTTCTCTCAACAGCTCTTCAACTACTTGGAGAACATGTGAGTGATGTCCACGTTATGGCCACCACAGGTGTGGACTACTTACCGCCAGTCTTTGTGATTGAACAACGATGTCGAAGGTTGGCATAGGGCCCTCAATGCAGCCCAGAAGGGGACACTTCCTCTCTGCAAGTTGCTGTCTCTTCTGAGCGATTAAGCGAAGCTGGCATCAGTCCAAGTGCGGTTACCAGCGACAAACCTTCAAGCATGTGCAGTGGCGTCTGTTCCAGCTGTGGGATGAAGTTGACGACGGGAATAGGCCTCCAAAGCAGCTCCTGCACGTGTGTTCACAAATTTACGCCATCCTGCCGGTATAACAAAAAAAGCTGGAACTCACTGGATTTAGGACCTCAACATAATTGCCAATAACTCATCATTTAATTTCAATAGTGTTTTACACAGACATACATGTACAGGTATTTGAAATCATCCTCCGGAGTTCCAATTAGGCTCTTTGTCTGTTTTCACGTGATTTCGCCATAATTCATCTTTGATTAATATAAAGTGTGCAAGTATTTCCCATGTTCAGCTGACTATTTACACTGTGCATGTATCATTCTGTTTGATGTGTACTGCTCAGCGTACAATTAATTATGTATTATTTTTAAGCACCGTCGTCTTTCAGTCTGTGTACCGCAAATCAGTTGTGTACAATCATGCTGGATTCTTGTCATGACATACAGCTAGTAATTTATTTGGTGTTTTTGCTCTATGTAGACCTACAGATAATTTTGTGATTATTTAAGTGTCTGCCTTCTAAGCATGGCTAAGGTCTGATCGCAAATTAAATATTTTCGTAAGAAAAGATGTGGACAATTTGGCTCTGCAATATATTGCGCGTATGTTTAAATGTGCCTATATACATGTACAGACTATATCAACAAACCGGATCCTGTAGCTACCGGTAGGGCTGTGGGAGGCAATGTGTGTTACTATTGCCAGGGTGTTTGGTATTCAAATAGTGAGCATTGAACAAATCTCTGAAAATTCAGCATTAGCATTGACGAGTTGGAAGATGTTCTGCCAAATTATTAATTTTAAAATGCAGTGAACCTTCTCCCAAATACTGAATGGAGTAATGAAATAGGATATGGACAAATAAGATCTAAAACTGAAGATTTTGTTAAGTTTGAATAGACTGATGAAAGGTTGCATAACAAAGTGTCATTTAGAACGCTCTGATAATTAATCACGCAAACGTTCCTTGGGTTGGGTCCGAATTGACTTAGGGAGGGTCCGAGTTGGCATGGGTCTGAGTTAGTCATGGCATAGAGTAAGGAACAGGGCCTAGTTTGTTGTGGGTCCGAGTTGGTATTGGGTCCGAGTTGACTTTGGGTCCGGGTTAGCCTTTCTTCAAAGCCTTCGTGGCTGTGTGTGTAACTGCAAAGCGACTAAACAAGAGACCAAGCGAGTGGTGCATCAACCCATCACCCCCCAGAAGTACACTGGTATGCATTAACATTCCCAGCTTTTTTGAAAACCATATTTTTCTATTAAACGAAAGTAATTGCAGATTCTTGTATTTTCTTGCATTCTCTATGCGCAGTCTAAATTAGCTATGCATTTTTAACAATCCATTTCTTTCCCTTTGTCTGGAATTAGGAGAGCTAATTAGGGTAGAGTACGTCTATGACCAGACAAACACGGTCCTTGAAGAGTACTTCCCCGATGACGCTGAGGGTGACAAGCTTGATGGTGACGATGAGGCCTACCAGGAGGATGAGGCAGGGTTGGACCCCACCATCCCTCCACTGGATGAGGCAAGTGGAGCCACCCCCCCAAAAAATGGCACTACCAACAGTATGTGTCATTTTGCTCTTTGTGTAACCATTGTAAAAGAATTTCACTATAACATAAACGGTAGTTCAAAATTCCCACCTCGTTTTTCCTCAGTTCCACCTGCAGTGTCGGGCCGAAGGAGGGCATTTAAAAGATCTCCTATGGAACCAAGTTCCCACTCCGTTGCACTGCCAAGTGACAAGCCGGAGCAACCACTACCAGCTCCAAGCCAGGGCCACTCAGCAGCCATTCATCCTCCCGGGGCAGGTGACGCAGCATCATCACCAAGCAAAATCCATGCACCCTGGGCCTCATCAAGTCCACGCCGAGCCAAGCCAGCCAAGCTGTCTTGAAGACCAGCAAGTCCATCACGAGGCGCCAACCAGCCAGTGACCACCCAGCCTCCCCTTGTCCCTGAACCTCCTTTTCTCCGTGAACCACCAGTCGTTGAAGAACCCATGGAGTTTGAGGACCCAGCTCAGCACACAGATGAGCCTGTAAGTACAGTGTAAATACAACTGAGTTTATGTAGAGACATTGTGCCACAGAAATAGAAAATGTAACTACTGCTTCATGTTTACGTTCTAAAAGCTAGACTAAATTCACTTGATTTTGATTAGGCAGGACGAGAGCATCGGCTTCCACAAGACCTTAAGGGGACCTAACAGAATTGAGCATTGTAACCACACAGCGTGATAACCGACTGGATGGACGCACAACGTGCACCACATGTGCACATGTACCTCTATGTGCGTGTATACACATACATGTATCTACATGTATGTGAATTACATTTACATGTATTTGCAGGTGTATGTACCGTAATTTTCGGAATACTGTATATGCCTTGCATCCAGTTATCTGGACCTTTTCGTGACACCGATCAAAAAACACCACCAAATTTCTTAAAACCTACCACTTCAAAAATGCACTGCATCCACACCCATCATGACATCCTGACTGCTACTAAATTCCCATTAATGGAGAGTCCAATCACTGACTTTTTCCGATAACCATGTGACCGCAGAAAGTGATATGTCATCAGAAAACCCAAGTCAAAACAGACCAAAAGGTTTTCGCATTTGCATAATACGTGCATCTTAACCTCCCTACTGTGATCATTAATGAAACATGCACAGCCTGACAGCCCCATCAGCAGGCTTTCGGCATGGATCCCAAAATGTTCTTATTCTACAGATGTTCTGCTTGCAACCAAGACGATTTCTGCCCTCTTCAAGTCTTTCAAGCAGTACACTAGATAATCATTTACATGTAAAACTTTCATAAAACTCTTATCATTCCCGTTTCGAAAATCTGAGGTTTTCGAATCCAATTGCAATGTAAGTGATAATGATTTATCACAATTTAACAACGTTTAATTTCATCTCATAACAAAATTTTATACCATACTGTTTGGATGTCAATCTAATGTGTGAGTTTAGTAAAGCATTTTCACATTCCAGTGGAAATCAAACTTCACTGCCTATTCGGGCATCAGAAGACAGCATTCTAATTACTTCTTACATTTGTTGGTACGGTTAATATCCAAAAGTTTCTAAGAAAGCTATAAGATCTGTCAATCATTTGAACTCATTCATGGTGCTGCATGTACCAATGCAGAGGGATATAATCCGATGCGAGCAGCATGGCAGTGACTCACAAAATGCGGCAAGTTCACTCGGCATCATTTGACTGTGGTAGGGTTAAAGTGGATGCAGATCACCACCGCTGAGATCAAAGTGAAAAAAAAACCTACTTAATCCTAATCCGACTCTTTGACAGGCAACAGAAGAAACACCTGCAGGGGCACATCAAGCTGGCTGCATGGCATTTCACAATAGCGAAGTATTCACGAATGGGAATGATACACGAATAGAAATAGAAGATAGAAATTTATTTATTGCTACATATTCATAAAAAGTACAAATAATAGAAATTACCTGACTGCTCGCTAAGTAAAAACCTAAAATACATGTAGATCTATGTAGATCTATCTATGTATAGGTATGTATTGCTTGCCCAGCACATTGTCAAACTTTTCGTTCAGTTCTCTAAGAGGCCAGCTTCAAAACCGTCTCCAAAGTTTAAGACATTAGGATATTCCACATTTTTATTTTGCCTTTGGTTGCCCATGATTACACTTTGTTGAGAAAATAGAAGAAACCTTTTTTTATCGAGCTTTAAATGGTTTCATTTTGTTTCTTTTCCGCTTCATAAAATTTGCATTTTTGCACACTGTTTGATCACCTGAGGCACAAGGTGACCGGATCAGATGTGCTGAGATGGATTCATATCATCAACTTAATGAGCATGCTTACGCAATGCTAATTTAATTTACTTCTCTCTACAACTCTTCAACTACTTGGAGAAAATGGTCTACTGAAATTGTGTTTTTCGAGCCTACACAATGCTAATTTGATTTTTACTTCTCTCAACAGCTCTTCAACTACTTGGAGAACATGTGAGTGATGTCCACGTTATGGCCACCACAGGTGTGGACTACTTACCGCCAGTCTTTGCGATTGAACAACGATGTCGAAGGTTGGCATAGGGCCCTCAATGCAGCCCAGAAGGGGACACTTCCCCTCTACAATTTGCTGTCTCTACTGAGTGATGAAGCGAAGCTGGTGTCAGTCCAAGTGTCAGTACCGTTACATGTACCAGCGACGAACCTTCAAGCGTGTGCAGTGGCGTCTGTTCCAGCTGTGGGATGAAGTTGACGACGGGAAGAGGACTCCAAAGAAGCTCCTGCACGTGTGTTCACATATTTACGCCATCCTGCCGGTATAACAAAAAAAGCTGGAACTCACTGGATTTAGGACCTCAACATAACTGCCAAGAACTCATTATTTAATTTCAAAAGTGTTTTACACAGACGTACATGTCCAGGTATTTGAAATCATTCCCCAGAGTTCCAATTAGGCTCTTTGTCTGTTTTCACGTGATTTCGCCATAATTCATCTTTGATTAATATAAAGTGTGCAAGCATTTCCCATGTTCAGCTGACTATTTACACTGTGCATGTATCATTCTGTTTGATGTGTACTGCTCAGCGTACAATTAATTATATACATGTATTATTTTTAAGCACCGTCATCTTTCAGTCTGTGTACAGCAAATCAGTTGTGTACAATCATGCTGGATTCTTGTCATGACATACAGCTAGTAATTTATTTGGTGTTTTTGCTCTATGTAGACCTACAGATAATTTTGTGATTATTTAAGTGTCTGCCTTCTAAGCATGGCTAAGGTCTGATCGCAAATTAAATATTTTCGTGAGAGAGAATGTGTGTTAATATTGCCAGGGTGTTTGGTATTCAAATAAATGAGCATTGAACAAATCTCTGAAAATTCAGCATTAGCATTGACGAATTAGAAGATGTTCTGCCAAATTATTAATTTTAAAATGCAGTGAACCTTCTCCCAAATACTGAATGGAGTAATGAAATAGGATATGGACAAATAAAATCTAAAACTGAAGATTTTGTTAAGTTTGAATAGACTGATGAAAGGTTGCATAACAAAGTGTCATTTAGAACGCTCTGATAATTAATCACGCAAACGTTCCTTGGGTTGGGTCCGCATTGACTTAGGGAGGGTCCGAGTTGGCATGGGTCTGAGTTAGTCATGGCATAGAGTAGGGAAAAGGGTCCTAGTTGGTTGTGGGTCCGAGTTGGTATTGGGTCCGAGTTGGCATTGGGTCCGAGTTGACTTCGGGTCTGGGTTAGCCTTTCGTCAAAGCCTTCGTGGCTGTGTGTGAAACTGCAAAGCGACTGGACAAGAGACCAGGCGAGTGGCGCAGCCACGAGGCCTTTTCCAACTTTATTTTGAGGTTTTTGTGGTGAATTGTTCATAAGCTTTCTGACATGTCTGATGTGCATTATTCATAAATTTCATGTAAATAGTTGAAGCAGATGAGTCTCCGAAATGAACCGCATCAACTCTAAAGCTTTAAATTCAATGTTTCCATCTGGTTTTTCAGCGGTGACATGACAACTATGATGCTTATTGGTGGGGATGGTTCTGACGGAGTAACACTAGCAAGTAGCAGTTCATCAAGGCTGAATGGTCAAAGCAAAATGGCAGTGCTTGAAATATGGAGCTCTTACTGTATCCCGTGGGTAGACATGAAAACTTCATGCCTGCGTACAGATGCCTCAATAGCCTAACGCTGCAACCGTTTAAATTTGCAAGGTGAAGTTTTCCAGCAACATATTTTAAATAAGTGTCCAAATACTGCTCAGATGACTGACCTGCACTCATGGCTGCCAATACACTTGACACACTTGCCATCTTCCGTATACTTTCAATTTGCATAATAGCTGAATGTTGCTGACCCTCTTGCTTATGATTGGTTGAGATTTTTGAAAAATCGAAAACATAAAGAAAAAGATAAGAAATTCCTGACAAGTTGGAAAGCGCCTTGTGGCTACGCCACTCGTGCATGTGGTCTCCGGTCCATATGCTTTGCAGTTACACATAAACACAGCAACAAAGGCCTTGACGAAAGGCTAGGTCCGAGGGTTAGCTTCAGGTCCGAGCTGACTCGAAACCGTGGCGACAGATAAGAGACAGACTGTAAAAGAGAGCCATTACTACAGCCGCTTTACAGTCACTTTGCCCCATTTCCACATCGCCCCATCCTCACTGTCCCCACAGAGCATACTGTCCGAAACGTTGAGTTCCTCACGGTTCTTTTCAGAACCATACAGACTCACAAAGAGACTGTATCCTTGCATGGTGCTACCGCAAGCTTTCCACCTAAGAAATCTTGCAACAGCGATGTTTTTTTTGGATGAGTGAGATCACGTACATGTACATGTCTGGTCGCCGCGGCATGAATAGACTGGTTGCCCCACTCACTCACTCCTTTACATGTACATGGGTGTGGCACAGCGGGAACCAGCGCTTTGCACACATGTTTTACCACAGCGACAATGAAACACCAAGACAATTTTTTTTTCTAACTTGCCAATAAAAATTTCGAGGTTGGGGGCAAAGTGACCGACACCCCTACAGCCCTAAGTGTGGGGCTAACTAACCTGTTCCCATAACACTGGCGTTTTGGAATCAAATTTATTTTTTGTAGTGAAATGGTTCACAGGTGAATGGAAGCTAGTCTATTATGTCATCAGACGCACTTCAGTGACCAGTACTGTACCGTACCGGTACTGTGTACTGGTGTAGCTTCAGTGCACCGCAATACCTCAACAGAGCAACACGTACCAGTAATGTTCAGAGCTCTGTGTTGTGTAGTTAGTTGAAGGCTGGTGAAATATCACACGCTGTGTGATTCAAGTCGTCAAGAATGGTGTCAACTCTGCATTCACCGAAATCTTTCACACCTAAAGAGAAATCTAACGTTACAGAGAAAAGACGAAGAGAAAGCTGCGCTAACTTAGCAGAATCGAAAAGATCGAAGGATTCGCATGCAAATCTGAGTGGCGAGGCCGAAAAAGGATGGTATATTTCGTATGATTCTAAACTTGAAAGATCTGAATGAGCATGTTGAGTACCATCATTTTAAAATGGATACTTTTGAAAAGGTCCTTCAGCTTAAATGTTCATGTATTTCACCTGAATACTATCTGGCATCTATCGATCTTAAAGATGCTTATTAGTCAGTCCCCATCGCAGAGGAGCACCAAAAGTATCTAAAATTTGAATGGAAACGAAAGTTGTTCAGTATACCTGCCTACCCAATGGATTAGCATCAGCACCCAGCATGTTCACTAAGCTTATGAAGCCTGTCTTTGCTACATTGAGACAGCCAGGTTATAGGAATGTGGGGTATATTGATGATTCCTTACTGATTGGCTCTACAAATGAGGAATGTCAAGAAAATATGGACAAATCCTTGGATTTATTCCATAAGCTGGGATTTATACATCACCCAGTGAAATCTGTCCTAAAGCCAACACATAAACTCAAGCATCCTGGGTTGAAATAGATCCCAGTCCATGACAGTGACACTGCCTGCACAAAACACACTAAATTTAATTGAAGAATGTGCAAAACTTCTTCAGGTTTGTGTACCCATATGTTCTGTTGCCAAAGTTATTGGCCTTATGATCTCGAGTCTCCCATCAGTTGAATTTGGATCACTCCATTACAGATCCTAAGAATAAAATAGACGCCTTGAATTTAAATAAAGGCAATTTTGATGCATACATGTACATGCCAATTACTCAGAGTATGAAGCAAGACCTCACCTGGTGGATTGAAAATTTACCAAGTCAAAATCAGTATATTAGGAGGGGAAACCCCAACATCACAGTTACTTCTGACGCCTCAAATATTGGTTGGGGAGGCACATGTGAAGGAATCAAGCGTGGTGACAGATGGACCGCCAAAGAAGCTGCCTATCACATTCACTATTTAGAAATCTTGGCAGCTTTTTTAACACTGAGATCATTTTGTGACCAGGTACGAGGCAAACATGTCAAAATTATGGTAGGTAACAGTACAGCTGTGGCTCACTTAAATAACAAGGGAGGAACAAAATCTCTTCATTGCAATGAGATTGCAAAGTTCTTATGGTTGTGGGCTACAGACAGAGGCATTTGGATCACAGCGACCTATATACATGTACATGTACCTGGAAGACTTAATGCAGAAGCTGATCTTCAATCAAGACAGTCTTTTGACAAAACAGAATGGAAATTGGATCTTGGTGTATTCACACTTATTACAAATCATCGGGGGACCCCAGAAATTGATTTATTTGCCTTCAGACTGAATAAACAGGCCACAAAGTTTGTGTCGTGGCGGCCAGATCCAGATGCACTACACATCGATGTATTTACTATAAATTGGCAGTCATGGTATTTCTATGCTTTCCCTCCATTCAGTGTGCTGGGGAAAACCATACAGAAGATCGAGACGGACAGGGCAACGGGCATACTTGTGGTCCCCTTGCGGACAACTCAACCATGGTTTGCCCACATACTGCATATGCTAATCAAGCAGCCGATATTGCTCCCCCAAAAGGATTCACTACTTCGCCTGCCAACCTTGACCAACAACATCCACTCAGGAAGAAACTGAGATTGACGCCTTGTCTTGTGTCTGGAGATCACTTGAAGAGCGAAACATTTCGCCACAAGCAACCACCATCATTATGGCATCATGGCGGATTAACACAAAGAAACAATACAGAGTCTACACGAGAAAGTGGATACAGTTTTGTCGTAAAATCAAGACTGATATCCTGCATCCAAGTATATGCTCGATTTCCTAACTGAATTGTTCCATTCTGGAATGGGCTACAGTTCTCTCAATACTGCCAGGTCAGCACTCTCGGGACTGTGCTTTACAGACAACAAAATAACTGTCCGAGCCCATCCATTGGTGGTAAGATTTATGAAAGGAGTTTTCACCATGAGACCATCTCGACTCAGATACAGCTGCATCTGGCGTGCTGACCAGGTCCTTCACTACCTAAAAACCTGCTCGCCGGTAAATGAACTAAACTTGAAAACTCTCACGCAGAAGTTAGCAATGTTAATTGCTTTGGTGACTGCAGCCAGAGGACAGTTGCTTAAATTGCTTAATTTGAATAATTTAGGGCTTGCAGATGATACCTTTGTTTTTTTCTTATAAAGGTGAAGTGCTCAGGCAGAGCAGACCAGGGTATATCAACCCGACTGTTACACTGAAACCATACACACCAGACAAAACATTATGTGTATGTGACACTCTAACCGAATATTCAGATATTTGTCCCGCACTAAAGGTTTTCATGACCCAAAGTCTGAAGGTCAGTTGTTTATCAGTTTTGTTAGATCACACTAAGCAGTTTCCAAGGCAGCAATAAGCAGGTGGATGTGTGAAGTGAGGGAAAAATCAGGTATCGACACAAATCGTTTTATTTTTAAGCCCCCAGTGTGAGAGCAGCTGCTACAATGTACCTGTAAAGCAAAAGACAGATTTGTTCCAATGGAGTATATTCTACAGAAAGATGGATGGTCTCACAATGTACTTTACAAAATTTTATGACAAACCGATATTTAACTATGAAGAATTCCCCGAGAATGTATTAAGTTAAATCAATTGCCATGATTGTTTGTTATATATTTAAGATATGGCCTAGATGATGTTTTTTCCAACTTTGCCTATGTCATGTGTATGTGTGGCATATAAGTAGAAGCAATTTGCCTGGATGTGTCTTGGAGGACATTTTGCTGACCAAACCATTCAGATTCAGAAGCAATGCAATGCCTGACAGCCTGAATGCTATAATGACCAATAAAATCATAAAATGTACCAGACTGGTGTGGTCAGAAATATTTCGTATCTCACTCGAACATCGTTGGCTTTAAAATTTCATGTGGTCACTGAAGTGAGTCAGACGACGTAACAGAATCCCAAAATTAAACGAGACTTGTAAAGTTGAAGTTTGATGGAGATTCTACTAGGCCTACATGTTGCAGGGCCATGATTGATAGTAGGCCTACATCACGTGCATAGAATCTCCATCAAACTTCAACTTTACATGTCTCGTGTAATTTGGGGATTAAATCAAATTTTCCCCTGTCAGCAAACTTACTTCATCTATACCTCCTAACAAGCGGGCTACGCACGTTTCAGAGCATGAGACGAAGCATTTTTGAAAATAATGAGATTTTTGCTTACCAATTTCTCACTTCCACCCGCTGGCTATCGCTCCGCATGCGTCAAATCAAGCCAAAGTCCCAAGTAAGTGAAGCGCGGTCATTGGCAAAGATTGTGTAAATCACATCAACGTACCCATTCACTCACACAGTAGCCGGCCGGAGGAGAATACCGGCCCCGAAATTATACACGGAGAAGGAGGTTATGGACTGCCAATCGTACAAATAAGCATTTGCAAAAAGCGAGCGTTCCAAATGTTCCAATTTTGGGAATGGCGGTTTGTGATTGGTCGAAATGTTCCAATTCTTGTTCCAATTCCTGTTCCGAAGTAAAACAGGGATGTCAGCCAATCTTCTCTGTTGTGTAAAAACGCAAGAAGACGGGGAAAACAGGGCGGAAGGGGTTCCCAGACACATGAAGTACGCTAATTCGCCTCAAATTTGCCAAATCTTGACCCCTCGTAGTGAAAAAAGAGGTGTTTGTGCGAATTTCAAACGCGCTTTTCGGTCGTTTTGGCCCTCTCTCCGGTTTGGATGCAAATGTTTCCGACCCACCGCAGACGTACGTACACACGTACGGCCTACAAAGTACATGTACATGTACTGTGCACGTACATGTACATGCGCTGTCGCTGCAAGAATAATGTCAACTGCAGCTGGACATCGGTGGCCGAGTCCAGTTTCCTGCCATCTTGACATAGGCTTTTGTGTGACATCAAGGTGGTGCGCCTCAGGTCCCGAGGGCCAGGGCTGGGCAACAGCCCCTCACAGCTGCGGAGGAAGTTGCACAAGCAGCACAGTGAAGCCTGGCTCCAGAGAATAGCCTACTACCTGTCCCAGTCCCACGAGTTTATCCATAGAGGTAGTTCCATGGCTTATCAAGGCTAGCGAGCGTGGCCTTATCCCCCCGCCCCCACATTTGATACCCCCATGACACCCATCCTCACCTACAGTTGGCTGCTGACGGTCTACGTCAGTGATGTTCTGCAGCGCATCGATGAGACCATGGAGCCATCACGTCTTCTTTTGGCCGGGTGCTCAGAGTTAAGTTGTGGGTATTGTAAATTTGGGGACCCTGTTCCAATAGGGAGAGTAACATTTTAACTTTTGAATTGACCTTGGTAGATGACTGTGACGTCATGCTCAATAACTGTAGGCTATAAGGGTAGGGTTTTCGGTTTCAAGGGAAATTTTGAGGGGAAACTTTGAGTGTTTAACGGTGAATTCAAATTTGCATTGTTAGTTTATCCATGGAGGTAGAATGGTTTATCAGTAAAAAAAAGTCACATTTTCTCACAATTTACAATTTGAAATTTCCAAAAATTTCAAAGCACAATAAAGAGAGTGTTTCCTGTCCTTTTTTTGGGGGGGGGCTTACCAGTTTTGCAAGATTGAAATGTTAAAAAACTTGGGGTCCCCAAGTATACATATTACAATCCCCAAAGTTGACTCCATCAAGAAAGCGATAATATCCTGTTTGTAAAAAAACAAACTAGTTTGCTTACATGTTGCAGTCGTTTCTTAAGTTTGGTATCAGTTTGAGAATGCTGTAAATAGCAAGTGCAACTCTACACCAAGACAGAGGAGGCCTGCATAGGCAGTGTACAACTTCCCACCTACTGATGTGCTTGCGGGTCGACGTTGTTGGAGTCCTTTCACAACCACCTCAACCGATTCATTCTTGGTAAGACTTAACTTCTTTGAAATGCCACACCTGTAGACAGTCATCCTAGGTGTTGAATTGACACATACACACTGACACAAAGATCTGATCAAAGTTTTGACTTAAATCCGCAGGGACCACCACCAATGACGTCCACTTCCAGGCGCACCTGATGGATGGACTGGTTCGCTGGAGTGCAGCCCGTGCTGCAGAAGCCATCACTGCTGATGCCTCTGAACACCGTGTTTACAGCAGCTACCTGCAGTACGCTGTGGACCAGCTTGGACAGCGTATTCTTGGCGAACCCGTCAACCCCACCCTCAGCATTCCTCAGAAGTACACTGGTATGCATTAACATTCCTAGCTTTTTTGAAAACTATTTTGCTAACGAAGGTAATGGCAGATTCTTGTATTTTCTTGCATTGCATTCTCTATGCGCAGTCTAAATTAGCTGTGCATTTTCAAAAAAAAAATCCATTTCTTTCTTTTAGGTGAGCTCATCAGGGTTGAGTACCTCTATGACCAGACAAACGTGGTGCTTCAGTGGAGAGTACTCCCGTGATGACGCTTAGGGTGACAGGCTTGATGGCGACGATGAGGCCTACCAGGAGGATGAGGCAGGGTTGGACCCACCATCCCTCCGCTGGATGAGGCAAGTGGAGCCACCCCCAAAAATGGCACCACCAACAGCAAGTATCATTTTTTCGCTTTGTTCATGAAACCGTTGTAAAAGAATTTCACTACAACGCAAACAGTAGTTCAGTAGCTAATTCCTGCCTCATTTTTCCTTAGTTCCACTTGCAGTGCTGGGCCGTAGGAGGGCATTTAAAAGATCTCCTATGGAACCAAGTTCCCACTCCGTTGCACTGCCCAGTGACCAGCCGGAGCAACCACTACCAGCTCCAAGCCAGGGCCACTCAGCAGCCTTTCATCCTCTCGGGGCGGGTGATGCAGCATCATCACTAAGCAAAATCCATGCACCCAGGGCCTCATCAAGTCCACGCCGAGCCAAGCCAGCCAAGCTGTCTTGAAGACCAGCAAGTCCATCATGAGACGCCAACCAGCCAGTGACCAACCTGCCTCCCCTTGTCTCTGAACCTCCCCTTGTCCCCGAAACCACCAGTTGTTGAAGAACCCATGGAGCTTGAGGACCCACCTGAGCACACAGATGAGCCTGTAAGTACAGTTCATGTGGAGACATTGTACCATTGTATTGTATGCAGAAATAGAGAATGTCCCTGCTGCTTCTTATTTACTTTCTAAAAACTGGATTAGTTTCATTTAATATCTATTATGCAGGACAACAACGTCGGGCTCACAACATTTCCGGGTATAACAGGGTAGAGGCTCTGGCAGACTACCTCTTTCAGTTCCGGCATGGGAGCGGTGTCATCAGCCAGAGCCAGGCGGACGACATTATCAAACTGTGGAATGCACTCCACAGTTTTGACAAGATTGTCCATCGCAAACCCCACCACCAGCCCGAGCGCTCAAAAGGGAGGTTCAAACAGTCAAAAGGGACTTCTGTTATTGCTGGCATTGGCAACACTAGAAGGTATGAACAAGTCAACAAGTCATACCAATTTACAGTCAAATCTCTTCAATAAGAGGTGTTCAATAAGAGGTCCTTTGGCATATTGTATTGTGAGGAATTAAAAAAAAAGATCTTGAACTTGAAGTTTTCTTTGTTATAAGCAAAAACTTCAATTTTTCACTGCTCTTATTAACAAAGTTTGACTGTAACACGCGTTCAATAGTTGGCAACAGAGTGTAGGAGCATAACAGTTGTCGTATGATCATGTACTCGATTGTTCCCTTGTTCACTTTTGTTATTTTTTACACCGATGTTTCTTAGGCGAGAACACCGGTCCAGCCACCTGACTTGATAGGAACCGGTACATGGAGTGCCTCATTAATAAGCTGTGCTTCCACTTTCCGGGACCAGACTGAGGGCGGGGTAGGACCACACAGCGATGTGCACTTGTGACCAAGGCCTATGGGAACATCTGACAAAAAGTATTGTCAAACACCACAGTTGTCCGAAACATCCATATACAGCGGATGGAAATCAACCAGCAAACCCTCATCCACTGATATGAATTGTTAATTCATTTTAGTGTGCTGTGAATCAACACGAATAAAAGGAAAAGTTCCAAAGGCACAGAGCACTGAAATGTTTGATCAGCCATCACCCCCCTCACGCCCTGGGGAAAAAAGGGAAAAACCACATATACTATCATTGAGTGAAAATAGGTTAACATGCCAACCGTCATGTAATTTATCATGAGATTGTGACATGGGAAAACAGGAAAAGTAACAATTGAGCCCAAGTATTTGGTTATGAACTGCAGTTTCTTATGTTTGTACAAAGTTGAAGGGAGTCTGTGCTAAATTAATAGCAAACATTCATCTGGTCAAACCGTATCATTTCTTCAATCAGGTACAACGAGAAGTCCAAGGGGCAGGAGCAGGTAGTGCTAGAGATGGGCATTAGCCTGCCTCGCCCCCCACAAACATCAGCAGCGAGGGGGGCAACAGTAGGCAAGAATGTTAGTGATAGGCTGTGATGTGGGCACTGGTCAGTCCACACTCGACGGATCCTGGACGGTGGTGCTGAACTCCACACAAATCCACTGGTGGTTCAACAAAACGGTTTTTAATGCTGCCAACCCCATGAGCAATGAACAAAAAAAGAGTTCGATTTGAAAAATCTGTGACTACAAACAAAAATTATGAAATCTACTTTTGAAAATATTTCCTCAACAAAAGCCAAACAATTCCAGGGACAATTTCTTATGCTCTACTTTTATAAGTTTTTTATAAGGATTACCCAAAGGTAGGGACATCCAAGGAAACTCTTTTCTCATTAAGGACTTGATGAATTTATAATTTCCAAAAGCTGCAGGATAAAAAGATCGTCCAGTTGCGATATTAAGATTTCTTCCAAAATTTTTCAGGACGGTGACAGACAAAAATAATTAGCAGGACAAATTCTCATGTTTTCAGGCACTCAGCTTTATTTCGAAGAGTGTGGTGACTGTCACATTGTAGTGATGGAATAAACAAGACAAGCCTATGGGCCTCATTCACAAGGGAAGCATTTCAAAAAATCTTAAATGAAAACTGTTAATTCAGAATATAAACCAATAATTGTGAGGGGTCAGCTTACTTCATTGTTGCATGCACTCAGTGCCTCCCTTTCAAAGTTTATTTGAAAAGCTAGCTATAATAGTTAATATGGATGACAATTTTAAAATAAATTCTGTCAAGCTAAAATAACTTATTAACTTACTGGCCAAATAGTTCATTGATTGCGTTCATATCTACTCTCAAAATGAGATACCCATTCCTGGGGTATGTTCTATGGTAAATTTTGAATGGATAAAGTCTGGATATGTAATTTAATTCAATCTTTCAAAGCAAGATTTTTTGAAATAATTTTAATTGGGATGAAGCAGTCAATGAATTAACATGCATTGAGAAACTGACATCTGAATGAAAAATGCTGGAAATTTCAAAGTGGAACAGGAAAAGAGAGCATTTTGCTTTGGCTGACCTTAACATCAGTGCCATTTTTCATGAAATTGCGGTTTCTCAGAAGCACAGAAAAGGGGTAATGAATCCAGTAAGACAAACTGCTTGGGAATGGTAGCCTATGAAACCGCTCCACATGCCACGGTGGTTCTTGAAATCACTATCATGGTTGACTTCACACGACTCCCTGTCCAAGCTGAATAAAGAGGGGAAAAAAACATAAAGAGGCAAAGATGAACACTGACAGAAATCCTTTTTGGGTGGTTATGGCAAAACTGAAAACTCAACATTAGATGCCAGCAATCAAAACTTTTCCTTTAAAAGCACCAAGTTCCATTTGCTTTTTGTTATTAGTTTCTGCATTTGCACTCGAGTCTTTTACTACCTCCTTTCTGGGAGAATAATTACCTCTACTATCAGATTTCTGAAAACTCAAAACAGTAGTGTACTCATATGAACTTTAGTAACCCATGATTGTCAAGTGCTTTCAATTTCTTTCATTTGAGTGTGAATTGTTTTTTCGGAAATAAAACCGTAGTCTTTGGAAAGTGCGAATAAATGGTGATACTTCCCTTTCTTTGGTGAACCAGTTAAATTTGGGTACAAAATAAAGAACCTTTTCAGGAATCTTCTAATTTGGTAACTACCGTCATGCTAGTTCACTTCCAAAAAATACATAATTTGATAATGATGTGAATACAGTTGATTCAGAGAACACTGCTAATGTACTAGTTTGAAGGAAATGATCACAAGAATTCCCATTTCTTAATGGATGTTTTGCCATATTTTTCCAAGTTGTTTTTTATACAGTCGTGCAGTAAATAAAGTTATATGTCAAGTCTTACGAGAGTTGACTGTACTTTCTCAAAAAAACATGTCTACTGACTGTCTGCCATTTTAACTGTTGTTGAACAAAACAAACTTTCTTGGGCATTGCAATTTCCTAGTTTCTTTAAAAAAAAACCACTGGAACTTTATGATGATGTCAAGAGTCCTCCATGATTCCAACACATTCAATGTGTAACCTGGAATTTTGGCACAAGTGAGAGTCAACAGAAAAAGAAGCAAACGAACCGGGTTCAAAGACAAATCGCGAACTAAATTTTTATTTCGATTTCGAAGGGTGTAGAAAAATGACACGACAAAGGATAGAAACTTGGATTATAATTCTGGAAAACTTTTAGATGATTTGCCAAACTAAAGATTGCTAATTGAAATTCAACAACGAAAACGTTAAAACTATTTGGTTTCCTTTTTCCAAATGTATCAACTGGAGGATTAAAAAAGAAAGGCAGAATATGCAAACAAATCGAAATCACCAAAAAAAAAACCCAAAAACGAACAACTAAATAAAACAAAAAAACAAAACCCAACACAGCACCCAAAGAGGATTACTCGGTGCGCAATCTGACTAACATCCTGAAAAGAAGAATACAACAAACATGCAAAAATGACGAGTATAAGTGGCAGGATAACTGTAAATTACTACAAAGCCTAACTAGTAAATAATAATGCTTCAGAAAGAGTACATGCACCAACACTACTAAACCATGGGGAAACAGTCAGGAGCATATCCATTTCGATCAAGCTAGTGCCAAACTATAAATAAAAAGTCTCCACTGAGAGTTCCTTATCACTGAGGCAAACTAACTTTGGGGACCAGCTGCCAAAACCACAAAGTTTATATTGTGCTACTGAGTCTGGTTTACCTCATCTACTGGACCATGAACAAATACTCATAACACTTGCTTCCCTTTAAAGACAGAGTGGGTCTAGTCCACTTAAAGAAAACTTTTTTTTGTGGTGCTAACACGTGTATTTACATTGGCAAGTCAGTGAAGTGTAATTATTTGAAACTACAGACTTACACCAGTCTATTACCAGAAAAACCAAGCCATGGGAAAATTCCTCAGACAAATAGATTTGCTCTCAGAGTACTTAGTGCATGTGAAACTTCAGTAACTTCAAATACATCAAGTGTTCATGTTCTGTGTATCAACCGACAAATTAAAAACTAATCAAGAAAACATCTCTTCAGTCACATGCATTTAAAACCAGCAGAGCTCTACTACATCTTCTAATAAAGCAGGCTAATAATTCTTCATCAACTCTCGCCTCTAGACTATCTGAGAAAACTAGACTATCTGATAAAACTAGACTAAGTTAAAAATACACAAAAGGTAATCCAAAACTCAGTGAAGAACATGTAGGAATATTAAAATACCTGCAAGAATCATCAAAACTTAAGAAATGGGGACTCACCAATATAGCGGGGCAGACAAACTTTCTGGGCTAGTACATAAGTGTGGAGAGAGAAAGTCAGTGCAGTCTGCACCGATCCATGCCCGTCTGCTGAATGAGGAATTTCTCACAAAGGCTGTGGGAAAACTAATAAGACCCTCTTTGTTTCAACCAGTGGCTCTGCAATGCCCTGGGGCTCAGCTGCCAACCCATAGTTACCTGGGCAATGTTTATATCAGGGAACACTACTTATAGCTAAGGCTAATGCACAAACTAAGTGGGGGAAATCTTTGCCTGCAACAAATGCATCACATTTGCAGACACATTCCCTGAAAAATGAAGTGCACTCCTTACCTCTGCAGCAATGGTTTTCCCTCTGCTTTTGTCTGAGGGCTTGGGACCTTCAAATCCAAGGCAAAATGATACAAACAGAGTATTCTTTCGGAGCTGACCGTGAGCAAAGACTATTTGGGGTTAAAAATCAGTGCCAAACCTGTGCTCAACCAGCACTTATTTAGTAAGATCACACAATGTTTCCATTCATACTCTATTTTAATCAGATGGAATTTCAGGCTATTTACGGTGAAGGCCAGCAACAGGTGGAAAGGCTTGCGGTAGCACCATGCGAAGGAATATACCTCTCTTATGAGTATGTGTGGTTCTGAAAAGAACCGGGAGTATACTCAACGTTTCGGACTGCATGCGTGCTCAGTCCCAGCCCCATTTTCGGCATCTCTTCAGTCTCCTGACGACAGACTGAGCACGCAGTCCGAAACGTTGAGTATACTCCCGGTTCTTTTCAGAACCACACATACTCATAAGAGAGGTATATTCCTTCACATGGTGCTACCGCAAGCTTTTCCACCTGTTTCTATTTTTATCATTGCACATGGATTTGGCAGCATTAAAAACCATGTCTTCAACCACATGTCAAAGTTGATGGATAAATTCCGCCTCGCCATCCAGGATCCACCAATGAATGCAGCCTACAACTGCCCACATTCTGGGACTGGTCCTCCTTAAAATCATTGGGGGATTATTCTCCTACGACCTTGTTACTTTCGTCGCAGAGGTACGCAACACTGATGACCTCTCCTACATGTAATCCACCTGAAAAAAGGTAGTCAGCATGAAAATTCCATTAAAACACACGACAGCTCATCATATGGTCTGGCTGCTCTTGCTCTCAGAGTAAGTTTAATGTTTGACTTGTTTTTAACCATCTTTCATTTACTCCATTTTACACATAAATGAGTAAGTAACAAGGATTGCCCATTTATTCTTCCTTAAAAAAGTGCAGCAATTCAAACAACAGTTCAGATCCCCTTAGGCCTTACCATGCTTACCCACGCACACATGGCCTACAATTAATTCCCCCCCCCCAAAAAAAAAAAATTGTATGGAACAACAAACAGTTGAACAAAACATTCGGTTGTGTTAATATATCATGTGCATGTAAAGAAAAGAAAGAAAGGAAAAAACAAATAGGGGCCTAGGCTAGGGACTATCTGACCATCAAGAGCCCGTTCGAAATTTGAGCCGAATTTCGGAAGGACCAAAACAAATTTATTCCCGAGGGTCAATCAGGCTACAGACTTACATAAAAAATCGTACCCTTCTCTGTGAATATCTCCACGTCTGTAAACGACCCCCGTAAGGTGATTCAGGCAGAAATTAAATGAACTCCCATTATCCGTCCAGGCCAAACATGCATAAACTGTGTTCACTTCGCATTCATTCGTTCAACGTAGGGTGGGCCAAATTCCGGAGAGTACCATCTTTGACAGATAAAAACACCAACTCCCCTGGGTCATTTGGGCCACACAATCTGATAAAACACAATAACAAACTTTGCAAACCTTCAGTCTCAAAAGCCACCACGTCTCTGCGAAATCACCGACCAAATAGCCCCGGTTTTCCCTCGCGGAAAAATCGGGCAACAACAAGCGTACGGCAGGCCACCTTTTCCACACAATGAACGAATCGAAATATAAATCACATCAACGTACCTATTTGACCTATTCACTCACACAGTAGCTGCAGGAGAATACCGGCCCCGAAATTATACACGGAGAAGGAGGCTATGGACTGCCAATCGTACAAATAAGCATTTGCAAAAAGCGAGTGTTCCAAATGTTCCAATTTTGGGAATGGCGGTTTGTGATTGGTCGAAATGTTCCAATTCTTGTTCCAATTCTTGTTCTGAAGTGGAAACAGGGGATGTCAGCCAATCTTCTCTGTTGTGTAAAAACGCAAGAAGACGGGGAAAACAGGGCGGAAGGGGTTCCCGGACACATGAAGTACGCTAATTCGCCTCAAATTTGCCAAATCTTGACCCCTCTTAGTGAAAAAGGAGGTGTTTGTGCGAATTTCAAACGCGCTTTTCGGTCGTTTTGGCCCTCTCTCCGGTTTGGATGCAAATGTTTCCGACCCACCGCAGACGTACGTACACACGTACGGACTACATAGTACATGTACTGTGCACGTACATGTACATGCGCTGTCGCTGCAAGAATAATGTCAACTGCAGCTGGACATCGGTGGCCGAGTCCAGTTTCCTGCCATCTTGACATAGGCTTCTGTGTGACATCAAGGTGGTGCGCCTCAGGTCCCGAGGGCCAGGGCTGGGCAACAGCCCCTCACAGCTGCGGACTGAGGAAGTTGCACAAGCAGCACAGTGAAGCCTGGCTCCAGAGAATAGCCTACCACCTGTCCCAATCCCACGAGTTTATCCATAGAGGTAGTTCCATGGCTTATCAAGGCCGCTAGCAAGCGTGGCCTTATCCCCCCGCCCCCACATTTGATACCCCCATGACACCCATCCTCACCTACAGTTGGCTGCTGACGGTCTACGTCAGTGATGTTCTGCAGCGCATCGATGAGACTAAGGCAGCCATTACGTCTTCTTTTGGCCGGGTGCTCAAAGTTAAGTTGTGGGTATTGGAAATTTGGGGACTCTGTTCCAATAGAAGGGAGAGTTACATTTTAACTTTTGAATTGACCTTGGTAGATGACTGTGACATCATGCTCAATAACTGTAGGCTTAATGTTGTCAAAAAAGGGTAGGGTTTTCGGTTTCAAGGGAAATTTTGAGGGGAAACTTTGAGTGTTTAAGGGTGAATTCAAATTTGCATTGTTAGTTTATCAGTAAAAAAGTCATTTTCTCACAATTTACAATTTGAAATTTCCAAAAAATAGATTAAGCGCAATAAAGAGAGTGTTTCCTGTCCTTTTTTTGGGGGGGGGCTTACCAGTTTTGCAAGATTGAAATGTTAAAAAACTTGGGGTCCCCAAGTATACATATTACAATCCCCAAAGTTGACTCCATCAAGAAAGTGATAATGTCCTATTTTAAAAAAACAAACTAGTTTGCTTACATGTTGCAGTCGTTTCTTAAGTTTGGTATCAGTTTGCGAAGGCTGTAAACAGCAAGTGCAACTCTACACCAAGACAGAGGAGGCCTGCATAGGCAGTGTACAACTTCCCACTTACTGATGTGCTTGCAGGTCAACGTTGTTGGAGTCCTTTCACAACCACCTCAACAGATTCATTCTTGGTAAGACTTAACTTCTTTGAAATGCCACAACAGTGGACAGTCATCCTAGGTAAATTTGAATTGGCACATAAACTCAGACACAAATATTTGATCAAAGTATTGACTTAAATCCGTAGGGACCACTACCAATGACGTCCACTTCCAGGCGCACCTGATGGATGGACTGGTTCGCTGGAATGCAGACCGTGCTTCAGAAGCCATTGCCGCTGATGCCCCCGAATACCGGGTTTACCGCGGCTACCTGCAGTACACTGTTGACTTGCTGGGACAGCATGTGCTCAGCGAACCCATCAACCCCACCCTCAGCATTACCCAGAAGTACACTGGTATGAAATAACATTCCTAGCTTTTTTGAAAACTATTTTGCTAACAAAAGTAATGGCAGATTCTTGTATTTTCTTGCATTGCATTCTCTATGCGCAGTCTAAATTAGCTGTGCATTTTCAAAAAAAATAATCCATTTCTTTCTGTCAGGACTTAGAAGAGCTCATCAGGGTCGAGTACCTCTATGACCAGACAAACGTGGTGCCTGGAAAGTACTCCCGTGATGACGCAGAGGGTGACAAGCTTGATGGCGACGATGAGGCCTACCAGGAGGATGAGGCAGGGTTGGACCCCACCATCCCTCCACTGGATGAGGCAAGTGGAGCCACCCCAAAAAATGGCGCCACCAACAGCAAGTATAATTTTTTCATTTTGTTCATGAAACTTTCTAAAAACTGGTTTAACTTCATTTAATATTTGTTATGCAGGACAACAACGTCGGGCTCCACAACATTTCCGGGTATAACAGGGGAAAAGGCTCTGGCAGACTACCTCTTTCAGTTTCGGCATGGGAGCGGTGTCATCAGCCAGAGCCAGGCGGACGACATTATCAAACTGTGGAATGCACTCCAAAGTTTTGACAAGACTGTCCATCGCAAACCCCACCACCAGCCCGAGCTCTCAAAAGGGAGGTTCAAACAGTCAAAAGGGACTTCTGTTATTGCTGGCATTGGCAACACTAGAAGGTATGGACAAGTCAACAAGTCATACCAATTTACAGTCAAATCTCTTCAATAAGAGGTCCTTTGGAACATAGTATTGTGAAAAATAAAAGACAAAGAACTTGAACCTGAAGTTTTCTTTGTTATAAGCAAAAACTTCAATTTTTCACTGCTCTTATGAACAAAGTTTGACTGTAACACACGTTCAATAGTTGGCAACAGCGTGTGGGAGCATAACAGTTGTCGTATGTTCATGTACTCGATTGTTCCCTTGTTCACTTTTGTTTTTTTTACACGGATGTGTCTAGGCGAGAACACCGGTCCAGCCACCTGACTTGATAGTAACCTGTACATGGAGTGCCTCATCAATAAGCTGTGCTTCCACTTTCCGGGACCGGACTGAGGGAGGGGGTAAGACCACAGCGATGTGCACTTGTGACCAAGGCCTATGGGAACATCTGACAAAAAGTGCTGTCAAACACCACAGTTGTCCGAAACATCCATATGCAGCTGATGGAAATCAACCAGCAAACCCTAATCCACTGATATGAATTGTTAATTCATTTTAGTGTGCTGTGAATCAACACGAATAAAAGGAAAAGTTCCAAAGGCACAGAGCACTGAAATGTTTGATCAGCCATCACCCCGCCCTGGGGAAAAAAGGGAAAAACCACATACACATTCATTGAGTGAAAATAGGATAACGTGCCAACCCTCATGCAATTTATCATGAGATTGTGACATGGGAAAACAGGAAAAGTAACAATTGAGCCCAAGTATTTGGTTACGAACTGCAGTTTCTTATGTTTGTACAAAGTGGAAGGGAGTCTGTGCTAAATTAATAGCAAACACTCATCTGGTCAAACCGTATCATTTCTTCAATCAGGTACAAGGAGAAGTCCAAGGGGCAGGAGCAGGTAGTGCTAGAGATGGGCATTAGCCTGCCTCGCCCCCCACAAACATCAGCAGCGAGGGGGGCAACAGTAGGCAAGAATGTTAGTGATAGGCTGTGATGTGGGCACTGGTCAGTCCACACTCGACGGATCCTGGACGGTGGTGCTGAACTCCACACAAATCCACTGGTGGTTCAACAAAACGGTTTTTAATGCTGCCAACCCCATGAGCAATGAACAAAAAAAGAGTTCGATTTGAAAAATCTGTGACTACAAACAAAAATTATGAAATCTACTTTGGAAAATATTTCCTCAACAAAAGCCAAACAATTCCAGGGACAATTTCTTATGCTCTACTTTTATAAGTTTTTTTTATAAGGATTACCAAAAGGTAAGGACATCCAAGGAAACTCTTTTTCATGAAGGACTTGATGAATTTATAATTTCCAAAAGCTGCAGGATAAAAAGATCGTCCAGTTGCGATATTAAGATTTCTTCCAAAATTTTTCAGGACGGTGACAGACAAAAATAATTAGCAGGACAAATTCTCATGTTTTCAGGCACTCAGCTTTATTTCGAAGAGTGTGGTGACTGTCACATTATAGTGATGGAATAAACAAGACAAGCCTATGGGCCTCATTCACAAGGGAAGCATTTCAAAAAATCTTAAATGAAAACTGTTAATTCAGAATATAAACCAATAATTGTGAGGGGTCAGCTTACTTCATTGTTGCATGCACTCAGTGCCTCCCTTTCAAAGTTTATTTGAAAAGCTAGCTATAATAGTTAATATGGATGACAATTTTAAAATAAATTCTGTCAAGCTAAAATAACTTATTAACTTACTGGCCAAATAGTTCATTGATTGCGTTCATATCTACTCTCAAAATGAGATACCCATTCCTGGGGTATGTTCTATGGTAAATTTTGAATGGATAAAGTCTGGATATGTAATTTAATTCAATCTTTCAAAGCAAGATTTTTTGAAATAATTTTAATTGGGATGAAGCAGTCAATGAATTAACATGCATTGAGAAACTGACATCTGAATGAAAAATGCTGGAAATTTCACAGTGGAACAGGAAAAGAGAGCATTTCGCTTTGGCTGACCTTAACATCAGTGCCATTTTTCATGAAATTGCAGTTTCTCAGAAGCACAGAAAAGGGGTAATGAATCCAGTAAGACAAACTGCTTGGGAATGGTAGCCTATGAAACCGCTCCACATGCCACGGTGGATCTTGAAATCACTATCATGGTTGACTTCACACGACTCCCTGTTCAAGCTGAATAAAGAGGGAAAAAAACAATAAGAGGCAAAGATGAACACCAACAGAACTCTTTTTTTGGGTGGTTATGATGGCAAAACTGAAAACTCAACATTAGATGCCAGCAATCAAAACTTTTCCTTTAAAAGCACCGAGTTCCATTTGTTTTTGGTTATTAGTTTCTGCATTTGCACTCGAGTCTTTTACTACCTCCTTTCTGGGAGAATAATCACCTCTATTATCAGATATCTGAAAACTCAAAACAGTAGTGTACTCATATGAACTTTAGTAACCCATGATTGTCAAGTGCTTTCAATTCTTTCATTTAAGTGTGAATTGTTTTTTTCGGAAATAAAACCATGGTCTTTGGAAAATGTGAATAAATGGTGACAGTTCCCTTTCTTTGGTGAACCAGTTAAATTTGGGTACAAAATAATGAACCTTTTCGGGAATCTTCTAATTTGGTAGCTATGCTAGTTTACTTCCAAAAATTACATAGTTTGATAATGATGTGAATTCAATCGATTCAGAGAACACTGCTAAACAAAATACATGTACTACATGTAGTTTGAAAGAAATGATTTCAAGAATCCCCATTTCTTATTGGACGTTTTGCTATATTTTCCTTGGTTTTTTTTATACAGTCGTGCAGTAAACAAAGTTATATGTCAAGTCTTACGAGAGTTGACTATTTCTCAAAAACATGTCTACTGACTGTCTGCCGTTTTAAAAAATAAAGTGCACTCCTTACCTCTGCAGCAATGGTTTTCCCTCTGCTTTTGTCTAAGGGCTTGGGACCTTCAAATCCAAGGCAAAATGATACAAACAGAGTATTCTTTCAGATCTGACCGTGAGCAAAGACTGTTTGGGGTTAAAAATCAGTGCCAAACCTGTGCTCACCCAGCACTTTAGTAAGATCACGATTTTTCCATTCATACACTATTTTAATCATTGCACTTGGATTTGGCAGCATTAAAAACCATGTCTCCACATGTCAAAGTTGATGGATAATTTCTGCCTCGTCATCAAGGACCCAACAATGGATGCTGCCTCCAGCCTTTAACTGCCAACAGTCCGGGAATTGGGGGATTACTTTCCTAAGACCTTCTTACTTTCGTCGCAGAGGTACCCAACCCTGATGACCTCTCTACATGTAATTCACCTGAAAAAAAAAACAGGTAGTATCTCAGCATGAAAATTCCATTAAAACACACAAGAGCTCATCATATGGTCTGGCTGCTCTTGCTCTCAGAGTAAGTTTAAAGTTTGACTTGTTTTTAACCATCTTTCATTTACTCCACTTTGCACATAAATGACTAAGTAACAAAGATTACCCATTTATTCTTCCTTAAAACAATGTCCAGCAATTCGAACAGTTGAACAAAATATTAACTTGTGTTCAGATATTGTAAAATATTAAATCTGAGTCCAAACCCCTTACCTATGAACGCATACAATTAATTTACAAAAACAATCTATATGGAACAAAAAAGAGTTGAGCAAAACATCTGGTCATGTTGATATATTGTACAATAAAGAAAAGACAGGAAAGGAAGGAAAACAAATCAAAAACTAGGAAAAAATGTTAAGCCAAATCTCACACAAAGTAACAAAATACTAACATGTCATTACATTTTATTCACAAAGCGGAACGTTTTCAACCAGAACATGAACTCCAAGGCCCAGAAGAATAAAAACAATGAATTTGCAGCCATTCCTTCAATGTCAGCATGGTCTGCGAATGAAGGACCAAATTCCAAACGGGCCAAAAAAAATCAAATCAGGTCAAAAATAAAAAAAGTCACATCTTCCACGATGTAACAAAATATTTAACTTTATAAACAAAACAGACATTTTTATCCAAAACATAAACTCAAAGGCTCACAAGAATTCTTTTAAAAAATCAATTTGCATCCATTCTTTCAACTTCAGCATGATCGTCTGTGATAGCTCTACTGTGTGGAGCGTTAGTATTCCTGCTTTTCGAATTCTGGACTGGATCATGACCGATCCTGTCCAAAATTCGAAAAAGAGGAATACCAAATAGGCCTACTTGAGTACTAACTCTCCACTCAGTGGCTCAAATTTCGAAAGGGTTAAAAAATTAATTTCCAAGGGGCAATTGGGCTACAAACTCACATGAAAAAATCGTTCCCTTCTTTGTGAATATCTCCAACGTCTGTAGGCGATCCCCGGCCCTAAGGCCTTTTTCGGGCAGAAATTATATGAACTCCCATTATCCAGGCAAACATAAATAAACTGTGTTAACTTCGCATCCATTCGTTCAACCACGGAGGTAGAAACAGATTGTTCAGCGTAAAAGTACATATGACGTAGGGTGGGCCAAGTTCCGGAGAGTGAATCATCGAAAGCCAAAAACACCCATTCCCCTGGGTCACACAATCTGAAAAAAAGTTTACAAACCTTTAGTCTCAAAAGCCACCACGTCTCTGCGAAAATCACCGGCCATACAGCCCCAGTTTTTCCTCGCGGAAAAATCGGGCGACAACGCTTGGACGGTGGGTCACCACTTTCACGCACTGAACGAAGGGACTACACTGCCCAAGCATATCCACGTCACGTACTCATTCGCTCGCACACGTACACACAGTAGCCGGAGCCGGAGGAGCAAAACCGGCCCGAGGTTATGGAGCGCCGGTCGTACAAATAAGCATGTGCAAAAAGCGGGGGTTCAAATGGTTCCAATTTTGGGAATGGCGGTTTGTGATTGGTCGAAACGTTCCAATTCTGACTGGAAGTTCGGGGATAGAGAATGTCAGCCAATCTTCTCTGTAGCGCAAAAACGCAAGCAGCTAGACGGGGAAAACGGGGCGGGGGCCCAACAAATCGATTCCTAAGTACTCAGTAGCCCTAGGGGGAAAAAATAACGAAAAAAATTCAAAGGCAAATCTCAAACGAAGAAACAAAACATTTCATTTTATTAACGAAACAGACATTTCATCCAGAACATGAAATCTAATTTAAGGCCCAAAAGAATTTTAAAAAATCAATTTGCATCCATTCCTTCAACTTCAGCATGAGGGTGGGTCTGTGATAGCTCTGCTGTGTGGAGCGTTAGTATTCCTGTTTTTCAAATTTTGGACTGGATCATGACCGATCCTGTCCAAAATTCGAAATAGAGGAATACTAACGCTCCACTCAGTCAGTGGCCTAAATTTCGAAAGGGCCATAAAATTTTAATTCACTCCCAAGGGGACAATCGGGCTACAAACTCCCATAAAAAATCGTACCCTTCTCTTTGAATATCTCCAACATCTGTAGGCGATCCCCCGCCCGTAAGGTACCCTTTTTCGGGCAGAAATTACACGATCTCCCAGGGCAAACCATGGAGGAATAAGAGCATATTCACTTCGCATCAAGTCTTTCAACGAACATGTCCTGACACGAAGGGTGGACCAAATTCCAAAGAGGACAATCTTTGAAAGACAAAAACACCCGTTCCCCTGGGTCATTTGGGCCACACAATCTGGTAAAAAAAGTTTACTTACCTTCAGTCTCAAGAGCCACCACGTCTCTGCCAAAAACACCGGCCAAATATCACTGATTTTCTCGCAGAAAAATCGGGCGACAACGCGCAAAGCGCCGCCATTTTTACTGACTGATCGACGGGATCGGGACTGCACTTCCGAAGCACAGCCACGTCCGTCCGCGTACGTACGTACTCATTCGCTCACACAGTTGCCGGAGGTGCGAAACCGACCCCGGAGGTTATGGAGCGCCAGCCGCACAAATAAGCATGTGCAAAAAGCGGGGGTTCCAATTGTTCCAATTTTGGGCCATGGCCCTGACAGGGGATGTCAGCCACTTGGAAAGTGGCGGAATGTCGGCCAATCTTCTCTGTAGCGCAAAAACGCAAGAAGACGGGGAAAACAGGGCGGGGGCCAAACAAATAGATTCCTAAGTACTATGTAAGCCCTAGGGGCTGGGGAAAAATAAGGAAAAATTCTCAATCAATTACTAGCGAAACGGACCGTTTTAAACCAGAAAATGAACTCTAAGGCGCAAAAGAATAAAAAAAATCAATTTCCATCTATTCCTTCAACGTTAGCCATGGTCTGCAAACGTAGGCCCAAAATCTGAAAGGGCAAAAAAATCGGTTAAAAGTACTAAATACGCCATAAGGGAGAAAAATAACGAAAAAATTCAAAGGCAAATCTCAAACGAAGAAACAAGATATTTCAATTTATTAACGAAACAGACGTTTTCAGCCAGAACATGAACTCTAACTTAAGGCCCAAAAGAATTTTAAAAAATCAATTTGCATCAGTTCCTTCAACTTCAGCATAATCGTCTGTGATAACTCTGCTGTGTGGAGCGTTAGTATTCCTGTTTTTCGAATTTTGGACTGGATCATGACCGATCCTGTCCAAAATTCGAAAAAGAGTAATACTGACGCTCCACTCAGGTCTGTGAACCTTGCCATGGTATACCCCGAGAACTGTGGAGTCCGACGAGCGGACGTTGGACCCCACATTTCTGGGGGTAGTCATGGCAATGAACCAAATTTTGAAAGGGCCAAAAAAAAATGAATTCCCAAGGGTCAATCGGGCTACAAACTCACATAAAAAATCCTACCCTTCTCCGTGAATATCTCTCTCGCTTCGTATGCAAATGTCGCGTAGCCATGGCCTTGTATGCAAATGTCTCACGTACATGATTTCGTTAACCTCTGCAGGTAGGTTAACTTGGTGGGTACAGTCCACTAATCAAGCAATAATTTCCGCCAAGCTCATAAGCATTAAAAGTGCCCCCCCACAGTATCTGTTTAAAAAGGGAATTGTTTGGCCCCAAAATGGTGAGATTGAGTGAATCTTTGCCAGGATCAAGTCCCTGGCCCATTAACTGAGGGCAAAAGTAAGGGGTGCCATTTGTAACTTCGGAACTTCGACTTTTGGGGGGGTTGGTTTTGTTTTGGGCGAATAATTAAAAATGTAATTGGTTTCCCCCCCGAAAATTGAAAAGAAACGGAAAGATTAATTACCAAATAATAATTAAATATTTGTCTGAACAATGGTGATTTTACACTGTTTTCAATGAGGCCTGAATTAGTGGACTGTACCCCGATACATGCAGTGTATGTAGCGGACTCGATAGAGCGTATCACAGACAAATAAACGCACAGACCATCAGCTCCTATTCAAAACTACAGTGATCTGCGCGGCGCCCAACTAAAATCAAAACTATGGGCAAATTCACCCCTCAGGTATAGGGAATTTACGCACATTTGAAGAATTCGAGTCATAAATTCCATGAAGCCATTTTTCGATTGTAAAAAAACATATCTACTTAATCTGGCCTCTAGGGATTCAAAACAATCCAGTTGCAACATCTTGAAAGAGAGTTAACAAAAGAGCAAAGGTGAACGCATTTTGGGAGCACATGTAAGTTAAAAACAAGTACAAGCTTTCCCAAGCCGCGCTGAGTTCACTTTAAGTGTACGTGTGTTTAAGCTGGTTGGCAGATGCCCACCTCTCCTACTTAGGTTTTAAGTGGGGGAAGGGCAGAGGGTTTTGTTTTTGAATGATTTTCCCAATATTGTCACCCATAGAAGAATCGACCCTCTCCTCCACAGGAAGGTGCAAGTATTGTTTCTTGGCGCTTTTCATTCCTTTAAAAAGGTAATAAAAGGTGAGGGCCCCACCCATCATATACGTTACTGCAACTGCTATTCTTGTACATGTAGATACTTACGTTTTTAAACTGTATAGAAATTGACACGCTGTAAGGGGGACTAAGTTTTCTCTCCCGCTGGATCAACGCAGATATTGAAAAATTATTTAAATAAAATGAAAAAGAGAGACGTACAGAGTCGTTATCCAGGTGTCACCAACTCTGAAAATCCTCCTAGTCCTCCGTTTTGTACAAAATAGTCTGTTGAGGATGACTTTGCCATGTAAACGAAAACTGTGGACCATCCCCAAGAGGGCGGCCTGCCTTTCAACAAACATTCGTTGGATTAAGTCTAGTGTCTAGACGTGTTTGTAAAAATTACACTACCACTATTCATCAATGGAGATCAATGGATGCAGTCTAGTATCATACTACTTAACGCATAGCGCGAACGAAGCGACAGAGAAACGTGGGGATGAAAGGTGTTAAATCTAACCATTTGTTTTACAGTGTTGTACTTTTCTAAATCGATTATCAGGAAAATTTGGATATTGTTTTTGTCCTGAAAGCACTACATAATGCCCAAATTAACAGCAGACTTGATTGAACAGAGTTCACAGTACACAAATGCACTGCGAGAAAGAGAGCTGGATTTACGTGGTGAGTCTATTATGGGTATACTGAGTTACATGTAATTTAGGCGCTTGTAGTGCGTGTATTGTCGACACCTAGCTTTTGCAGTCAGCATGATCAGGGCTCGCACTTTTAGGGTGTTCATAACCATTAGCACCCTGTTCCTGTAATAAGGATACAAAGTCTACCTTTTCAAAACAACTTACCTAAATAAGTTGGCGGTATTGTCCTCTTTCGTATCAGAAAGAAAAGAGGGACACTGAGGGAAGAGCTTTGGATTTTGAGGGATTATGGCAGTAGGGGCGCATTTTTTGTTTTGTCTGTTTTGTTTTCGCTACTTATATGTGCGGCCTGCGTCCGACGTCCCTGGGTCGCGCTGTGGCTCGCACTCACAGGCATCCAGACCAGCAAAACATCCGTGCCGTCAGTGTATGTATGTAGTCGCTTGACTTAATTCGAAATTTGAGGCTTATAGCACTGACTGCCCGATTGTTTAAGGGGGCGGGAATAAGACTATAGTTTGACTGCACATGCACATACCAAACACAGTCAAATCGTCGAAAAAGATTCAGAACTTCGGGTACCATCGGGTCGAACACTGTCAAAAAGATCAGATGCTTATAAATTCGGATGCTTTCAGAATTCGAATGATTTTTCAATTCGGATGCTTTCGGAATTCGGATGCTTTTTATAGTTGGATGATTTCGAAATTTGGATGCTTTCTGAATTTAGATGAAATGTGGGTGCGGAACTCGAAACCGTCGGCTGTTTACTGTCGAGGAAAATGCATTCGAATCTGAAAAACGTTAGGTCTGTCAAATTTCATTTAGATTTCGAAAACATGTTAGGTCTGAAAAATTTCATTCAAATCTTCAGAACATGTTAGGTCTGAAAAAATTTACTGAATCTTAAAAACATATTGGGTCCAAAAATTTTTATTCATATCTTAAAAACGTGTCAGATCTAAAAAATTTTATTTGAATCTTAACATGTTTGGTCAAAAAAGTTTCATTTGAATCTTAAATACATGTTAGGTCTGTAAAATTTCATCAAAAACAGATATACTAGGTACGAAAGATTTCATTCGGTTTTGGAAAATGAATTAAAAAATTCAAAGTACGGTCTGTTTTAAAAAACATTAGATTAAAAAAAATTTGACTTTTAAAAAACATTATGTTTCTTGGAAAACATGTTCCGATCTTTTTGACTCTAATTCTGCTTGGTAATAATCTTAGAAGTAAACAGTAGGATTTTTTAAAAACGGCAGCCTTGGGTGTTTTTTCCTGCTGAATCTCATTGTGGCAATAAAAGAATCCCCTAGGCAATGGTAGGATCTGGGAGTCCCACTTGAAAAAAAATTGTCCCTACTTAGGGAGACATTCTCTGTTTTGGGAGACTGACTGTTGTAGTATCTGGCATGTCTTGTCAATAAAATAGTATGCCAATGCGTGGTCACGACCCTACATGTAACTCCTTTCCATCTAAATTTTGAATTTTATGTTAATGAGTAAGGATCGTCAAAATACTCCCAGCTGTTTTGTAGTAGGAGAAATTGTGTTTCAGTTGCTGTGTAGAATACAGGGCTGATAAAGCAACAAGGACAAAAAGACCAGGAGCTCCTGAATTATTTTCACAATGCTCACTGTCAATTTTACCATGACACAAAACGGCTGTCAGCATTTTGACGATCTTTACCTGTTAAAGTAATTCTACTGAATCTGCAAGCGTGCCAAGACTTAGCAAAAATGTTCATATTAAAGGAAAGACGATCACAATTGTAATTTTGTGAAAAATAAAATGTAAAATGCAACTTCCTCTTTCTGAATTTAGGTTACAAGATTCCGGTGATCGAAAATTTAGGAGCAACACTGGACCAGTTTGATACCATTGACTTGTCGGATAATGATCTCAGGAAACTGGAAGGTTTTCCCTTACTGCGTCGCCTGAAGTGTCTGCTGCTGAACAATAATAGAATATGGTGAGACAATAGCGGGATGTAGTACTGTAATCGAGTCAATCACAAGTTACCTTAAGTCCATGACAAGCCATCCAGTCTTAAGCCCCGTCACAAGCTATTCAAATGAATGGAGACAAAAGTATTTCTCTGTCTAGCCCTATTCCTTGGCATGGATAGTCTGGTTACCTTGAATCCTTGGCTGTACCTATATATTCAGCTGCTGCAAAATTTGTGCAAAGTAACAGAGTTTCTAGTCGGCAACATTTCAAACAGTGCAAAATATAACTCTCTCCTGTAATTCACATGAACTGTAAATTCTTAAGCCATTCATTTGGCTTCTGTTGAATGTGTCCATTTTAAGGAAAACAAAGTGTTAATGTTTGTAGTCATGCCAAAGACATGATTTCTGATCTTGACAAAGATTAATCCAACCACGTCACATCCAGTGAAAGTTTACACGATTTACACCAACCTTTGCAGGTTATGGTTGGGCTTGCCATGTAAAATGTACTGTATGTTGCGTTGTAGCATTCATGGCTCAGTTTTTTCCTGGGTACAAATCTGAAGAGATTTTGTCATAAAATGTGTGAAATTTCACAGTCCAGTTTTCTTTCTTTTTTTTTCCAGTCGGATTACAGAAGGCTTAGAACAGAACTTGCCTCGCCTGGATTCCATCATCCTGACTAACAACCTGATGCAAGAACTGGTTTGTCTTTCAATTATGTTAATAATTTTTGCCTCATAAGATGTGCCAGAAAGATGAAAAAACTTTTAAATTGAAAATTCAAACTTGATACAGTTCATGAACCATTTTACATTTATAATGTTCTTTCTCTTCATGCACTATTTGCAAGCATGTAGCTTTCTTATGTACACAACTACATGAATATTGATTTACAGCACTGTTCCACATTGATCTGATTTTCAGGGTGACTTAGATCCCCTAGCAAGCATCAAG
The DNA here is from genome assembly GCF_054643075.1 of Acanthaster planci. Lineage (NCBI taxonomy): Eukaryota > Metazoa > Echinodermata > Asteroidea > Valvatida > Acanthasteridae > Acanthaster > Acanthaster planci. The sequence goes on from NC_141788.1 coordinate 10,570,957, forward strand.
ACACTTACATCATTGAGGTAAGTTTGAAATGAACCTTAAGAGACGAAAGCTTGTCTCCAAGTTGGAAACTGTCTTGATGTGGTACATGTGCTTCTTTGTTGGTCAGCATAAAATTTGTACAGAGTTGAAAGTGGTACATTTAACAATTGTTGACTGCTGTGATGTGGGATATGATGTTTTGAACACCGGAGGGACGCATAACGCCCTGAGGTGTGCCCGAGGGTGTTCAAAATGTCACATCCCACATCAAAGCAGTCAACAATTATTTTGTCAAGTGTCTGTCTTGAAATTTATCCAAAGAAACAAGCTTTGAATTTCAGAAGACGATAGGCCTACTGTCGAACTGTATAATTAACATAACAGACGTAAATGTATGCATTGTTTTAAGTGGCCACTCACACCCCCTGCTTATACGCTGCGGGGACGGGAACAAGTCCGTTATATGAACAGGACCATTAATCGAATTCCCTGGCAACCAATGCACAACACTCATCATGGGTATGTATCATGGGTACGCAAAACTGACTAAATGAGTGACAAGGGTTGCTCTCAAACTTCCCAAAGCTTTTCTGACTCGTGCGTACGCCTGTGCATATGCTATCGGAAGAATGAGGTGTCTCACGGTGAGTGTGATATGCCTTGTTTGCCCTGTCGTGATTGTTCTGGGCCTATGAACAGACAATATCCAAGACATAGGTATGGCGTGAATCAATGAATACAAGTAGTCTGGTTACAGCAGTCCTTGCATTATGGTGTGGAGGGTAATATGCATTTTTATTGCCTTGTCACATGATTGTTCTGGGCCAATGAAAAACCAGTATTCAAGACGGGTATAATGATACTGCTTGATGTACCATCTAAAGCCTTGATTTTTTCCCCTTACAAAACATGCTTCTCATGCCAGGAGAAAAACCTCCTGAGTCATGACACAGTTTGGGCCATGCTGCCCCCCTCAAAAAGTGAAAACAACAAATATACTCTTGTTTTCCCTTTTCTGTTGATTGCCGGCTAGTCTGTTGAGAAATCCGGTGACAAATCGGAAGCATTATCGGCTATACACCATCCACAAGATTCCACAGATTCGGGTGCTGGACTTCAGAAAAGTTCGACAGAAAGTAAGTGGTGTTTTATTTTGCTCTCCGAGGCCCCCTTTGAAGGCATTGAGCACACAGTGCAACATGGGGCATTCAGTTTCATTGCAAAGAGTTGGCCATCCTGTGTAACAAGTTGTAATGGTTTTGTGTCTTTAAGATTTCTTTGATGAAATGAAAGGTGAGAAATGCCTTGGTTTGGGGCCACGTTCCTATTGTGATTAACATGTTGACTGCAGACTACAAGTATACTTGTGGTGAAAGGTGGACCGGATTCTGCCACTACGAGTATACTCGTAGAAAAGGAAAGGTTATTGTAATGTAAATTGAGTGCGCCGGCATCACCAAAGAACACAACCAATACGCTGCTGGCAGTGTGGAGGGCGTACACCTGTATAAGGGAGCGTTTCATAATTGTTGAAGGCGGTATTTACTGCGGTACCGCTGGTTTTTTTAGCGGCACCGCACTAGTTACCCGAAAGGGCTTAATGCTGGTACCGCAAAAATACAGCGGTACCGCAGTAAATACCGCCTTCTGTAATTATGAAACGTTCCCTAATAATCATGCTCAAACAGTCACGTGTAAGGTACCTGTTAAATATGCGCACATGTGTACAACGCTTGGCAAATGGGAACGCCCCTTTCAAATTATGCACAGCAGTCAATGTGTTAAAGAAGAGAAGGGAAAGTAAAAGCCTTTGAAATGAATCCCAACCCTCTCGGGGCCTTTCAAAATTCAGCGGTAGTTTTCAACTACTCTTGACTGGATGACGTGTAAACATACAGGGATTTCCAGTGTCACAACACAGAGGATGTTTAAATGTGCTGTGGAAGATTCTGCTTACAGAGCCAGACGATACGTGTCCAACTGCATCCCCGCACTGGAGTGCTTCCCACTGAGGTTTACACAGACATAGGCTCAAAACAGTCCGTAGATACTGAACTTGTAGAAATCCTCATGTTGAGCACTGTAGCAAATGCCAGTTTTCGACATTGTCTCAGAGTTAAAATACTGTCAGTGCGGTAAATGTCTACAAATCTTGAACAAATGACCCCCCCATTGGCTGAAATGAGCCCCACCTTGGACATGGGCGATATAGAATAATGCCATCAGCAAGTCGTTCCTGATGCAGTGTAGACATTTATTTTGCATTTAGATATGACTTGATGGGTGCTTCCTAAAACATGATGGGTAAATACATTTATGTAAATATTGATTTAACAAAGCACAGTTTCTATTCAGCTTTACTTTTCACAAAGCGGGGCCTGCTGATGATAATGGACCTCGCCTTCGATGTGGTCTGTCATTGCTTCAGATGGTTTTAATGTACTATATGAAAACCACTCATCACAATTCCATTCCCTGATTTTCAATAAGCATGATGTTGCCTATGAAGCTGAAAACTGACCTCGGTGAGGCAGATACTTCATTGCTGCCTGTACTGTTAGTCACTGGGTTTTTTCTTGATTTCAGGAACGAGAAACAGCTGCACATCTATTCAAGGGGAAGAAGGGACAGCAGCTGTCTAAAGATCTCGGCAGAAGATCAAAGACGTAAGTACGGCTCAATACTCAACTGTTGTGATCCAATCAGATGCACAACTGAACCATCCATTTGAAGGACGCCAAAGGTTATCAGAAATCTCCTTGTCCTATGTCCACCATTTTGGCATGCAGTGTCTTCGTGAGTTTTCTAGTTTACCACCCATTTCTCATGCATGTTTTGATACCAATTTTCCTATAAGTTGAACAAAATGTATCCTTTTGGAAAAAGGTAAAATTTTATTGTAAGGTAAAACAGTATGTAACCTTTTCTGTAGACGTTTCATAGTGAATGGAAATTATAAATGCAAGTCACTCGTCGTCAGCAGGTACAGGTAAAACTTAAAGTGGGTAACCTATTGAGGTGAACATTGGTGCTCTGGAACCTACAAAAGAGCCACATCGACTTAGATCCCAGCTTCATGTAAAGTAGTTCAGTTTCATCATGAGAATAACTCAAGGCTTTTTTCCCTTCAAAGTCCATATGCTGTATTGGACACATGAGGGTAATGTATATTTGGCCTTCTTTGTTTCAGGTTTGTGCCAGGGGCACCTGTGGCCGGGGAAGGAGACGCCAAGCCTGGGCCATCACCTCAAGACTATGCTGCGATCAAGGTAAAGAAACCCTTCAGGAATTCAAGTTTGACTCATTACTTGTCATCTATCAGAATTGTGCTGAGATCCAAAAACTGGCAGAATAAATAACTGCCAATGTTTCTCAAAAACTGAACACTTGAGACGGACAAATTTTAAGGGTCTGTTGAGTTCATTTATAACCCTTGAAAATGTGTTTTAATAAACCTGTAATGTAAATTTGTTGGCTGTTTAAAAGGTGTGGTGCCTTTTTGGTTTTATGCAAATACAAATTTCTATATTCAGCAGTAATACGGTGATGCCGTCTCACAGAGAAAACCTCCATATTGCATTGATTTGTGCACAGGAGGCTGCTGCAATGTTAGATAGTTTGCTATCCTAAATTTATTCCTTAATTCGGATGCTTCATTGTTACGCAAATGTACGTGGCAGTAAGACAATGAGAAATACTTTCTCAGAAATGTTTTCAACGAACAAAGTTTGATTTCACAATTTGAGCCAAAAAATCACTCAACAGAACAGTGTCTTTCCTAAATGGCATCAAAGCATCAGCGACCTCAGTTGCCCAGAAACGCACAGACAGTCCTTAAATGTTTGAAAAGTGCACAGTTCATTACACCTGCTGGTAAATGTAACACCAAAAAGATGTTGATACACTGAAGAAGTGAATAAAGTTGTGCAAGATGTGCATCCAAGAACAACGTGTCGCATGGATCATTATATACAATGAACTCCGGCTAGGTCGGCACTCTCGGGACTCAAGAAATTATGACGACTTACGCGAATGCCGACTTGTGCTGTAAGTCGTCAATTTGCTGACTTGCACATACACATGTGTTTCCTATGTACATGTACATTATGATTCCTTGCACTAATTCAATGGCTTTGATTTACCCTGGTTTATTTCTACCTCCATGGTCGATCCCCGCAAATTCGTTCTCGATTATTATCCTCACAGGCTGCAAATTCGATAATTGATCATGTGCCCCTAAGGATGAAGCAATATCGTCCTTATTACATATATTGCATATCACATCATGGCTCGACAGTGCAGCATACATGTACATGATACAGATAACATACACTCATCTGCACACGCATTGGTTAAGTTCGGTCAATAAGGTGACCCCCAAAATTGGCAGAGCGCATGCATGTAGCACTAAAGGGGTAACTGGTATTGATGTACTTGTGCTGGCCGATTATCAACCATGGCCTGTACTGCTAATAAACAGACATCAGGTCAAGCAGTGTGGGACTTGGCACTTCTCGTTAACCATGGCAAAGGAAACTGATACCTAAGCACGATTCTTTTTAATGCCAACTTACACAAAGGAATTTTTGTGGTTTTGTGGAAAAGGAACGAGAAAAACATCCCGACTTAAACGAAGTGACAACTTATAAATGCCAACTTAAAAATGAAATTTTCAATGGAAATGCATTACAGACGATCGGGACTTTTGTCAAAAGGCCGACTTAGAAGATATGACGAGTTATGCAATGCCGACTTAGTCAGAGTTTCCTTTCAGTGTAAATTCCTGTTTTCCAATGAATTCAGGAGCCTTGTGACAGAAAAATTCATTCCATGGGGGTGGGTGGGAAATCACAGGATTCTTTCCAGAATTTCAGGATTTCTGACCCAGATATTCTGGGTTTGAATCATTCTGTTTTGTTGCATTTTTTGCACATTGGAGGGAAAAGTGGCAAGTTCAAGATTAATACAGTCATAGTTATTAGAGAGAGAACTCCTGCCTTGTTCGCAGATGAAACGCAAAAAGTCACAGTACATGTATTTTAATTCTGTCATTGTTAAGACCTGTCCAGTTGGCGTTTCAGGGAATACATGGACTTTCATCCCCCAATCTTACCCCTGATCTACAGCATGCAGATGCTTGTGCCCTCAAAGGACTGCTCTTTCCTAGCCACGATTTTCATTAGCAAAGTAATACACAGCCTGTCTGGCTCTGCAGACACACAGGCTGGGAGTTTTGTACATTTTTGATCTGGACAACAAAAATCCAGTGTAATTGTTTTTTTTCCTGCATTCTTTTTACCAGGCTGCCATTGTTAATGCCAAATCGCTGGAGGAAGTGGAGAGATTGAACCAATTGCTGAAAACAGGCCAGGTACCAGGCAAAGACGTCCTCAGTAAAAACAAAACAGGTATGAAACCCAAAAGTGTTTGGATTCACATTATTTAGTTTTCCTAAGCCTTGATTAACCACATTGCCCATTGTATACACAGGCATCATGGCAGACAGGTTAAAGCATGAGGTGTGCCTTGACTCTTCCGGCCGATGTTTAAACGTTCCCTGTTCGTTTTGTACTCATGCACAAGGTCCCAGAAGTATGCAGAGGCAGACCATGTGTCGAATTTGAACTTAGCAATTGTGCGCGGCCTGTTGTAGCAAATATCATTCTGAGGGTGTGCCCTGGAGTGTTGAAAAACATCAGGTCCTAGAAAGAAATCTGTTCCGACAGCAGGTCAGTAGAGTGTTGAATTGGTTTTAGCGTTACAGTGGCAACTCTACAGTCTACAACCAGGTTTGGGCGGTGTTGTCCAGATCAGTGAGTACCTGTACACCATTTGGAGGGCTGAATTACGGATATTCGGCTGCACCCAGGAGATGTCAAAGGAAAGGCTTAATGTTAACCCTGACAATCGCAAGCCAGCCCAGCCTTAACATTGGGGTTTGTTGCAATCTGTTAGGATGAGTACTGCACTGGTGTACCGGCTGTGTTTGATGTCAGATTAGGCAAACCACAAATGAACAGAGTCCAACTGTCTATGTGCACAGTTTGCCATATGATGTTGAGGTTTGCAAGGATGTGGAAGGTTGCAAGTAAATCATCCTGGGGTTAGAAATTAATGGGACTTTCTGGGTGTGGTTTTTTTTTCAGAAGAGATGGAAGAGGAAGAAATGGAAGAGGAGCAAGACATGGAGCAGGGTCCACCTCAGGGGGTTGTGAATGGGGCCATGGCGATGGCGTGATCTGTGATAGCTTGGGTGGTCGGTATCTGACAGGGCTCTCTGAAGAGTTTCCTGGAGAGGGCCTGCAGTTGTAATAATAGTGCAAACCAGTCACAAGTTGTCAGGAGTTACCTGGTATCTCAGATTGTCACAAGCCAACACAAGCACATTGCAAGCCAACTGCGAGCTGTTAAGTCTCATGTCGGGACACAGGTATTCAGGCGACTGTGACCAAGGCATTCCACTGTCATTGGGCATCTCTAATTACTTCATACACCCTTGCATTTGTATCCTTGTGGGGAATTTCCTTTGCATGTGTTTACGGTGCCTTGTGGGGTGCCAGAACAATGGGAAGTACCCCATAAGGAACATTCGTTGTCCTTGTGGGGTACTAAAACGGTACTCCCAAAACGGTACTAAAGCAGTACTCCACAAGAATTTCAGGAAAATGAATTTGAAATTTACTCAAAAGTAAAAAATTTTTCAAAGTGTACTTGTATGTCACAAATTATGATCGAAATTTCAGCCAAGAAAAATGATTCAGGACCAAATGGAAGCAATTGGAAAAGTGTACTTCACACGCCGATTTTTTACTACACGAGAACATTACAGTTTGCAGTTCTGCTGGGAGCCAGTGAGCCTTTACCTACAAGGTTTTTGAGGTGGTTAACTGAATGGCTGATGTAATTCCAGAGATGTACTCTAGTCCGTGGCATGCCAATTGTAATTCAGTAACGGAGCTTTTGCCTTTGTCATGTGTATAGCAATCCACTTTGAATGGTTTGTGACTTGAATTAAGACTACTCAACTTGTGATTGACTGAAGATTAGTTGAGAAAGTGTTTGATGGTGTGAGAGCTTAAGTAAAATATCGACGTGTCACCCAAGAACAGCATCATCGTACCATTTGTACATATTAGATGTCACATGTCATGTGTAGAGTGGCTTTGTAAGCTACGTGTTAAGTAGTTATTAAAGTGAAAAGAACATAACCTGGGAGTTTTTTATTGTACAAGTTTTGTTTCTTTTTTTTTTTCCATGTACATGTACATAGAGATATGGGCAGTTGGAAGAATGGTTTGTCACGTTCCATTTTTTCTATGACCATTTGTGGCATAAAAAATTCAAAGATTGGAAAAGAAATGGAAACATTGTGTGGTAAAATTTGAACACCTCATGTCACAGCTTTCAAGGAGTGAATGTATCCTTTATTTAGAAATGGTTTTGGATGAACGAGAAAAGAGACGTGGGTGGTGTTTTGAGAAGAGGGGGCCAAAATGTGGCTTGATGTTGTCCATAAAGGAGCTACTTACTTTGTACCCTGCTAGTGAATGGAAGATTATAAACTGAGTCGTGAGTACCATGTATTGGGTCCAAGGCTGCACGAAGGAGGGATTTTTGTTTTGCAAATGTGACTAATTTTTGGCATTTCACAAGGAATCGTGGAGTGGACGGATTTTTCTTCTCTACCCAAGTGGAATTTTTTTCTGGTCTAGAAATCACCTCACCACTTTATGTTGTAATTGAGTAAGCTAGAAATGTTGGAGGTTTTGTAGAACTTTCCATAGCAATCCTTCTTACTGTGTGGCCGACTCGGCCAAATATTTGACTTCATATGGAGGATGCGTTATGGGTACCATTGGCGTGGTCCAGCACATCAAACATCATGTAAGTGAGCTACCTGTACCATTTACTTTTGTCACTTGACCCAAGTATGGATGGACAGTATCCCTAATTTTCCAACCGCAGGGAAAAGGAAAAAGAAATTGTTCGATCTTGAATTGTCTTATGATCATTACTGTTTGCTGCCCAGGTTAAATGATACTACACATGACCTGGGCAGTCAGAAGGTCGAGAAAGCGATTAATAGAGTATTTTTTTAAATTGATTCCTTCAAGTGTTTAAACCCTTCAAAACTCTTCAAGACTTGCATCAACACTTGTTCACAGAGAGGATGCACACTTCACAAAACCATGCAGGATGATCCCCAGTGGTACACACTTTGCCTTTCTTCATTTTTTAAAAGTAAATAAAACCTTTGATATTAACTGCTGTCTTGTTATTATGGGGACAAAGTTTTTGTACCCATAACTCAGTCCTAAATTTTCTCACTAAACATATTGTACACTCAGTGCGGGGCTGGCTAGGGCACACAAGCTGTTCCTGCAGTTTTGGGGGCTGCACACCCGTTGAACAGTGGTAGAAAATCTGTATGGGGATGCGTGAAAATCCAGTCCAAAATTTCCTTAAATATGGTTCCCTGAACACCCCTGCCTGCCAGGATCCACTGGCCCATGCAGCTATGGTACTGAGTACACGTGACTCAGTTTCATCTGAACATGTCTTTGTAGAGGAAACCGTTGACCGTGGTAACACTTTCTCAGCTGGGGCCAATTTCATAGAGCTGCTTAAGCACAAAATTTGCATTAGCATGAAAAAATGTTGCTTGACAAATCAGGTTACCAGCCAAGACTCCATGTGATGTATATTATTTTGGAATGGTATACACCAGTCTTTTGGGTTAGCATGACAATCACATAGATTTTTAGCTGGTAACCTTTGTTTTTTAAGCAAGGTTTTTGCGCTTAAGCAAATTTTGTGCTTAAGCACCTCTATGAAATTGTCCCCTCTGGTCATTTGTATTGTGATAACTTCTGTACAGAGCCACTGTTCTGTAACAATCACTCAGCTTTATCTGTACAGTGAACATATTGACAGCTGCTGAGGTTAAAGCTATAAAATCTCTCCCTTTCACAACTCAACGAGCCCATTGATGGCATAATCATGGAACCTCAATGCCAACGTGAATTCTTTCATATGGGCACCCAGGCTTGGAAACTACTTGAATCAGTGCTGCACAGACCAATCAGTGTCACTTTTTCACCAAGTTTGGTTTGGGGAATAGAACAGCAGTGTTGCTGCAGCAGCGGAATCATTTTCAAAGGGAGGGAGGGGCCTGGCAGTTGTGAGACCATCAGACATCAACCATTGCACTTAACAAACCATTCTATGAGGCCATGTCCCTTTATAGAGTACCAAAGTAAATATGTGTATGTCGTCCACAGTTATGTTTGTATGAAAAGGCATCAGCATGAGAACCAGCGCATGAACCAATGTGCACTCGTACTCCATTCGTTTTCACTTCACTTCCTGGTTCAAAATGATGTCACACTTCGGTACTCTATAGCATCTGCCTAAAAGGGGGAGGGCCATACCACCCAGTTAAAAAAGTGAGGGGGGGGGCTACTGACCACTTGCACCACCAGTGAACACAGTGCAGTAGAGCAAGGGATAATGATGTTTCCTACCCAAATCATCCACCATCTGCATGAACATATGCATGCAAATGCTGAAGAGTTCTGAAGGTTTGTACCAGACAAGGGTGTGTTTTTTATTCTCTGTATATCTGAGTACAAAATTCCAAACAGGTTCAAACCTATGGCATTCATTGTCTTTATGAAGTTAGAATTCTCTGCCAGGTCCAAAGGGTATGACCTGTGATTCATGTTTGTATGACATTCAGCTTTCTTGCATTCTATTTTCAATAAATTTTTCCACTGTATGGAACATCAAAATCCACTCTGTTGTGAGTAATGTATGTCACCAAAGTCTGATGACCATCTCAAAGAGATGGAATGCACAGTCTTGGACTTGAGCCTGGACTAAGTAGGCGCAGGTGTTGATAAGACAAAGACCAAGATATTTATAGAAAGGAAATCCTGCAGGGTCAAGTTTGGACTCCCATTAAGTGTGGATGTGATCCTGTTCTAATCAGTGGGTATCCGACATCTGTCAGGTGCACATACGTTCCTGGTTTCATCATTTCATTTATGTTTACACATTAGGCCAGCATTTAATATGACATAGCATGAAATTTTGCAGGGTTAAAGGACAGAAAAAAAACCATGAAGTTCTATTTTTCCCCCACAATTATTTAATCTTGGGTCGGAGGAGAAAAAAGTTGCATTTTGTCTCTTTTTTAAAAGCATTTTTAAAAAACACCGTTGAGAATAAAATGTCAGTTTTTTCTTTTTCTTTCTAAAATTGCATTATAATAGGACTCTGCGGGTTCGTAATCCAACCATGGAAAATATTGACCTTGACAATCTTTCTGAAAAGAAAGCACAACTTTTTATGAATTGGTTGGAAATATCAGCATATCGTTTATTGTTTTTCTATCCCAAGAATGCCTCCAAAATAACTAGGGTCCCTTAGTTTTCACACTGTACCTTGACAATGTAGCAGAGAGCAGTTTGATGGGGCTCTCAAGCAGTGAAGCTTAGGACCTGCCTGTCTGGCTCTATATAGTTTAACCCCTGAAACTTTTGCTTCATTGGAAAGTATGCGCGCTTGGATCATCAGACTCCAACTAGTGGGACTCTAGACTCGGATGTGATGAAATCATCAGGCTCCAACGAGTGGAACTCTAGACTCGGATGTGATGAACTCAACGAGTTGTGCCTACGGATAATTGGGCTCAGGATCCAGAAAGTTGCGGGCAAAAATTCTCAAAATGATGAAACAGAACCATGATAGAAAACATACAAATTTACTTCTTGTATGTGCACTCCATTACATTCTTTATTTGTTCAATCGGCATTCATTTGACCAACAATCCTGATAAAGAAGTAGATTTCAAAATAATGGTTTTCTTCTTTTTTTGTACAAATTGGAATGGTAAGTGAACTGCCTTTACACTAAAGCCACTCAATTTTCTATGTCAAATGAACTTCTGAGAAATACCTTTGGAAGTTGACGACTGTTTAAAATATATGTCCAATTACTTTGTCGCCTAATTTTTTTTCCAAAAATACCATCTTCAGAAAAAGTTGAAAAGGTCATTCACAAATTGATCAGTTAAATTTTCAAATCTTGTAAAAAACTCCAGTCCTTGAAGCACTACTGTAAAGTCTAACCACTCTACGATATCTTAAAGATAAAAGGAAATAATAAGTTGGGATACAACTGTTATGTTTACTCTATCATGGATTCAAATAATCTCATTAAGGACAATTCAGTTTTGTGCGTCAGCATTTTTTATAATGCTAATTTTCCCCCTGGTAAATCTGCTGCACAATTCTAGAAGATTAAATGATTAAATCAAGACAATTCATGGGATAGTCATCACTCATCCTGCTACGAAAGGAGACAGCATCTGCCAAGTGCAAAAATTGCCCAAAGTAGAAAACCGAACGGAGGCCATGTGATGTAATTTTTTTAATGCAAGTTCTTGTAAACAGAAAACCTCTGTTGTGTCCCATTCAAACCAATTTTCATTTTTGTCCATACAATCTTGGGGGCATTGTGGCACCTTTATGACTTGAATGCTATACAAATAGGCATATTGATGAGCGAAAGTGTGATGTCATCTGAAGGAGAAACTTCAGTGTTTTATAGTAGTTTCTGCCAGAAGATGTGGCGGACGTTCACACATTTGCTGTTTTAATTTTTTTTTTCTCCTTCGGTGGTTTGAGTTCATGTCTGTTGGCCGGCAAGTGAAAGTTTCTCACATTATTTTTCAATGGGCGCATGCTGGGTTAACGATCTAAACACCCCCCCCCCCCCCCGAAAAAAATGAGCAGTGTCTTCCTGTAATGAATAATACAAGCGGCACCTAAATTAAGTCAGTGAAACTGAAAATTAAAACTTTTTTAAAAAGGACCCTTTTCAACAAGAGTAACCAAAAAGAGGTGCCTGATTGTTTTCTTAAATTTAAGAGTAAAACATGCAAAGTACATTGTTCCTAAGTAAACTTCACATCATGAGCCCTGTACACCTCTTATGGGGAGGGGCCATTGCTATGGGGAGGGGCCATTGCTATGGGGAGGGGCCAGTACTATGGGGAGGGGCCATTACTATGGGGAGGGGCCAGTACTAGTCAAAGTGCTACTTCATGTACATAGATACTGCTATTTAAAATCTTGTGCTTACTACTGTTTGTTTTGCTTACTCGTCTAGTTCAAAACTAGGGGGTCATGAAATGTTAATCAGACCATAACCTGAAGGATTTCATGCTGACGGTCGAATTTAGTCCCGCATAAAAGGGATGAATTTTTTGTACAAGGGTTGTGTAACAGGTAAGCCCTCAACCGACCTTGTCACCTGGTACACCACACATCGACACTCTTCAGCATGTGTCTTGAAATCAACTCTCTCCCTGCAACAACTACAGTGCTTCAATCTTAGTAGTAATCACACACAGCAGTCACCACAAGAAAACACAAACAAAAATGACTCTAGTTCCCTAACTCCATGATTTCAAAGGCTCCACAGAAACCAAGGTGCCATCTTCACTGCATTCAACTTGATTAAAAGTGCAATTGTATCTGTCAATGGAATGAAATCAGAACTACATAAGAAAAGCACACACTACATGCATACATACATGTATAAGTACACTCCAACTAATATATTTTACTCGATGAACTTAAAACTTTCCTTAAAGGATGTCAAATAGTTACCAGACAAGAATGTTTAGTAATACTGTAATTTTGTATCAACTTCCAACTGATATCAATACTTCCAAAAAATTGGCAATCTGTGAAATTTTTTAAATGTTTGGCAAAATGTGTAGACTATGCACTGTTCAGCTGTTGGCATCTGGTCAACTACTTTACCTCAAAGGATGTCAAGGCATGGGGGGAGGTGGTATGCCAACTTCAGGGCTAGTGAGGTAAAGCACTCACAATCTGCCTGTCGTCCAGCTACCCTGAAAACTGATCCAAAACTTCCACACACCTGACATTTTTTCTCACTTATGCCAAGACTTGACTTCAGCAGATGGGGTTGAACCAAAATCTTTTGATAGCTAAAAATGTCAGACCCAACCACCAGTATGCACAGTGTATAACTATGGTAAACCACATCGCGCCCAACGATGTCTAAGCATGATGATGTCAAAACAAGGAGGGCGCTCAAACACTTCCATGCTCATCCTCACACCTGAGTGATTCCCACTAAGTCTGTACACAAACAGTCTATGGAGGGTTGTGTTTGCTGCCCTCAAATGGCTTTGGGCCATGACTGAGCTTACACAGACATTGTCTTGGAGTTTTTAAAAGTAACAGTGCAGACCGTGAACCGATGACCACCAAGGGTCAGCAGCTCGAAAGTCCAACTTTGTAAAGGACTGTGCATATGGTAATCTTGTCCTCTCAAAAAAGTCAGCATTCTTGGCTGAAATTTATATCTTGCAAGGGGCAGTTTGGATGTGGAACAATACCATCAGGAAATGATTAATAATCAAGATATGTAACAATCCCTGGGGGAAAACAAATATACAATTGAAACTTCCTGAGGAATGGTCACCATGCAATTTCTGTGCAATGTCAAAATAAAAGGCAATAAAACTGCAAACCCCATTGTCTTCACTTCATTTTTGGTTTCATTAAACATCTTTGGGCAGAAATATTATTTTTTCCATTCTGACATATCAATGTCTCCTTTACATCAATTTGCAATTTACAAGCAATTGCAAATCTCACGGTTGTAAGTATTCAATATGACAGGTGAATAAAAACTGTTTAAATAAAATGTTAAATATATTTTCATTCAAAAAAGCAATATATTTTTATTTTAAATGTTAAATATTGGACATGATAGGCAAATAGTATCATACTGAAAATCACTTCCGATCTTTATCTGGTATGTTCCATCACTTTACCCTGATTACCCAGTGGCATAATAGCACATCTGAAATCCTATAAGTAATTTATTATTAAGTTGGTATTATGATATATATTGATTTAATATAATGATAAATCATTTTGCTTTAGCACACACGTTCTGTCAAAGGCATTAAGACTTTAAATTGGTTTTTGTTAGACATTTAACAACAGCAAAGTTTTGATGCCAAAGTAAAATTTTTGTGTTGTTAGTCCTTCCGTGTTGAAAAATTTTCAGTTTTGCTGGGATATTTTGTGGCATCATACTCTAAGAGTCTCAACCGGAAATAATCCAGCCGTGGCGAATGAGAAACCAGAACTAGTATTTTCAAGGAGTCACACTGCTGAATAAAAAGGCTGAGGTATGTCAGGCCAGAAACAATCAGGCAAAATGTTACCTTGTACGGACTGAATGTTATTAGGAGGAAGCACTGAGCGCTACCCCACGGTTTGGTATGTAGGGTATCTCACGCTTGACCATCTTGATGCAGTCGATGATCGGGCATACGCTGACGCACAGCGTGCAACCGGTGCAGTCTTTGGTCACGTGTGGCAGGTGGGTAGCGGGGTCGAAGGTGATGGCCTGGTAGCCGTTGTCGTTGCAGGTCATGTAGCACTTGCCGCAGTTGATGCACATCTCTTCGTCGATGAGCGCCACCACTTGCTGGGTGTTATCCAGGTCACCGTAGGAACCGATGCGATCCAGGGCGCACCCAATGACATCCTGTGTGTGGGACAAGAAAAAAACAACGCAACTTATTTGGATCATTCCTTTTTTAAGGGGCTGTAATCAATTTCAAAAACTGAAATGGTCATACACGCCCTGTGTGCAGACCCTTCGTAAAAGCGACACCATGAACATCATGAATATTAATTTAACAAACTGACATTACAGTGACACGTAAGACATTGATGGTTTTCACACCGACATGCTAGCATGTAGAGAATATATACCTTGCGGAGAAAAATACTTTTAACGGATTTGACACAAATTTGGTCATTCCATTTCCTTCTAGGGTGAAGAAAATTGTACCAGGAAACCTACTGAATTATGACATTCAGGAAAGGTTCACATTACAAAAACCAAGCCTCATCAACTGCGAGTAGACAGTGCTCGGTTACAGTTGGTGAAATGCAAACTTACATGGTTCATGCCGGCAAATGACCAGAAGAGGGCCCTATTTCCCTTGGCCTTTGTCCTCGGGAAATAGAACCCTCCCCTGGGCGCTCAACATAAACGTGAACTAGTGACCTCATGCCAGTCCATATGTGTATAATACACCCTCCCCCTCTCCATCTTGTTAACTTCTTGTTGATGTAATAATGCACTCGTGGTTTTCATTGTTCTCAGCTTTTCCTCTGAAGGTCCTCGTCTTCCTTCTGCCCACACACCTTCCCCTGCTTACTTTTTCCTTCCACTACTTGCTTCCACACCTCTTTGTGGGCTCTCTCTTAAAGCTGTTAGACAGGGACTTCAGCTAAACATGTTTTCTCTGTTTTGGAGGATAGACCTTTAGGGGAAAAAAGAGATCTGCTGAATGATGACTGCGGATGTTTTTACCTTGATGGTTGGGACAGCCTTCTTTGGCTTGTTGGTGGAGCCTTCCTCCTCAGATTGGTCGGGGTATGGCAGTGGGCCCACTTTCCTCTTGTATTCTGCCAGTCTACGGATCCGCTCTTGCTGGTAGGGTCCAAATGATGGCAGATGCTACAGACACAAAGTTACAACACATGTACGTGAGAGCTGTGTGGTGCCAACTGCAGGTGTGTCTATTCTGCACAAAAGCCGACACGGCGGTAAAATTGCGGTGTCATGGCAAAAACAGTCCAGGGAGCAAATCTGCACAAATTTGAAAACATTTCAACTTTGACAGATTTGCGACGAATGCGACGCAGTGGTAAATTCATGTTCATGTTTGGTTTGATGAATATGAGTGATGTGAGATATCAATAGATACCACGTGTACCTTGGTCTCCACTACAGGTGCAGTGTGTCTCTGTATGGTTGACTTTGCTTGCTTCACTTATGCATTATGCTTCTGGCATACATAGCTTACATAAGAGTTTTATACACAACTGTATGGTTTTTGTACCTTGAAGGTGGATATGGTAAAAGTCTTAGTCTGAATCATACAGTCTTAAATGGACTAAACAAATCGTAAAATTTACACCTAAATCATACAAGTTGGCATCTCTGCACCACTATCCTCACCTGGCTGGGGAGAGAAGTAATAAACTGATCAAAATTGATCAAAATTGGCATTTCTCACGTCATGTTTTCTCTAACTGCAGGGATCTTTCCCCCTTTTTGTTTGTGCATCTACCCAACAACCCAGTGCACTCCCGTGTGGGTGTTACTAAACCATTATTAACAATGATAGGTGAGGTCTAGTACCTTGCCTACGATGTCAGCAACCTTGGGCACCAATTTGCCCTTCTGGTGTCTGGCAGTAGGAGGGCTCTGACCATCCCAGTCCTCAAACGCACTGATGCTCTCCATGTACAGTAGAGCCTTCAGGCCTGTCACGTAGTCCTCGATCAAGGTGAAATCCTGGTTCTGCACAGCGCTACAAACCTACAGGGAGAAGACAGGTTCGCGAGATGGTTAGGGTTCGATTTTGAATTCGAGCGGGAGTGGCAGGTGGTTCCTGGCTAGCATGAAGTCAAGTGCAAATTTATGATACCATTTCAAAGGCGTGAAGCTCGAATTTACTTTGACGTTGAAGCTTTGACAAATATTTGACGAACAGAGAAACCTTTTGAAGTCACAAGGGCAAGGGGAGGGGACACAAATATGGAGTGATGATTTGTACATGTAATATCAATGGTCTTTCTAACACGTGAAGCTTAATTTTGGGCATTTTACACACATTGTCAATTGAAAACGTATCAAAATGAATCAGTCTCAGTAAGTACTGGGGTAAAAAAAGCCGCCGGGCTTCACTAGTGGGTTTCCAATGGATTTCTCTCTTTCAACAATGTTGCCTTGATGTACAAAACTAAAAGGTAAAATTTCTACGGAGGATGTTTTGATTCAATGAAACTTTTATTGTCTAGTGCACAAGAACTAGTCTACGTTTCACAGTGAGTAGGCTTTTATGTCTGAACAGTTGGAGGTACTGTGTGGCACACTGAAAGGCTTCCGTGGTGCCCCAGACTAAATGTAGGCAGTCACCTTGGCCAAGGAGTTCTTTCCTTGCCTTTCACCTCTGCAGCCCGGGTTCGATTCCCAGCTCTGTCCATAAAGTATGTGGTTTGGGGTTTCAGTCCCTACCAGATTCCGTGGGTTTTACTTTGAAATTTCTTATCTGAGGTTTTCCTTCCAACCTCCAAAACTGTAACTGCTTCTTCTTGTCTCCTTTCTACAGATGTAGGTGGATGTGGGTCGTTCGGCGGCTGCCGGAGGCGCCCTTGTGTGCCATTGGCTGGACCCCTTCTGATATCTTCATTGTACAACGCAATTGAACATAACTGTATGAACCATGCTCTTTATAAAATGACTATCAACTTAAATCAAGCCTCAACCAAGAGGTCATTGGTCCATGTACATGTATGTGGCCTAACCAACCACTGGTCCTGACCTGGAGGGCGGCTGCTCCGGCATGCAAGTACTGGAGTCCAACCTCGGCTGAATCAATCCCGCCTGTGGCCAGAATGGGGAACCCCGGCAGGGCACCGGCAATGGCCGACACGGCGCGGAGAGCGATGGGCCGGATGGCGTTCCCAGATACACCGCCGTAGGTGGTGCGCTGCTCCTTGCCTATGGCAGGCCATGCGCTTGAGGAGCCCCGCAGTCCCATCAGGCCCGAGACGGTGTTGGTAGCGGTCACGCCGTCAGCTCCACCTGTCCATGAATGAAAGCAGGACTCCAATATATCACCATGACACAGGAGAACAAGGCATATTTCATGGTAGTTACTCTAGGTACTCCACCTGTTCATACTTCAGGTAAATGCGAACGCAAAGCAACCTTGATATCACCGGTTGAAAAACATTCAACTTTTTGCGAATTCACAGAGCCAATATTTGATCTGACATCATAAAATTGTGCATGTGTTTGCAAGCCTTCGGTTTGGTGGCCAATTTCTCTGAAACTACCAATTACACGACTTCCAGTTTTCCAAATGAACATGTATTTACATTCCAAGATGTTAAATATCCCAAATTTTATTTCATTCGCTTATTTCAATTTGGCTCTGGCAAATGATCTCGAGTTCAAGAAACATTTTCAAAAGCTTGCTATTGGGAGGCAGTGAAAACACATCCATCTTTGGCATCGTGGGAGCAGACCAACCAAGGGTTTCAAAGTGAGTGAGAGATTCTACATTTTGGACTGAATTCATGAAACTAAAATCCCAAGCCAAAGCTGAAGACTGACCCAAAGTTCGGAAAGCTTGTCAGTCTCAACAGAAAAAAAAAGGTTTGAGCCATTTCTCAAATCTGGGGACCTCTTTCAGTTTTGACTTCAGGCTCAGGCTTCAAGATTGCAGGCCTTGACAGTCAAATCCTTTAACATGCACGTGAGAGTCTGGCTTAAATATTGAAGTTTCTAATCCAATAGTCCTAAGAAGCCAAATTCAGATTTGCAAAATAACTCAAGTAACCATGTAGGGGCGGGAACTTGTGGGAATCCATTGATGAAACAACTATGTCAGGCAAAAATCTTCAATACTTTGGATGAGCAACACTGAGATGTGACTAGAAACAAGGCTACTGAAATTGCCACTTACCGTTCTTGGCTGCACGGGCAATCTCCACGATGGAGGTGACATTAGGGGTCAGCTTGGCAAAGAAGGGAATCTTGACGGCCTCCCGGACCCAGCGGCAGATGTTCAGGACCAGCTCAGGGTTTTGGCCACAGGCCAGGCCCATGCCTCGCTCTCCCATGCCGTGGGGACAGGACAGGTTCAACTCCAGGGCGTCGGCACCGTGTTCCTGCGCGTCAATGAATGGAAAAACTCAATCACATTTCTAGGTAATTTTCCTTCTCTGAGGGTTAAACTTGTTGACAAGTCAGTGAGACATATTAACATCAAACATGCCAAAAGGGCCAGTTTTTTACATCTCAACAGGTGTGGTCCCCACAATTACAGAACAAGTATGTGTGTTCTGTGGCACTCTTACAACATTCTTGCAAGCCCTCAAATTTTTTTCACAGGCCACAGGTGCTGTGCCCGCAGGTGCCTCTTGGCTAAATCTGGGCCCCCGTCTGCCTACCTCAGCCATCTGGCTCAGCTTGAACCAATCCTCTTTGTTGTAGCTGCACATGATGCTGGCGATGACGATCTTTTGGGGGAAATCCTGCTTGAGCTCCCGGACGCTGCGGCACCAGTAGGCACTGGTCTTCTCGCTGACCAGCTCGATGTTTAGGAAGGAGCCCTGGCCCGGGCCAAAGGTGTGGCCTGAGGTGGTGCCCCGGACGATACGAGGTGAGACATTGGTAACTATGTCCTGATAGAGAGAATGAAAATCAATTTCCCACTGAGGCCATGAAAAAAAAAATAGTTTCCCATCACATTTTCTGTGGCAGTTCCACACATCTGGAACTCTCTACCACTTCACCTTAGATCTTGTCCGTGTACTACAACATTTAAATCATTAGTCAAAACCCATCCAACAAAACAAGGTTTCAAGGACTAATTTCATTAACTGTATTACTTTCCATAATTTGTTTGTCCTAAAGTTTGCTGCGCCTTGAACATCCAATAGGGCGGATATGTGTGCATTAATTTTATTAGTATTATTATTCAATGAAAAAATAAGAGAGGGCAAGTTTTTAACCACTTGCTGCCGGGGTTGCCGGTACCGGACACGTATTCTTTATACGCGTGGCCGGGGTCTCCAAAATCGGACAAAGGGAACTGGGCCTTGTAACAAAAGACTGGACTCGTAACAAAAGAGGAGGCTGCTGGGAATTACCAACATTATTTCACTCTCAATAGTGGAGATAATCCAGCCTTGTTTTGAAACAGTATACCACGGTTTGGGGCATTTAGTGCAAGCGGATTACCACCGGGGACAAAAGCGCTCCACCACTGCAACGATGAGCCACACAGTACTGCTGCACGCTAATCTGGCCCCTATTGAAAAGAGGTCAGCAGCACACTGTGCCAGGTTCGTGAACAAAAAAAAATTATGTAACACCACACAATCTGGGTTCTTTTTACAAGGCAGCTGGCCTGGCTGAAATACTCCAGTGTCAATAGATTTTGTCTATCATATTAGAGTAGAAACCAGACAGTTCTTCGTGTGGGTGTAAGTGTCCAGTAAATGAAGATAGGAATTTTTAAAGAATTTTGAAAACAGAAAAAAAATGAAAATTATCCCGTCCCAGCATCATCAACAGTCATAAATTCCCCGGCATGAGTGGTTAATCTTTCCTTTCGAAACAAGAAATGTTTTTGCAGGATGATGTAATATTTTTTGGTTTTGTGCACATGTGTGTATCATCAGAAAGCATGGTCCACTGCATTCAAAAGTTCACTTTGTGAACTGGAGTGGGAAATTTTGGAAAGAATTCACTGTTCACATTTACACTCACACTTCATAAGGCAGGAAAATCTTTCCCACATTTGGGAAAATCTGCGAAAGCTTTATTACTTTGAAAATGTTTTTCATAGTTTGTGACAGAAAAATGAATTCCTGGGAAGAGAAAAGGTGCGAATAGAATGTCCATTCCAAGGTTAACTTTCAATTGCAGACTGCTGTTCACTGAACCAAGCCACTGGCTGATATGTATACACATGTAGCTTGACTACATGAAATCTTCAAGAGTAGGACAACCCAATGTGAAACAGAAACACCCTGTAAATCACCTTTTGATCAAAACAGACAGCAAGCTTGATATTTAAGATTAAAAGACCTCATCATCGGCAACAGCACATAAGTAAAGAACATTAGCAACACATCAAAAATCTGTCAACACTATTCAATTCACCAGCTTGGTTTGTATACTAAACGAGTCGATGGCTAGGGGCTTTGAGTGCTAACAAGGCAAGGAATTTCTTCATGAAGTGGTTGTCTCCTATGGGATGACACAGTGTGTGTGCTGACATGCCCACATGGGTACGCCTTCACTGGATTAAGGGGACAATTTCTTTTTTTTAAGGTAAATTAGGACCAAGTTGTGGGGACATTTCTGTGTCCCAACAATGTTTTTGGTCCCCACAAAATAGTTGAAATATCATGTGTCTGTCCCACCAACTATGGAACAAGTAGCTGTGAGTTTGTTTCTGCATTCAATTGGGGACCTTGAACAAAAGAGGACAATAAGGTCCCCGATTGACAGAGGTTCCCCGATTGACAACTGTGTCCAAAACATATGGGTGGTCTTCTAAAAAAGTTAAAGTACAAACAAAAGAGGAACAATAGGGGGTCCCCAGTTGCAGGCAAATACACACTTGTGTGTGTTTACATGTGTCCGGCATGAAGTAATACTGTACAGCTATTAGTGTTTGCATTAAGACCAGGCAATAAATGGCATTTTACTGTAACCCTAACCGTCCTGCTCGCACAGAGAATATAGTGGGTGTTCCAATTCATCTCACCTTGTCTAGAGTGAAAGTCTTGGTGACCACAAACCCCCAGCCGGCTCGGAACGCCCGTCGTATCATGGGGGCTGAGGTGGTGGGTGGGGCGCTGGCCAGGCCAAAGGGATTCTCAAACTTGAGGCCGCAGATCTCGGTGCCGAGGTCGACAAGGTCAATGGGGCTGTAGAACTTTGGGAGAACGGGGGTGGTCGACACGGGGAGGCCATGGAGGGACTGAAAACCAAAATGGAAATTAGCGTCTATATCTGTGTCTGGAATCCTTAAATTCTCTTGTTCTAAGAAAAAAAGAAACTGCTGTCTTTCAGGAATCTGGCTTGAAGTTTCTTATTCTAATATATTTTTCTTCTGCTTTGGTTTTCTTTATCCTTAGTTTTGACATAATGTAGAAAGCATGTGAAATAAATAATAAATCCACATACTTCATATGTTTTGTAAATTTGGATGTACATCATGGATAAGCCAAAACCCATTTCTTTTCTCACCTCTCAAACCATGCTTACTAAGATTAAAAAGACCAAGTGAAGACCATGGTGCACTCAGGTGGTTTGTGTTGAGAAAAACCAAGGTCAATATTCTGGAAACCACAAACCACTCCTGTTGGGGGGGGGCCTGTTGTGGGCCCTCTATTCATAAATAGTCACTCTCGATTGTTAAGTTGCTAATGAAAACTTATCCACAACATCCTGGAGCAAATGCGGAGTTGTTTGCATATGAAAGTGAGTGGTTCCACCCGCAACTCGTCCCCGTAGAGTTCTGAGATGGTTCCTTACCTGTAGGTATTTGTGTAGATACCAGGCAGCCGTTTTCCCGTCGTTGACTGACTCCACGGTGGTGTTGGCCAGTCCAGCCAGGTCGCCGCCGCAGAAGACCCATGGTTCACTGCTCTGCATGGTGTCTGGACTGACCTCGGGCAGACCCCAGGAGTTGAAGTTGATGGGAGCCATGGCCGCCCTGACTGCAACACAACAAAGGTACAGTGTCAATACTGAGCACCCTGGATGTTTTTAAGGAAAGTCCTTCCCAAAGTCTCTAAATGCAACCACTACGCAAGGATCCCAGGGCACATTAACAAATATGCAAAAACCAAGTGGGCAGGTTGTACGTTCCTCAATCCTGCAAAATCCATCAAATCCTGGTAGAATTTGAGGGATCTGGCAGGGGTTATACATCCGTTGGCTGCAACTCGCGCAGTGTTCGTGGTCAATGACATCCTGTACAACAATTTTCATTAAATTGGCTATTAACAACCGGCAGTGCAACCATGCCCCAGGGCCTGGTTCTAAATGATCAACTATTAAGTAAATGGTCCACATCATCCACCATTTGGGTGGCACTGGTTGACTTTATTTTGGGGGAAGGGTAGGTGGAGGTAGGGAAAGTTGATGGGATGAGTAGTTAGCTGATCTCCTTGATCCAACCAGCAACCTACCTTGCTCATCATGGAGTGCTGAGCCAAACGCTGAGATGATGAAGTCTGCCTTGAGACGGACCGTCTGCTCCTCGTCCTCTATCCACTTGCCATCCGCATCCTGCTCGGTACGGCACAGCTCTAGGCCCGAGATGCGATCCGCCTTCATGATGACCTTCTTCGGGGACAAGAATGGCATGAACTCACACCGCTCCTCTCTGGCTAGCTCCATCTTACCAAAAAACAAAAGTAAAAATGGAACAAACCCACTGCCAATAAGCGCCCGGTATAACCATTTTTAATAGTTCCAGGCTAGCCTTCCTTTTTTCTGCCTTGCTGAACAAAAACGACTGATGTGGCAATTATGAAAAGTTTCAATTCTTCAGCTATGAAAATCAGAATTTATTTCAAGCTCGAGGAATATCTACAGAATAACCAGTATACAGGTCTAGAAAAAAATGAACCAGTGCAAAAGAAAACACGAACAGCTAATCAAGTACTTTAGTTCCAAACTTGCCACAAAAGTTTGAAGCACCATTCCTTTGTAAAACATTTTTACTGCTATCATGACTTCAAATTTTAAACTGGTGGGAGATCGAGTGATTTGACTGTTTGGAAAAAGGATGGCAAGATCTGGCGATATTGGGAAATTCTAAAAGGTCTTGGAAAACATTCTGTAGTCATATATTCATGAGTCACACTTCACAATCTTTAATCAACAGCTGGCCTATTCAGATGAAACAGTCACATGGCAATTCCTGTGATTTGACTGGTGATTCGACCTGACACAGACTTTTAAGTGGCTCAAGTGCATGCGCAACTTGGGGAAATTATATTCATAGAATTAGGCCAAGCTAATTTTCAATGCAACTGTGTTTGTTCTTTAGGGAGGGGATGGACAGATTCTGGGTTTTTTTTGGGGGGGCAGGGTTGGGAGATCATCTACTGACCTCTTCAGGGACCGCTCTGATGGTGGTGAAACCTTTACGGAAGACAATATACACCCGCTTGGCACCGCATCGCAGGGCTGACGTGGCACAGTCAAAGGCCGTATCTCCAGCACCAAGAACTATGACGTTACCATGCAGCTGGGGTAGCTGAGACTTACATGCACACATACCTGGCAAATGGAGGCAAAAGCTGTCATGCTCTCAACCTTTTCTGCCCTGACCGGCGATCAAACACTGCACATGTCGATTTCCGGGAGGTGGGGCACTTTCTTCCAGAGATCCGTGTCCATATTTCAACTTCACATGTGCTGGAATTCAGCAGGACTCAATCATTGGGTTGGCTAACAGACTAAACTACATGTACATGCGACAATCAACATCACCAGACACTGCTGCTGAGGTACATGTACTCATACCGAAGTTTAACATGCATCCCATGCACTCTGACCTTTGAGGTTTCCATCTTGTGGTGACCTTGCTGGTCAAGGTAACGCTATGATAAAAGAGGGAATATTTGACCAGATGAGGGAAACTGCCACAGCCCAATGTAAATTTATGAGAGAGTGAGATCTTCACTGGAATCACTCGTGATACGATGATGTACACTGTACCAACTATGTCTGTGACACAGCATTCTGCGTTTGTTTGAATATACCCTCGTTTACATGGAAACAGACAGTAAGAGGGAGTATTTAGCCAGAACAAGGGAAACCAGTACTGCCCGGTGCAAATGAGTGTAGGTGAAATCTCAACTGCAACTACTTATGACCATGTACTTACTTTGTTTGCAGCATATGATCAACCCCAGCCAGATTCAAGGTTTGCATGTAACAGCAAATGGTCGAATCCCCCCTCACTCCCCAGTCACATATACATGTAACCTCACTTTTTAAAATAATTCCCAACCTGTTCACCGGAGACCAGCTCACCAATGGCTTCTTAGTGTGACTCTCTATTATTAGCCATGCTTACATGTAATCCTCAACCCCAAAAGATTGCATACCTCAACTTATGCTCTTTAACAGAACATTGACCTGAAAATGCTCAAGTGTTTTGGGAGGGTACACTACTTTTTAGCACTAAAACTGCACTATGCAGTGATTGGTACACTGCATCTTCTTAGCACTAAAACTGCACTATGCAGTGACTGGTACACTGCAACTTCTTAGCACTAAAACTGCACTATGCAGTGACTGGTACACTGCAACTTCTTAGCACTAAAACTGCACTATGCAGTGACTGGTACACTGCAACTTTTTAGCACTAAAACTGCACTATGCAGTGACTGGTACACTGCAACTTTTTTGCACTAAAACTGCACTATGCAGTGACTGGTACTGCAACTTTTTTTAGCGCTATCTGGAGCAATAACTCCGGGAAAATGTCACTGGCATGCATTTCGTATGCACAAGGCTGAAATGTGGCCAGGTAAAGTCATTCCCATTAACCCCTTCGCACCAGACGTGGGTAGAGCCGCCGTAAAAATTGAGATCCTCAGCCCGCTTTTCAGCTATTATTCTCGGCCCTCGCTCGAGCGAACACGGTGAAAGAAGGCAGACCCTGGCTCTTGTGTATATGGTGACTGGCCTTTGTGTGGAGCCCAGAAATGAAAAGACCGAATTTGCATCATAATCACCAGCTTCACAATAGTCCCCACTTTGAAAAGAGGCAACGGGAATGTGGAAGGGTGAGTAGAGCGGCATGCCACCGAACAATCAGCCTTTTCACTGTGTAATTCAAAGCGTGCAAAGCATGCAGGGCCACAAACCGAGAATTTGCGGTTTGGCAGGTGGCCTTCGTGGCCAAGCCAGGCTGGAATTCTTGGAGTCGGCTTTCGGAAAGAAATTCCCGTCGTCAAGGGGTAAAGATCTTGGCCAAACAAAATTGCCAAAACCTGGTCCTTCCGACAAGTTTCCCCAGTGAATGCACAGAGCAGATAAGATCCATCCTGCCTAGTTCTGCTATACTCTAACCATCCTGTGTGAAGCCTACCTGGTTTGCTGGCTTTAGCAACGAGCGGTAAGTAGTCCTTGGAGGTGTAGAAGCCTTGCTCCTTCGTCAGGCCATAAAAAATGGGGATGCGTTTTGCCTCCGGCAGTCCGATTCCAATGAAGACTGCCTCGTATCCAGACTCCTTCAGTGACTGCAGCGTCAATCCGCTGCCTCCCAGGCCCTTCCCAAGTTCAATCTGTAAGTAAACCACAAAAGTGTTCACAAACTCAGGAGTCCCACCAATGTGACTGCACCCAAACACACACCTCAAACAGATACCTACTTGTATATGTAGTGTAGACTTGTGAACAAAAGATGTCCACACGATGCAGGAAGGGGAAGACACTCTGTGGACTTACCCATGTCCACAGGACGTTGCCCCCTTCTCTGATAAAAGAGGTTTAAAGACATTTTTGGGGTCAGGATTATCTGTCGCAGAAGGAACAAGAACACTACACCGTAACAAAAATCTCCAGCTTAAAACAGTCTTCACTGTTAAAAAAACAGCACTCTTAACAGAACAAAAAAAAAAACCCAGAATATTTTCCCTGGGTTTGGACTAACTGCCCTTATATCAAATAATTCGATTTACGAAATTAAGTCGTATGAATAAAAACTAGCAAATGCTATGAAGTTCAAGCAAACAGCAAATGCATTTACTGAGAAGTCAAACCATTAAGAATAAGCAAAATGCTTGAATTTGTAGGAATAAAATGTTTCTTTTACTATTCAGCATCTACTGGTATAAATATTTTTAAATGCTTTATGCTTGTGGCTGACTTTCACAGCCGAATGGTTTTGCCCAATAGGGCTTACCGTTGTCTGCACATACAGACGCTGCAGTATCTTGAGACTTCAGCATGGCAAATAAGCACGATGGCAGCAATTTTGATCGCAAAAACCTTGAAGAAACTTTCTCTGCAACTCTCAAATCGGTACAACTACCTGCATCCGGTTTCTTGAGATTCCCTCCCAAAGGCAACAGTTTTTCCTTTCGAATGACATTCATGAATACTGCCATTTTGAACATTAGTAAATGCTCCTCGTTTTCAAGCTTGCCCTGACCTAGTCTTGAAAAATGTCCAATTCTGTAGAACTTATTCATACAAAATGAAGCAACTGCTTATTGTCAAGCACATGCTTAAAAAGTAAATACTTTTACTTTTTAGCAATTGCACTAAAGTAAAAGCATTTGCTCTGTTATTATTCATACAAACACAAGCAAATGCTTCAAAAATGGTAGTAAAAGCAAAATTTGCCACTTTTTATTCATACGATCCAATTACATGTACACTTGTACATGTACAGCTAGGAAATTCCTCCTTTCTGAGTCAATTCCAGATATCCATTTTGTGAAATCCTAGACAAATGCTAGAGGGGTAACACAAAATCAACCAACAAAGACTTTGTGGGTTTACCCATGTTCTTGTACACCACAAGGCACCCTAAATTCAAGCACCCATTCATGGATAGACAAGGCGGATACAGTCCGATACACCTGCCCTTTCACATTCACCCAGCAGGGTATAGAAAGGACGCCAGGCAGTCCTTAAATTGAAGGTCAGAGTTCTAACCACTCACATTATACAAAGACAAACAAACAACAAGTGTACTTCCTGTATGTATGATGCTGACAACAAAATGAAAGTCGGTTGAAGGACAATGTGTGGGCGAAAGGAGGCGGGGCTGAATTTTTGAAGCAAAACATATTAGGACTAGATAAATTTCAATACATTTAGACTTATCACCTCTAGATATTCACTGGTTTAGATGTCTGAATTTAGAAAGGAAATGGTTCTGGGTAAAAAAAAAAAGCAAACTGCCTTTTTTTCGAGCCAACCAGCTTAAAAATAATATTGAAAACTTAAACTGCGAAGGACCATACACGTGTACATGTATCGTGGTATTTCTAATGAATTTTAAGTAGAGTTATGGCCTTTCTTTCGATATTCTAGGTTGGTTTGGGCATCTAGAAACACAACCATTTTGATTAGGCACAGTGTTTGAAGACACTTAGACAGAAAAGAAACAGCAAATTCTTTTGGGTTGAGGCAAATTTTGTTCAGGGGCACTTTTCTGGTGCGGTGGGTCTATGGCAAGTCAGTCATCTGTGAAACCTGAATTTCATCTCTTGGCACTGTTTACTATGGCCCTCTAAGCACCTGCTAAATCCGTCATCTCACCTTCACGCCC
The DNA here is from genome assembly GCF_054643075.1 of Acanthaster planci. Classification (NCBI taxonomy): domain Eukaryota; kingdom Metazoa; phylum Echinodermata; class Asteroidea; order Valvatida; family Acanthasteridae; genus Acanthaster; species Acanthaster planci. The sequence goes on from NC_141788.1 coordinate 10,598,909, forward strand.
AGGTCCTTCATCAGATCCACCTCAAAGGCCACCACATCGTAGTTGAGGCGAAACTGTGGGATCTCGGAGGAGCTCAGCCCGCCGATGTAGTCCTCTCTCTCATAGATGGTCAGGTCACTGTAGCCCAGGCGGGCCAGAAAGGTGGCACAGCTGATGCTGGCCGGCCCGCAGCCGATCAGCGCCACCTTGGCCTGGTAGCTCTCTGGGAGCTGGTCAGGTGGGGGCAGGTTTGGGTCACGGATCTGTGGGATCTTCATAGCCTTGAAGATCTGTAGGGAAGAATCGGGGGGGGAGACATAGACATTACTGAGCACTGGCAGCAGGCATTGTTTTTTACCTCAAACTCTCTTGACTTTTTTAGCAGAGAACCTTACCAGGTCCTCCAAAATGCACTATATAATCCATACTTATTGGAGGAAGCTGGATTCTTCTTACTTAAGACGGATCAACTTGAAACCTTATCTGATGAATTGGAAATGTCACTCCAGTCGAAAATCTCTCTTCAGAGCCACCCATAGTTATTTCAAACACAGGACACATGTAGTCCTATGGCGCTACTGCAAACCTTCACTAGTCAGTTTGGGATCAGTTTTTTCATGTGCTATTTTATTCACAATTGCACTAAGAAAATGGGCCTGAAACACAGTGCTCAACAGACGTCGCAGAGAGGGGCATTTTTGTGCATTGGTCATGCCAGCATGTGCACATGTAGTTTACAGGCCTGACTTGATAAGGCAACGTTTAACAAAACTGAATATGGTTCAACTGTGCCAAGTATGTATGTCTACATAAGCGTCAGTTTCACAATGCAATTCGGCCTTATTCCAGGGACTGTTCAATGATGCTCTCCTTGTTTCTTTAAATGTACATCGATATAGAAACCACGTGTAGGCTTCAAATACATGTAAGTCTGACACATTTATGGTTTTAGGGTTAAAGTGTAGACGTGTTCACCGTACCTCGGTGGCAAACTGCTGCAGCCCACCGATGTTTATGGCACCCTCTTCCGAAGCATGAAGGTTACAACCCCCCACGCACAGGTCACTGGTAGGGCAAACCATACCGCAGGTCAGACCCAGGGGATTGTCGGAAAAGATGGCCTTAGATGCCCCATAGTAGTTCTACAAACAGGAAATGAAAAAATCAAACATAGTTCAATGTACAGTGTCAATATGCATGTGCACGTGTATGTTTTTAGAATATACAGTGTCAATATGCATGTGCACCAGTATATTGTTACAATGTACAGTGTGGTTTTAATATGCATGTCCACTTGTACATTTTCACAGAGTCACTATGCATGTGCACCAGCATATTTTTACAATGTACAGTGTCGACTATGCATGTGCACCAGTATATTTTTACAATGTACACTGTCGACTATGCGTGTGCACCTGTGTATTTTTACAATGTACAGTGTCAATATGCATGTGCACCAGTATATTTTTACAAAGTACAGTGTCACTATGCATGTGCACCTGCATATTTTTACAATGTACAGTGTCGACTATGCGTGTGCACCTGTGTATTTTTACAATGTACAGTGTCAATATGCATGTGCACCAGTATATTTTTACAAAGTACAGTGTCAATATGCATGTGCACCTGCATATTTTTACAATGTACAGTGTCGACTATGCATGTGCACCTGTATATTTTTACAAAGTACAGTGTCAATATGCATGTGCACCAGTATATTTTTACAATGTACAGTGTCGACTATGCGTGTGCACCTGTATATTTTTACAAAGTACAGTGTCAATATGCATGTGCACCAGTATATTTTTTACAATGTACAGTGTCGACTATGCGTGTGCACCAGTATATTTTTACAAAGTACAGTGTCACTATGCATGTGCACCTGCATATTTTTACAATGTACAGTGTCAATATGCATGTGCACCAGTATATTTTTACAATGTACAGTGTCGACTATGCGTGTGCACCAGTATATTTTTACAAAGTACAGTGTCACTATGCATGTGCACCTGCATATTTTTACAATGTACAGTGTCAATATGCATGTGCACTAGTATATTTTTACAATGTACAGTGTCGACTATGCGTGTGCACCAGGATATTTTACAAAGTACAGTGTGCACCAGGATATTTTACAAAGTACAGTGTCGACTATGCATGTGCACCTGCATATTTTTACAATGTACAGTGTCACTATGCATGTGCACCTGCATATTTTTACAATGTACAGTGTCAATATGCATGTGCACCTGCATATTTTTACAAAGTACAGTGTCACTATGCATGTGCACCTGCATATTTTTACAAAGTACAGTGTCAATATGCATGTGCACCAGTATATTTTTACAATGTACAGTGTCGACTATGCGTGTGCACCTGTATATTTTTACAATGTAGCGTGTCAATATGCATGTGCACGTGTATATTTTTAGAATGTACAGTGTCAATATGCATGTGCACCTGCATATTTTTACAATGTACAGTGTCAATATGCATGTGCACCTGCATATTTTTACAAAGTACAGTGTCACTATGCATGTGCACCTGCATATTTTTACAAAGTACAGTGTCAATATGCATGTGCACCAGTATATTTTTACAATGTACAGTGTCGACTATGCGTGTGCACCTGTATATTTTTACAATGTAGCGTGTCAATATGCATGTGCACGTGTATATTTTTAGAATGTACAGTGTCAATATGCATGTGCACCTGCATATTTTTACAACGTACAGTGTCAATATGCATGTGCACCTGTACACTTTTCACACTCATACTGTTGAGGTTTCTTGACGTGTTTCAAATTTCAGGCAAAAGTTTTTTAAGTTGGTGTTTGGATCTGCCGACCTACCGGATTCAGAACTGGAAAAGACATACAATTTTTCCTTCTGAGAAGTCTTGGATCAACCAACCAACAATTTTCTTGGATCAACCAACCAACAATTTACCAATATACATTGTAAATGTCCCCCAAAATATTTTTTGCTCCACTATGTGACTGATAGCGAAGTCCCCGATTTCAACTGTGTGCTTTAATCCTTGGCAGCTAACGCCTGTGGTAAGGGATACCGCTTTTTTTTTTCTTTCTTTTTCTGACTTGAAGACCCTTATCTGTTTTTCTTGAGACCACAGAAAATACATCCGAGCACCAACTTATATAAAAATGTGTGCCTTACTTTATGGCAAAATCGCACATCAACAGCATGTTGTTATGTACATGTATGTATTTAAGTACAAAGCACATACACTGCTACATCGTAAATTAAATTACTACACAACTTAATCCTCGTTCCGACAGATGGTGCTTTGAAAAGAGTCGGCAAACATTTTGATTTAAAAACGATATTCAAATCCTGATCTTTTCACGGGTTTATACACAAACAAGGACGCAACAGCAGGATTCAATCTTTACAGCCAGTTAATGCACATATTGGTACCAGTGCCAAACTTGTCAAAGGTCAGCTTGCCAGGTTGATACAGCATTGGTTTGAGGTGGTCAAACAAATTTTTCCAAAATTCTTTCCTCTAAAACAAAAGTGAGTGTTTTCCAAAAGGCCTAAAATAAATTCTATATACCAGTAATAGTCAGTCATTTATTCCACATGTTATAAATTTCCCTCTAAAAAAAAACAATCTTGTATTCTGAACGATCTGAAACTGGTCCATTTCAAAGTGTCACAATTATTTTGCTTTTTCCTTCCCTGTTTGTCCATTCTTTGTAGGTGGTAAAATCCAACAGGACAGCCTGGAGGTGGTCACTAATAAAATCAGTGAGGTGGGCTGGCTCACAGTTGAATAGGCAGGGAAATTTAAACCCTGACTCATACCAGTACTCTTATATATATTCTAAGCACTGTCGATATATTGATACATCGATATGGGTTTGATATTGATATTGCTGATGTTAGTTATTTGGATATATCGATATATCGGATTTTCGAGAAATATCAAAACTTTGAAAACATCGTTATTGAAAAATATACCGAAAATATCGCTAATAAGGAACAAATTTTAGTAAAGTACAAAAGTGCGTCACGACATTACCATAATTTTCGATAAGTCACGGATTATGTTGGTTCTCACGCTAATGTTGTTTACTTTTCACACACATAACTGTGGGTGTGGCATATTTACTTCTGCACTCAGTAGTGCCACCATGGACTTAGACTAAATACAACCGCACAGAACATTGGCATCACCGGGCACAGTGCACGTACATGTACATGCAGCTAACTTGTATGTAGTCAACTTTACCTCTTGAGGAAAGACTAGCATAGGGGTTACAGCAATTGATGCATTGACACCAGCTCCTATAGAGTGCATGTGCGTTGTATGCTTCCGTTGCGTTGTCAAATGTACATGTACAGTACGTACATGCATACTCTACGTTTATTGTATCATGTGTTTACATGGTTGAGTTTTTGACAGCTTGTCAGGTACATGTAGCTTGCAGTGACCAATGAGGTAACCTTGCAATGTAACATACAGTTACTATGCTCTACTCTCTGTATTTTTTCTTACATAAATTAATGGTGCATGTAACTTTTTGGAAGTGCACGTAAACTTTAATTGCATGCACTCGTGGTGCACGTAGAATATTTTTTCTAATTCATAGCCTCATCGCAGTTGGTACTCTCTATTAACATCGATCTGTAAACCCCCCCATTATTTGCATAATCATAAATATGCATTGCCACTCTAAGGAAAACATAATTCCTTGATAATATCTAAAATAGCAAAGATTGATTGGACATTTCCGATTTCATATGTACAAAATTTAAGAAAGAAAGTGCAGAACCACTAACAATGACATCTGTTGCTTTATCCGGGACATTTTGGTGCAAAAAATGAAGTTCACTTTTTGTAGCTGTGACTAGAAAGGTGTACCGTAGGATATAGAGTCCAAAACCGCTCTCACGCTTATCAGCAGATGACGTGAGATACGTTAGTTAAGATGACAATTAAAATGAATAAATATAGATATATTGATATTAAAAAAACGATATCAGCGAAGACACAATATCAACTGTGCCTAATATATTCCTGACATGTTACTACCACAATGTTCCACAACTGCCAACAATTGGTCTATTAATTCTCAGCTGCGAGCCAGTGGAACTGCCAAACACACCCATTGCTTCACTGCAACAGATTACCTAAGCACAGTACCATACTTTTTCTGTCTACCAATGGCTAGTTTAATATTGCTACATGCAATTCTAAAGCTAGTCATGGGTGAAAAAAGTACTTGTGTGTGGCTCCGACAAAGAAGTTTGACACAGTTATCAGACAATTGATTTCTCACAGATGAAAAACACTGCACCAAGTACACATGTACATTATGTCCACAACTGCACACCTATAATACTTCTCTTATGAACTTTGTGTGTGCATGCAGTCCCCAAAGCACAGAGATTTCACAGTCTGGTGATTCCAATTCAGTATGTACACAATGAGACCAGATCTAATCCATGGAGATTGTGTGTGTGAATACCTCAAACAGCTGTGGGCCACAGCTCCATGCTGTGGCAGATATCAATAAGCGACAACACAGTTTCAGAATTTTTAATTAATTAATTAATTAAAGAGCGAAGATGCAGTAAGAGATGGTACACAAATCTTGATCAGATGACCACCGAGGGTCAGCGTTTGTAATGCCAAACTTTGTAAAGGACTGTGGTTGTGGTGTCTTCTTGTTTTAGGAATGTGGGTGTTTTTGAGCAGAAAACAGTGCCAGGGACGAGTGCAGCATGAAATAACACAATCAGCAAATGGTTAACAAGCTTTTCACAGTCTTCATGTACACGCTAGATGATAAAAAAATCACAAACGTCAAACTGAAATGGAGAATTTTACAAAATTATTACAATATTATTATTTCTACTTGGCCTTAAATGAATTATCTGTGTCAACCACCTTGTTGGCAATGCTGGTGATAAAGGCTTTGACGTCCAGCTGGGTGGGACAACTCTTCTGGCAAGGAGCGTCTGCGCATTTCAGGCACCGGGCTGCCTCCTTCAGTGCCGCCCTCTCGCTCAGTGTGGTGTGCTTAATGTCATCAAAGTTGTTGTCCAACTCCCCACAGGTCTGTAAATGCACGAACCAAGAATGAAAGCGGGCTTGTTATTACTTTAATATTTCCTGGGGAATCCTAAAATCCACTTGCGGGCCATCTGTTTTTGAAAGGATCCAAGCAATGTAATTTAAGAAAAAGCAGAATCCTTGAAAACACAACCTGGTGCCTCATTTAACTTTATTTTCACTTTGTGCGTTGCTGTTTACATGTGTACAATGTATTTTTGAACATTTTTCATTTTATGCTAATGAAGAATGCTTTTCCCATATTCATGAGAAAAACTGTGACGTCATTCTGGGCAGAAAACTCCATGTATTACTGAAACTAATACAACTGTTGCTCTTTCATTGTCTGATATTTCCTATTCTTTGGTGATTCATTGTGTAAGTAAATGGCAAACTGATCTTTGTGAATTTACTATGAAATGTCCATTGTTCTGTAGCTTGTCCCTTCCAAGTCTGGGTCGATATTTGGCAATGAGCTTGGTGCTCAGTAGGTGCAGTACTCGACTAAGCTCTACGCTCTAAGCTTACCGCACAAGACTGGGGGCCGTTGCGTTTCCAATGTTTACGATTTGACTTGGTCGTCTTGGTAGTGACCACACTGGCATGTTTCAGCACTCGTGGGTTTAAGGCCAGAAGATTCTGCATTTGGGAAGGGGGAAAAATGACCAAACGATGGAATGACAGCAACGTGTGACCAGCACATGTGGAACCAAACACATATATGTATCTGCTACATTATATTATGCAGGAATCACATTTCACAAGTCACAGGGTTGCCAACACCCTACATGTTCACTGGCTTTGTCAGGGTTCGAATTTGGCATTGGATCACTGGACAGAGTCCAGTAATTTTAATGTCAGCATGTACAAGTCGGATGGTCTAGTCATTCTTTAACCAGTACTGTTCAGCTGAATAAAGAGGAGCAAATCCCCTGGGTGTTGATAATAAAAAAATTAAACCTTTTATCAACACCCACATTGCATTGTCCAGTGTGGGTTTTATCTTTGTGCAAGGTTGCATAATTATCACAGGCATCAATCCTGAATTCAACCAGTGCAATAGCAAAAAAAAAAAAGACAGGCATATGCAAAGCATGTATTTGTGTCTAGTTGGGGAAATTCTGTGGTTTGACTGGTTTCTTGTCCAGTAACTATAAGGAGCCATTGGATCAGCTGCCCAGTGACTCTCTAAAACGAAATGCAAACTTTGCCTTCAGAAATCTCCAAGCTCAGACCACCTACATATATGTATCTGTTTTTCCGATTATCATTTCTTACTCTCATGTGACCTCCACTCAGGAAGTACTGCTGTAAATGTCTTCCTTCAGATACATGCTATATATAACTGATTACATACAACCTCTCTGTGGCCACATGAGCTGGGGGGGGAGTGGCCACACACAAAAAATCCTGCAATTTTAAAAAGTTCCCATAAATTTGAACAGATCAGGCACACAAAAAAGCTGAAATTCGGAGTCACAATCTGAACCCCAAAAGCTGAGATCAGCTGAACAGCTGAATTCTCACACCCCTGTGAACTCTCTGACCAACAGATTGACCTCAGAACCAGAACATACTGAACCACAGTGCATTCCATGTACACATTTTAATCCCACAAACGGCATCACACTCTTAATGCCAAGTGTGTCTGCACGTCCTATTCCTCATCATGGCTTTGAAAACGAACATGTGTCCCCGTGAGACCGTTTTCGCAAAGTAACACAGTGTTCCGCACGACCGACTGTTCTGGAATGAGATCAAGGCGTTCCAATGGGAACGTTCTGACCGTTCTAAATTATGGGATGCTCCCTAACCCTCAATGCCTCTAAACTTCTCTTTCAAAGAAGGGGAAATGTCCTGTGGGTATGGGTAAGTCAACAGAACGTTTTCCCTGGCTGCATCGTGTGGACATCTTTTGTTTACAAGTCCACACTACATAGGTACATGTACATATGTTAGGTTAGCATTGTACATGTACATTTGCACAGCACTGCATTAGTCACTTTGGAATCATGTACACATGTGAGAACTATGGTAAAATGCAAGCAATGGACACCAGGCCATTTAAGCACTGACCAAGGCTTGCTTGCTTCAAATCAGGTAGCGTTTGAATTTTTGTTCTTGTCTTTTTAATGTTCAAAGAATCCCAGGGACTTTACAAAAATTAGATTTTATGAAGACACTTAAGCTGTGGTGCAAAACTGATTCCATATCTCGCATGGAACTTCCAAGCTACATGTAGCTGGGTTTTTGGAGGGGGGGAGGGACCAAACCTGTTTTTTGGGGGGAGGGGGTTCAGCCAAATACATGTATAAGAGAATATTTCACATGACTTTTTTATGGCTCTATACCATGTAGAAGGGACGATGAAATATTCCACAAACACTTCTCCTTTCAATATTTTTTTTAATCACTTTTTTTTAGTTTAGTGGGAAGGGCATGGGAAGGCCATGACCCTTGTCCTTCCCATCATATGCCCTTGAGCTGGGCCAATCTCATGGGTGCACTGCACTAATTGAAGCCCCATTGAAAACAGTGTAAAATCAACAAAGTTCGGAGCCCTGTTGCAAGCAACCAAAGTCCCTGAGGCCTCTCAAACAGGAGTTGTCATGTCCTTTAGATTTAAATTGATTTTCAAAATTTAGTAGGTTGACTATTTAGATTTTTAATTATCCACCAAAAACAAACTCCCCCCCCCCAAGAAAGTGAATATCCCCAAGTCTGTATCAGCCATTTTTCAAATGACATCTCTCCATTTTCTCAGGCTCTTTGGACAATTTTTCAATAACATTTTTGTCTACTTTGCCCTCAGATGAGAGCTCCTAAATCTAGGAAGTTGATCCTGGGCCACATTTACATAATATCCTACAAGATCTTTGGCCACAGAAACTCCTTTTTTGAAAAGAAACAGTAGGGGTACGTTACAAGCGCCTCGTCCCGCAGAGAATTTGTTTTGAAATCTAGTGAAAGTCAAATTGTCGTTCAAATATTACTGAAATGCCGAAAAATGTAAAACCAAAAATGTCACTCACTTGTCAAAACTTATCAGTTAATTAAAATCAATGCAACTGAGTGGAAATTAATTTCACAGTCTTCTCCTATTGTGATAGCTTTCTGAAACACATTTTGCCATAGGCTGCTTTCATTTCTTTACTGTGTTTTGTAAAGGTGTTGCATGATAGACTTTGCTATGTATGTATTATGTTACACAAAATAAGCACAGAAAACACATTTTTCAAGCCTTAGTCTTCTGAGTTTTTTAGCTAAACAAGAAACGCATGCCTTTCAGTGCTCTGACCTTTTCTTGCTATGCTACAGGAAACAAGTTCATTTAAATATAGAACAAGTACGAGCGCTAGGTCTGCATTTATCATATGCAGTACAGTAGGCCTACAGGGATGTGAAAATAGATTGGAAACCTTTATCTACATGTAAGAGGCACTTCCTTTCTGCAATGTACGTTAGCGTAGAGTGGGACTGTTATTCACAGAGCACTTCATTTGTGTTTGGGCTTTGTTGGAAACAACATGCCCATTACAAGTAGCCCCAAAGTCTGAAAGTTCCAACCTTGCTCTATGGTTCCAACTAGCCCCAGCAGCCAATGCCTCACTTTACATGCAGGGATTACGGTAACACATCTTTTTAGACGTTATTTTGTAGCTCAGTAATACACCCTCAACGACTCAGAAACTAGTCACTATTATCTATAAACTTCAAAAGAACAAACACTTCTACTGCTCAAAATTTGACTACAAAGTGAATAGAGGAAACTTCCTTGTCCCCCTTGAGAAACTGTTGAGGCACTTGTGCAAAAGGCAATATGGTGGATAGGTGCTGCTGAGGGAAACCTCTAGATGGTAGCATTTCATTCATTTAAAGCTAGCTGTGGAAGAAAATCTCAATGTGTCAACTTATAATAATAATTTATTTATTTATAAAGCGCAAATTTCATATACATATGTTCCAATGCGCTGTACAATGAAGATATTAAGCGTGGAACAATGAATACATTTAAACATGGTTGAGCCGATGGCATACAACTTACCTGATGTTCCAACTCACCCCCATTTTCCCTACATGCATGTACTGTATTCACATTTACACGTAAAATGACACACGCACAGGTCTGTCAACATGCAGTTGCATGGATCTAAGCCCATGAGATCTCATGTTTCTAAAGTAGTCCTTGTGACACCCTTGTGTGCCGTTTACATCCCACAGACCAAGTGTTAACCCATTTTCAAAAAAGCGCATTCTTCATTCAGATAATTGCCCAGAACCATGCCAAGTCGAACGCCATTCGGCATGATTTAATGACACGACCTTGAGAGTTCCCTACGGCACATACCCGACCAAGGTTCCCCAAAACTTCTCATACATTTCAGAAAAGGGCTCACAAAATGCATGTGCATGCACTCTACACCAAAGAAAAGATTGCCAAATATTCAGTAAAAAATATTATGACCAACATTAACAAAATGCTCATGACATGTGAATGTGTATGTAAAATCTGCACTAAGAGCCTCCACGATGATAGATATTTTCCAACCAACATTCTTAGCTGCATGTTTAATTAAATAAAAACTGTTCTTGTTTTAGTCTGAATTAATAAAACTACATGTATTCTTCTTTAGGCCAAAAAAGTCTCCGGTTTCTGGTCACCACGCGTGTTGCCGTAGACCAGTGTTTTAGCAAAATAAACAATTTTTTTTTGCATAAAACAATTTCCAAAAGCTGCCAAACTTACTTGATCGGCAGGAATTCTGCTACCCCATAATCTAAACATGTTTTTGATAGGTGGAATCCCCCAGGCCTCCATAATTTTCAGTTGGGCACTCTTATCAGATGATGTCATTCATGTATCGTTACACAATAGCCATGTCCAATTCAGTTGGCTGTGGCTTGATATTATGTATGATTCTACGGGAACTGACCGTGGATGCTGCAAAATACTTGGTGTAATTAATCTCTGGCTGTAGCCAATTGATTCGGCCTGGGCCCATGTAACAAACCGTGAGGGGCCAGTCTATTTCAGTGTCAGTGAGGCAGTGGTGCATGGCGGTGCAAGAAGTGGTGATGGACATCGCATTATGACAACCAAACATAACAACTCATGCATCGTCACTTGCCAAGAACAAAGGTAGATCAGAGTGAGAGGAGATTTTATTTTCTGAGCTGAATTTTCTTCCCCAATATTTTATATGCAGCTTGTTTCTTTTAAGCTAAAACAGGAAACAATGTGCACAGTATATCATTTACCTCATGAGAATTTTATTTTCATTTTGACTCTGGAGCTGAACTTTTTTCATTCATTTTTTGTTTTCATATTTGATGTGCAACTTGTTTCCTCTAAGCTAAAGCAGAAAACAACGTGCAAAGAATGTCATTTACTGCTACCTCATGAGAATTTCATTTAAAACTAGAAACTGGAGCTGAACATTTAGTTTTTAAATTTTTCCATGATTGTGCTACTGTATTTTAACAAGCTCAATCTTGCCAAGAATAGAAGCCTCTTGTTTGAATGAGATTTCTGAAATCATTGCCTCTCATCATATTTTATGGTCTTTTCATTAATTCAAAGTTGTTCATTCACACTTCTCATGGTAACAAGGCCATGCGCTCTCAAGTATATGTGCATGCACAGCACTTCTAAGGAAAAAGAAAGAGGAAAAAAAACCAAAACGTGTCATCCCACCACTTTTGGACAAAGCCCATGACCAGAAACCAGGGTCTTTTCTTAGGGGGCCTTACTGTCGAATACCCTGACAAAAATCTAACAAATGCACAATTACATTTGTTATCATGCTTGGGAAATTTTCAATTATCAAATGTACTAGTATGCCAATGGTACTGCAACTACCAAACATTTACCTTTTTTCCCCTGTGCCTATAGAGAGGGGAATTCATAAATGATTAACCGCAAAGCACCTTTCAAGAGCAAAGCTACATTTGACCTGAGGACAGTACACCCCTATTTTATTATTTGTTTAGATAAAGTCAAGACTTTTCATTCCCAATCCTGTCACAATGCATACACTCTGCTTATCAAGTTTTGAGCAAACACACAAGCTGACCCCAGGAATACTATTCCAAAAAAAAAAAAAGGGAGTCACATCGAAGACTGATTTCCTCTTTTAAGGCTCTTAAGATTTTATCATGTTTCCAAGTTTGGGAACCAAAAACATATGATTTGACTGTTAATGCCTTCAGGCTGGACTGGCCCTGCAGTGACCCTTGAGAAAGTGCTGTGGTTGCCACGGTTGAATGGTTCCAGTGGTCTGCACTGGTCACTTTTCAATTTACTGTCTTGGTCAAATATGGAATTCAAGCCTATAAAATTTGGCCATGAACTGCTACAACACCCTATTGTTTTACTCGGAAGGCAACAGAACATTCTCAGTGATTGTCTTGGGAGCTTCACGATTTCATGACCTTCTCAATTTCTCATTTCTCCATGGTTACTGCACACTACCGATCTGAATTTGACATTTGTAAGATGGAAAATTTTTTAACCTTGCAATTCCATATTTCATACGATAAAGAATGATTTTGTGACGGGGGAGGGGGGTCTGGAGAAACTGAAACCATCTACAGTAGGTCTCAAACCTGGGCCCTCGCGTTCTTGAGGGTGGCGCTAGTGCCACATCATGCCTATGCCACTCTGGCATGTCAGCACCTGGTCACTGATGGTGAATTTACTAATTATATTTCCAGGGCCATCATGACATCACACTAAGGCCTTTTTTCCCTCTACTGCAAAGGGGCAACATTCCCGTCATGTTATTCGATGCTATGCAGAAATGCACTGAAGTTCCTGAATGTCCCACCAAGAGAATAGTAGTACAGGTTCAATGGGCCTATGAACAGATAAAGTGTGCCAGAACATGGCAAATATACCTGTGCACTCACATTCACGTTGTATTTTAAAGAATAATTTGTGCCAATTCTCACTAAAGTATATGCCCCCTTACAATTTATTGGGACAATGGGGTAGGGGCTAATGCCCTGCAGTTTTTGTTTCACTTTTTTTTTAATTTCTCACAAAGTGTCTAGGCCTACTGCCCAAGTTGAAGGATTAAGAAATCAATTTGGGTCTTTGGAAATTCTTAGAAACTTAACTCTAGTGAGTAGTGGGGCCTACTCTCTGAACACGCTGAAAATACAAAGTAAGGATTGCCATTTCTTCAAGTACACACCTCGATATCTTGAACATCCTTGCTCAGAGCCATTTCATTAGTTGGTTTGACTGGTCGATCTTCACTCTTCTGTAAGACTGAAGAACGTTACTTTGGACTCCTAGTGACGGTCCTACCTACTGTTTTGGCTACTACAAAAAGTACAAATGAAGTAGTAGTGACGGTGACCAGATGCAGCTCAGGCAGACAGGTGAATTGAGTTTCGCAGAGAAGAGAACACCTTTTTTATGATATATTCAGCTCAGTGCACAAGTACACAAGGAGATAAACACTACAGTTAGACAAACCCTGGCCTAGACTGTAGTGTCAACTCTGAAGAAACGACGAAGGAAGCTGTAGATGTCACTCTCTACCTGTTCGTTGATGTTTACGCATACGAACCAAGTCAGCGGATTGATGATGCGCTTTCGCAGCGTTCCCTCAGCTAAATGCATGCGCGCAATCGCGGAAATGGTTCTACGTGTGATTTGCCTTGTGTGTTATTAAAGAAAACGCGAGGAGCCCGACCACGGTGTAACGTGTCGCCGTTGGCTGGGTGCCAAAGTATGTTGACCTTGAGCGTTACGTGGCCGTACCATGGACGGGCGTGTAACAGTTGGCCTAAAAAACTAGTTGCAACGCCCCTTTTCCAGCTACCGAACAATAATCAATAATTCTGCGACTGGCAATTCACAAAATGTCTTCCAGGCTCAGGAATGTTGTTTTCAGCGTTACTATAGCGGTGACGGTGACTGTGGTAAGGAGAGCCAGGCGGGGGGGGGCTCTTTACTGCCGAAAAATCGATCAGATATGTAATAAAAGCTGATCTATAAAGTAATAACCCCACAGTGACCTATTATGTAAGAAAAATCGGCCGATAATGTAACGACCCCTAAACCAACCGATAATGTTCTAACAAGGAGGCTTATAAAGTAATAACTATATTTCCAAATAGGTCACTTGGGAGACTTTTGTGATAAATATTTCAACATTAGGGAGACATCGGTCATTAGGGAGACATTTCAATGTCTCCCTAATGCTCCAACTACCAAAAGGAGGAACATTGTTATGTTCCACATTTTGAGAGATGATAGATTAGGGTCTGAAAGGAAAACATGCAAAGTTTGGTTAAGATGGGATTAGGGAATATCGAATTATGGGAAGGTTAAGTTTGAAAAATTTTGCGCACGTTCCTATGGGAATGTCTCCCAAGTGACCCATTTTCGGTAATTGTTATAATTGCGAGTATTTTCCAGCGTTTGAGGGAGTTTTTATTCGAGAATTTCATAGATCGGACCCAGTGCTTTTTAGGTTATCGGCATTCTGTTTTTTCCTGATTATAATTCTGTAAAGTCTCTTATACATTCAAGATCGTATAATGTCTCGACTTCAAACTTAATATGAACTTCATTCCTTAGCCCACTGGTGTGCATACTACTCTGACGTCATGATAACGTCATCATATTTTTTCTTCATTATTTTTTCATTATTTTTCTTTCAGATGGAAAGCAAGTGCACATGTTGGTAGGGATGTTTATAGTTGAAAATGGTATATTGATGTGTTTACGTGTTTGTGTTAAGTGACAAGATCTCACAAATGCGATCCGTTGTCTAGAGCTAGGTCTAGGTCTTCACTCCATTGAGAGTACGTGAAGATGCGCAGACAATAGACCTAGCCGTAGCTCTGGAAGCCTGTCCCGGACACGGCCGGAGAGGAGCTAGGGTTGCACTACACAGAGAACAGTGCAAAATCGGACCGAAATAGCGCCGCCTGTTGACTCTCGTGAAGAGGTTGGCCTCCGTGTTTTTTTTTTACTGGAAATTCAAAATTTTGGCCAGAAGATCACTTTTCGGTCCAACTTCATGGGGGTTAGCCACGAAAAAAAAATTTATTCGCCTTTCAAGGAAGATACCCCCCAAAAGCAATAAAAGTGGAAACTATCAGTCGCAAATTTGGGACTTATAGAAAGATTTCTATGATGCCTCCTGATTATGGCATATCTTATTGTAAAAACCCCGTGGGATCACAAAATATTAATGAGCTCGCGCGCAGAAATACAACCATTTGGTGGAATGCACCCTTAGGTGCCCATGGCCACGGCATGGGATACACAGAGATACATGCGGTTAGGGGGGCAACCCTCGCAAATAACTTTTTTATCGGCCAGAAGTGTGCCCGCTGAGCTCATTAATAAAAGTTATACACTCCAAATATTCTATATTTTAGAGAGTCCTGAGAGCCATGGAAATGTGGAATTGAAGAAATATGGCACTGAAGCTCTGGCCCGGACTCAGGGCTCCCAATTCTGAGTAATTTGGATGCAGTCGGGTCCGAAAGTAGCCGTTTTGCGGAGGGATGCATTTTCAAAATTGCCACTTTTCTGGGCAGTGAAATTTCCTTCAATTTAGGGGTAGTCTGCTGTGAGTGAGAATGTCAAACATTGCTGTCCAGCCTGGACACCTGTGACAGTTATGAGTATTTTAAAAATAATTTTGAAATAAAAGAATTTATATCATTGGTGTCTGTGAATTTATTTTTAAGGGTACACCCTTAGACGTATGAAGCATGCATGCCTCGAATCACATTGGGAATCAACGCAAAACAGCGCCATCTGGAGGCTCAAGTAATTCGTTATTTCGAAGTAGTAATTCGTTATTTCAAATTAGTAGTTCGTTATTTCGAATTAGTAATTCGTTATTTCGAATAGTGTTTCGTTAAAACGAATTAGTGTCAGGCTGAAAATTTATACTTCATTGGCACAATTGCTTTCGTAGAATTACCCCTTTAACTGCAGTGAAAGCTAAACAACGGACTCCAACCAAGAAGGGCCTCCATATTCCCCCCTACACTCCCCACTCTGTCTCGTCCGTAGGCCTACCCGTAATGCATCGGATGTACTTATGTTATACTTACGACCCTTTCCCATGAACAATGTTGGTGCAAGAGTTTAAAAATGACAGAAAATGAGCTACGTTCTTGTCAGTATGTAAACACTTGCAGACGTCACAAAAAACTTCACAGTTGTGTTTCGCCGCCCACGAATTTTTTTCTGGCATGTGGCTCTTATGCCCTTCCGTACTGTAAGTACATGGCAATATAAACCACAGAGCAAGTCTCAGAAATATATGTTTCAGTGAGCAAATCTTCACAGTTTGAACGGGAAAATCTGGCATGCGCTAATCTGAGTACATAGATATATAGAGTACATTGTATATAGAGCCCACGGCTGCTCCAAAACATTCAAGAGCGTGTTCCCTAAACTAGCTAGGTGCGCGCCGCATCACATGATAGCAAAAACAGTCGCCTTGGCAACATATTTACATCGTTCACTGACAGTCTCTTTGAACTGAGTTCAAGTTATCATACTTAACTTGTTTGTGGTGTATACAAACGGTTCACAAAAGTCCTCATTCGACTGTTTGAGTTACGCTATCAGTTCTCAAGAATATCGAATTGCGACATAATTGTTTGTTACCTTGTAAAAAGATGAAGACGGCTATTCTAGTTCTCTGGGGGTTTTCGATTTACGTAATGATCCTCTGCAACGAAGGAGCATGCCCAAGTCAGTGGGTTCGATATAGGGTCGGGGCATCTTTTCCTGGAGAGGCGAATGCCTTGGGAAGCCACGTCGGAGATCTGCGTCGAGATAGACGGTGCCTTAGACGTGCCAGAGTCCCTGGAGGAGCAGGAGTTCATCTCGGAGAAATTCAAGATGAACACCGACGAAGGGGATCTTTGGATCGGCTATAACGACATGAAGGAGGAAGGCAAATACGTGCAGGCGGGTGAGGGGGGCCAGGAGTGTAACTACACCAACTGGGCACCGAGAGAACCTTCTGATGGAGGTGCAGGTGGCTACAGTCAAAAATGCGTCCAGTTGTAGCGTTCCTCCCGTGGTCGCTGGGATGACAATTGGTGTAGCAGCAGTCAGTCCGTGATTTGCGGGAAAGTCTTACTGCCCTGGCCATCCCTACCATGTCCTGCCTTCAGGTATATACCGACGGCCATTCGTCATCCTACTGCCTGACCGGTCACGTCATCAAGGAGTTCTCGGCTAAGGGTGTCATCGCGTGTGGATTGGCGTGCCGTAACGAATCTGCCTGTCGCTCCTTCAATCTGCGACGGAACCGCAGTAGAGAGATCATTTGCCAGTTGAATAACACTACTCGTAATGAAGCTGATGCCAAGAACATGCGACTTGATAACGGCTGCAAATATTTCAGTTTTTAAATATCTTAAATAAACAAACCGCTAAAAATCTCGTTTATTAGAGAAAATTTACTATTCGAAAAGTAAAGAAAAAACGGTGTTTTCTGTCGGTAACGTGTTGTTAAGTGTCAGGAGACTTCATTTTTCAAGGTAAACTCACACTACATTTCTGGTTTTCGACCAGTGTTTGTATTTCCTCTCTTTTTACTGTGCCAGTCTAAACGATGTCCAATATCAAAAGATCAACATTAATGAACATTACAATGCATGAGCATTCCATCTACAGTCTAAAGGTGTGACTTCGGTTTTCTAGATTAGTCGCGCGTGCACAGGGAAAATTTTTACAATGTCGAATCGTAGTTTTACCACTTCGTGCCCGGCATACTGGACTTCAAGGTGTAAGTTGGTCAGGTTGGAAAAGCCTTTCCCTCAGCCGCAGAGTATCTCGAAGTGAACGCTTTGTTTCACAGATGCACGTTATGTTCGTATAAAATTCTTAGGTAACGTTGTTATCAATGAAATTTTTCCGAGAGAATGAACACCATTAAGAGTATATCGGTTGAGATTGTGTGCTCCTGAGGCTGTAGTCCACTAATTCAAGCCCCAGTGTAAAATCGGAATTGTTCAGGGCCCAATAACATGCGTACCAACATCCCTGAAGTATCTGGAACACATGTTAAATTATTGTATGGTCCCTAATCTGTCAATTTCTTTTCAATTTCTGTGGGTTAACCGATTACATTTTGAGTTATTCCCACAAAACAAACCCCCCCCCCGGTAAGTGATTTTTCCGAAGTCTGCTTGCAGCCATTTTTCAAGTGGCAACCCTCAACTTTCTCGGACACTTTTTAGCCATTCTGCGCTCAGATGAAAGACCAAGGCAGTTGATTCTGGCAAAGAATTACACAATCTCACCATTTTGGGGGGCCAAACAATGCCCTTTTTCAAAAGATGCTGGGGGGTACTTTTAATGCTAATGAGCTGACCAGAAATTTCCACTTCTCAAAATGATAACATCCTTCCATGATAGCATGAAGGGCTCAGTCTGATGTGAGGAAGACACCTCAGAGTCGTTCCCAACCCGCAGTGGAGTGAAGCAGGGCACTGTACTTGCACGGACCCTCTTTGGAATATTCTCCCTGCTGACCTACGCATTTGGGTCATCCACTGAAGGCGTCTACCTGCACACCAGAGCTGATGGTAAGCTTTTCGATCTTGCTCGCTTGAGGGCCAAGATCAAAGTTCCAAGAGTCCTCCTGACAGAAATGCTCTTTGCAGACGATGCTGTGCTAGCACCCCATTCTGAGTGACGGCTTCAGCAGCTGGTGAATAGGCTTTCCCATGCCTGCAAGGAGTTTGCTCTCACGATCAGCATGAAGAAGAGGCAGAGGACGAAACAGTGGGCGGCAACCTATGCCTTCACGCCAGGTCCGACCCCTTAGATCAGTGCAAGCTGCGATAGAGAGTGTTTACTTCTCTGAAACCTTATATACGTCATTATATCATTATAAGACGTTTCTAAAAACTTTAGGCCGTGTCCGAAACAGGCTTCCAGAGTGTATTTCCAATGGGGTGAAGTACAGTTATTTGAGGGTAATTAAGAAAATCTATATCAAGACAGGGGCTATGGGACTATGGCAGGATGGGGTAGTGCGAGACTTTGAAGCTAGAGCTGTGTATAAATCGAGACTTCTGTATATACGAGGAGACCTGTGATCTGCTAGCGACAAGTCTGTATACTAAACAAAGTGTTAAGTTTCATTGTTTAAATTTGTTTGTTCAGAATGGATTAAACTTTGGACCCAGTGACTGCATTAAACACCAAAACGTTTTACAACAAAATACGGCTGAGACGCATCTATATAGTAAACCTGACTCCAAAATGCTTAGATTTCTAACCCTGGACATGAATTTGATCAACGCTTTGATGGTTTTTCTCCGAATTTAGTAAATCTTAGTCTGTACGGGCGATTCACAAAAAAGTGCAGTGCGCCACCAAAAGCTTGTCACAGAGAGGCCTTTTCGTAGTGCATTATGGGACAAAAATTCGACAAAGTCTCATTCGTTAACTGCGATGTGCGCGGGGAAGTTCAATTTTTTCCGGACACATGTATCTGTTTATCTTGGTTGAAAATTTAGCATCTGTTATTACAAATGGGTGTTAAGCAGTCAAACTGATGGTTTTCTGTGGTGCAGGGAAAGACTCAATCAATCAAATGTACCCAAGTTGTGTACCAAAGAGCGCTCAATCGCGGCAGCGTATCGGCCGTAAAATTGCATGAAAAGTGGCTTGTCTGCAGCAAAATCTTGTTGACGCACTAAATTGTGAACTCCCCGTATTATTTGGGGGTAAGCAGTCTGTTATTACATGTGAATGCTTCGTTGGTAGACGCATGCACTATGGTGTACTATTTACGACACACCTCACCGCCTCTTCCACGAGCAACGCAGCTCCATGACGCGACGACACGACAGCTCCCTGGCACTTGACGTCGTGTTGATCTGTCGCCCTGTTGCCATTACTTTTGTGCACACACAGTGCGTCGTGTCGTGTGTGTACAACAGTAATAACAAAGAAACTACGACACAAGGGAGCTGTCAAGCTGTCGCGTCCTTTAGTTTCGTCGCTTGTAGAAGAGGCAACGGGGTGTGTCGTAAATACAGTCATTTGCAAAAGTTAAAGACCACCTGGAATTTTATTGGTATTTCTGTCACTGGGCCTGCATTACATTGTCTCATTGAATGATTACTTCACATGATTGCACAGTGGTGCATAACATCTGTGTAGTGCTATATACCTATTTGAATGACATTATTTGCAAAGGCAGGTCTTGTATGACATTTTGTCTGTAGGGCAGCATGGGTTTAAAAAAGCCAGTCTAAGGAATCAGAAATAAAGGAGGGAACAGTGAATATTAGACTGTTAACGTTTCAAATCATGGAAATGTAGTAAAAAATGTTCAAAAAAGGTACTAAGGTTACACATTGAAAATAAACACAAGTTGCCATGATTGATTAGTTTGAGTTTGGTTTTCCTTCAGGCTAATGCATTTTCTACGGGTGGTCCTAAACTTTTGCAAATGACTGTAGTACACCATAGTACCTGTCGTTGCCTCTGTAATGGGGGGGTTAAAATGAAGTTTCAATAATAACTAAAAATACTAATGAACTCAGTAATGGAATGACAAATTTCACATCTGCGTGGACTTGTCCATGTGCATAATTTTGAGATACAAAGCATTATATCTACGGTGATTTAAAAAGAAAGGGATACATTGATATTTTGATGCAACAAAACATTGCTAAATTGTAATTAAACTTCTAGGCCAAATGTAGCGCATTTGGTAAAAAGTGAAAATAAGGTATAAGGTACAGGTCCAACCACATTTTTAATGGCAGCCATGTCTCTTAAAGGACGATGGCATGCAATGCCTCAACATCTTTTCCTTATCGACATACGTTAGAATTTTCTTGCCTTAATATGCATGGATATGAATGAAAGTTCGGCCGCATCCGAATCACTTGGCTACGGCTAGAAATTACACACGAATCTATGGTTGTGGCCGCAGGCAGTTCCCATAATAGAGTCATGTGCAATTTCAAGCCACAGCCAAGTGATTTGGACGCGGCCTTCCACTTTGCTCCCAACGACCCTGAATGTCGACGCGACACGCAGAGTGGCACATTTTCCGTGTCAGATTTCGTGAGGCAACAGTCCCACTGAATGTGACCGCAGCAGATGCACACCTCTCGCTCCCTGGATAACAAGAAGTAGAAAAAACCATGGCGGAAATGAAGTCAAACAACATACTTTCCGAGGACTTCAAAGATATCATCAATCATGGTAAAAATATTTGGAGAAGGAAACCATCTATGAGGGATTTGCTACTGTGGCTTGTCATAGTGGGTATGACGTACCTAATGCTTGCGTTTTTCATCACTGGCCGTGTAAAGGTGAGAACATTCTAGCGAAATTTAAGGCGTTCTTTTATTTTAATTATTATTTATTGGTGTACAAAAACAAAGAACGGCAAACAGCAAATAGCTGAAAGGTTGAAAGAAATTTACACATTGAAAATAATAAAATAAAGATTTCAAAAGGGGTTTTAAAAATTACAGATGAGTAAACTTGCTGAATACAAGGCCTTAAGAGGGGTTAAACTAGATTTTAAAAATAGAAACCGTGGTAACAATCAAAATAAGAACTAAAATCAAAATAAAAATGTTTTACAATACACAAAACATTTTAGCTGCCAATGGAGGCAATTTTGGACAGTTATATCAAGATGACGATCTCCGGCGGAGTCCTCGGATACCTGTGTGTTTTTTCAACTAAATAATTAAACTCTTGGCTTCAGAGTTTACATAATTTGGGGGGAATTGTTCTTGTACGCGAGTTTGACTCCCAGAATTCGACGAATACCAAATATAGACTGAACGTTGACGTTCATAATTGACGCGTTCCTGTGCATTACCAGCACACTCTCCACAGTGTGGTCTAGAATCGGTGCTTTAAATAGGACAACCCCTCTGGCTCGGGATTTGTGTTCAGCGTGTATTAGTCCGCCAACTTTCAACCAATCATATCAAGTTGCTGCGAGCTCAAGCCGGTAGAGTATATTTCATTTTGCTGTAGCAAACTGCAAGGCGGGGGGGTCACAGATGTCGGACTATAGAGAGCTCTGTAGTCTGACCATGATGAAGAAGTGGCTGTGGGCGTTGTATCCCACGGATTGAAGACCGGCCGGCTAAAGTCAAAAGCTTATTTCATTTTCTCAGTGAGTTGACATTAATTTTGCACAAACCTATAGGAACAAACCTTCCTCTATAGTGCCTAGACTCAACATACAAAGTTCTGGAATGGTGTTTAGTATGTGGCCGTTTGGTCACACGCTTATTACTTGTTAGAGGTTAAGTTAAATTTCAATTGCAGCAGCTCGATTTTCCCAATGACAGACATTAATAATTAATGTTGACGAGATAACCTCTTATCTCTAATGATTTAAAACATTCTCCTAATGTCAAACCGCGCTGTAAAAAAAATGGCGTCCACATTTTGCAGATGTTATTCACACAAATAATCTCTCCATTTTGCGGATACCACTTACCAGTATTATATTTCATAGAACACAACAAATTGCTTGCCGAGGAAATGAATCGTGACGACTTTGAATCAGTTTTCATTGTCTCCAGTTAATCTATCACAACAGCTTTGAATCAGTTTTCATTGTCTCCAGGTAATCTATCACAACAGTCTGTCCTTCCATTGAGTTGGATCGATATGATACATAACCAGAAAATCGATGCACACATAAATGTTCCAAAAAAAATGTGGGAAAAGCAGACATTGATTTTTACATGCCCGCTCACGCCCATCATTAAGCGTGTTTGGAACAGGTGCCATAGGGAAGAAAGAGAGCAGGAACTCTGTAAACCACAGTTCGTGGCAAATTGAAGTTCATGCCCGTAACATGTAAATGGTTGATACAAGACGTAAACAGTTTTGAATTTAAAAAAAGGAAAGACATTGCACCACCACCAGATGATTTTACTGCGTAAAGTGCAACAGTTTGGACACTCAAGGGCAATATGATGCTTGGTTTGCATATTAGTCTCTTTTTATGATTTTGCGGCGGATCGTTGTAAAAGTGGACGTTGGTATTTGGGCTGTTAGACAACTAACCATGAATAAACATCTAGATAAGTTTATTAATTCAGCCATCTTCTTGAACTATAAAAATACACTATTAGGTAAGCAAGGCCGGATATGATTGTTCTGCCCTGTGTAGGACCATTTGCAAAAAGTTCAACTTCTTCAAAACTACTACTGTAGAGAATCATTCACACTTGACGTGGTTTCATTGCATTTGCATTCCCGCTGTCCGCCTTGAGTAGAAGCACCCCCTCATTGGTTGAAAAGAGCCATATCGGTCGGAGGTGTGCATTTCGTTGGTATAGCGACGCGACAGTAATGTGTGCATTTCCTAGTCGTTCGTGAACCAGCGAATGTCAGTTCCGACCAAAAGAGCATCCGTTGCTCTAGAAAACAGCTGTTGAGGTTCTTGTTTATCAACTACAAACCACAAGCGCTGTGTTTAATGAACGATTTTAAGAATGGAGTCCATACCACTTTTCTCTCATTCCCTGCGATGAGAAGGGAAATAAATAGTTGTTGCTAAATCACGATTAAGTATCCAAAGCACGTTCTTTCATTTTCAAAGCTTTTTACTAACCACGCACAAAAACCTTCGTTGAAAACCACGGATGAGGCAGAGCTTATCAGAAAATGTTGGGGAAGGGAGTTACCACTAAAAGACCCCCTCCCCTTCCCCGGTCAAAGAGTGCATGGGGAGATCAGGCATTTAAAAACAATTTGTCTCTTTCATTCCAGTTGTCGCATCCGAAACCATCTCAAAGAAAGTTCTCCGCACGTATGCGTGACGAACGAAATATCGACTCCAATGCCCCCGCTAAACTGCCGATTGTTACTTCCCCAGCAACAACTTCAAATCCAACGGTCGCCCGAAAATCCTTTTTCTACATCCAGTACCCTAAGGCAAGTTACAACGTATGTGATCGGCTGGCGATATACATCGAAGTGAGAGACGGTAACAACAAGACGAAGACTAGAGGAGGTGACTTTATGTGGCCATACCTGCAAACAGTCTCACTACGCGCTAGTACCCCGGCAGACAAGGTGATCGACCATGATAATGGCTCATACACCGCCCTCTTCACGCTTCACTGGGCGGGGGAAATCGAGCCATTTGTACGGTTAGTCCTCAGCTCTGAGGAGGCTTATTTCGTACGCAGCATCAGGGACCGAATACCTTATAGGTTTGCCTACGACGCTAAGTTCACCGACGGCAAAACCAGCGAAGTGACACCGTGCCACATTACAAAAGATATGTACGTCGATAAAGCAGCGAAAGGGTTGTTATTCGTGAAGAAAGCGGAAGTGTGTGATTTTTCTGATCCTAGGGCAGGTTCAACTTGGTATTGCCTCAAGCCAAAATCTCTCTCCTGTTCCCATCGCAGTAATCATCGAGGGAGCCCAGAAAGGGGAAACAGCTACCTTCAACAAGCGTTGCTTCACAAAAAAGTATCGTTAGCCAAGTGAGTATAGGCTATCTACTGATAGCCAACTTATTATGACAAGATTAGTTAAATATCACATAGAGCTCACAGCCCGCCATCGACCCGATTGAACTCAAAGGAGAAAGTTCACAGAGTGGAAATCAGTCACATAACCTGTATATTGCACATAAAAAGAGCGCACTTACTCTTGGCAAGAGTTGATTATCCGACCAACCTTTTGCTTTGATTGTTTTTTGATCAGTTTATCTGTTTGTTTTATATTTCGCTTGTTTTTCTTCCAGGCCAGAGATGTTGAAGAACACTGGCAACGTAAGAACGGTCAAAGTGATGTCTAAAGGTATTTTTAGCATTATAATTTTGTAGATAAGGTGGCTCTGACGGGATATCTAAGACATCGCACATTTCACGCCCCCGCATGCACCTTTCTGACTTGTCTTGCATGACATGTCGTGTAAGACTCGTTGCTTCTCAGTTACTGCGATGTTTCCAGCAGCTTCAGAAATCAGAGACCCCTATGATAATACGCGCCTCCAAACAAGAGATTATTGCCAATGCTTAGATATTTCTTATTTTGTAACTGTGACTATATTTCAGTGGGCATTTGTTTTTCTTTTCAGTATCACCGAGCCTTCTAGAACCCCAAGAATGAATGCAAATGAATTTCAACATCAAATATCTGTGGTACTTTCATTTTGACAAGCTATAAAGTCGCTTTGAAATCACGTTGTGCTCTGTTCTAAAAATGCATCATCACAGGAGTTAAGTTCAACGGTGAAATCGTACAGTACCATCATTCATTTTGACCTTGTGGCAATTCTTCCATTTTAACAGGAGTTTTACGAAATAATGGTTTCTTTTCTGTCGTGTGGTTTTTAAACCGTTGTAGTTTCCTTTCCTCCAGCTTTTCAACTCGTTGTTGTCCACCTGTTGTAAGCTTCAACCCTCTCCCTACTCTAAGTCCCCATTCTCTCCTCCCCATCCACCTTTTCCCCTGCTCTTTAATTCCTTCCTTTTCAAGTTGTTCACTACAGTATAGTCTCTATTCCATTAGAATTTGTCATGATCGTACAATTACATTCAATAACTATTTCAGTTTGAAGTATGTTTCACAGAATACACAATATTTAATCTGTATTTTTAATGTTTTACTGATTTCAACGACGAAGAATGTGAAATCATGTTTTACGATTTACAAGATGAGAATAAATAAAGTAATTTAATTGAAATGTTTATCTGGTAGAAATCCCATAGAAACCTCAAGGGTTGCAATGGCAGCTCCATCGAAAACTGCTAGGATTTCACAACAAATTAAAACCAGGTCCTCAACGTTTGGTACTTTTCAGTGAGTGACTCTGCTTGTCTGGATTTACCACATTGCAATCCTGGTCTTCCACCCAAGCGAGCCGACCACTCCGCCGGATATTACTTCAAAGATTTATGGAAGTCAAAGGTTTGCCTTGCCAGAGAACTCCAATTGAAGGAAACTATCGAGTGCCTTCGAAATAAGCATTTGTTTTTCATCGGTGACTCCACCATAAGACAGTGGTTCTGGTATCTTGTCTCACACACTGGACAAACCATGAAGGAGCATATTACATCGACTGAAGCGGGAGTCAGGCGAGTGTATGGACACGCTTTTGACAACGCCCACAACATTACGCTGGATTTTCGATTTCATGACTACCCACTTATTGGTGACTGGATTAGTACAAGTGTTATCTACTCTGCAGTTGACTTGATTGACAGTCTGCCAGGCGGGAGGGACACAGTGCTAGGTTTTACCATGTGTGCTCACTTTACATTCACGAATCTGACCTATTATTTATCTCGATTGGAACCCATTAGAGATGCCATTGTACGACTTCAGACGAGAGGCACTGGAAAAGCTACCGTTATTATCAAGTCGGCGAACACTGGCACTCTACAGGTAACACCTGTAAACACCGAACTGCTCTGTTACGATCTTGATCTAACGATGAGGGCGTTTTTCAGGGAAGTTCCTAACGTCACCATTATTGACGTTTGGGACATGACTCTAAGCCACAGAGGTGGATATAACATACATCCCAGTAAATTGGTCGTCGGAGAAGAAGTCAACTTGTTCCTGAACTTTGTTTGCAGCAAGAGAGCCTAAAAGTTGACCCCTTGTGGCAGGCTTCCGGAACTCTTGGATAGGAAAAATAACATAAGTGTCCATGTGTGTGTGTATAGCACACTTTGACCTTTGGGTAAGAAATAGCTAAAGGTCATGTATGATTTATGAATATTGTTACGATCCGAAAAACTCAGAACTATTTAATTATTGAGAAACTTGAATATTCTCCGATGCAACAAAGAAATCAAACAAGATCACACTGATATGAGGAACAAATAAACAAATATGATTAGGCCTAAATGAGAACGTTACACTTAGAAAATAGTAACAAACAAAATGTTGTTTGGAACTAGTTTACATTGATAAGGAATATCTCATATAAACAAGATGTTCTTACGGGCGAGAACTTGGCAAGGCACTACCGGTGAAGAATGCTGGACTCCACAGATGGCGAAAAAGAGTTCAGTTCTTGACGGTGCAAAAATGAGCTGCAACGGGGACGAAGACCGCGTCCAATAAGAATGACCAGGCTCGACACGAAACGGTGAGGGCGTGCTGCCCGTTGCAAATACGAGACCTGATGTTAACACAATTAAACTGGAAC
This sequence comes from Acanthaster planci, assembly GCF_054643075.1. Lineage (NCBI taxonomy): Eukaryota > Metazoa > Echinodermata > Asteroidea > Valvatida > Acanthasteridae > Acanthaster > Acanthaster planci. Next base: position 10,626,152 of record NC_141788.1, read on the forward strand.
TGGATTCACTTCAAAAACTGTTTTTTCCGGATCAAAATTCAGGTCTGTACTTCACTTGGTCTGGCCGAACCTTTCTTACAAGTGTTGCTCCACAATTCTTCATGATGACACCGCAGAGGAAGGACGCCTCTGCACTGAGCTCCGGGTTTTCTGTGTGTTCCCTCCACGGTGTGTAGCTAACGATACCCAAAGCTACGAGGCAGTAAAAGGATGGACACTGCTGCGGGTGTTGTTCCTCATGCACTCCGTAGATTCGGGAGAGTGAAAATTGATAAAACTAATGCCGTGTGGATCGGTGGTAACAAGGGGCGTCAGAAACGTCCCTGAGGACAGTTTTAGAGCCTTGGTTATTGATTTCATAGTCAATCTTGATGAAATAAAGTGTTAGATGCTACTGCCACTTTAGTATATCACTGATCCAAGAGAAACCTTACGGTTATGGGTCGAGTCACAATAGTTAAGTCTCTTATTTTATCTTTACTTTTTTGATCTTGTCTTTTCCAGACCCAGCCCCAGACATAATTAGGAATCTAAATGTTATGCTGTATAAATTTATTTGGAGGGGGTCGATAGAATCGCAAGGAATCAGATGATTCAAGACTATAAGCATGGTAGTGTAAAGATGGTTGATTTAAGTTTATCTATAAAAGCTTTAAAGTGTACATGGATTCGTAGATTCGTGGATATTTTTGTTTCATAAGATGAGTGATATCCAGAATGTTCTGTCTATTGAAGGCGGCCATCTTGGCGTTACTCGCCTTTTTTCAGCGAGCCAGGTAGGCAAACTGTTTTTGGATTGATGTTTTAAAAGCTTGGAGTTTTTTTACTCGGTGTCGTATTTCTTCTCAAGCGAATGAAGTACTTGTCTAGGTTTTGTGGTATAACCATAATATTATGATGTATATTTTATTAACACTGGGCTAACAAAGGAGTTAATTTTGAAGGCGATCGTTTAGACAGTGAGGGTCATTTTTTAATCTTAGACGATTTTATCAGAAAATTTGACGTCAAGACAAATTGTTTGGAGTATGGGGGAGATATCAATACAGTTAAAAAATTTTTCGTCGCACACTGTCACAGGTCAACTGCAATGTATGCTTTCCTTTTATTCCTTTTAATTTTAGGTCACTTCTGTTGGATGAAAAAAGGCTCTACTCGTGTCTACCGTATTCTGACCTCTGCAACGAAGGTTGTTCATAGGTTTACTGATAGATGGGAAACGAAATCGGTTTGTAACCTTCCTCGCACGGAATGGTTGAATTTATGTAGCCTACCTTTCTTTTAACGTGTGATACTAAACTGCGGTGGTTTCAATATAGACTAACTCAAAGAATATTGGCTGTAGATTGGTATTTGCTGAAAAAAGGGAAAAGGGACAACGATTTGTGTTCTTTTTGTCAAGTTGAAAGTGAAACTTTGTTACATCTCCTTTGCACTTGCCAGGTCTCCACTTTGTTTTGGAACCTTATTAGTGATTGGTTGAAAAATATGTTGAAAATTCAGATGCAATTGGATAACCAAACTATCCTTTTCGCAACTACTTATAATTCCAGGAGTGTACTAAATTTAATTCTTTTGCTTGGCCGCTTTCATATCTACAAAATGAAAATGAATGGAGGCTTACCTTCGTTTGTACTGTTTAGAGACGATTTAAAAAGATATTATGCTTATGAAAAATTATGAAAAAAATTTTTTACCACCAATGGTAAAATGGACACTTTCTCCTTGCTATTTAATTACCTATTACAAATTGACTGCTTGTATGTTTCTTTTCTTGATTTTATGTGACATGCAAGAGAAATATTAATAAAGGCCCTGAGTGGGAAAAAAGTGTCGCTCCACAGACGACTCGCTACCACAGGTTGAAATGGTGCAGAACTCAACAAGTGAGAGACTTCTCACAGCCTGCATACGGTAGAATTGACTGCTTGTATGTTCATTGGCTGGGTTTAAAGAATGACGAATTCTGGGCTTCCACTTATTATGAGAGAGCAGTCCCTACATATGCCAATTTTCCTTTTGCTCTTAATAAAATATGACAGAAGTTAATCCTAATCGAGGAAAGGGTGAGATAAAAACAAGAACAAATCAACACCAAAGAGTAAATAGCATGTGCTTTACAAGCACGGGGACAGAAATGAAAGAAAACAGTAAAGGCGCCCTCTATAAACACCATGAAGCAAAGGGCGACAGCACACGACACGTCGCGTCGTGTGTCTAGTCGTGCGTCGCGTCGTACTTCAGGCGACGTAATAGGCGATGCGCAATACTATCGTGTATGGTGTACTATTTACGACAAACATTTGAGACTTTGAGAGTGTGAGTGTATTATAACCAAACGTCTGGTGAATCAAGACAAACTGTCTAAAGTTCGTCCGCTACTTAACATTGTAGTTCTGTTGTTTCGTAGTATCTATAAGCCCGGACGAAACCTCTCAGCGGATGAGACTATGATATATAGGCCTAATTGGTTTTAAACAGTACATACCACGCAAGTCAGCCAAGTATGGCTTGAAATGTTTTTCCTTGAACGAGTCTCAAACCGGTTAGGCCTACACATGTGACTAGAAGGTGTTTACTGGATCCAAGGCTCCATCAGACCAAATCATCTCGCACTCTGTTGCGCACGCTGAAACCATCCACCCAACCTTTTAGTATCAGGCCAAGTTGTCGTCGACCTACCGAAAGGGCTGGAAAACAAGGGACATGTTGTTTTCATAGACAATTGGTACACTAGCCCCGCTCTTGTGCACAAATTGTCCCAGCTAGGGTTTGGGCTCGTGGAACTGTGTGCTATACCACACAAGGCATTCCAGACAGTGCAAACCCTAAGAAGGTCCCCGACAGATCCACCCCAGTTTTTTTTCTCTAAAGAGGGGCAACTATGTGTTGTTTGGCAGGATGCCCAAAACGTGTAGCAGTTCTGACTAATTATGGCGACTGCAAAAGTGACCCTTTCAGACATTCGTTGCAAAAAAAAAAGTTCCACTGGATGTTGTACAATCCAAAGACCTGCCGTCGTGAACGATTATAAGTACATGGGCGGAAGTGACTTATTATCACAAATGTGTCAGTACTACACGCACCATCATAGATCCCTGACATGGTGGAAACGCGTTTCCTTTACAATTCTTGACATCTGTTTGGTTAGTGCTACCATCGTGTACAACAGCATCCCCACAAAGCGTCCGCGCACTAGCTTGGATTTCCGGGTCCAGGTCATCAATGCACGGTTGTCCGCCTGCAGGACGAGAAAATCAACACCACCTGCCCCTGAAACTGCACTCCTTTAAAGTGGACATTATCCCGGAAGAAGTAGGCAAAGCCAAAAATGAAAATGTGTTGTTTGCAGTAGGCCTAGGAGAACCCAACGTAAACAGACTCGTGTGATTTTAAGAATTGCCAGAAACCAGTGTGTCTAATGCCATGCTTCGAAACATTTCACGGTATGCGTTAATTAACAAAGACTCGGGTAGTTTAGACAGCTTTTTCCGTGTATGTTGCTTAGTAGCTTTGGGCATGCTGCGTTAGTTCTTCTACCATCTATACTATACGATTGGACAATATTTTAAAAGCTGTCAGTTCAAGCATGGTTCAAGGCTCTGTATGCCCATGGTGGCACCGTACGGAGAGCGAATACCATGTACTGGGTGCATGCAGTCCACTATTCAAGTGAGATTTTCTGGTCAGCTCATTAACATTGAAAGTGCCCCCACAGCATCTTATGAAAAAAAGGAGATTGTTTGGCCCCCAAAATGGTGAGACTGTGTAAATCGTTGCCAGGATCAACTCCCTGGGTCTTTGAGCTTTCATATGAGAGCAGAAGGGCTCAAAACTACAGTTGAAAAATGGTCCTAAGTGCCCGAGAAAGTTGAGGGTTGCCACTTGAAAAAGGGCTGCAATCAGACTTCAGAAAAATCACTTTTCGGGGGGTTATTTTGTTTCGTTGGAATAATAAAAAATGTAATTGGCTAACCCACAAAAAATTGAGAAGATATTGAAAGATTAGGGATATGCAAGTACGGGGGGACGGAAGTGAAGAAAACAGTAAAGGCGCCCTCTATAAACACCATGAAGCAAAGGGCGACAGCACACGACGCGTCACGTCGTGCGTCGCGTCGTGCTTCAGGCGACGACGGCAGATATGAAATTCCTTAGAATACGGACTCAAAACCTTCTGTGTTACATCGGAAGCTGCTGCTGCAGGCATACCCGCCATGTTGGGTGCGGTGTCGGCGCTTGTGGGTTTATTGATGGAAGGTCTCGCCATCGGTGCGTTTGGTGCGCAAGTTTATGCTTTAATAAAATACACCGGTAAAATATTCGAGTATATTGGCCAACACTAAACAAACACAATCGATGAATATATATCCCAGGCCATTAACGATGGCGATATTTCTCACGAAGAATTTGCGCTAATTACCTCTGAGCTCCAAAGTTTAATGAACCCCAATAAAATAACAGATTGCGAGTATCAACAAAACTCCAAAGGGATAATAACAACCAAGAGATCGAAGACTGTGCCAAATAAATGGCAGAAAGTTTGGCGAGCTAAATGTTTCACGAGGAAAAGAAAGTCTGTTGACAGAACTTGGAAAAAACCTTGGCAAAAAACAGGAAGTTCTACAAAGTGGCCAACGGGTTTTGCAGTACGTTACCATAAGAATCAGCAATTTTTTCAGAGAAATATGGAAGGGCTGCGTGAATATAATATAATCAGTGCTTTGAAATATGTAATTGCCGAGCTTTCGGTAACTGAGTACCTTCTCCAAGGCAAGCAGATTCGGTTCTGAATGAACACAAAACCCATAGAACTTGGATTTTTCTGCGTTTATTCAAACCCTTGGGCCTGAAAGAGCGTTGGTTAATTAACTAAAGCTCGAACATTCAAGCTTTCTTTGAAGCAGCAGGATTCAGCTAGCATTAGTGCAGCCAATGATTTTCCGTTTCAATAGGGCAAAGCTAGTACCCCCTTCTCATTATTTAATTAAATGGCTGCCGCAGCCCAAAAGGGCGAGTTTGCGTCGGCTGTACAATTCAAACTTTTTCCTCATGAATAAAAATGTTGATGTAATATTTTGTGCTTTTAAGCAACACTGAACATTAACTTCATCGGTATATTATGACACCTAACTTCATCCTGCCAATGTAACGTAATTTTTCCGCCATCTTCTTTCTTGTAGGAGTCTGTAAATAGATTGACGGTAGACAAAAAGATGGTCCTCTAATGTTGCAGTTTAGTCCACAGTAGTGTATCTCTTTCAATTCCAGAAGCTGTCCTGCTTTAACCTGGGCATGTTGTGCTCACTGAGAGTTCTTCTGATTGCTGGAGAGAGGGAGGGGAATATTTGTCGGAGCACATGATCTCAACCGACATACACTTAATGATGGCGTCCAGCTCACTGAAACTTTCACTGATAACGTTACATAAGAATTCTATTGGAATATGCATTTTTGTAGTAAAACCACGATTCGACATTGTAAAAATGTTCACTGTGCACACAAGACCGATTTCAAAACTCTGAAACTCAAATTTAGAACAGCGTTTTCGTTGAGACTCTAAGTACAAAAAGAAGAAATGTAAAAATTGTGCGAACATCGAAAATGTAGTGTGATTTTTACAATATAATCAAGCAACAGATCTTCTTGCACTTAAAACATGGTGTGTATCAATGGAATAAGTTTTGGGAAAACAAAATATATAAAAACTGCAACTGTTGTATTTTGACTTTTCCATCAGTAAATTGACTCTAAATAGACGCATTTGTTTCTTTTAGTGGTTGAATTGTTCAAAGTATTTTAGAAAGAGAAATATTTGCAACTATTGTGAAGTCGTATGTTCTTGGCGTCAGTACATTACGGGTGATGTTATTCAACTGGCAGATAATCTCTCCATTGCGGTTCCATCACAGATTGAAGGAGTGACGGACTGGCTCATCACGACACACCGAGCCGCACGCGACGATACTCTTAGCCGAGAGCTCCTTGATAACGTGACATGGTCAGGCAGTGGGATGAGGAGCGACAGTTGGTATACGCTTGGAGGTAGGACATGGTAGGGATGAGCACGGATTGATTGCACCGGAAGTCATCCCAGCAACTACTCTCGGAACACCGTAAACGAAAACAGTTTTGACCATGTTCACCTCCATTATTGGGTTCTCCTGGTGCCCAGTTGGCGTAGTTACACAACTGCCCCCTTCACCCGCCTGCATGTTCTTGCCCTTCTCCTTCATGTCGTTACATCCGATCCAGAGATCACCTCGGATAGCATTCATCTTGAACATCTCCAAGATAAATGCATGTTCGTCCGGGGATTCTGGAATCGCTAAGGCACCGTTTATCTTGACACAGATCTCTGATACGGCTTTCCACGGCATTTGCCTCTCTAATAAGAAATGACACGACGTGTTAAATGGAACCCACTCAGCTGAACACGCCTCACTATTGCAAACTGGTACCGCCTAAAAATTGCGACAAAGAGGAAAGAAATCACCATCCTACGTACTCTTTATCTTAAAATCGACTTCTGCAACGTTTCGGTATTCGCCCTTCTGCACTACCTATGCAGTATCTGAAGCCTCAAATAAAAGTAATTCCTATTTCTTACAACAATAAGACGTACTTTTGAGAGGTTGCTACCAAAATCAATCGATAACGAGCACAGATTACCCACGAAAAATCAATTCCGTCTTTCAGGAAGAAAGATGTTACCAAGGCAACTCTGCTTCATTTATTGGTTTTCTTAAATCAGCAGAGGCATTACAGTTCGACCATAATTTATGCTTCAGCTCCACAAAGGAGCGATATTCCCTGAGCAGAAGACCACTGTTCTCCATTTTCCTTTATCTCAGCAGGTTCTTCGTTCACCAAATTTCTGTTGAGGGGACGACCATTGTTTTTCCCATTCCAAGACCCCTCCCCTGCTATACATGTCGCTTAGCACAATTTGTCTGGTTTTCAAGACTGACTCAAGGGCATGGTCCCAATCCGTAACTACCATAAATCAGGGTTATAGCTGAATAGAATGCGAATTTAATCAAGTATACATGAAGGGGTTCCGTACATATATAAGTCCTCTTATTAGTGAAAATGCGGAACATTTTTTACTTGTACCGGTTTGTAACAAATGGGTACAGACACACATAATCGCCACTCAATTCCGTGATGAATTAATGCAAATTATCTGCCAAACAACAGTAATAGTTTGAAATCAATTCCGTTGATATTTCCATGTCAAATAACAAAGGTCAGATGAAATAGGGACCCAAACATTCCACACTTTTGGACCCCTAATTTCTGGAATTACCTACATGGATTCACGTATACATGTACGTCGGTGACACCCTCACATACGGACGTTAGACCAGACGCGAACAGTATGTCTGTAAATGAACATGCGTGGTGCTAATTTGTCTCCATATATGGGAGCTCTATAACCAACTGACAATTATAATGGTACCACAGCCCGCACTATGGTCTTTCAGGCGCTAATAGTGCCAAGCGTAGTTGGACTTACTCTGCCTTCTGTCATGGCCCTGTGTGAAGATTTTCAAGAGCATTTGCTTTTTGGATCTATCCTCTTTCTCTAATTTTCTTTCTCAAAACTTAATTTGTCATTCATTGATCGCATTTGATCAAATCTTACAATCAGTTATAATAGACACTGACTAGGTATTTCCAATTCCTGGCTTAATTTGAAAAGTTTTGAACTTGTTCATGGGAGTTATGTCGTAGATCATACACATGAACTATCACTTATTTGCTATTTCACTGGCTAACTTGTGTTTAGTTTTCAATGTGCCAATGTTTAAAAACAACATTAAACATTTCCTTGTGGAGGACTCCACAATGTCATGTTGTTTGGGGAGGAGGATAAAGGATATTGAGCCAAAAAAAACAAGATTCGGAATGCTTTTCAATTTTTAATGCGCAGAATCAAGACGAAGCGCCACATCCATTTTAATAGAGCTACACAGTTTTCAGATTAAACTAATCAAAGTACAGTAGCTAGTTTGATTACAAGGTCCAACGCACAACGTAATCAAAGTCCCTTTAGACGTTCCCCTCAGGTAATACTGATCGCTTGAATTCAGTCATGGGCACACATTTTGTCTGTGAATATCGAAACGTACACTATCTGCCCAGGTTCCCCCCGTGCCAGTATAGAGTGACGGTCATTTGATTTGAACATGACAATACAGGGCAAGCTGAGCAAATACATCTGTAAATACCGTGAGGTGCTTAAATTAATGAGTAATGTGAAAAATAGTCTTGTGTATATAATGTGTATATAAACACAGAGATTAAACTGAACCAGGAATCTAAAAGTACGATAGACTAATAATGCAAACCACAGCATGACAATGATTGCACAAAACATGTTGTCTGCACTTGTGTGATTTGTGTCCATGTCTTTCTCGTAGTTTTAGAAATTACATTATGTCGGTTCTGATTTTGATTGAGAGAAGTGTAACACTTGGCAAGTTCTTCTCTCTAAGGTGTACAAGCGAAGACCGTACTTTCCACTAATAACAGGTCACGTGTCCTTCGACTCGCGATAAAACTGAGACTAAAGACCGTAAATTATAGAAAATGAAATGTTTGCAGCCGTTTTTCAGTCGTACGTTTGGGCTTCAGCTTCATCACGAGTGATGTTATTTAATTCATTAACTGGCAGATAATCTCTCTACTGCGGTTCCGTCGCAGATTGAAGGAGCGACAGGCAGGTTCATACGACACGCCGAGCCCCTACGATGATACCCTTGGCCGAGAACTCCTTGATAACGTGACCAGTCACGCGGTGGGACGAGGAGCGGACATCAGTGTACGCTTGAAGGCAGGACATGGTAGGGATGGCCACGGCAGACGGACTCTCGCAGATCACGGAACGACTGCTTCTGCACCCGACGTCATCCCAGCGACTGCCCCTGGTACGCCACAAAAGAACACAGTTTTGACCTTGTCGACCTTTATTATCGGGTTGTGTCGGTGCCCAGTTGGTGTAGTAACACTCCTCGCCCCCTTCATCTGCACGTACTTGCCTTCCTCCTTCATTTCATTACAGCCGATCCACGGCCTCCCTTCGTTGACGTTCATTTTGAACATCTCCAAGATGAACTCATGTTCCCCCGGGGACTCCAGCAAGGTTAAGGCACCGCCCATCTCGACACAGATCTCCGAGGCTGCTTTCCAAGGCATTTTCCTCTCTAGACGAAGATAATATGACTGCTGGAATCGAACCCACTCTGGTGGGCATACTCGCTATTTTTTATCTTCTCACAAGGTGAGCCTTTTAACGAAAGGTTTCGCTGCAATCGAAATTTTTATGTATGAGCCAACGTTTGCGAGCACCAATCATTTTAACTACAACATAATGCCCTTTTCTGCGCACTTTTGAGCGACATCAAAAGAGACTCTCAATTAACCATGGGTATGAAGTGGCAGATTTAATATGTTGCCAAGGAGACTGTTTTTCCATACCGCGTTCCTAGTTTATGGGATAGATTCTTGAGCTTCGTTGAACGCTGAGATAAATTGGGGCAAAAGGGTCATCTTCTTTGTGCAATAAAACAAAATAATTTCAAGTAGCTGCAAGGAATAGGTAAAGGGCTCTAAAGGTTGTGACTAACAAAATAATGATTATGAAAATCAGTCGCCACAACTGCCAACTTTAATCTCCTATTCGTGATGTAAAGTATTTTTCTCCAATTTTAAATAGAGACGAGAATGGAATAATGCGCACAGTGCCCTGTATGTCAAAGTCACCGATATATCATCGCTATTATCTGTGCTTTCATTAGGCTTATCATTGGGCTCTATATGATGAAGAACTTATAAAAGTATAATGAATGCATAAATAATGCATCTGTAAAATAGAGCGAATATTCCCTACCCACATTTGACCGAATGGAGTGAGCCATAGCAAACCTCGAAACGTTTGAGCTTCCAATTGTTGTTGATTTTGGAAAATGGATTTCATTTTTATCTTCTGTTCCAGACTAAATTCCACGCCCATGGACGAAATGTCAATGCTTTTTTTGAATTCTGTTTTATTTAATTGTACTTAACTTCTAACGATAAAACACGTCTCGGATGTACGACCCATAAAGGGAGGTTATTAGATAATCATGGCAGATACTTTGTACGCAGTTCATGCAGCAGTCTGATTCCCAGGCAGATCCAAACTACACACGGAAAGACGTGTTGAGCTTGATAGTGGGCCCAGTCGTCTGTGCTTGTAGTAACATTTACACTACTGTTTTCTGTTACCCATAACTGTTTTTGATGATTCTCCTTGGTTCCAAGGAATGCCTATGGTGATGCGAAGCGACCATTACCATCTGCTTGCAGGCAGGACATCATCGGTGAGGGCACTGAAGCAGCGGAACGCTCACAGATAATTGATTTACTCCTACTACATACCGCGTCATCCCATCGACCGCCCTGAAAACGCCACAACTGAAGGCAGTTTTCACTGTGCTGACCTCCATCAGAAGGTTCTCCTGGTGCCCAGTTGGTGTAGCTACACTCCTGGCCTCCTGCACCCGCCTGCACGTATTTGCCTTCCTCCTTCATGTCGTTACAACCGATCCAAAGATTCCCTTCGTTGACGTTCATCGTGAACATCTCCCAGATGAACTCCTGCTCCGCAGGGGACTCCGGCACTGCTAAGGCACCGCCCATCTTGACACAGATCTCCGACGCGGCTTCCCAAGGCATTTCACTTCCAACAAGGAGATAGCAAGACGAGCTAAATCGAACCCACTCAGGTGGACATGTCTCTCCGTTGCAAAATATTACCGCGTGAAAAGGGAGAAAGAGCAAAGGAATAATTATCCTCATTATTTTTTTTCCGAGGAATCCAAATTTTGGCGGCGTTTCGGTGTTCTCCTTATCTGTACCACCACTCTCAGTGTCCAGAGCCTCACTGAAACACGAACTCCTAATTCAAACGGCGATCAGACATCACTTCTCTGCAGTTGCTTCCTAACGAGCACAGAATTTCCGGCCCGAATAGTTTAGCGTTTCAAGTATAAAATTGTTACCAAGACAACAACGACGTATCCAGCTTCTGGAATGGGGGGGGTTCAAAAGCGAATGGAGCTTCGGGCTCATTCAACATGATGTTGGGGGAGAAAAAAGTATAAAAACCTTTTTCACGGTCTCCTTGCTTTTATTTCGAGGTGTTTTTTCTAAGGGTTTTGGTACTAATACTTGATAAATGAAATACTTCCATTGATACTTTATTAACAATCCGTGGGGGGTGCATGTCGCCCCCTGTCCAACGCAGCAGATGTATTTAATGCGGAACAGAATATTGTAATCTGCAGGGGAAGCAGCAAGGTTTTGCAAGGGCGTCGTAAATTCCGAATAGTGAAATTTATTTTGCTGGTAACTGTATCCTTAAAACGTTGTGTACTGCAGAATAGGAAGTTGAATATTCATGCAATCGTTGGTGCTTGGTACAATCTGACAACAACATCAAATTTAATGCTGGCGCAGTTGCTTTTATTAGGCTGTGTGCCGCAAGTGTTCATGTGCAGTTATTGCCCTTATCGAACGCTTTCTTCTGGACTTATTTTGGTATAAATAAATAACCAAATGTTCATAAGATATTGTGTTTTATCAAGTTAAAGCTCTTTTGTTACGGAATTTTCACAACAGGGTTTTTCATGAGATCTCATGATTACTCGTTGGGATGAAACAGCGCATTTTGTTTTTCTTGAACTTGTTACTGTCCGGTGGTGGTCAACATGTTGCTGGCTAGTCTTTGCCAAATTCCTACAAAGACTTGGAAAATTGATGTTTTGAAGTGACAAAAAAATACAAACATGGCATGGATAATGGAAAAGTGCATCAAAATCTTACAAAAAATTATTTACGACGGCAAAATTAAATCTGATGTTAGTTATTTTTTCTATTTCCTGGTCACTGCGACAAGCTGTAGTTAATTGCAAAGAAAACACCACAAACATTGCTACGATATTACTGGCCCCACTTGTCCAGCTAAGCTGTAGGCAGTAATCAGGCAAATTTTGGAGTGTTTACTATTCTTCGTCTGACCGGGCAGCAATGATCATCGAGCACTTTGATGCGCCAGAGTTTCTGTATCTTTCCTCCACGGTATTATCTGGTTGTCAGATGGCTACGATTGATTTCTAACACTTCTGAATTATTCTTTTCCTTGTATGATCGACGACCAACCATAGTTTTAGCTTCCACTTGTGGGAGAAACACTACTGTGACGTCAAAAGAGCAGACCCTGTTTAAGGGAACAATTCAAAATTGTATACTGGACAGCTCTTTCGAGACCCTTGCAAGCCTTTTTTCATAGCACGCACCAAACACTACAGATGCAGTGGTGAAAGCTTATATCCCCCACCCAAGAAAGAAAAAAAGTCCGGATTCGTGCAAAGAATGGGCGACTTAAAACTACGTTACTCCCACTACTGTTGTTCTGAAAACGGGAAGCGTATGCTTTGAGCCATGAGATGAGTTTGATGCGTTGTCCAGAGTAACTGCTTATGAAAAACAGACTTTTCTGTGTCTTAAACCCTTCGCCAGGGTACACAGCTTTTGTTCCATTATTCAGTCAGCATTGGTGGAGTGAGGATACACACTCTCTTCATTGCCTTTGTCTTCCAAACGGTTGTTAAACGGAGTCTTGAACCTTGCACAAATTTATTGTATACTGAGTCAATTCGCCTTTGAATAGTATCCATTCATAGGATAATTAACTCAGGAGGGAATACAGTACGCTGGCGCAAGGTTCAAGATTGCTCGTATTGCAGTCGTGTTTGTGTGCTGTCACAGAAATCTAGTACACTATTTAAAATCAATTGTTTCTTGCAATCGATGAAATTGTTTCGAGTTAAAGATTGTAACAACGGCTACCGTGTGGAATTTTAGAAAGAGGCTTGATTTGGAACAGTTTCATTAACTGCTTAAATTACAGTCACTAATTTCGACATTTTGTTACATTGATACGCATATCAATGTTCACACAACGCTCACGAACTATTACGGAAATTTTCTTTTGTAAAATACAAACATTGGATTCTGATCGATAAGAAGTACTGATCGATACAAGTCTTTTGAACTCAGTTCGATTATTTCAGTTGTTTTTCCACTTCTTCGAATCACCCGGGGATTGTTCTTTACGGCATAAATTAAATGAAGATTCAAGTTACACTGTGGATGAATTTGAAAATTATTTGAGTGAATTGAGCTGGAAAATTAAAAGACAATTTAGAAAAATAGTGAAATAGTTTTTCGAGCAGTGAATTTACTCCATATAGACGGAATCTTTTTCTTTTTAGCGGTTGGTTTATTTAAGATATTCAATATTTAAAAATTGATATATTTGCAGCCGTTGTCCAGTCGTATGTTCTTAGCACCAGCTTCATGAATGTTATTCAACTGGCAGATGATCTCTCCACTGCTGTGCCTTCGCAGACTGAAGAAGCAACAGGCAGGCTCATACCACACGCCGAGCCACACGCAATGACACTCTTGGCCGAGGACTCCTTGGTGGCTGAGGTGACCAGTCAGGCAGTGGGATGAGGAGCGGCCGTCAGTTTACGCTTGTAGGCAGGACATGTGGATGGCAACGGCAGTAAAGACTCTCACAGAGCACGGAATGACTGCATCTGTGGCAGGGGCACTTTTCAGTTGTGTTTTATATAGAAGCGTTACCCTCAAAAGGTTTGTTGTTAATGTGACACCCCCATTATCTCGCATCATCCTTTCTGAGAGTTAAGTTGTGCCCTTTGTTTTTAGTTGGATAGTCCCCTTACATTGCATACAAGTTATGGCCAGGACACTTAACCCCCTGACCATGCCTTTTCCAAGTAGCCATTCAGTTTGCAGGCCGGCAGTGAAGTGAGAACACCGCGTGATTTTCTTGCTCCTTTTTAATCTGCAAATTCTGCCGTGAAAATCTGGTCTACTGTAGACGTGGTTGTTTAAGCTTCAGTGCTTTTGATTTGTGACTTTCCTTTTAAACACTATTGTCGGTCTTTTGTTTTCTTTTGTTTCTTTTTTTAGGATTCGCGTCTTTATTTGTTTCCTTTTGTTTTTCTTTTTTCTAATTTTATCGAAAATTACTTGATTTTTTCATCCATTTTCTTGTACTCTTACATCTTGGTCTATGATTTTGTTTAAATTAAGATGGTCTCGATCAGATTGGTCTAGGTTTTCAAATTCAAAGGCTCAGTCTGTTTGTGAATTCTTCAGATAAAACCAGGATAGAGTTTTTTTATTTGTTAGCGAAATAAGTTGGTTCATAGATTTTAGCAGTCTGATTACAGTCTAAGGAAATAAACAATTTTTAAAATTTGTTCGTGGAAATGTATACTCTGTTTGTAGTTTTATTGTTAGAGTAATCTCGCGATCCCTCCCTGAAATATTTTAGTTACTTTTGTTTTTGTTTCTGTATAGCGAGACCCCGGCATGTTTAAAAGTTGTTGTTCTTTTAATTGTTTTCCTTTATGGATCTCCAGCTATTTTTTCGAATTACACACCCAACGTCATCAAAGCGACCTTGGTAGGAACGCCACAACTGAAGGCAATTTTCAATGTGTCGACTTCTATCACTATCAGAGGTTTCTCCTGGTGCCCAGTTGGTGTAGTTACACTCCTGGTCCCCCTCACCCGCCCGCACGTACTTGCCTTCCTCCTTAATGTCGTTTCAGCCGTCCAAAGATCTCCTTAGTTGCAGTGGCGTAGCTATGAGATTTTACAAGTGGGGGCACAAAGGGGACATCAGCATCTTATGGGGGCACCAGCTTTCAGTGGTGTGGTTTTGGGGGGCAAGTTTTTGTTAGCCTTGTTTAATATCCATTCATCCGTTTTCGGTTTTTTTTTAATCAGTGGGGGACACCACCCCCGGCTACGCCAGTGCTTGGTTGACATTCTTCCTGAACATCTCCCAGATGAACTCGTGCTCCTCCAGGGACTCCGACACGGCTAAGGCACCGCCCATCTCAACACAGATCTCCGACGCGGCTTCCCAAGGCAAGTTGCTTCTCTAAAAGGAGATAGCATGAATCGCTGAACAGAATCCAACATATTTCCCAATTGCAAAATGTTACCACGTAAACCGCAAGAGAGAGGCAAGGGGTGATCATCATCATCGCTTTTCCCCCAGGAATCAAAAGTTTTTCAATGTCTTCTCCTTAGCTTTCTACATCTCGTTATCCTTACGGTAATGAGACGTCACAATAGCTCAAGTGCTATCCCTAAACTACATCAATGACGAGCGCAGAATTACCAACGAACAATTAATTTTGTCTTTATGTTAAGGATGTCACCAAGATAATTGTTCATAATCTATTCATGCACTTCCTTAACAAGCAGTGGCATTCGGTTTCAACAAAATTACAGGGGTACGGCACCACGAGGACACTCATTAGTGAAAATATTCGCCACAGTTTGTAGTAAATGAAAGTTTTCTCATAACCATTAACGGCAGTGATGGGCGCGCTCATAACCAACAAGTTTTATAGTCAGTTTAATTACTACACGCTTCGATTTAGTCGTTTCTTAATGTACTAAAGGGATAAAATTTGTGCTTGGCCCGAATCGACCTTGGCAATTTCCCCTGCCGAACTCTCGGGAAATTAACAGTGTCTATTACACGCACTGAAACTAACGAAAGTATGATGACCGGTAGTCTACTATTCTCAGAATTAGGGCTGTTTGCCGTAAGTTTACAAAACTGGCTACTTTGGGGTAAGTAATTTACTGCAGCTATCATTTTATTGGCTTGCTTCAAGTTTTGAATACACTTCGAGAAAAATCGGGAAAAACTTCATTTTTTTTATTTTCCAATTGGTCTTTCACAAAATAATTTAGTCAAAAGATCCACTCATTATCCCAGGTTAGGCACTTTCGATTCATTTTGTGTTAGTCACGTGACCCATTTCCTGTGAATCACATGACCTAATTTGATCCCAGGAGTGTATCACTGCACGGACAATTTATGACTCACCTCGATGAGAAAGATAAAATCGATGAACAATGCATACATTGATAGAAAAGGATGGTGAAATGGAATGAAATGGCGAAATCCCCGCATCAGACAATGGCGTAATCGAATAGTGAAAATACAAAACGAATAACGTAGAGCAGAATCAAATGGTGAAAAGGGTGAATAGAATACCAAAGTTGTTGAATGGAAAGGTGACATGTAAGGAGTGAGCGGTGAAACTGCCAATTGAAACAGTGAAATTGCCGAATGGGATGGCAACATTACTGAATGAAAATGATTAAGTCGCCGAACAAAATGATGAAATCGACGAGTGGAACGGCGATGACTGTAGAACGAAATGGTGAAATTAACGAAACCGTTTGTAGCAGTATCGGGTACTAGCTAGTCGCCCACCCTAATGTTGCATACGTATCCCAGCATGCATCACTCACATCATGGCCGCTCCCATGTCCGTATGTGGACACATGCATGTCAGTTTAGAAATTAAGCTCTTGTTACTCGACTTAACCTGAGTCAACAACATTCTTTATGGTGTCATTAAAATACACCATGGCCACTTTCGGCAATATTGGCGAGTTTTGTGACAAGAACGAGACACGGAAAATGTACACTGATCGTCTCGGCGAATATTTTGCGGCAAACACAGGGCATGTTTGTTTTCACCATCTGGATCAGTTGGCGCTATTCATTAGGTGTCAGCGAACTAGCAACAAATCACTGATCGCGATCCAGATCTGCGTGAAACGAACTGGCCCACTATCACGGACGCGGCACGCAAAAGAGTATAGAGAACGTCTTTGTAACATGCATTTTTCGACTTTTCTACGTTTCTGCTACCTCAAAGGCAGGATGAACATTTTATTGTAATCCATTTTTCCACTTTTCTGCTACTACAAAAGCAGTTTTACTGTCTCTTTTTTTGCTGGCGGCCGAAAAGTGCGGCCATCTGCTTTTTTACCTGTCAAACATGCAGGAAAGTGGATTGAATGTGACAACCGTGAATTCAATTTTTCTGCTTTTGTGATACTGGAGAAGCAGATTTTACATATGTGGCCATTTCCGTTCTGGGGGAGTGAAGGCGTAGAAACCAATACTTAATCTTTCTGGGGACCAATCCCATACGGCAGTATCAGTGTCCTTGTGAGGCAGAGAAAACGGCATCTTGAAGGAAATACAATTTTACGACTATCATTCAATAGACACATAAGCTTGCATGGGCCAAGGAAAACGTGAATCTTTCATTACTAACATTAGTTGGACTGTAGTTGTTGGTTTATACGTATTTAATCCCCAATATAGCCCCCCCCCCATCCAGTCACTGTGTTTTAACGTAACGAGCATTTCAGGAAAAGCACGGTGTCTGTCTATATGTTGCGCAAAAACAGTTGGAATCAGGGTCTGGGTGATAGACTTGTGAAGTTGCACGGGGGGGGGACATATTTCTCAGGGGAGGACAAATCTACTGTTTGGCAGGGGGACAAAATCCCCACGGACATTTTTACCGGGGTGCGATCCGGTAAAAGTGTCCGGGGACACATTTATTAGGGGGGACAGTTTAATCGTTTATACCGGCAGCTCACAGGTTGCAGGCCAGTGAATAGGCTTCCACAGCCAACAGTGATAAATACCCGAACTTCAAAAAATCAGGAAAATTACTCACGAGTTTCTCGGGCGTTCGACACGCACATCAAATTAAAGCCCAGTTAATTATTTTTCATTTTCTTTTCAAATTTCCATTCATTAACCGATGACTTTTGAAGATTTTTATCTCCACGGAACCTCACCCCTAAAATGCAGTCGTGAAGCCCCTCACCAGTTTGTTTGAAATATTGATGCCTACACTTCTCGAAAAATAGCCAGGTTTCAGGCACCGATTTCTTCCAAATCTCAATCAAACGAAACTAGTATTCTCTTTGCCTGCCTAAGCCTGTCTTTTCTGCATATCTTCAAGTTGATGGGCCACAATTGCTCTTTTTCATAGAGAATTTGAGTGCGTACAAATTGTGATTAGGCCCGCACAAGCAGTTTTCGGTCAAGTATTTACTGGCCTGAAGGGTGAACCACTACAAATAAATTCCCACAGACAGCAGTGACAAATCCCCATACTTCAAAAATATTTTAAAAATACTCAAAATACACAATAAACTCTCACAGGTATTCAGACTGCACAGAAAATGATGTTTCACATGTCCTCTTTCATTTTCCTTTCAATCTTTAGTTTGTTGACCAATGACTTTTTGAGAAATTCTCACCCAAAGCAGACCACCCCTAAAACGAAGGAAATTTCACTGCCAGGGAAAGTAGCTATTTTGAAAATGCATCCCTCTGCAAAATGGCTCAAATAGTGCCACTTTCGGACCCGATTGCATCCGAATTGCTGACAATTGGAAGCCCTGAGTCCGGCCCAGAGGTTCAGTACCACATTTCTTCAATTCCCCAGTTCCATGCCTCTCAGGACCCTCTAATATAGAATATTTTGATTCTATAACCTTTATTAAGGAGCTCAGCGGACATATTTCTGGCCTTTTTGCAAGGGGGCACCCTGCAGGCCTTTCGAGGGTGCACTGAACCGATTCGAGCTCCATTGAAAATAGTGTAAAATCAACCAAGGTTGGAGCCCCATGGCAGACAACCGAAGTCCCTGAGGCCTCTCAAACAAAAAGCAATGTGCTGTTTGGTCCTTCAGATTTCATTTTTGATTTTCAATTTTTAGTAGGTTAACCAATGAATTTTTGAATTATCCGCCAAAAACAAACTCCCCCCACCACAAAAGTCAATGTTTCCAAGTCTTCTAAGCGGCCATTTTTCAAATGACATCCCTCATCTTCCTGGGGCTCTTCTAAAAATATTTCAATCACATTTTTGACTGATTTTCCCCTAGATGGGTGCCCCTGAATCTACAGATATGATCCCGGTCCATAATGACACAATCCCACCATTTCTTGGCCCAAATAGACCCCTCTTTTCGAAAGAATCTGTGGAGGTCCCTTTTTGTGCGCCGCGTCCTGGTGGACAATTTTCTTTGAATTGGGGCACTGCACCCTTTATTCGTATAACCCTTGTAAGGCGCCCTCATTTGATAAGCCTTTATTGTACAACGTAGTCCGACTTGACTGATAAGGCCAATCGGACTCCCGTCTGTAATATGTAGTGCAGTTATTCACAATTGCATTTGAACGATATCATCTCTCATGATGTATACGGAATTTTCACCGAAGTAGTCAGACTTGTAGACTCGTTCATTTTAATGCAGGTGTGAACGACGTAAAAACAAGTCCAGAAATATGATTGGCTGCTACCACTTCTAGTAGATGAGCCCATTCGCTGTGTACAAACGGTTGTCAGATTCTTCAAGTCGGGATTTCTTATCTTAACTCATAGTAATAAGTGGACACAAGAGGGCGCGAAGTATGTACCGGCACGCGATCTCGATATGTATCCAAAGCATGAATGAAGTCGTCACAGATATCTCGACTTGAATCAAGTCTAACCAGAGAATGACTGAAAACAGTACAGAACAATGACAAGAATTAACGTTACTTCCGAGTTTATTTTCCTCTTTCTGGTTGTTGTGGTGATGTGTCGAATTTCTTAATTAACACACCGGCTTTAGAAATAAGGACGCATAAGATTTACGGACGTGAAATTGGCTTCTTTAAAAGGGTACAAGTGTTGAAAAATTTAGTTACGAAATTTTTAGACCTGTTTTCTGCCTTTTATAGGACTCCCTCCCGATTAACGAAGTACGATCAGGGAGTCCACCTGGTCTAAACTGGAAATAAAATGTAATTAATATACATTACATTACTGCAGAATTTGACATCAGAACGGCCTGCTTTTTTTTTTTTTTTTTTTTTGTTGCTTGACCCTCATTTTTCAGTGCTACTGAATAAATTTTGGTTGTAAAGTAGGAACAGTTCTTCACCATCCTTAATTTTTTACTCACTGTCACAAAAAAGTTCCGGAATTATTTAACAGCCCGTCTCCCTAGTCAAAAGGTGTGTGGGGTAGTCATGTAGCCTATCTCTCCAGGATTTACGCCCATGCTCCCCACTGTTTTCAAAGTTAACAAAATAACCACCTTTTTAAAAAATTACATTAAAATTGAAGCATTTCGATGGTTGTTGTAGCCTGAGCAAAAATACATAGCATAGACCCTTTTGAGTTGACTTTAGGCGCCTTTCCATGCTCCCCACGTATTTTCAAAGATAACAAAATAACAAACTTTAAAAAACAAATAATTAGAATTGAAGCAATTCGATGACTGTTATAGCCTGAGCAAAAATACACAGCATGGACCCTTTTGAGTTGACTTTAGGCGCCTTTCCATAAGGTCAAACAAAAAAGTAGCTGTGTTTCCAGTTACCCAACCTAACCTAGAAAATCACGCGGAACCTATATCTTTTTATTCGACAAATCAATAAAATATAAAAACTTATGGTGACTTGCCCCGAGCCTAACTTTGTGTACATCGTCCTGTACATTGTATTGTTTTATTATTATTACTTTTGCATGAGATGGACAGCTCTTGTGTGTTTGTATTTCAACAACCTTTACTACTCAGAGTGCTGATATGTAATATTGATGTGCACGTGTAGAGTATAAATCTGACACTGACTCAGTACCTGTTACAAATATACCGGTACGTGCCCCCCCCAAATACAGACCATATTTAGAGTAAAAAAATATACTGTACCCGGCCAACCACCCTAATTTATTTTTCAGTGTAATGTTTTGTTTGGTCCAATGAACGTTTTTGGGCCGGGTGCGTTGCGTTCATGCGTTCATGCGAAATCGACTCCATTGATTAACGTAACTGTTGCGTTCGGTCGTCAAAATCGCCCTGGGAGCGATTCTGACGGATACGCAACGCTTAGCGCAAGTGTTGACGGGCACATGGAAAGGTGCTTTCAGGCAACACACTGTTTTGTACTGCAGATTTATCACATAAGTCATGTAAGTGGGCGGTGGTTGTTTCATTTGGTTTTCCACTTGAACAGTGCCTGTGTAGATAAAGTGTGAAGTTTTGGAAACACAGCAGATGACGACGGAACATGGCGTGGCATGTTATAAACTATAAAGAGAAAAATAATGTTCAGCGATAGCGCTCTTCAAGCTCAAGCTCCAATCCACCTCTTTTGCACGGGGGCGTGTCCAAATGCTATGCATGCGCACCATTAAAAAGCTACATACATGTACATGTAATGCGAAACCTCTGCCGTATGCGTTGTACGCTGCACGTACTGGTCTACGACGGACCACAGTACACGTACAGCAGGTGTATGCGTGAAGATAGCGCACCCATATCCGACGTCACATGATCGAGATTTTGGAAGATTAATCCAATATGGTTGCCACCGTGTGACAGTTGGAGTTGTGTGCACGTAGGCCTATTGTACATGTGTGATCATGATGTAAGGTCCGTAGAGAGCCACTTCTTCCGCCAATGTGCCATGTCTGCTGGACCCTTACCTATGTTCGGTGGTACTAGGTAGTATCTGATTGAAAAGCCGAATTCTCAGCCATGGAATTATGCAATTCGTAAACAAACCGATGTCAGAGCTCTGGAAAATCACGAAGGCGGCGTTAGCCGAGATGCTGGTGGACGATACGGTACGAACATGACGAAGCAGCAACCGAATCATCCGCAGTATACAGCGAGCCGCGATCATGAGGAGGAAGACTCCCGTATACCAACGGAGTTGAACGATAGCAACGACGAGCTTGCCCTGCAAACCAGAAGAACTACCGAAGATGTGGACGGTGTAAGTCAAGAAACTGCAAACCGTCATCGCGAAAAATACCATGATCATGTGTACACGAAGCATTCCTTTTCCCAAGCAAAAAGACCCGTGAGTGAGGATCACCGCAAGAAAGACTACATTAAGCCTAGAAGTAACCTACTATCTGAAATACTACAATCCACTCGCACTGCCCCAAGCCACTCAAGCCAGATGAATGAACAAAATCAAAGTGCAAGGCATTCACTGAACAGTATTGGCAAGATCTGGAAGGATTTCAAAACACTCAACGTGATGAATTCTGCCAGCAAATCTGAGGTTACGACTGCCAAAGGACCACATTATGCTAAGGGGAAGTATGACCCGGCTCTCAGCAAAGGGCTCACGTCTGAAGTTCCGTCCTCGGAAATTGAGAAAGAGACGGGGATCCATCAGCGAGCCCACCGGACACACAGCCAAAGCCGATCTCGGCAGGGCTCGCCGTCCGACAGCCAACATTTCCGCAGCAACTCAACGGATCGGGCCTCCATCATGAAACACAAGGAAGCTGTGGACAAAGGCAGGCCCTTTCTGCGGTCGGCATCTGATGATGCAATGCTGACAGAGCAGGTCTTGCAGCGAGACAGTGAGGAAGAGGTGGAGGACATCTCAGCAGAGAAGATGAAGACGAAAATTCTGTCAGTGTGGAACAATGTCAGATATGGTAAGAAGTACTCGCAGTGGCAGTGGAGTAAACTTAAATTGTGTCGTATTTTCTAATCTGAGAATAAACTTGGACTAGTCCCATTTTGTGGCCTTTTGGTACATATTCCATAAACATCCTTGCTAATGATAATATGGCTGAGCATACTCAGTATCTTGACCTTAGAAAGGGGTTACAAAGTAGGGAACAAACATTTTGACCTTGTCTGGTACCCGTAGTTAACGGGTACCAGACAAGGGTCATTCAATTTGAGGCCACAGAGGTGTGCACTGAAAAATCAGACCATTCTATCTGTTTACCAGGTGACTGGTAAAATTAACCATGTCTGATTTTTTTTCCCCATGCGATTTCACAAGATCCGATACCAACAAAAAGGTGTGCAGGTACCACTCGAATTCCATAAAACACAATATTCATTTCAAGTAATCATGTTCACAAAGAAAACCACATGATTCAATACTCGTAGCAGGCGCTGAACCAGACGGGAAGTTTTAGGGTCAATCCCCCCTTACATAGATGCGTAAGTGCAGGGTAATGCATTGCCTTTGTATCTGTTTGCTTGTCCACAACAAGATGACAAAAAAGCTGATAGGCCTAACCCCCTCCAGAAAAATTCCTGGTTCCACCACTTAATAGTCCCAAAAAGAAACAGGCAGCCATCATGTGACTGGACATCATGTGACTGGTTAGCTTGAAACCCAGGTAACTGATTAACCATGGTAACTATTGTAACCATGGTAACTGATTATCATGCAGCTGTTTATAATACACAACCATGACAACTAGGCATTTGTGACAGTCTACCACAATGGTGCAAAAAACTAGATGATGCTTGATCTGATGAACTGGTAAAATAAGCCTTTTGCGAGTTAAATTTCAATAAAATGTGGTACACTGAATTCTTTAAATTTACATGAACATAAATTAAACTCTCCATACTAAAAGACATTACTGCTGTGACTCGTGACTTGGGGCAATCTTTTCCCTAGTTACATAAGAGACGCGTTGCAACAGTACACTGTTTTCAATGAATAAGAAGAGTACAAAAGAACAGTCTACTCCAGAGATGTTGGTCGCCATGGAAAGGCTTGCCCCAAATCACGAGGTATAGCAACAGTGTCTGTCATCTGGGGAATTCGAATTGTTATATTTTATTTACAATCAGATAAGTCAGTGTACCAGATTTTATCCAAATTTAACTTTCAAAAGGCTTATTGGAAAGGTGTGTTGGGTTGTGTAGGAACCCCTAGAACTATGGGGTTTAATTTTCCCACGCTGTGTTATGTAAGCAAGCTGTGGTGCGAGGAACTCAAAAATAAGACATATCAGGATTACAGGTACATGCACATTCAGTATGATGAAAAGAGGAAATGGAATGGATGGCTTACTCTGTGCAAGTGGGACAGACCTCTAGTAACTTACTAAGCAATAATTTTTTTCAACAATTCCAGAAATTTTCCACTGACCATGAAACCAGTAGAACTTTTTTTGTACAATCTTCCGGTGCACAGTATGTACATACACACGTACACACCATTTACATTTACATGTACCAGTAAGCCTACAGTACATTAATGCACAGCTTCATGTACATGTGTGCGCAACATTGTAAGTTCAACTTGTAATTTGCATGGTACTCTGGAAAAGTGTAATTTACAACTTGCCAACTTCATTCACAATTTCAACTGTCAACTACCGGTAAGCTTGTGATGGCCACTTGTACACAGAATTTTTTCTGGTATTACATGTATACATGTCCTATTATATGTAAAGCAAATATTTCACATCTATTAAGCTTCACAAAATATTCTTATCCTTGCGCTCATACGCCCGGTCATTATACATGTACCTGTATAGTATTGAAACAATGTTCAAATAGACTACATGTAAACATTGCTTCCATACAGTATAATTTTTATCATAAAATCACCACAAGCCATGTACATGTACATTGTATGTTTTGGTTAGAACTGTTTGCTAAGTTCTGTTGGACATGTACAGGAAGAGTGCTGTGGCTTCTCTCCAGTTTACATGTACGGTTTAAAGTTCAAAATCACAATGCACCCATGTAGTGCTTGTAAGACACCTGTTTCTGTTTTGTTTTGTTTCTGCACCAAGCCAGCCGTGCAATTAGTGTATACGGTAATTGCACTAGGGAACCACGTTTGTAATCCAGCCAACAAAAGCACATGTGTAATTATTTGGGCTTGTCATTCAGACGTCATCCAGCATTTCTCAAAGTGGATCAGGAAGTGGGACAGTGTGTCATTTCCAGGACTCCTGAGGTACATGTACATACAGACTATACATGTGTACAGGTAGCGCTCAATCTGGCAAAAGAACCCCCCCACAGGGTTGCTTTACCATTCAGGTACTGCAGGTACTGTTCTTTATCTCAAGGATTCTAAAAATTGAGGAACAGTTGAAGGATTTACCAGTTGCTCTTTTGAACGTACATGTACAGTACATGTATTACATTGTACATTGTACCAGCCATTGGACTTTCATCAAGAAGTATGCCTATACATGTACATGTACATACAATATAAATATTGCTCCAACATGTCCAATGCATCTCCACAGAATTAGGAACATCTGATTATCTGTTGTACCGTTCATTGTGACAAGTAGTACCTGTCTGTGTGATCTGCATAAGTTTCATTCATTTGTTTTACAACTTGAAAATGAAACACAAATTATAAGAAGAAGTCCCTGTTTTTTTCAAAAATCCAGAGTGTGAAATCGCAGTCAGACATTGGACATTTTCTGAAATCTTACTGTACATGTATTTGGATGCTTCCAGACAAAATGTCAGAATAAGGAATATGTTTCAGTTTTACAACTGAACTGAAGCAAAGAGCAGATTAAAAATCACATTGAAATCAGAGGATTTGGGACTGTCACCGAAAGGCCGGTTCATACATTCTGCATATTCACTGTCATTTTTATGTACATGTATGTACCTGTCAGAAACATATTGGGTATGAGAAGCAAAACTATTGTAATCATGGCCTACATGTAGTCTCTTGAAGCTTGCCAAGCAGGCTTGCTTCATTACTCACCACAAGCTATGAATGATTAAGTCGATTTCCTCCATCCCTCTTCTTGGTATATAAGGAAGGCACCTTAAGGAAAGTTTAATCCAGCCATGGGCGGCCCCATGCTCTGTACTGTTCGTGTGCACTGTATTTACTACATTATTTGCAAATGCCATCACAGATGACGCACATAAGTCAGGTGCAGACAGTTGGTTTTGGAAAGCAAAGAAGTCGGCTGGTCAGAGTTCTATGTCTTCAAAGGAGTCTCCAATTTTAACATGCCTTTGCAAGAGCAGATTTTCTCAGAAAGTCTCAGGATTTACATTGTATGCTGTACCTAAATTCTGCTACCTTATTTGATGACACAAAAATTTCAAGGATTCTGCTGTGAGAAGTGTCACCTTGGGACTTCCGACTTGGAGTAGGAGTTGAGGTGTCTTCTCCTGATACAGTATTTTTGGTTGACCTCCATGACACACAAGTTTCATCGGTATCACTTGGGACTTCTGCTCCTTGCTCATGTAGAAGGTACATGTAGCAATGTGACATGAGTTTCAAGCAGTGGCAAGAGCATGGAAATCTGGTTCCAAAGAGTGGAAACTTATTGTTCTTCATAGCGATTGGAAAAGAGTATGTGTATACATGTGTGTTTATGAGCAGCAGTCATGTTACAACTATGTGTGATGAAGGTACGTGTACAAGTACAGTCCTCGTGGAGAATTTTACTTTCAAACTTGGAAGAATATACACATGATTGTTAAATGTGTTTCCATGTTGTTGCCATAAATTAAAAAAAGTATTGCCCTTCGCATAAAATTTCGTCAGCAAAACTGCACCGTGACATTTTGTCAAACAAGAACAGTGATTTGTTTGTTTTGGTCATGCATTACTTGTGTTTCCAAATCTTCCAGAGCTGTGGGATTGGGACCGTGTGTGGTAAATGCAGTAACTCTCGTGAAATATTAGCATTTCTACTTGTTCCTGAAAAGTTTGGAAGAGAAAACAAATTTCGTGGAAACTGATCTGGAAAATCACTTCCTGCATATATTGTGTGTTTGGGCAAGACTGTCACATGACTGAAACTGGAACTCTTGACATAGAGTTTTGCTCAGCAGGTGTGAGGAAACGTTTCTGCTTATAATGCAATCCACTGACAGGTTTGGATACAGTACGTGCACATAGGATGTATTTTCGCGTACCAGCATGGCAAAGGAAGTGTACACATGTACCGATGTAATGCATGAGAACTAGACGTTGGAAAGGATTACATGTACAATGCCACAGAGAAAGCTTCATCGTGCTCTAGAGGCAGCCCGCACCAGCAAAACACACATTGTCTTTGTCTGCAGGAACTATGTCATGAGCAGCTTCATCTTCTCAGAATTGTTTTACGGGATCAGAGTGAAGAATCGTGAGTAGATTTTCTAAGATTTAGCTACATGTAGGGTATACATGCTCGCCATGCTGGTGTAATGGCTACCTGTTTAGTTGGTGCTCTTTTTCTTGAAGTTCTGAACCTCATTGGTAGTGTTACCAATATCTGTATGAAGCATTACGGTACGTAGCTAGCAAGAGAGATTTTTTTGGTTACATGGTATTGGGGTAATGGAAGATAGAGATTGTAACGACTTGTAAGGAGTAGGTTCTTATAAACAAATCTGAGGAGACGCTGTTCCTGCGGGGCCATTGCACTCAGGCACACATCTTAACTTGAACGTGCATGCACACACTGGCAAGTCACGACACTTTGTTGATCGAAGAGGAATGTAACCTGGGTGTACATGTACATGTACCACCTGCATGTAAACAGGTTGGCCCAGCAGTAATGACGTGTAATTCGCCGAATTTGTCTATAGAAAGAAATCTGGGCACTAATTCTTTCTGAAGTAGGTTGCATCAGTTGTTGCACCCATGTGGTTAAACCCAGAAGGTTGTGTAGAAAACCAGCTTGCTAGTGGACTGCACCAAAAAACCACATGTTCTTGTACACTATAAATACCTACATGTTGGGTCCAGTCCATCAATTCAAGCCCCATTGAAAACAGTGTAAAATTAGCACTTTTCAGGGCCCAATAATATACGCCTACATCCCTGAGATTTCTGAAAGACAAATGAAATTTTTATCTGGTCACTAATCTTTCAATTTTTTTTCAATTTTTTTGGTGGGTTAACCAATTACGTTTTTAATTATTCCCACAAAACAAAATCTCCCCCAAAAAGTGATTTTTCCGAAGTCTGATTGCAGCCATTTTTCAAGTGGCAACCCTTAACTTTCTCGGGCACTTAGAACCATTTTTCAAACCGTTATTTTTAGCCATTCTGCTCTCATATGAAAGCTCAAAGACCCAGGGAGTTGACCCTGGAAAAGATTTACACAATCTCACCATTTTGGGGGCCAAACAATCTCCTTTTTGAAAAGATACAGTGGGGGCACTTTTAATGCTAATGAGCTGGCCAGAAACTCTCACTTGAATGAGTGGTCTGCACCCTGTAGCTCTTAGTGGTCTGCACCCTGTAGCTCCACCTACAAGAGAGCGAACAAGTCCCCCATGAATTTGTGGGCCATCTAAAGATATGAAAGGAGAGGCAGCTAGCATTGATGAGGAGCACCATTCAACATGTTCAAAAAAGGATGAAATTGTACATCAGACAACTGGTGTAGTGCTCTTGTTGGAGATGTGTCCGTTTGGAGACTCTCTCCACATGAAATTTTGCTGAGAATTTTGATTTTGTGATGGAACAAATGAATAGTGGGTTGGGAATGTCACACCCAGTGCATCCCTTCAGATAACATCCTTGCTAATACAGCTACCGGTATGGAAATGATTGTATCTTACTGTACATGTATTTAGACGCAAAGTACCCGGTTTTTTTTTGGTGCTCACACAGTTCTGTCATGTTAATACATGAGGAAATAGGGCCCCTTATCTGGCTATTCACAGGCCTGAGGGAGCAAAGCCTTGTACTGTGTGACAACATTACATGTACATGTACATGAAGGGTGTGACATTTACACTTTTAAAACGTTGAAATGAAAAACGTCCAGTTAAAGTTTACAGATTTTTCCAAAAGTTTAACAGAACCCATAAATTTGTTTCCAGGTTCAACATTTGACTGGCGTGATCTGGCACTCATTTTTAAGCAGTCCATATAAATGCATTCCTTTTATCCTCAAATTTGATTTAAAACAAGAAAACTTGCTAGTTTTGAATGCCTTCCAACATTGATCTATTGATACGGTACCATCATACCTGTACATGTACCTGGTACATTGGGCCAATCATGTGCATTATTGATGAAGTACATGCGTGCATAACCATAATTTATATAAACACCAATGTACATGTACATGTATGTAGGCCTAAGCGGCTTCTGTAAAGTGTTGGCTAAGTGCTGATACAGAATGGAAAAGTTGTCCTTAACATTTATTGAAGTACCAATAGGCATAGATTCCCACCCGTAGACCAAAATACATTTAAGAGCAGAAGTTAGCCAGGGAACTGCCCAAAACCGATCACAGGAATACAGCAGAAGTTAGCCAGTGAACTGCCCAAAACCAAGCACAGGAATACAGCAGAAGTTAGCCAGGGAACTGCCCAAAACCGAGCACAGGAATACAGCAGAAGTTAGCCTGGGAACTGCCCAAAACAGATCACAGGAATACAGCAGAAGTTAGCCAGGGAACTGCCCAAAACCGAGCACAGGAATACAGCAGAAGTTAGCCAGGGAACTGCCCAAAACCAAGCACAGGAATACAGCAGAAGTTAGCCAGGGAACCTTCCAAAACCAAGCACAGGAATACAGCAGAAGTTAGCCAGTGAACTGCCCAAAACCAAGCACAGGAATACAGCAGAAGTTAGCCAGTGAACTGCCCAAAACCGAGCACAGGAATACATTTAGTAGTAGGAGTTAGCCAGGGAACTGCCCAAAACCGATCACAGGAATGCAGCAGAAGTTAGCCAGGGAACTGCCCAAAACCCAAGCACAGGAATATAGCAGAAGTTAGCCAGGGAACTGCCCAAAACCGAGCACAGGAATACATTTAGTAGTAGGAGTTAGCCAGGGAACTGCCCAAAACCCACCACCACTGGGATACATTTAGCAGTAAAAGTTAGCCATGGAACTGTCAAAAACCCAGCCACGGCTTATTTCCCTTATCTAAACAAAAGTGCAACTCAGTCAAGCTCCATGCAGAATGATGTGTGATTTTATAATGGCTGAGTCATGCTGTCCTTACTGCATCACTACCCAGCAAAGGCAGGTGCAGGATTTTGAAGGTTTGTTTTAATGAGTCAGAAATAAAGGAAACTTTGGACCCCCCCCAGGAAATAACAAGAACGTGTTCATGTACCATAGTAGAACTTGGAATTGAATAGAATAGAATCTAACATTTCTCTTTTACATGCTCCCTTTTTAGTATTACAGTCTAAAAAATTATTTCCCTTCTGTTTTTAAACCGGTGTTTAATGTTTTAATACATGTACATAATTATTGTCTTTAGTGACGTGAAGTTTATTGCAAATAGTACTACAGAGTAGATTGCTTTGTACACTTTCAGATAAACTGTTAATTGAATAGTTATGGTCTCTAGAGAATAGTCAGAACACAGTAATGTTCATGTACATGTTATGTACAATTGCGTCAATCATCAAAGACACTTATTTTTTCAGACTTCTGTCATGTACCTGTATGTATCAAAACTATACATGTATTTCGCACCTTTTAAAAAAAGTACTTTCCATGCTTTTCCGGACAAGCTTAGAGACTCTTACATGTAGTTCATAGGATTTTGTGTTCAATTGTGAACCCAAAATTTGCTTATTATTTACAAGTGTTTCTCATAAAGTGTTGCTAATTGGGTTATTGTGTTTGTGTACACATGCATACAGTATATTGACATACATATGTGTGTACAACAGAGTCTGAGTGCAATTGTGGCATTCTCCTATCCCCACTAAAATAGAATCACACACAGTTTACCCAACCACTGCTAAGGGTGGGACGTTTACCCTTTTGAACGTTTAAATGAAACAAATTCCCAACCCGTTTATAGAAGATTTTCCCAAACGTTTAAACGGAACCGCGGCCCTTTTAGAGGTTTGGCATTTTGATTAATGCAATCTGACGTTCATTTTATTGCAAAGGATGCCTGTAAAATGTAATCTGAGTTTCAGACCACTTTTCCCTTTGGGCATCCATGTACTTTTGAGAAGAAAGTGGATTCTAAAACAATACACACTGCTTGTTTAAATGTCCCAAGATCAATCTACATTTTTACATTTGGTTGGGCCATGTGCATTGGTGAACTACCATAATTATGCACATGAAAACATCAACATAGGCAGTGGTGGCCTCTATAAATTGTTGGCAAAATGTTTAAAATATTTTTTAAATGGTATGGGAAAGTTTTCCAAACGTTTTTCAAAATAAACGTAAATTCCCACCCTCAATCTCTACTCCTGTTCCCTATTAAGATCTTTCCCCCAAGCCAACCTCCAATTTCTAAAACAACTGATGGTTTTAATGGGTGAAGAAAGTGCGATTCTATTTGGCCAGGGGCTGTACCACAGTTGCACTCAACCTCTACTCTTATTAGATCATGGCCAGATGTTGCAAGTTTGCTGTTGAGTCCTACATGTACATGTATTTCCTTGGGAAATGCGTGTACATGTGCTAGTACCTGCACTTTACATGTACTAAAGTCCAGAATTTGTCAAAGCACATCAACTAATAATGCAGTTTACCTCTGCTCATAAGTGTATTCACAATCGCGACAAATGATGAGGCTTAATTTTTATTATCCTCTACTTGAGGCCAAATGGAAGTGAGGATTTCCACCAAATAATGGAATAGGCACCTGCAGAATTTACATACAGGTACTTTATGCATGTACATGTAGGCCTATAACATGCACACGTATGTACATGTACTTTGGCACAGTCACCTGTATGTATGTACATGTACCGGTATGGTAGTGCATTTATGACAGTGCATGGTTTGAGAGGAAGTAGTGGGAATTAGTACTGGTCCCAAGGTTTAGGTCATCAGCTTGACTACATGTACAATGAACCTCCCAACAGGAAGCAGAGGGAGGTAGTCTAGCTGACCCACATGTACACTGTACACCGAGGGACCAGTAATTCTCACTACTTCCCAAAATAAACCATGCTGTATTTGTTTTTACTACACCGCATAAAATTTTTCATGAGCAAATAGAGAACATTTCAAATTCAATGTCACCATACAATTTGTTTCTGAGCAAGAGCGTTTTGCGTGTCTGGCAGGAACTGCTACATACAGGTAGTTCTAACAGACATGACAGACTAGTTCCATGAAGACAGTCTACATGTCAGTAAGACAGGTTCCAGCCATAGAATTTTTAGTGCCACCAGAAAAACAACTACCATACGGCAGCAAACTGGATGCTCACTGGGATGATGTCACCTGCGCACGTATAAGTATTTGCCGAACGTGCGGCAAATTGGCCAAGCGCTACAATTTCCTCATGAATATTTATAGAGTCTATAGTAATGATAATACCAATCAAGGTACAATTAATGTACCTGTAAATTTATTGGCGTGCACAGTACGTATTACGAGTCATGTACTGGTGCTTGTGCATGTACTAGTTAAAGAACTATGTACATGTATGTAAATAGCATGGACAAGTACACCAGTGGCGTATCCAGCAGGAAGGGGGGAGACAGAGAGGGGCAAAAGTCCCTGACAGATTTTTTTTTACAAAAAATACTTCAAACATGTGTGTAAGAATGTTGCCTACTCATAATTTATATATTTATGAACACCAAAACCCTAAAAACACACCACCATGAAATAAAAGCAAAGATGTCGGGACCATGAATAAGGCTTATGATATTTTCTTTCTCCCCCAAAATCATGTCGAATGAGCCCAAAGCCGCATTCGCTTTTGAATCTGCCCCCCCCCCACACACACACACAAACACCATAAAAGCTGGATATGCCACTGATGTACACCATAATTTTGGTCCATTTACAAAAAAGTGTATGTGTACATTATTTATGGTTCATAAGGAATTTTTGTATGCAACATACATGTACATGTACATTCACTACATGCATGTTCCAGTTGATATACATGTACATGTATGACCATGCTGAAAGTATTGTTCATGTACATTTTGTTCAGCTTACTATCATGAAATGAATCCATTTACACATGTAAACTTTTACATGTACATGTGCAGTAGCCTATTGGAAGCTATTGTTTTGTGGTTTTTACCAGTGTGCCTCCATAGTAATTTCCAGAATATTTACCCACGTAATTGGGTGCAGTTTACATGTATTTTCCTGGAGATACAATGAAAAACTGGTACAATGCTTTCAATGTACATGTACATGTATGTACATACCGGTAGTGCTGGAATGTGTACATGTACACACAAGTACATGTACTGCGCGTGTACTCTGGTACCAGTATCTACAATACTATACCGTATGTTAAACACTGAAATTCACATTAGAAAGTCTGAGGGTCGTTTCATATTTAATTAGTATTATTCAAAAACTAATAAAATAGCTGATGTAATATTTTCTCTTTGATGGGAGACATGTACAATGTACATGTATGGTACATACAGTGTATGTAATTTAGGCATTTAAAAAAAAATGAATATGCAATCAATAAATTTTGAAGCACTTTTGAGTGGGAAAAGTGCCCGTGTAGCAACTTGGTTTGTTGAGCAAGAAATGTAAAACTCATGAGTGGAAATCTGGCTAAAAAACTGTTTGACTTTGCTTGATATTACACCGTGCATGTAAATATTGGTAATATGTTTTTTCTGTGTTCATGTTCTTTACTTTTTTGGCAGGTTGGACTGTGAAAACAAGAACTGCATTCAGCCTGACCAAGCCAATCTGGATTCTGGGGAAATGTTTCAAACACCGATCTGAGGAAGGTGAGAACCCAGGGAACCTTAGTATCCACCCCCCCCAATAAACACTGTGCATGTGTTTTAACTTTCATTTGACACCTGACACATTTTTCATCATACATGAAGTAACATGACTGTCATGCAAGCCACATGAACATTGTTTTTAGGGTAACACCACCAACTGAAAAAACAAAATCGGCAGGGAAGGGAATATAATTTATATTTTGATCGAAATTCCACTTCTTTACATGTACGTGTACATGTAGAGGGAACCGAGGGAGGGCAAAGGTCAGGTGGTGTTAGACCCGCAAGAGGCGAAAACAAACATCGAACCTATGAAAATATGAAACACCGATCACCTGTTTGTCATGCATCCTGTTTAATTTTATGTTGTATGGATGAAATAAGCTGCAGGAAATATCTTGCTAGACAGTGTGAGGAAACGGCCGTGATGCATTAATGTGGCATTCATGGACAGCATCTCACAATGGCAATAAAACCATGCTGTTGTGTACAAAATGAAAGCCATTTTGCTGTCCACAGTGTACATGTAAGTAAAATTTAGTGCAGATTCGATCAGAAATTTGTCTGAAGAAAAATGTGTTTATTAGAGAAAAACACACTTTAGGAAACAAGTTATAAATCCAGCTTGCCACGAAAATCAGGTTGGGTGGCAATGCAACTTGCATGTGAAAACTTATTCAACTGGCCTACAAAAATCCAGTTCTACAATGAGTAAGATCAAGAACCATGACAGTGATCCTGTGATGACCACGTAATGTACTCGTATTGTACATAATGTATCATGTAAAGTGATACTGCGATACATGTAAATCAAAAATGAAACAGAAGAATTTCCAGTGCAAGTTTGCAAAATGCTGTGGCAAAATTGGCACATCCGTTCCAAGATTCTTGTGTGCTTGCTCTGTGTTCATGCACACAGGATGGAGAATGATTGCCAGCTACACATCCACATAATGTGCATGTACATGTACATGTACAGACATGTACATGTACCTGTCCTGTAGATGTACACACATGTACATGTCCTGTGCATGTACACACACGTACATGTACTTGTGTACCGCTACATGTAAAAAGTCTCTGTAAACTCCCTCAAACTCTGTGCTAGTGGTGGGAAGAGGGATATCACACTTCCTTGTTCCTAATTGCAGACACCGGCTTCAGGTCACAGATGTGTCTACAAAATTGAAAGTGCAAGTATACATGGAGTTTAGCCTAAGAATTGCAAAGTACACTGATTACCACCCCTCACCTTTTGAAGACTGAGCAAAGTGCCTGCATATTAGTACACGCACCATACTCGTGTGTGTTGTGCATGAAAGATCTTGTACATGTGATGACTGGAATTATAAGCCGTTAGTGCATTTAGCATTTAGCTTGTGCAAGGGAGTGAACACCAGCTTCAAGTTGCAGACATACATGTACGTGTATCTACAAAATTGAAAGTACATGTACATGCCTCATCCACCAGTAGGGTGTCAAGATTTGCTGAAATGGGCACAAACCTCAAGCATGTAAATATGGTACATGTACAGTGCAGTAATGGCACTTCCTTGGATTACATGTACATGTAATCTATAATTGATGCCTCCACATGTTTGGAATTTTCCTGTCTCCACCTGCTGCGCAACCCAGGACCCAAACATCTCTAATCCAAGTAACTTTCTGAAAAAAATGGCACCACATGCTAAGACTTTAATCACTTGTGTGAGTATTGCATTGATTTTAAAAGAACAAAATCGTTCAAATGCTAGGCCATGTACATGTACACGTGCACACATCCACAAATGCACAAGCCTGAATTCTGTCCCACTGCACTTGCATGTGTGGTGAACCATCAGATCAAAACTTTCTGTCACACTAATATACATGCAGTGTACATGTAAATGTACACGTACATCCAATTAGCTTTGATTTTTCAAGTATAGTTACAAATGAAGCTTTCTAAGGAACTTATAAAGCATTGTTTTGATATTGCCCACAGATGTTGATGAACGGTTGCCCGGCTTGGATATGGTCAAGTCACAGGCGATGGAGCTCTTCAAGCGGGAGTTCTCCTCGCGCATCTGGCTGACCTACCGGCGGGAGTTCCCCCAGCTGGCTGGCTCCTCCTACACCACGGACTGTGGCTGGGGATGCATGCTACGCAGTGGTCAGATGATGCTGGCCCAGGCATTGGTCCAGCATTTCCTAGGGAGAGGTGAGACATCTAGTCTCGTCTGTCCAGCTCAACCCCCGTCCTTTCCTCCCTCCATCCCTTCCTCCCTACTTTCCTCGCACTTATCCTTTGGTAAACCTCCACAAGCTGCTGCAAGTACATTATGTGCATTTGTAAGAGACATAGGGAAGGAGCCTTTTGGGTGTCAACACATGCACCGGTATAATGTGCCGACATGTACATGTACTTGTACATTGTTCTATCTGTTCTGCCTAATACAAACCAACACAAATGTCAAGGACTGACATATCAGTTAACAAGTTTAATAAACAAAAGGGATTGACACAAACACCTTTGGTCAATCCTGGAGTCACCAACCATTGATCCCCTGCCCTCAGGGTCCAGTCCACTAATTCAAGCCCCATTGAAAACAGTGTAAAATCCGCACTGTTCAGGGCCCAATAGCATGCACGCCAACATCCCTGAGATTTCTGAAACACAAATGAAACTCTTGTCTGGTCACTTATCTTTCAATTTCTTTTCTGAAACACAAATGAAACTCTTGTCTGGTCACTTATCTTTCAATTTCTTTTCAATTTTTTGTGGGTTAACCAATTACGTTTTAATTATTCCCACAAAACAAAATCACCCCCAAAAAGTGATTTTCCCGAAGTCAGATTGCAGCCATTTTTCAAGTGGCAACCCTCAACTTTCTCGGGCACTTAGGACCATTTTTCAACCGTAGTTTTTAGCCCTTCTGCTCTCATATGAAAGCTCAAAGACCCAGGGAGTTGATCCCGGCAACGATTTACACAGTCTCACCATTTTGGGGGCCAAACAATCTCCTTTTTCAAAAGATACTGTGGGGGCACTTTTAATGCTAATGAGCTGGCCAGAAATTCTCACTTGAATTAGTGGTCTGCACCCTTCATGGATGTAAGATTGGTACATGTACATGTACACCTGTATGGTGTAATATCACTCTGTGACTCAAACTGAACAGCATAAACTGCAACTCAGCTCAGCTTGACCGTCGTGATCTATATTAAATGTGTGCTAGACTTCGGTCCTACCACCCTCAGAAACTCATTACAACACTGTTAAATAATCCACAGAGATTTACCTATTAAGTGCACAGTTTGGCAGCCATGGAAATGTAGAGTTAACATTTTTCACCATTTGGCAACAACGACAAGTGGAACCCTGGAGTTAGACATGTACATGTACCAGGTGAAACACTCAAGACCCTGAAAGGACTTGGCACAGCTGTACACATGTGCCATGAACTGCAGCACTGCACTGTCTGTGTTTACAGAAAACTTCTCAGACGCCATTACATGTTTGTTATGGGCAGTTTTTCTTCGTTTTGCCTGATCAAAATGGCTCTTTAAAAGTCATTGATTGTCATGATCGTGGTGGAGATCTATCACTTGGCAAAGGCTTGAAAACTCCATTGAAATTTTCACTGCACGGAAGTCAGGTGGAAAAAGAGGTAGCAAAGGGTAAGACAAGTATTATTGAAAATTAATCGGAAAACTCAACAAGCAAGGAAGCTGCAGGTACACATGATGCAAGAAATTGTTGAAACGGAGGATTGAGGGACATATTTAATTAGGCATGTTTTTCCCGGAGTTTTCATTTTCCTCAAATCTCACCCCCTGCATTCCAGATTGGAACTACTACAGTGAGCAAACTGTGCAGGAGCAACGCTACCACCACGAGATAGTGAGGTGGTTTGGAGACCAGCCAGATGACATGAGCCCCTTCTCTCTACACCGGTTGGTGGAGATAGGCAAGAGTTCAGGCAAGAAGGCAGGGGACTGGTATGGACCCGCCTCAGTGGCACACATCTTCAAGTAAGTCCATGTAAATTCTTCCAGTATACAGTACAGTTTTAAGACGAGGAGTCAAATAGTCACAGAGCACGAAAAATCTATCTGCTGTGTTTGGAAGTGCCCCCTCATTGGTGGGGAAGAGAGAGGCTATGGGGACTATTCCAACTTTCAAGGTACCCAATGCAAATACCAACTGAAAGTGAATATATGTGGTCAGCACAGCCCACATCATGCAGACATGAGCGTGATGCAAGTGCGTCTCCACCAAAGAGAAGTCGCATATCATTATCTGCTTCTGCTCGGAGGAGATAAGCACGCAAGCACTTGTTTCCCATGCTCATGCGAACAGCGCGTTCACAGTGGGCTCCCTGTAGGAGCAATAGATTTACAGTGTTGCGTTGGACAGCAGCTGGGATGAATACACAGATTTCTGGCACCCAACTGAAAATAGTTAATATCTGTTGCATTTTGAGTGGGGATATTACCTAAAACTTTCAGATTCTGAAATATATATTTTTTAAGATGGTAGCATATTTTTCTTCATTTGTTTACCTTGAAAAAAAAATTGATGTTTAGGAATACTCCGTTTTTGAGGGGATATTTGTTACCCAAAACTTTCAGATTCTGAAATGCATTTTATGAAAGACATCAAGATTTCTTTCCTTAATTGCTTGCCTGGGGAAAAAAGGAAAAACTGTTTCATGTCCAGGAATGGACCCAAAATAACTTTTTGGGTCCAACATTTTGCAGAATCTCTTACAGTAGTGTAGCACTGGACATCATGTAATGGCAACATACATCTGCCTTGAGGCTTTTAATAGCAGTCACAGTTCTATGAGCTATCGAAGCATTTGGAAATGCATTTCCCGTTCCAATAATAGCACGCCACTTACGCTGCGCTGGTTGCTCATGTGAGGTGCTGTCAGGGACAGGAAACTCGCTTGCAC
Source organism: Acanthaster planci (assembly GCF_054643075.1). Classification (NCBI taxonomy): domain Eukaryota; kingdom Metazoa; phylum Echinodermata; class Asteroidea; order Valvatida; family Acanthasteridae; genus Acanthaster; species Acanthaster planci. Next base: position 10,664,505 of record NC_141788.1, read on the forward strand.
TGATAGCAACTCTGTGTGACTGTAACCTATTAACATTTGACATTGGTCAACACAACATTTCTTGGAGATTTGTTGGGCATAGTGAAAATTTTTCATCCACTGATGATGCTTTATTTCAAAATGCACAGAAGTTTTGTTACTACAAGAAGCAGCATTGTAAATAATCATTTATTATGCTCCACCAGAGGAGCTGAAACGGCATACACATGTAATGTTTCTACCCGTACCTTTGTCCTTCCGGGTGTTTTTTTATTAATTTTTTTTTTAATGTACAATGTACATACATGTACCTCATGTAGACCTGAACACAAAAGAGATTAAAATACTGGCACATGTCATGCAGGGTTTGAAGATGCGTAGACTTGCCTAGGTCCATGCAATGTCTGAAATGTGTTTAGAGGCATTTGGGGGTTAGAGTTATCTGTCATAAAATGAGGAGAGACAGTCTGAGAAATCTGAAAATTGTGTCAGAAAAATCAGGGGTTTCTTTTAGTTTTTGTAACTCAGGGCTGTATCTTTCTCATTACAAGTCTAATTCCGTTGAAATGTTGCAGATGCTTTAATAGGGATGCGTTTAAGATGAAAAATGAAGTGAAGTCATCCTGACATCATGGTGTAGTTACTGTGAATTATTTTTCATATTTTAACATTGCTTTTAACATACCGTTTCCTAATTAAAACAAATTCCTTTTTTGTCCGCAAGACCTTCAGTGTTATGTACATGTATGTGATATCCATCAATAACAGAGCGTCTTGTGATGCCATCATGACGTCATCATTTGAATTTTTATGACTTCAAAGTTTACAGTTTTTTTTACTGCCACTTCCCTTGCTCATGACTTTACATTTTTTTCTTTTATGGCACCCCGACCTGAAATAGCTCTGCTGTTATGACTATCACAACTGCTGCAGTATCTCTAGATTTTTTAAATTTTCTTAAATACATGTAACCAAAGGAATGTCCACAGAACATATACTGGTACATGTATGTGTGCGTGCACCCATATGCATTGTAAAAGTACATGGGTAATTCCAGAAATTAGGGGTTTCTTTTTCTTCATGACCCTGTCACATCTGACGTATGATTTTGTTAAGTTCAGAACACATTTTCTAATTTCCAAGAGTGATGAATTAATGCAAATTACGTGCCAAACAAATACCGGTAGTAATAGTGTGAAATCAATTCCGGTGACATTTTCATGTCAAATAACAAAGGTCAGATGTAACAGGGACACAAAAATGTCACACTGTTGGACCCTTAATTTAAGTGCATTTGGTTTCCAGTCCATACTCGCTCTCGCAGGATTTCTCCGGGCACTCCGGTTTCCTCCTGCCTCTAAAACTGGACCTTCTTCCTAACTTCAGTTGTCTCCTTTGCTGTTGTCTTAACTATACATTTACATACATGCACTATTGACATGTTATGGTCTCCAATGAAACTTAAATGTACGTGTACAGTGTATGATCATTCTCAACTGCGCTTAGGAAATCCCAACAGCTCCAGGTACCTTTCTCTTTTTCACACAAGCTAGGGAGTTAGGGTAACATCTCATTCTAATAAAGTACCCTCTATATGTGTCCCTTTTTTCAGAGAAGCAATGGATCAGGCTATGGATCTCAATCCCCTGCTGGAACAGGTGTGTGTCTACGTGGCCCAAGACTGCACAAGTGAGTTTAATAGTCCCCTGTTATTATTTCTTGACCATGCTGCCGTGTTTTATTTTCTACCTTGAGGAATGCACAGCACCCTTGGCTATGCCCTGCATAGGATAAATTCATTCCTAGGGTCTCAAAAGGCAATTTATCTCGTAACAGCAGTTCACATGACAAGTTCATCTTCGTCTCCAAAATATGCAGATAGTTACTGAACAAACGCAAAGTGCTGTTATGGATGGGTCCATCAGAAGTCCTTGCAAGCCAGCAGAAGTCATCCAGTCTTAAGCCAAGTCACAAACTTTTAACATGAACTGTGACAGAAAACATTCGTCTTTCACTGTTCCCCAGGTTACTCATGACAGGTCTTGTCAGTGAAAGGACTTATTAAAGGAATTGCAATGGACTTGCATACAACACCGAGGAGAAATATCTACATGTATCAGTACAAAGTGATGGAGACATGTTTAAGTCCAGTCCGTAAAAGAAAAATTCAGTTTCTAAAAGACCTGTAGGAAAGAACTGTGCATTTTCCAACTGTATAATCTTACCCAGATGTGAGCTGTTCATTTTTAACGTCACAGTGGGCGGATTCATGAACAGATGACCCTAAGGAGTATTTCTTATTTCAACTCTGAAAAAGCCTATGCCAGTATGTGTAGTTTTGGTACCGTATTTCTGCTTCTGGTACAGAGAAATGAGAGTTAGTATTCCAAAAGAAAAAGTGTTCAAGACATTTTTTCCCTCATTGATTTTTCACATACATGTACATTGTAAAGAGTGTGCACATTTCTTTTTCTGTTTCAAACAGTTATACTTCCTGATGATTGAACGTGTAAGTTGCTTATTTGTGGGTGAAAATTTTGGTGGATCCCGTTGCAGAAGATTTGCATATATGTATGTGTTGAGTCCTTTATAATCTAACATAGCAGCTACTGAATTTGTAAGTGCATGCACGTGTAGACTACAGTACATAATCGTACATATTTCGTGTTTTCATGAATGACTTTGTGTTCATGTTTCAGTCTACAAAGCAGATGTAATTAACTTGTGCAAGCGGAAGCGTCCTGGTTCCCTGCAGCCTGTGTTCAGTGACCACAGCTCTCCGTCCACACCTCAATCTCCACCTGTTTCTCCCCTCCGAAGCTCCACTCATCAGCTGCCGGTTGGTCCCCACCTGCCAGCAGTCACAGACACTCTTTCTTCATCAGCTGTTGTCAGGGACACCGGTTCTGGTCCTCCTGCAGTGGAGCAGGAGAAAGGACCCAAGTTATCACCACCAAGGAGGGTCCAACAGTCGTGCCAGACGGACTTTGAGAGCAGTAGCGAACTGAATGGACACCCTGTTGCTGCAGTGCTCCCGCTGGGCAAACGTCCCACAAATGCTAACCAGGCTCATAGCTCCACAGAGCCGAGTTTGGCTCGGCCAAGGAAATTGCCTACAGTAGGCTCTCCCCCCTCAGTGGCACCCAAACCAAAGACAGCACACCAGTCCCGCTGGAAAGGGAACAGCCCAAAGGCCCAGGAACCATCCTCCAGGTCCCAGGTGGAGGCAGTGAAGAATTGCATCGAGCTGGACGATGTCACTCATCACTCCAACGGGAAGCCAGCGAGAACCAGTTTAGTAGCAGAGAGTGGGAAGCCCCAGAAGGGAGATGATGCATCCTCAACGTGGTGTGCTTCGGTAATCCTCGTGCCAGTCAGGCTTGGAGGAGATGAGGTCAACCCCATCTACATCAGCTCTGTGCAAGCGTTATTCACCCTAGACTGCTGCATTGGGATTATTGGCGGGAAACCCAAGCATTCGCTTTACTTTGTAGGATACCAAGGTAATGCACTAACAAGTTTTACACAGTATGTTATAGTCACCTTAGCCCTTTGTCACTACTAGGCACTCATTCCTTTGTTAAATTCCAGTGTTAAGGACTTGAGGATTTCTCTCTCTCTGAAGTACTGTACGTGCATTCACATGTACTTGATATTATTTAGGCATCATGTTTTTTGGCAAGAGAGCTGTTCTGGTTTTGAGTTTAGATGGTCCATGCTCAATTGTGGACTTTTCCCAAGGCTGAAATTCAGACAGCAAGGAGTACATTTGGATGCTGCATTTTCAAGTTCTGTTGGAAACCAGATCAGCCATTACATGCATCTGTCCCTTTAGATGTTTTATGAATCCCTCAAGACCATCCGTTTGCAGCCTGGGTGATATTCTCTCATTGAAACCTTTTACATTTTGCATCAATCTAGCCGTATGCACTCTGTACTTATTTGTTGAGTGCCTTTTTGGGGATGTCACTGTAATTTAAAAGAAACGTTACAGGTGGCTGGATTTTTATCCAGATTTTGTACTACATTGTCATATTTTCCATTGTCACTGTTTTATTTGCACATTACTTTTGCGAGTGATAAAATTCATTTTTTGTTCTTGTCTTCAGAGGAGAAGTTAATTCATCTGGATCCTCACTACTGTCAGCCTGTCGTTGACATGAAATCCAGGGAGTTCTCTTTGTCTGTAAGTGCTTTATTTCGTCCGTGAAAATTTTCAGAGGAAATTAGCATCCCCAGTTCAACACACACATTAGTGTTGCATACATTTATCTACACAGAGTATGCACTTGGAGGAAATACTTTTTTGTGTAAACCGTGAACACTGTTCCAAGTTCATTTTCAAACATATTCGTTAACTGTGTTTACTTCTTTTGCAACAGAAACCCCAACCCCCAAATACCTTGAGATCTTTTAGAAGGGGGGTAGCTTTGTGTGCACCTGAGCAAGTCCTTGCAACAGCTTCACAAACTCTGTTGTGTGGACCTATTTTGTTTTCAGGTCCTCACAAGGAATAGCATGTTTGTAAACTAACTGAGAATCCACCAACACCAACATCCATTTAGCATGTAAAGCCCTGTTGGGAAAATACTAATTTAGTATTTCAGCAAGAGATCACTTGTTTCAGTCCTGCCTTAACTTTTTTTATTTTAATTAAAAAAGGAGTATGGGGTTCAAGATGCATTTTACTATTTTTAGCAGTCGTCCTTCATTTTAGACCTGGCATTTTTTACCTGGTCTGAAAATTGATTGTTTATTGACTAATAAACATTGCAGCATTTCTGGCAATCTGCAATGAAAACCTCACATTTGGTGAGAATGGCACAGTCCAAAGATGAACCCCACAGGAGGTATCAAAATGAGAAGATGGCACTCTAAAAAACATATGAAACATTTTTGGATTGGCGCCAACCCCTTCAAGAGGTAAACTGTACCATTTGCTGTCATGCCTGTATCCTTTCAATGTAGATTTTAGGGCATATTAAATTTTACAAGTGCATGTACTGCACTGCATTAAGGCTCGCCAAAGTCTCCAAAACTTTAACGGCTCGTTCTTTTTCCCTTTTCTGGCAGTCGTTTCATTGCATGTCACCCCGCAAAATGGCCATCAACAAGATGGATCCCAGCTGTACCATAGGCTTCTACCTGCGCACAGAGGAAGACTTTAACCAGTTCTGTGAAATAGTCCCAGATGTAAGATAATGGATCCCTATTGGACTTTTGTGCATAGGAGCTCCTACAACAGGACAAATGCCCCACATCCTGTCAGTAGACAGAACACTTCCCAGGAATTTTGTGATTCGGTAATAAAAAACATGCTGTAACAGGCATGTGGTGTAACATGTTACATCACAAACAGATTTTTAGTGTTCTGTTCTGTCATCAGGTACTTGTAAAACTGTGATTGCTATTGAAAAGCTGAAACCATATGTAAAATACTTGATGTTTATGTTCTTTTTCTAGCAAAGCGCCATGCGCCACACTGTTGTGTTACCCTCAGTGGAATAAGAAAAAAAAGTTACATGTATTCTCTAGGCATTCTTCGAATGCGGAAACTATATACTTGTTTCCACTTTGACCAGCGGTTGAACGTTGAAAATTGTGTTGCGTTCCCAGAGAGATTGATTTGGAATTTGTGGAAGATTTTTATGGAGAGTGCTAAAAGCAGTAGATGGAGCACTTCCTGTTCTTACAAAGTATTCCCTTTGCAGTCAGACTTGGACACAAAAAAAATTAACCTGTCGGTTTTGGCATTAGACAATGAATTTTATTTCAGAGCAGAAATCACTCCATGGTCTCAATCCAGTTATAGCCTCCACACTAATACATATGAAGAACAGGAGCGCCCAAGACATGGCAAAATTAGAAATCCTCAGGGAAACATTCTAAATGTGATAGTAACGTCCTGTGGCAAATTCCTTTATTAAAAACATTTTTCCCCCTTTTTTACTCCAGATTGTTCAGAACTCAACAACTCGCCAGTGCTCCTCCGACTACCCAATGTTCATTCTACGAGAGGGAAGCTGCCACGACTGGAACAGCCAACACCAGACCGATCCAGAGAAACCTGAGCGCTACCTCCGGGTGCGGCACTTCAACCAGAACGGTCAGCTCATCGCCCCCGTGCGTGAGACGGACGACTTCGTATTCCTGGACTCCTAAAAGTGGACACGTGCACAGATGAGCTGTTGAGATACTTTGTAGTCGCTCGCAAAACCCACAACTCTGCCTGGCTGCATGCCAGAGCGTACCCTGAATGATACCAACTCACACTATGAATTTCCGCTCGGTTAAAATGCATTTAAAACTGGTGTATGCCATCTGATCACTCAATTTAACTATGTTCATTTTCGGTTAAACTTGGGGTAGCAAAAATACAGGGTTAAAAGGGGGGGTGTTTTTGGAAACTGGTAAGGAGCTCTGCTCTGTCTGTCAATGACCCTGTGTTTTCCAGTCATTGATTCATTAATTAGCAAGAATGGCCCTGGTCAATCTAAAATGCCATCAAGAACGCCTGCAATCCTTGTTCCCTGCTTAACATTGCTGTGCATACTGCCACTGGTAACCATTGATACAATTAGTCTTCACTACAGTAAACAGATTGTGCCTGCTGAGTCACGTGACCTGTAGTGGGTATCTAACATCGACAAACATGGCGCCCTTCCATAGCAAAGTGCGTTTTAAGTGTGTTGTTTACTAAAAATGAAGCCTATTTTTTGGTGTAGTACATGGCTTATCAGGCTTTATTTTTGGTAAATGTTACTTACGATACACTTCGCTGTGGGAGGACGCAAGTTTTGTTGATGTTTGGTACCCATTATAGGTCATGTGACTTAGCAGGTGCAATCTGTCTTTACTTGGTAAGCTCAATAACTTTCAGTCCAGCTGCAGTTAAGTGGGTTTTCCCTTGTGTAATACTTCACAGGACGGGTGTATTCCCCAGAAGAGTCTTTGATTTGAATGCTGTCTTATGCAATAGAGCCAACTCACTGAGTTTACCCAGTGACAATAGCGAAATGGTTGATTGTGTATGAAACAGGAGCAAAAAGACCTGCACTGGGTAGCAGGTGGCTACTTTCATGACCCAAAATACGAACTTACTACACCGAACGATGTCTAGATCATCATCTGTAACAAGAAGCCACTCTTTTAACAATGCAAGGTCATTTGGGATAAAAGCACATGACATCATGCCAGCTGGAACAGGTTTAATCTTGGCTAGTTCCCTCCATATAAATAATATTGAGAGCAGGTAGCTGTCGACTGTAAAAATAGTGGATGATGTAATGTCTATGATGCCCCCTTATGGTTTTTAGGTGTAGTCACTGTGCATATTCTGTGGAATGCACAGTGCGTACAGCTAAATGTCACACACTGAGCCCTAACTTAACGGACATTTTGGAATGTGACTTCTTCATGATGTTCCCACCTGACCCAGTATATGTTATGTACAGATGCCAAAGGACTTGTAGATGGTATGTGATGTAAAACCTAGAAGTATAAGCAATCGATGTATATTAGTTATATATAGTTTGTCTTTGCCTCCAACTACCATTGAATAATCTTAATTTAGAAGATGCCCAAACAATAAGTCAAATACCTATGAGTTGTTTTACTATCTTATACTGGCTTATGCACACACAAGGTCACAGAATTTATGCATGTATATGTGTACTAACCTGTTAAACAAATATCTGATTTTATCTGCAAATTGTCTTAACCCCCAGAAATGAACTCTTGTGATTTTTTTTCTTCATTTGTCTTTTGTATGTCTTAGAATATAAAAACTTTAAAATGTCACATCTAGAAATTATAAATGGTCCATAGAGGCTCTACCACTCTATTTAATACCAATTAATTTATTGATCAAATGTTAAAACTCGTCTGTTTTGATTTTTGTTCTTCACTAACATTTATCTGTGTTTGTGTACAGATGTCTCTTGGTAATTTGTATCTGTTTACAAGTCTTCATGATTGTTCATCTTTGTTGTGCAATGAACTGTGGAAACTGAATTGTATCTAGGATTGAACCAGGTGTAGAGCAAAGGGGTGAGCGTGGCAGCGTGAAATGGAGGATTCTGCTCTCAACAGTTTGGTAAACTACACCTGCAGTCTTTGTCATCTTTAAAGAGAGTTAAGGATCGTATAAACGCGTAAAAGCTGCTTCCATTCCATTTGAAAATCTTCCTTCGGAAAATTGACCCGTTCAGGTTTTGAGTCCAGGAGGAGCAAACTCAATTTTTTTTTTGGGGGGGGGCAGTTTTCATCATAAAGTTCTTTTTTGTCTGATCTGAGGAATCAAACCACTGGATACCCGACAAAGAACCGAGGAAATCGAAGTTGGAAGCTGGTATACTGTCTTTCTCAGAGAATTAACATGCACCAGATGTGTTTCTAGTTTCCTGTATCTTTGATCTGGAAAAACTAGGTAACACCCAGCAGGTCTGGAAAAGTGATGATGAAAACTTTTATTTTCAATGTTTTGTTGTTTTAAATGTTTGATTTATTGTATTTTTATGTCAAGACAGGATTCGTGTGAGAGAGCTTCTTGGACCTGTATTATACAAATAGGAAAAAAGAATTCAAGGATGTTGTGTAATTGTCTTGATTGAACAAAACCAACACGAGGTGTATACTGAAGTTTGTTCTCACAAACAAACTGGAGTTAGTGGTACTTCTGGAAACAGTGGGTAGATGGAAAAATCATCAGACACCCTGGTTTAGAGCTGTGTGATTGAGTTCAACACAAATCCCTGCGCTGCAAGTCCTCATGAGTCGTCCAAGTCAAAAACTACTAAAATAGCACCCTGAATATAATGGTTAATATTCCACTTCCTTGAGAGGGACTACATAGCGAAGTTGCGTCTTACCAAACTAGGTTTAAGAAATCGAACAATATTGGAGCTGGACAATTTCCACCAGTGATATTATGTTATGTAAACGTGTATTAAATGTGTAGATATACCGAGGTTACTGGATGTGTACATGTTAAATGAATAGAGAGAATTAAAGTCTTTGTCTGAGATTGCTAGTTGCTATTTCTTCTCTTGTGTTTGAGATATCCTTGCAGTGATTTAGGGGCATTTTGGAGCATCTGATTACTATGATTTTTTTTTATTGTGACAGTAGCAGATCTTCCATTTTCCAGTTTTGTTCTTGGGAGAAATACTTTCTCTTTTTCTGTTTTCTGTCATCAGTTGGTCATTTAACAGCTTTAAATACAAACATTATTATCAAGAAGTGTACCCGGCTCATTTTGGGTTCACCTTTTAGTGTGCCCCCTATCTGTTTTTCATAACTCTCTTGCGCCTCCATTTTCTTTGAAAAATGCCGCATTTGCCGCGTTGTGAAATGGACACCAATTGAAAGCAGGGAAGGAAAGCAAGAACTTCACATCAAGGTGTAAAAAATGTAGTGACTGCGTGCCAGTGAATTTCTAATTTGTACGTGTTGCAAAGTATCAAATGTTTGTGAACGACATCGAATGCCATGAAAAAGGTCAGCCACTACCAAGATCCACCTAAAAAGGGGACCTACACATCTGCGAGCCTCTGTCACAATTGGAAAGCAATTCTTTTGTGATGGTCGGATACAGGGAACACCTGCCAGACAGTAATAAATTGATTTCTAATTCGATTTCCACGAGGGGAGAGAGGAAAAATAAGTTTAATTCGTTGAAATGTGAACTGAACGGAAAATTAATTCAAAACAGTTTGTATACTCCAAATGAAACGAATTTGATAGATGGACTTGAACTTGTGCATGGCATTTCGAAAATTTTCAAAAGTAATAAATGAAAACTTACCAGCAATAAGCAGAGCAAAACCCCCAAAAAATTTTTTTTCGAAACAAAAAATAAAAAATGACAAAATTGGGTGAATATTTTCCTCAATATGCAAAGCCTTCTTGATGCAAGATTCCCAAGACGTCAGTGCAGTGCTAGAATGATGAGGGGAAGAAAGTAGACAGTTGCACAACTGCAACAAACGTACGGTCTCTGACGTTTTGGCCAAGAACTCTGCTGTAACGAGTAAGTTTTGGTGAAAGAATTGCGCACGTATTGTATGCGTAACGAACAATCTTTTTTGCATAAAATAAGGTTTCAAAACACGTGTACGTTGAATACCAAACAGCACTATGGAAATAGCAATATCCCGCGCTTCCTCGCTGTGCTTTGCGATAAAGTGTGTTTATATTAGTCTCTGGGCACTGTCCTTAAAGAGAGCATTGGATTAGATTATTTCAGAGCGATGCATGACCTAATATCTGCGAATCCTCAAGAAGCTCGGCCTATTTGACTGCACGTGTACGCCACGACTACCCATCAAAATTGTTCAAGTGGAGTGTAATCCAAGCACCTATACTCACGCAGGAGTGACTTGGAATTTTTCAGGTATTGACGATCGTCGGTTATTATGGCATCCTTTTACTGACATATGAAACGGAAACAGAAAATTCCCTTGCGGGAGGCCTGTCAGCATCCCAGGAAATACATGTAGAAAGAAAAAGAGGATAGAAAAAAAAGGAGGAAAGAGGATGGAAAGCTTGTTTGCTTGGAAACCTCCGAACTGATCCTTCCACCACATCGTTGACGGTTTGTTTGCGACTGATATGAATGCCCCTCCCCACCAAACAAGAATCCCCTCCAGAATAACAGGAAATATATGTTCCCGCCCGCCATTATTCGGGAGACACACAACTCCTTCTATGCTAGTAAAGCAGGCCCAAACCTATCAATACGCTCTTGAAAAGGACTATTGTTTCCGCCCAAACAGTGTAGCCTCATGGGTATCAATCGCTCTTCAAAAGCCCTAACGGAGTGGGGTCCGGGGATGCTCTCTAAATGGTGAGATCTGAGGCAATTTCTGTCCACTTGAACTATTTTTAAGCAAATGGTTAGGCAAAATTAATTTCAGTTTTAGAATAATTGTTATCTTTGGAAAATTTTATCGAAGTTTGAAACTATTTTGTTTGTCATTCTCAGTTTTTCTCCCATAAGGGGAAAGATTCAACAGATATAAACAGCTAAATCTGGAATATAAATATTAAACTAAAGGCCTACTCCCCTATGTTTTATTTAAGGTCAGGAAGGGGGAGGACAAACGATATGATACCCCCCCCGTCTGCCAGCGATTGATGCCCATGTACGGTAGGCCTACAGTACACCAGTTAAATAAGGGGCATTCTATAAAGTACGTACATTGCACTCATGAAGGGAGGAGTATGGTTGGTGTCGTTGCGTACGCCATGCGTACATAGGGGGATGGGGCTCCAGCTAGTGTGTACCGTACGCAAACCGAAAATTTGCCTATAATGAATTTTCGTCATATTAATACAAATAAATACCAGAATCAGCTTTCATGCGTCGCGAAATTCAAACATCGTATCCTCCACCGTCCACCCCACCATTTATCCTCCCATGCCAACTCCCAGTATTTTAAACCATACCACACAGGACACAAAGACCGGCAGCGTCGCTTCTGGAATTGAGGAATGCGTATGCAGAGGGGGGTCTGAAAAGGTGAACGCGCTACGATTTGCAGGCTCCCATTGGAAAATCGCTGAAGTTGCGCTTTAACTTCCTGTTCCATGTAAACGCGTGTGTGCGGTGGGCATGGTTTAAACTGAAGTGACGTTACACTTACGAGCCGGCTAACTTAACCAAACGCAACATATTCAAATCAGGTGGAAGTTTTTCGCGCGCTGCGGTTTCTGTTATGTGTGTGCTAGCCAATCAAAAGTGGCCCTGGCCGGGTACCAGTTTTTTGTCAAGATCCCAACCCACCAATCATTCAGAAAGGATTTACAGTGTGGTCTCCAGGTTGCGAGCACGTGGGCAGGGAGGCAATCGGCAAACGAGTCTGGGTGCATGCGCATGTACGTACGTACGTACGTAGTCTATCTGCGGTTGATCGAGTGTCGTGTCATTCTGTGCTGAAACTTCCAGAAGTGAACAACGAGGACTTTTGGCTGCCCTCTGTTTTAATCCTCACATGAGCAGCTTTTATTTAGGGAGAAAGACATTGTCCAACTAGTCGGAGAGGTTCAACGTTTTTAAAGTGTTGGATTTTGCAGGGACATACTCGAATTTACCGAACTGTTTACTTGACATCAACCACTTGTAGTTTCTAAGCACACAGTTGAAAGTTCACGTCGTGTCGGCCATAACACTGACACACGAAACAGAAAAAGAATCCCGAGCTTGTGTTGTGTGTCTTGATAGTTCTGTGGGTATTTGACTTTGTCGGGCAGAATGTCAGAAAACTGGGACGATGACGATACTACTACCAGTACCACTACAAACTGGGTAAGAACTAACTATAAAAGTTAAACCATCCGTAGTACCGTGAAATTAGTGAATGGTTAAACTTGAGTTATAGAAGGGATCTGTCATCACACTGTCAGTACTCTGGGGACGGTGGTGCATGTTGTTGTCATGTACGTCACTATGGGTTTACAGTCACTTCGCCCCATTTCCACATCGCCCCAAACCACTTCGCCCCATCTCCACATCGCCCCATCTCCACTTCGCCCCATCTCCACTTCGCCCCGTCCCCACTTTGTTCCATTTCCACTTTGCCTTCCGTGCTCGAGTGTGTTACAAGCCCCTTCAAAAAATGGTCAAGAGGGGAGGCCCGAATTCCACAAATGACATGTAGTTATAAAATTGATAGAAAACTCTACAGCATTAAATTAATGTCGACCGCATTGTCCATTATGGTGAATTAATACATGTGGTTGGACTAGTATCAATGTTATTTCTCATCCTCTTCAAGTTTGTTTCAAAGCGACACAGTTTACATCGTTCTTCTGGTAATTGTCTAAGCATTCAGACAGCTGTACCCAGGCGATCATATAAAGCTCGTCTCGCAGGAAATTTTGTGGAAACATGCTCGCTTCAAGTACAACTACAAGCAAAACAACCTAGAGTTAAACCGATGAACACAGAAAATAGACACATAGACAAAATACTAAGAATTAACGTGAAGAAATCTTACAAACATCAATTTTTTTAATGCTTGACAGATCACGTAAATGTACATGAACGGTCGCCGCGGGATGAGTAGACTGGTTGCCACACATCATCACATATTCTCTTACACGGGTGCGGCGAGATCCAGCGCTTTGCGCAAGTGTTTTTACCACAGCATCAACGAAATAGAAGAAAACTTCTTTTCTAACTTGGCAATACAAATTTTAGGGTCTCGCCGAAAAATTTGGGTGTAGTGGTTGGGAAGTCAGAACCATTGTTTTTGCCTTTGAAAGTTGGATTCTCCGATCGCTATTTGGGTACTCAAACATCGATGTTTTTGCTTGTTGCATCTGGGCTACTGAAGAACAGAATAAAGGATAATCAATGGGGCGAAGTGGGGATGGGGCGAAGTTGAAATGGGGCGGAGTGACCGACACCCTCACTAGTAGGTTAATTTCATTCTAAAGATTATTCATCACAGACATGAACAAGGGTGGCCCCAGACTGGGGCTAGTCTACTGGAGTAGGACCTACCTCTGTGTCCTTGGCCCCATGACTAACCTCCCCAAAAAAGAAACTCTGTGTCTACGAAAAGCCTCCATTTTTATGGCTTCACTCACTCATCTACTTCGAGTCCTTAAATCACTACTCCGTGTGACTTGGAGCCAACACGGTTTACGTGGTGTCGAAATGCTATGGGGTTTTGAAAGAGCTCTGCCAGGGTCAGGTAGTTGTACCTGAGAAAAACTCTGCATTTTCTACCCCTAAACTAAAGTAAAGACCCTCATAATGAACTTCTTCGTACATCCGGGTTCGAGTGTATTTTGTAGAATTTAACCTATTTATTGCCAAAAAATGAGGGTTTTTTCTACCATCCTTACCTCCCATCCAACGATCCACGCACATCCGCATTCTCTGCTTGGCCGTACATCACATGACAAAACAGACGCAGCTTATTTGTGTAACGAGCATTTATGTTGCTTTGGATACCCGACCCGATAATTCTGACTACTCTCAATAAGATTATGTGTAGAGACATCTGGGAAATCTGTGGCCAGGGAACCACACTAATCCCATATTGGCTCGACCATTTCAGAAGCGGGGGAGGCGGCAATGTCAAAGTGCGCAATACACGCTGCTTTGCCAAGCTAGTTGTTACGCATGTTTAAAATGTTGAGAAATATGTACTTAAGGGAGTGATAATATTTTGCGAAGAAACAGTTGTGAAATTGTGAGACTAATAAAGTGTCTGTTTTCCATGTAATTTGGGGATTTATCTTTTGCAAAATGGTCAAACCAATATGTGAGTAGTGACTTCGTTATAAGATGGATCAGGATCAAATCCACTTTTCTTGATCCTCCTCTGGAGCAGGATACAGATCCCCCAATTGGTGGATCAGATCCTGCAATTGGCGGATCACGATCAGATGGGAACGCAAAAGGTGGATCTGATCCGGCAATTTGACCTGTCAACATCCGTCCGTGCATGGGGTGGCATGAAACTTTTGCAGTCTGATGAACAAAGAAATAAACTTTTTGGCATGTAGCTCATGTGAAATTTTTAACGTGCACAGCATGCACAATAAACAACTGCTGAACTACGGGCTAGCAAAATGTGTCACCACGCATGCGCAATGCATGCATGCCGCGATGTGTGCGTTGCCCTTTCACAATTTTCGTTGCGCATTCGTCCGTTTCTTAACCTTTTTCATTTGTGTAATTTCACTTTCCATAAAAACCAATTCCGTGTACACTGTTAGGGTGTAGCCCGCAGCGTGTAACAGAGTATCAAAAAACGGAAGCAAAGTTTGAAGAGACAACGTACTAGGCTGAACATTCGGTCCGATTCAAAACCCCAAACACCGCTAGGGTCACGCGCATGCCACCCTAGCAACACTGCCAGAGAGTGCACACTCCGTAAGCTAGCGCATACGCAATACCGAACTCAGTGACCTTTCGGGCTTGACATGTCCATGCGAAAAGGTGGGTCAAGCGTAAGTGGGAATGCGACTTGCGGTTTCGTTGTGGTAAGATAACGATTACACCAAAATGCCGGATCAAGATCACCTTTTCCCAATTCAAGTGGGAACGCGCTGCGTGAGCTCTCCAAGTATCACTCATGATCTAAGTCCGGTCATTAAATCATCATTATGTTTTACATACACCCTATGGTTAGGGTCAATGGGTGATAAACACAGTCAGCGATAAACATGTTGACCCCAGCAGCTTTTTCATCAGTGACTTTATGCTTTGGCATTTCAAATGCACTCCAAATAACCCTCTGTTGCTTGTTGAAACTGTAGTTTCTCAATCAAATCCCCCCCCAAAGCCTTAAAAATAATTGATTACATATGAAAGTCACATGCCCCATGGTTTTAGACCACGTAACCCACTTTTGCCAAAATTCAGAGCTTTTTTTCACTGTCTTGCCTCACGATATGCTATAAAACTTGATGCTTGGTTAGGCTCCATGTTAAATAGCATGACCCCTTCATAGCAGCCACTACTGGGACAATAAAGAGTGACCCCCTATGCCTACCCTATTGCATAATCCATTTTGCCCTGACAAGGTAAGCTGAAAACCACAGCTGTTTATTTCAAGTCTTGCTATGTGTACTTGGTGCACAGTGTACATGTACTTCATGTTTACTAGGCGACTTTGTTTTTATCCTTCCCAAGATATTTTGCAGGGTGGTTGAGGGTTCAAGAAAAATAAACACTCATTTATTGACCATTCATGAACTGATAGTGACTAGAGTTGCAACTCCAGTTTGACATACAAATGTTAAGGGGCTTATTTCAAATTTGTACATAATGTTGTAGGTGTAGACATTTCAATCCTAGCTGAATCTTTCTCAAATTACATATTCAGAAAAGGAAAGAAAATTTGTGTGCGCATGGTGACCCAATCTATGTGGACTTTTTTGATGCGGTTACCGTTCTGAAAAGGTTATTGGCTTATTTCGCCAGTGGCGTAATTATGACAGACAGGGCTCTTGCACCCCCCCTCCCCCTCATTTGAAATGTGTGAATATGTGTTAAAATGAGCCCCGGAAATGGGTTCCCCCTTGTGGTGCCCCCTTGAAAGAATGTGTGCATTGTGTGGGCATTTACATGTACATGTATCCCTGGTTATGTCACTGCATTTGGCCATTAAGGGTGCACTAGTAAGGTAAAAGGCCATCACCTTCCAAAGAGTACCATTTACTTCATTCACAGTGTTTTAAAGTATATATCAATGTGTAGAGAAAAATGCAGAATAGAATTTTCCCCATACATACCTTCCACCATGTATGAACACTTTGTTTTGGGTTTTTAATACTTGTACATGTGAAGTTGTTTCTTGAGCAACTGGACATGCTTCATGTACTGATTACTTGGAAAGTCCTTGGGCATTTTAGTGTTTATCGGTAAAAAGTCAAATTTTTGCCAGCTCAGCAAATTTTGACTTGGATATGGTCAGCATTCATTGGTTTTGCAGTGGACATAATGCTCTGTATTTCTGCATTTACACATGAAACTCCAGTAACAGGTGAACTTGTTTTCTTCTTGTCTCCCAACTAGAATGGCGGTACCTATGGATCCTCAATGGTGAATGGAAATTCTTCAACTTCCTTTGGTAGGCTTTGTGTTTGCCTTCAAAATTTATAATTAATGTATAATTATTGTAATTAATTAATTAGGTTTAACCCTGAAAGAGCTGGGCTTTTGGGAGTCATTTTACAACTAATTACGAATTCATTGGTGAAGTTTCAATCCTATCCAACACTGGGTTTTTGGTTGGAGTTCATTTCTAGTTCATGGCCTCACATGTGTAGGCCTGCAAGCATTGTGCATGTTAATAGAAAAGTATACATGTGGGGCCGAACAGGCTCACAAAATTGGATGTTGCACGAGGAAAGTCTGTCTTGTTTTGACAAAGTTGAAGTCAAAATGATCACAGGCGCTGCCATAAAAACTTCTGAAGACTTGGTGCGGGATAAAATACACAGCGTTGATATATGAAAACACATTGAAGGGGTGAAAATCTGCTCCCCAGCTCCTTTATAGTGAACATAAAAACAACCCTTGCTTAAAAAAACACTCAACCACCAAATCTGTTTTGGCCTTTCAGCTGGAGGTAGCAAGTGGCAGCCACCGGTGAGTATAAAAGTGAAGAATTGAGTGCTGCTTTTACTGCTTTTTAACTCTTACAACTCTTTAGTACAAACAATGGAATTGTTAAATATCTCTCTCCCCAAATTTGAAGAAAATGTGGTACACTGAGGTCTTTAAATTCACGAGAAAGTAACGCTTTGAATTCTCCATACTAAAGACACTGCTGCCGTATCTCGTGATTCGCTGTACCTCGTGATTCTCGGCAAGCTTTTGCTTAATTACATGTACATAAGAGATGCCTTACACCAATACAGTGTTTTAACCCTAACCCCCCAAGGGTTGCTGACCCTAACCTTCCCCATTCACACAAAGTTTAACACCCATATGGGACTTTGTGCACCGAGGCTGTTGGACTCTGTTTTTCTGAGGTATGCCAAATCCAGTGCAAAAGCTAGCTGTTTTGGGCTTACCAGACCGATCCCCACAGAATTAAACACTTTTCTACTGTTTAATTCTGTGTGGTTGGGGAAGGTTAGGATTAATAAATAGAATGGCACAAAGGTACCAGTCCATTCCAGAGATGGTGGTCGCCATACAAAAGCTTGCCCCAAATCACAAGGTATAGCAACAGTGTCCATAGTCTGGAGAATTCAAATTGTTATATTTATGTGCAATCAGATAACTCAGTGTACCAAAGGTTATCCAAATTTAAATCACAAAAGGCTTATTACATATAAATGCCTGGTCTTACAATTTTTATTAATTGATCTCTTTTGTAATTTTGATCTCTTGAAAAATGCAGTTTCACATTTTTGTCACCTCTTTGGCCATGTTGTCCTTTCTGTTTGTGGCTACGTAACAGGCTTACTTCAGTGTTAACTGCAGAAGCATAGTTTAAGATATTAAGCTGTTAATTTGGAAGCATAATTTTGTAAATTGAGTGTATGAATTGCAGTTGCTGTTTTGGATGTGTAAATAAATAGAAAGTGGTTTTTGATATCAAGTTTTCAAAGTGAACACGCCACGATTTGGAGCTGCCATCACGTTTGCTTTGCAGATTCTAAAACAGTGCCGTTTTTAATGTAAAAATAGATGTCCATTTTAAGGCTGATGTAGAAATACATGTACGTAAACACGTGCCTCCAAAGGAATGGACAAAATGTAGCCCACAAATTTCTTTGTTTGATATTTGGCTTTGATGTTCTGTGTATTGACTAACTGAAGAATAAGTCACTGAGGTGTTGCAAATTCTCCTCTGCGGTACAGTCAGGATTTACCTGGTCAGTGATCTGGTGCTTTTAACGTTGAAGCTGATAGGACCTTTATAATTTCCTCAACAGGTGAATGCAATTGGAAGGGGTCGTGGGCGAGGTCGATGGAACCCCACACCCACCAGCACCACCCCAGGAACATCAACAGGTACTGAAGGACCAAGCAGTGTACAGATTCTGGGATTATGGGCTTGTTTGCCTTGGCAGCCTGAGTTTTGAATTGTTTTCTGTATTACAGTATAGGGCCCAGTGCTTTAATGATTCACGCTGTTACACTGAACATTCATCTACACTTGAAGACAGATAAGAAGAGCACTGATAACACGCAGTCTCGTTTAAAACAAGAACAAGTTTAGGCCCCAAGTTGTCGGTTTTCTTTTCTTTTTTTTTCTGTTACTGATAATACAAGGTAAATGTACCTTTACACCAAGGTAAAGTCCCAAAGACCTGTGTTCCACTGCATACTGAACCTGGTCTTTGGCTCCCAAATTTCATGTACACATTTACATAACAAAATACATTTTATTTTAATGATAACAAATTTGAAGTCTCACTGGCAAAGTAATGAAACCCATATGGTCCTTATCATTGGTACATGTACATGTCCTTTAGGCGTGCGCGGCTTTCTTGTACTGCCTTGTACACATGTGGCTAAATTGCTACAAAGCAATCCACTGAAGTGAGATTTTCTGTGCCCAAGAGAGATTTCGAAAACCCAATCTACATCCAGTATAAGAAGGGGAAGAGCATGTAAAATAAAATATATTAAAACGGTGATGTGATTGTTTTGATTTGTTCACAGCAGTCAATGGCTTTGGGTGGCAGGGTGGTGCTGGATTGGACACAGGAACTAGGAGCACCAAAGACACTGGTGAGCTAACAGTCCTCAGTTCTCCATGGGACTGATCTTGGAGAAGTTAAACGCGCCAAATATTTATGGTTGATCTTGGAGGACCGAGGGCCCATCCTGATTACCTCTGAAGTAGTGTTGTAGTCGAGTACTTTTTCCGAGTACCAAGTACTGCCGAGTACAAAGACAGGTCGAGTACTTTGCCAGCCGAGTACAAGTTCTGGTTTCCGAGTACAAGTACTTGCACTTCCAAGTACGAGTACAAGTACTTCTAATTCCGAGTACGAGTACAAGTACTTATAATTCAAAAGTAGTTTTATCTTAATTTAGAGACTCTAAGACCTGCCACTGTGTAAAAGAAACACCGAATGCAGATGACATGGCTACAAGAACAGCAATGACATGGCTAGCAATGTCAAGATCACTACACGTGCGTTGCAGCAGTTGACACAACGTGCATGGCGCGGCGAAGTCTATTTTCCAGACTCAATTGTTCACATGCCTGTGATTTTCTGTATGCTGGGTTCATCGTTAGAATTTTCGGGTCCAGGAACCAGACTACCAATGCCCAAGAAAATGGTGGGACCATTCTGGAGTACCACAATATAATTTGCGTACATGATTGGTTAAATACGCACACAAACGGAGAATGGGTCGTACACGTTAATGATGGAGGAAAAATAGTTGCCAGTCTAGAGAAATGTTTCAAAGCTGAAGGTTGGGTGAAAAGAACCTTGTAAAGTGCTTTGCTTCCTCTGCGAAATGACTTGTACCACCTAGAGCTTACATGGTGGTGATTTGTTCTTTTCCTTGCCTATAACAGTAGTCAATGGAACTGGATGGCAGGGTGGTTCCAAAATGGCTGGGGGAAGCACAGGCAGCAAAGGTGGTGGTAAGTAGATTGGGTCTGTCTGCTAAATAGGTTCATTAATTCACAGGTGGGAAGAGCAACATGAATTATTTCCATTCATAGGGTGATTTGAGTTAGTCACATTAACTCAATGATTGTAACTGCTGGCGCAACATGTTCACCCGCAAATCACATGCAGTAAAAATTGTCTTGAATGTATGCTGCATCATCTTCCTGCATAACGGTGCCGTAAGGAAGAACTGCAACGTATTCCACCAGTCTCAAGCTGAAAACCATTCCATGCATATTCATGATGGATGCAGCCACTCATAGTTCCACATGTGCAATTGTCAAACTAGATTACCCATTGTGAATGAGCGCTTTGTCACTTTTTGTTGCTCGTTGTGAAGGAATGATGCATCAAACAGACAAAATAACATCTAAAGCACAGTCAATGCATTGTCACAAATTAATGGATTAAATTTGCAGCGAGCATGGTGAGACACTCAGCAAAATTTCCAACCAATTGCACAAGATTTAGGAAACCTGTGATCAAACAGGTAATTGTACCCCAAGCATGAAGTGGCCGCCCATGGTGCTGGCTTTGTCTATTTCAATGCATGCTAACCTCACTCATTGATATAGTTTATAGTTAGATGCACATGTATGCCTGCCAGCTTGTTGATAACTCAATTTTGGCAAATCTCATAAATGCTTTGAGGAACTTTTTTTTTCAATTTATACATCAAGTATTTTGAATGAAGGGTGTTTTCATAACTGAAAATTAAGATTTTTTTTAATTTGACTCTTGAAATTAAATTTTAAAAAAGTTGAATTTCTGAATGCATGTGCACGAATAGGAGAGAATTTGTCTTCTTTTCCTGACCTGTAACCCTTCACTTTTTGTTTTGTGTGTGTCTCGCTCTCTTGCCCTGTTTCTGCCAGCTGGCGAGTGTTATAAATGCCATGAAACTGGTCACTTTGCCAGGGAGTGTCCCAATGACGATTCGGCTGGCAGAGGCGGACGAGGTGGGGGTAAGTGAACTGTGATGTAAGAAATGTAATCAAAGTGCACTTGTTAAAAATTTCCCCACAGACAATTTAATGTGGAAATACCATTGCTCATTTCAGTTGGAAAATGGCAAAGTACGCCACAAGTTTTACCTTTTTTAAACTTGTGAAGATTGATAATGATACAAGGATGTGGGAGGATATACATGTATATATTGGGGTTCAGGGCCCACTGGATGATCCCTTCTTTATGAGTTCAGGTCTTATGCACATCTGGGCATCTTAGAGATAGATTTTTGTTGGTCAAAATTGGGATTCATTTTACACAGTTCTGAAAACATTTTTTTCCTTAATGATAATGCTGGGCTATATGAAATGTCCCACAATCTGACAATATAAATGTCACAGTAAAAATTATGAGCCGTGTGGCCACTTTTTAATTACACATTATAGGAGAAAAGGAAAACTTGGTGGTCTGCCAGACCATTTCCATCTGTTGCTTGCATGATTTGAAAAAGGAAACAGTGAAAGAACTGAATACACTGAGTTGGCTTGGGTGTAGACAGGTGCTATGTATGTAGTATATTTCAAGCAGTGACCTGGGTGTATTTTAAATGTACACCTAGATCTGTTAGAACCTTAATGGCATTTTAATTCAGATAACAACTTGTGTCCCATGGTTTGGCATGAAGAAAAGAAAGAAACATAATGCAGTACTAGAACTTTAGTGATCCAAGATCTTCAAGATGAAATTGTAAACATTTTTTCAGGGCAGGTTCTTGAAAGGGCAAGGCAATTTCTCATTTGCAAAGGGCACTTGTATTAGAAAATCAACTTGTCTATGGGGTCATACTGGACACATGTCTAAGGACTGTCCCAATCCTAGATCAGAAGGCGGAGGCGGAAGTACGTTGCCATGGTTTTTTGTTTCCATGCCGACATGTACTTTTCAGATGCTCTTTTTTTTTGTCAACACCTTCACATTGGCTCAAAAAATGTACAAGCCCAACTCAGAGGTTTCAGTTGATTTCTATAAATAAAGAAAGTCTTTTGAGCTTTTTCTGATTGAACTGACGCTGAGAAAGCACCAAATATTGTAGAGTTACTTACAGATTTGTTGTCACGTGACTCATAATCTACCTTTACACAATGAAGACATGGCTTTTTTTTTAACGTGTACTGCTCGCGTTATTCGTGCTCCTTGGGGCAATTTATCAAGTATTCTCAAATTCCTTGTTTACACAGTTGTTTGGTGTTTTCATTGCAATCGTTCTCTTGTATTATCAAGACCCAAATGATTAAAATATATCTATCGTTCACACAGTGTCTCTTTCTTTGTCCAGGAATTATTTCTTTTTTTGAGTCGGGTGAGTATTTAGTGTGCAAGACATAAAACTGGTGGTGACGTGTGTTCCAGTGTTTGATAGAAGCACCACTTCCCGGAGGCAGCCTTTATGCAAGTTCGCAGAAGGCATTTGCTCATTGTGAATCATTTCTTCCTTTTTTTCCTATGCCCCTTCAGGTAGCAAGTGTTACAACTGTAATGAGACAGGACACATCTCTAGAGACTCATTTCTTCCTTTTTTTCCTATGCCCCTTCAGGTAGCAAGTGTTACAACTGTAATGAGACGGGACACATCTCCAGAGACTGTCCCAATCCCAAATCAGGTGGAAGAGGCGGGGGTGGAGGTCTGTATTAGTCTTTGCAGATATGATGCACATTTTGCATGTTAGTTGATGCTCGGAATGTTCACAGACAGACTGCTTGCTGCTTTTTCTTTTTATTGCGTATTAAATCTGCATGACAATGAGTAGACAAAAATGGCTGTGCAATTAATTGAATCTGTAATTTCTAAAAAAGAAAAAAAAGGAAAATTTATTGGTCTAGTACAGCAGATTCCCGTAATAGCGTTCCCTGATATAACGCTCTTACCGATAATACCGATATAACTCTCTATTTTGATTTCCCCAACTGCACGCCCATTCACTGTGTACATATTTCTGTGGTTATAGCGCTCCCATTTACAACGCTTTTCGGGATATAACGCTCACGATTTTCGGCACCGAGAACCATAATAAAACATGTGAAATGATTTCGGTATACAGCGCTCTTTACCTTGGAAAATCAGATTCTTTGCAAATCAACGCATATGAAACCGCATCGCAAGGCCACGGCGATTGGTCGGCCATCCTGGACACCGTAGAGTGCAGACGCGCACTGGGACGCCCCATGCAGCGCGAGCACGTGCTCACCACGGTGAGCCGCGCCCATGTGGCTTTGCTGTGGTGACATTGTAGTGATTATTTCTCACTTTTTATTTATTCTCGTGGTGTAGTTTGGGACACTAATAATCAACACTACAACACATGTAGTATTTTGTTACCCAAAGTTTTCTTTCTACTGATAAATAAAATCGGCCGCTTAAATTGTACGTGTATCTTCGTGTAGCGAATCTCGTCTTTTTGCCGATTGTGTTCTGGGTGACACGTCGGTTCTGTTTTCACTTGGGTTTTCTAATGATATATCACTTTCTGTGATCACATGGTTATCGGGAAAAGTCAGCGATTGGACTGTCCATGAATGGGTATACGCAGTAGCAGTCAGGATGTCGCGGTGGGTAAGGGTGTGGATGCAGTGCGTGTGCTGCGATACAGCAGCATGCACGAGGTCTGGTAGCGGTTTTCGAAGAGATTTGCTGTTTTTTTAATCTGTTTCACGAAATCATCGAGATAAACGGATACGGATAGGCATATACTCTGAGCTGCACATGTTGCGCGTCCATCCAGTCGGTTATAGCGCTGTGCGGTTATAACGCTCAATTCTGTTAGGTCCCCTTGAGAGCGCTACAACGGGAATCTACTGTACTGTCATACCCTCTGCATGAAGCACATTGGAAAATCCACTATCCCTCCAGCTCAGATTGCAAACAAAGTAATTTCAAGGGTGCTCGGGGATGCCCAACTTATCAGAAGTTTAAACTGGCATTCTTTATCCCTTTCATTCAGAGACAGCCCAAAAGGCTGACGGCTTTCAAAGGGGGTAAGGCCGTGTAGGAAGAAAAAAGTAATGGAGTGCCTTTAAACTTTGACACCACCCACCTGGCCGTTTCTCAAGCAGCAGTCTTAGGTAGTTGTGAATAATTTGAAGCTGCATGAAGTTCTTTGGAGCCTAAATAGATTTTAAGTGCTACCAAGACATCAATAACTATTGAAAACACTCGACTTGATCTTCTTGTGTTTGTTTTTACAGGCAGCGAATGTTACAAGTGTCACCAGACAGGACATTTTGCCAGGGAGTGCCCGAACGAAGAGTCTGCCGATGCAAAAGGTGGAAGCGACGGTAAGAAGGGTTTGGTTGTTACTTCAAATGGAAACTTGTGGCATAATTTGAATGCTGCACTTGTCAGGGCCTCTGGCCAGACCTTGTGCTAGTTATGCTCAGCCGTACATAAATATATAGGCCTTGATTGTCCTGGAAATCGTGATCATTCACACTGCCTCAGCATGGTGACAGGAATTGTTTTAGGCTATTGAAAGATTGAGGGGGTAGTCACTCTTAAGAGGAACACATTCAAGAAATGATGGGGTTTTGGAGGATTGGGGTGTCCGTCCTATTGTTCCATGGAGACAAGGGGAGGATTTCATAGGGTGGAGGATACAGCATAGCAAAAAGGCCTCAGGAATTCTGGTTAAACTTGATGCTGGATGGCAGAGATTCCCATATGATGCAGAGGAGATTCTGTTCTGTATACAGTACTGGGTGAAATCTTGTGTTGCCTATTGGTGACATGTACACACTTGAGCTCTGGCAAGTCCATGGATTCTGACTGAGCGTGTGTGGAGCCCCTGAGCAGTTGTGGGCCATGCAGCCACAGCTCTCTGACATTGTTTCGGCGGTTTAAAAAAAAAAGGAACAATTCGATGAGAAGTGTTGCACAAATGTTGCACCTGTGAATACCAAGGGTCAGCAATTAAGTCTAATGTTGTAAAGGACTGGGGTAGGGGGTATGCCTGGGACAAGTGTGTTGTGGAGTAATACTGTCAGCAAAGGGTATAACGAGTCCAAAGTAAAGTGGTGGAACTGAGAATGAATCACCCTTATTTCCTTCCTAGGTCGCCCTCCGCCATCAACCTACATTCCCCCACCCCCCTCCGAGGATGAAGAGTTGATCTATGCCTCCATGCAACAGGGGATCAACTTCGACAAATACGACGACATTCCTGTTGAAGTGACAGGTAAATTACTCCAAAAGACATACCTTTTCAAATAACTGACAGTTCCTCAAGAATATCCCAGTTAACAAAACACCAAAAGCACTCCAGAATGCTCTCTAAAATGGCATGATGAACTGAAACATAGGTCAAATGGGAAAGGAGGGAACATTTTCAAGGATTTCGTTTTAGAAAGGACCGTGCATGGACCCTTGAAAGCATATTGATTTTTTTCTGGATTTACTGTGATGTAAGCACATATTTCCCATGTTGTCGTCAGGGCGAGATCCACCACGCTGCATCCACAGCTTTCAAGAGAGCCCCCTCTGTCCCGAGGTGAAGTTGAACGTTGACAAGGCCAAGTACAAGAAGCCCACACCTGTCCAGAAGTACGGGATACCAATCATCAGCAGTGGACGAGACCTCATGGCGTGTGCGCAGACGGGGTCCGGCAAGACGGTGAGTTGATGTACTGCTCACATTTTTTTTTTTTAAATTTATTTTTTTATTTATTAGTTTTATATCAAACACTTGCAGTCCAAAGGCCGAATTGCAGTTTGATGTACAATTAAGATCCGTAGAGATAAAATACATGCACAATAACGCATTGTATGAAACATTTAGATTAATTTAAATCAATAATATTCGCAGTGAGGCAAGCATTTAGGCAAGAAGGAGTTGTGTTTTCCATGGTCTAAAAGCAAGACTACTGTTTCTGCTGTGCTGCCCACAGAAAGACTTCGACCACTTGCTGCCGGGTGGTTTGAAAAATGCAGTGCACAAAATCGGGACTTTTTCAAGATTTCCAATTTTCAAAATTCTTCAAAAATTCATCGTTTTAATTAATGGACGTCTACACCCACACGAATTACTGTCTGGTGGCCACTCTAGTCAGACAAAATCTATTGACGCCCGAGTATTTCAGCCAGGCCTGCAGCCTTGTAAAAAGAGCCCAGATTGTGCGGTGTTAGGTAACTTTCTTTTGTTCACGAACCTGGCTCAGTGCGCCGCTGACCTCTTTTCAATAGGGGCCAGATTAGCATGCAGCGGTGCTGTGTGGCACATCGCTGCGGTGGTGGAGCGCTTTTTGTCCCCGGTGGTAATCCGCTCGCACTAAATGCCCCAAATTGTGGTATACTGTTTCAAAACAAGGCTGGATTATCTCCACTATAGAGGGATTTCACATTAGCGCCGTCATATCTGCGTCAAAACCGAGGCTTTCTGTGTTGAACTTAATCATGCGCACCCGCGGAGTCCACACAGTACCTGCAGTATGCGGTTTAAAGTGTGATGCCACTTCAGTTTAAGCCACGCCCACTGCACAAGATACACGACCATCGCCGGTATGTTAGTTCGCAGTAAATTACCGCTATTTTTTCTTTTGATTTTACGTGTCAAGTCATTCTGAAAGACTCTTCCACAAAAATCTGCAGCCTGAAAAGTCTGAATTTAACATACCTTTATGTATTTTGTGTCTTGACTCCTTACTTTCAATCGTCTGATCGTATTAAGAATTGAAGCTGACACATACAGCCTCGTTTTCAAACGTGGAAGTGCGCAGATTGACGCTAAAGGCGTTGTATTGGGATCCTTCTATTGAGAGTGAAAAAATGTCGGTAATGCCCAGCAGCCTGGTCTTTTGTAATGAGTACGGTCTTTGGTTTCAAGGCCCAGTTCCCTTTGTTCGATTTCGGAGATTTGGGCCACACGTATAAACACAAACCGGAGTCCCTGGCGGCAAGTGGTTAATCAAATTGCTGGGTGTTTCTAAAAAAAGTCTGCCTGTACTGACTTTGAAGTGGCCATTAACAGATAAACAGGTTTGAAATAGAACTTTGGTTTACCTAGTTCAAGGTTATTGTGGTGTAGATTAACCTTGAAATGATACAGTGACTATTAAACTGGCAAGTGAGAATGTTGAAAAAACAGTGAATTATTAGTGAAGTCCTTTTCAAATGAAATAAAAATTCTTATTTTGGTCTACCTACAAGACAGGAAAATCATCATTTTTCCGTTAGAAGTCCTCTCTTTATTTGTGAATTCAGAATTTCGTGAATTTAGTCTTTCCACATCGGAAATGGATTTTCAAGGCAAAACCAGATTACAGAAACTTGGAATTGGAGTCTTGCTACTATCTCCTGCCGAAGAATACAAAATGTAGACGCATACATTAAGCTTGTTTTCCAAAGACAGAACCAAAAACAAAATGTACTTCCAAAAAGAAAAAAGTGCCAAGTCAGTCAATCATCTGTGCCATGCCTGAATGTCCATCTGAATTTTGCCATGGTAACCAGACATTGGAAGTACTGTCTCGAATATACCAAAATTCGATCAACCAATTATTTGAAAAGCTTTTGGCTGGTTTAGATATCGGATTGAAGACAGACACTTGAACTCACAAAGGGACCCATTCGTAGTTTACTGCACAGCCGGACTGGGGGCGTACTTGCAGCTGTTTTATAAGAATCAACACAGCTGTGAAGACATTTTCCCCAAGAGACTTCTTGCGGCATGTTACTGCAGCTGATGTGTGTTTTTCATTATAGTCAAAGACAGTTTTGAATGTTCAAATACTGAAGTGGTCAGAAATGGACATTATATTCGACGGTTGTTCTTCCATCTTCCCCCTCCCAGGCTGCCTTCCTCCTGCCAATCATCACTGGCATGCTCAACGACGGCGTGACGGGCAGCTCCTTCTCTGAGTACCAAGAGCCCCAGTGCATCATCGTCTCACCCACCCGCGAGCTGACAAGCCAGATCTACACGGAGGCCCACAAGTTCTCCCGGGGCACCATCCTGAAGCCTGTGGTGATCTATGGCGGTACCAGCGTGGGCCACCAACTCAGGCTGGTGGAGAAGGGATGCCACCTACTGGTAGCCACGCCAGGACGGTTAATGGACTTCATCAGACGAGGCAAAGTGAGTGGTTGAAAGCTCAAGGCATTTTTGTTTGTGCCGAACTTCCAGTTCCTCCAGTAATTCTGCATCTTGAAAATCATTGTGACACCATTTTTTTAAAAATTGGACGTGTGTAATGCCTATTTTTTTTGAGACGGAAGTGTTACCTTTTCCCATCAACTTCCTTAAAGTACCCAGGCCAACACAAGTGATACCGAGAACTGTAAATAAGCATAACCAACTCCTGTGATTGAGCTGAGCTCATAATGTCTTTACAAGCATGCTGAGTTTGAAAAAGATCGGCATGACAGATTCAACAAACTGCCATTGTAGGACTACTCAGTGTTTAGAGTGCCGGTTCAGTGTTCAGGAGGTCACAAGGTTCAGTCCTGCTGAGGTTAATGTGCTAATGTCCTCACACTTTGTTTACATGTGCACTTTTCCTATGGAGCCAGTGGGGGCCCATGGTCCACTGAGTACCACAGGAAAGCATGCACATAAACAAACTGTGGTGTCATCAGTACAGAGGTCTATTCCTTTTTTCATCTTTGTCAATTGGTTTCTATTTGGAGAACAGTTATTTTGCAGAGAAGCAAACGGTTTGGATGTCCTGCTTTTAAATCCCTTGTTACCTTCCCAAGACCTCGAACACCCCTTCTGTCTTACTCCAAAACAACTGCTGATTTCCAATCCCCGACAGATCAAAGTCAGCAAGTGCAAGTACCTGGTGCTGGACGAGGCTGATCGCATGCTGGACATGGGCTTTGGCCCCCATATGGAGCAGCTGGTCTACCTGCCAGACATGCCCAAGAAGGGGGAGCGCCAGACCCTGATGTTCAGTGCCACCTTCCCCACCGATGTCCAGCAGAAGGCGGCCGAGTACCTGGACGACTACCTGTTCCTCACGGTGGGGCGGGTTGGCGGGGCCACACCCGACATCACCCAGACCATCCTGGAGGTTAGCAAGTACAACAAGAAGGAGAAGCTGACAGAGATTCTGCAGAACAACCCCGGTAGGCTTGATTTACTACTTGTGAGCATTGACCTTATTTAAACAGGGACCTTTTACTGGTTTATCACCGTTTTCACAGATTCCATTTGATCAAGTTTCATTGCATCTTTCAGTAACTTATTGACAGTCTTCAGTCCTCAGATTTTATAATTTTCCACACCCCCAGGGGGGTCAGGGTGAAGTTTATAACTTTCATACAGAGAACGCTGAAGTCTAGGAAAAAACTGTCTGAGTGAAATTAAGTTGCAGTTGTGGGTTTTTTGGGGGAGTTAGTGAGTTATCAGTGAGTATGGGGACTGAGAGCATTTGTCCCTACCTGATGCTGGAGTCAAGCTGGTAAATTCTTTTCTAAATTCTGAAGAAGCAGTTAACTGTTTAAAATATTTGTCGTTCTTGGCTCGTTCTGAACCCAAATTCCCTTGTTGAACCAGGTCACATTTACTGTGTAGTGTGCTACTTCTCAAAACACTGTAACGTGTAGAGAAGGAGCTTTGGAGGTACATGTAGATTTTAGTTCATTTCTAGTGTTTGTAGAAAAGTCCATATTTTGAAGTTTTTTTAGTGAAGTTATACAATTTGTATAATTAAAAATAGCATCAGCTTTGCAGAAATCTTTGCTTTTTTTGTCTTCCAAAAGATGAGCGCACGCTAGTTTTCACAGAGACCAAGCGGGGAGCAGACTTCCTGGCAACATGTCTGTGTCAGGAGGATCTACCTACTACTAGCATCCACGGGTATGTATATCATACCCACTGCACCACTTTCTAGGAGGTTTGCTCATCCATGATATATGTGTAGATTCCCATGGCATTGTGTTCTTAAACATAAAACAGTAGTGAACCACAATACATATGCTCCTTGGGGTTGAGTGTGAAGTCACTGCTGCACAGGCATACAATGACGCCAACTCGATACATAAGTCCAACGGCTGTTTTCAAGTACATTCACTGCGTATATTTATAAACAAGACTTCGTTATGCTTGTCCAGTTGCATATTCAGTTGTTTGTCTAGTCCCTGAAACCCAGCCATTGGGATCAACACGTATTTGGTTTGGCGCTCTGGTTCCCAGACCAAAAGATCTGACGGTGTTTATCATGCTTGGTGCTCGCATGACTTGCATACTTTTTTTTGTTATTGTTGAGTTTACAGTGTCGGTAGGTATGTCGGAAGAAATAGGAGAAAAAAGTGTTTAAAGAACAGACAAACCTTAAGAGAACGACCACGGCAAAAATAATTTTGAAAAGTGCTTTCAGCTGAATGATACAAGTACATTGAAAATGTCTTTGCTATCAGTTACCAGACATGTCTCACTTCACTGCGTTGTTTGTTGGGTCTTGTCAAATTGAAAACTACAGTGTTGATACTGACAGGACAGAGGCAACTTTTCAAAGACCAAGAACTTTCATTTGTCTCCCAGTGATCGGGAACAGCGGGAACGAGAGGAGGCCCTCTCTGATTTTAGACGCGGCAGGGCTCGTATCCTTGTAGCAACGTCCGTGGCTGCGAGGGGCTTAGATATATCTGGAGTCAAGCATGTGGTGAACTACGACCTGCCCTCGAGTATAGAAGAGTATGTTCACCGCATCGGCCGAACTGGGCGCGTCGGGAATCTCGGGAAGGCCACAAGCTTCTACGATCCATTGAACGATTCCCAGAACGCGCGAGCACTCATCAAAGTCCTTGCTGACGTGAGTATTTTTGGATATGCTTGTAATGTCGAAAACTAACTATCACGAGTGGCACCTTGATGTTAGTGATGGTTTGCATATCAGTGTAATGTCTGTGGCACTGTAGCATGGTAATGCCTAGTACACTGATATGGCCTTCATTAACAATTGCAAAACTGTCACACATGTTGAGCATTTTGGCCTATTTAACACCAAGCCTGTCCATGGTTGTATTGCACCTTCAGATCCAGAAGCCTGAGACAGATAATTTGGTCCATGTAGAATGCATATTAGCATATCCTGCAGTACCTGAGCACCGTAAAATATGCCTGAAGAAGCCTTGTTGACCTTTTACGGTAACTGCTAGGTGACACTTCTGTTATTTGGAATTTATTTATTTTGGACCTTCTGATCAAGTATGACAAACCATGAGGATAAGGCTTACCCTCCCGGCCACCTTAACCTAGGCTGACTAGTGATACATTTTCCCATCTCTCAGGCTCAGCAAGATGTCCCCGAGTTCCTGGAGTCAGCTGCAGACTCGGCCGTTGGGACGTTCCACGGCAGCGCCGGGGGCAGTTTTGGAGGCAGAGACACTAGAAAGGTGAGGGAAGATTGGATGTGATAAGGTAGTGAGAGAGCAAGGATTGTTGCGGTAGTAAGTTCAACCTCAACCAGTCCCTGCTGTCTCTGATACTTCACTGAAAAATGGGTCTTGCTTAGAACTAACCACATGCTGCCGGGTGGTTTTTGTCCCCGGTGGTAATCCGCTCGCACTAGATGCCCAAAACTGTCATATACTGTTTCAAAACAAGGCTTGATTATCTCCACTAATGAAAGTGAAAAAATGTTGGTAATGCCCAGCAGCTCAGTCTTTTGTTACAAGGCCCAGATCTTTTGTCCCGGCTTCGGACTTCCCGGCTTTGTTTATAAAGCCTATGTGCTCCAAGGGGTCCCCCGGCAGCAAGTGGTTAAGGTTATTGCTAGACACATCTTGCCCTGATAAAGAGCTAGTGTTACCATTGAATTCCTGGACAACATAGGCTGTTTTGCTACTTGGTCTGCGTTTGCTTTCTTTGCTCCCATGTTTCCTTTATATGATGATACTGACGAAAACTGTCTGTTACTGTTAGAATCTAAAGATGTGATGGAGTAGTGGC
The DNA here is from genome assembly GCF_054643075.1 of Acanthaster planci. NCBI lineage: Eukaryota > Metazoa > Echinodermata > Asteroidea > Valvatida > Acanthasteridae > Acanthaster > Acanthaster planci. The sequence continues at coordinate 10,696,487 of NC_141788.1, forward strand.
CAAATCTCTTTTTGATATGGAGGAGTATTATAGTTCAGAGGTTTACGATGATTTCTGCTCAAGTGTTAAAGGTTGTTTCACATCTGCATTTATCTGAAACTTTTTATTGAGAATGACAGTGCGTTGGGTGTTTTCAGTCTCATATGTTTGACCTCTTCTGTTTTCCCTCTTGAAGCAATTTGGTGGGCGTGGCGGTGGGCGTGGCGGTGGGCGTGGTGGTGGTGGTGCACGAAGCAATGACATCAGCAGTGATTGGGGCACTGGCAGCGGTGATGGCGGCAACTTCAGCGGTGGGGGCTTCAACAGCTCAAACTTTGCCGCCCAAGGAGCTGCAGAAGAGGAGGAATCCTGGGATTGATGAGGTCGATCACTGTCTTTCCAAGTGAAAAGTTTTTGCTAGCAGGACTTCTTTGTTGTGTTTTTTCCTTTGATCAGAATGCTGCAGTGTGGGATGGAAAAATGGTGGTATTATTTGGAAGGTCAACGGATGTGATTTCGCAGAGTCTAGGAATACTGTTGGGCTGCATGTGAAAAATGACTCTGAGATCAGAAGCACAGCATCAGGAAGTGCCAAAATACAAATATAAGGAAAAAGAAGACTTGCTTTTGGTAATCTTTACGATGCACCTATCATGCTGGCCATTTTCCAATGCTTTTCTCCTTTGCTTGTATAGCTTGGAAGGAAAGTTGAAGCCCTTGATTTTGGTGGGTTTGGGTAAAGGAAAATCTTTGGCTTTTACCTATTGAATTGGCCAGTGATCAGTTAATAACGTTAATTGTAAAAAGATTGTTTTAAATGTTAAAAGATTCCTCCAAGCACAAAGATTTTTCCAAAGTGCATGTTTATTCCTATGCTTGAAAAATGTTTAGGTTTTAGTAACAGGCAATTAAAAGCTCATTTTTAGTGATAAAGAACAAAGCTAGTTTTTGACGACAAATTGCTGCACCTTTGAAGATATACTTTCAGCAGTTGAATTCTGAAAGTTGAGGGGGAATCCAGGTGTCCCTAAAATTTCTGACCCGGCCGATCAGAGCAAAAGGGCCGATTCGCATCCAAGCAGGCTGGTTCATATATTGACTTGTAATGTGCATTCATGTCTTAAGGAAGGGAATTTGGTCACCAGCAAGCAAGTTACAGTTGAACAAGAAAGGTGTGCTATTTCTTGAAGTTATGTGGAGACTTCAAGGACAGATGAAAGTCGGACTACAAGGGTTGTGTCTTCATGACACACTGCTGATACAATATGGAACTGATAGTGGAAAAGAAACAAGTGAAACTCATGAGCAGAGTTGAAGCCAGGGGGCAAGTCAAATTGAGCAGTTGAGGCAAAACAGGAGCTTGTCAGACAGAAAAGTTTTAAAGTATTTACAACTTGGCCGCTCAAAAACGTAGCGTGATATCCTGGAGCTCAGGCACAAGACCAACTGTCCAAAGTTGTGTGGTTGATTTGGTGGTGCCCAGTTGATAGAAAGCCAGCATGCATTTAATATTCTCTTTAACCAATATAAGAGAGATGTTCTGATTTATTTGCCCTTTAAGTTTCAAAGCGGTATGCAGAGGCCATCAGTGGTCAAAATGTGTAGGGCATGTTGCAGATAGACCTCTGTACTGATGATGCCACACTTTGTTTTCGCATTTGCTTTCTTATGGTACTGGATAGGATAGTGCATGTGTAAACAAAGTGTGATGTCATCAGCACATGGGCCAATTGAAGTCGGTTCACTTGGCTGCCTTCCATACTTTGATAATGCGTTCCTCTTGGTAGCTGCTTTGTCCAGTTCCAAGGGACATCGTGTTAAGTTGGTATATATCTATCGCAGGCACCAGCCTTTGTAGCGCCAGCATTGGCAAAGGGTAAATTATAGCATAGGTTTTCTATTAAAGTACAGGTATTTTATCTTGATCAAATTAAAGAGCAGTATGAGAAGCCATCAACAGTTCACCTTATTGAGAAGTGCTTTGGAAAGTCAAGTGAGAGCAAGTAGTTTTACAAATGGTTAAGGGTTTTTTATTTAATGTGTGTAAAGTTACCAACCTGGCTCTTCCAGAACCACTTTCCCGAGGTGGACTGTTTTGTAAGTTCGCTGTTAGTCTCATCAGTTTTTAGCCGTGGATACGAGTGGATAGAGGTTGTCCACGGCCAGCTATCTTTCAGGTCAGTGCTTCCTTTGACGGAAAGATGGCTGCCATGCACTAACTGTGAACAACTTGGTCATAAAGGCTTCCAAGCAATAAAGCATGCAGACCAACAGTGCTCTGTATCTCATACTGTGAACAGGAACGATGACCTGTGGTGTTATTTACCCTTTCAAGTGTGCCTACTATGCCATGATGTTTGCCAAAGTGAATATATATAACATCAAACCTTTATATAAAAACTCATTGTTTATGTTAAGCAGGTTAATTTATATTACATTAGAGTCGAGTTTATTAGCTTCATAATCATATTTTTGTTATTCTCAATTATGTTCAATCTATTTTTACTCATCCTTATTTGTAGGTTAGTTTGTAAATTGTTAAACTGCACAAACTGAACAGGTTCCTTGCCTGGAAGTTCAGTATTTAGCTGCTAAGGAAGTCAGCATGCATTACAGAGGGGTTGCTTTATCCTTCTGGCAGGGAACAGTGTCTGTGAAAAACTTGTACTTTTTATCTTATGATTATTGTAACAGTTATTTAAGTGTTGAATAAAACTTCCATTGCACTCGAGAGGAGTAAAATCCATTTGTTTGTTTTTCCCCCAATGTGTTCAGGAGTAAGATATACGTTCATGTTTGCCAAAAAATCACCCCCATGAGTTTCCCATGAATATACCATTACCAAACAAGTCTCTGTAACCACTTTCACTGGATGACTTATAAATGCGGGGATTATCCTGTGTCACAACATTGATGTTTGTACACATTTTAGCGAATGCTGTGTGCGGTGCCATGTGACATCTGTACTCCTTCCCATAACTGAGTGATTCCACGGCTGAGGGTTGTAGCAAATATCGCTCTGTGGAATTGTCTCAATGAGTCTAAAAAGGGGCAATGCAGAGAAGAATTTTCTGCCAATCTTGAGCAATTGACAACCATGGGTTAGCATTTAAGTCCAACTTTGTAACGGAATGTCATCGTGGTACCGTGGCATTTTCAAGTCGGAATTTTCGACCCCAAAAAATACCCATGCCCGGTACATCTGTATCATGGACTAACATTCGCTCAGCAAGTAGTGAACAACCTCACTGCACAGTGGTCAACTTGGTGCATTCCACGTGTCTATGTTGAATGATGAGTGAGAACACCAATTGCCAGTAATGCATACAGGGTATATATTTTTATGTCAATTTCTTCAAAAAAGTTACAACTATTTTCAGTGTCCAAGAGGTTAATAATTGAAGTAATTTTGATATTAGGTTTCCTTAATTTGGAACTTTCCAGATATGCATGGTGGTCACTTGTACCGTGTACTTGATGCTGATGAACAGTCCTGAACATTATTGTGGAAAAATTGTATTTTTAATTTTAAACTTTTTGAAATGCTATTTATTCTGCGCTTTCACTCAATCCTGTGCTCTGTTACATTATATAAATCACTCTGAATTAATGCCAACGGCATGAAAGGTGCCTTCCCATATGTCCATTTTGGGGCATGTTACAGATATTGTATGAGATGCATTCATGCCTTTCACTTTCATGGAAACAAAAATGAACTTCATTACCATCACACACGTGTGTTGGGTTCAACCATCAAAATTGTTCCGGGAGCGATTTTGACGGATTGGCACCATGTTTGACGCATATGTGGAAACGTGCCCTGGCTTGATGACTGTATATAACTAAAAAAATTGAAACAGCTTTTTTTAAATTTGCGTTTGGCATTTTACCACAGCCGACCAAATTATCAAATGTTGACGGCAGTTACCCCAGATATTCAAGGCTTGGGGATGTCCTGACATCAAAGAAAGTTCTGTTCTCAAAATGTTTTCACCTTTCTGAAAGACAGTTCCAGAACCATTTTGAGTCAGGGTTGTATCGGGAAATGAAGAGAATTCAGGGAAGTCGTCAACAAGTCCCAGCTTTGCATGTTCACAATGGGAGAAAAATTACTATTTTCATTGAGTTTCCTCAACTTAATAAAAACAAAGGAATGTCTAGAGATGGATATCCATGCAATGCACAAAATCAAACACGACATGTGAGGAATATATAACCCTTTCTTGACGGATTTTTGGGGGCCTGATGTAAGTACTAGTTACCCATCACACAAAGGGAAGACTCCAAATAAATGTACAACTGTAAATTTGTTTTATTTGCATACAGAAAGTGATTGGGTGGGACACTGATTCAATAACATGAATGCATTGACAAAGAATCAGTCTTAAAGTTTGACGTTTGGATATCCAAGATGGCAGAATAAGCCTAAATTCAGTACAATGCAAGTGAATGTACACACATTTTCCAATTTGATATCGCAGGACTTTTGAGCTCTTCTGTTAAAAAAATGCTGTTATTTGTACAAAATGATATGATGTTAGGAAAACTTATCTCCTAATTTTCCAGACACTTTCCTGGCTGAAGATGTCAGCTTTTTGAAACTTAACAAAACTCTAGTCCAACATGTTCGTGGTCTACTTTGGTCAAAATTACATCTCTGAACCCCACATAATGTGACCTCTTTCTACGCTCGGCCTAAACAAGATCTGCACAGCTAAAATGCACATACACAGTGCAATCTTAGAATGAAAATAGAATACGTGTTTATGAAAACAAAGTTGTACTTGCGCATCATGCTATTAAGAGAAGTTATTACATATAAATAACTTTGTCAAAAATAATTTAAATAATGAAAATACAAGTTATTTACAAATTTACAAATTCTTGTTGAAAAAAAATACATGTACTTCAATTTTGGTTTGGTAAAAAACATAGTCAATGCACATTGTTATAAATTTAGTTTTTCTGATAGCTTACTTTTCAGTTCCTTGACACAAAACGTCTTTCCACATCCAGCTGAGATACGAATACACAATGTTTCCTGCGAAGGAATGGGTGCTCAAAGCATCGGCTATGCAAGGTAACAATCAATTACCATTTGGTTGTTTTCTGTGAACTATTTAAACAAGACAGCACCATCATGCTTGTCAAGTTGACTCTCTGGACAGCAGCACAGGCAGGCCACGCGTCATGATCTTCTGTGACCGGCAAAAGTAGTCCATGTAGGTCAGTACCCTCCCACCTCAGAAACTGATCCATATTTCAATCCCCATGAGTTGCCTTATAGCAATCTCTGGAGGGCGACTGGCCAATCATGGCCAAAGTGGGAGAGGGAGTCGAGTGTTCTGTCTGGTGATCTCATGCACCAGATCAAGGAGTATCTGCTTCACTCACACGTGCTGCAGGATTGGAAGGAAAAAGAGATGAGATTTCAGGAGACAACTGTCAGAATTACTCAAATCAAGGGATTACAAATTGGAAATGTTTCTGGTTTTCTGACTATGACATATGAACATCTTCTGAGAGCAGGTAATATTGCCTGAACAGGAGTATCAACACTGGACACAAAATGGCTTCCCCTGGCATTTTATCCATATCACACACAGCTGCTCTAATTCTTAGCTATGCCTTTGACAATTTTCCTGCAGTTTGGTATGCATGCAAAGACATCCATATATATCCATGTCAAGTTTCAATCCATTCAAAAGAATTCTGTCATGATTTTAAACAATTCTCAATGCGGTTCATGCCACCCAACATAAAAAAGTCTCATACTCCTTCAGAGTGGTGAAGTGAGCACTTTTTTTGGTGAAAAACACTGTGTATCGCAATGCCAGGTGTACACATAATTACTTTGTGTTGCAAAAAATATTTATATGTTCATGGCAATCTGAAGTTTCCACTGCAAGGGACTACACAGGATGGAGGACATCACTTACATCTGGTGGCCAGCAGTGTATTGCCATGGTTACAGGAGACGGAGGTAATCACAAACGGTTCTTCCTCATTCAGGTCCACTTTCTGTGGTATGGCGGAATGGTCTTCCAGGCGGCCCAGTCGACCTCTGGAGCTCTTACCCCAGGAAAAAACTTGTCCATCTGGGCAAAAGTTCAACGAATAAACACACCAGTAACCAAACAGGGCATATAATCTGGCTTTACGCCACTACTGAGGACCTCTATTCCCATCTTTTGTTTCTCCTTTTTGGCCCTCTTCTCATGATGGCCTGTGAGGACTCTATCTAGGGACTTGGCTGCAGGTTCTTACCCCATTGCTTTCTTCACCGTTTGTCACATGTCCTCAGTAGTAATGGAAGTACCAGTCGCAGACAGATATGAGGACAAACACAAAAGCCTTCAAGTGAGATTTGAATCGGTCAAATAATAATTTATGCCAGCATTGGCCCACCCACAAACCAAATATTCATGGTAAGGACGACTCCCACTGAACTTAAGTACTCAATCTACCCCATTGTGAGATGCAAGACAATCATGCCTATCTGACTCCACTGGTCGGTCTCACCTGATGCTAATGCAACAGTGAACATATCCCCACATGCCACGGCTGTAATTGCAACATCCTCGTGGAATACGGGAGAGCAAGGGATTCTGGGAGAGTTGGTTTCAGTCTCGCAACCAAGCTGGCCAAACTGGTTGGAGCCAAGAGTGAAGCATACATTGTCATCTGCAGATCATTGAAAACAAAATTCACACAGGGGGTCAGGTTGGTGCAGTGGTACTTTGTGAGCCTTGCACCCCTTCAATCTGGGTTCAAATCCCATACAAGGCTGTATGTGGATTAGGTCTTCAGTCCCCATCTACATCAAGTGATACATGTATTGTCTTTTTACGAAAGTCAGGGCTTTCTTGATTCCAGGAAAAAGGGGGCAAGTCTACTATCTTTATCTGCATACACATGTACAGGCCTGTGGCCTTGTGGTTAGGGTCTGTAGCTTCTGATCATAGGGTCAGGGGTTCGAATCCAGCTGGTGGCAGCATGTTGTGATCCTGGGCAAGTCACTTTACCCCTATGTGCCTCTCTCCACCCAGGAGTAAATGGGTACCTGTGAGGGCAGATATGGTCGTTAGCTGTGTGCACCTGATACAGCAGGGCTGCATCAGGCTAGTATACTCCCCAGGGAGCCGAGATAGGGTCGGGAATGTTCAGATGTTGAGAGCCAAATGTGCAGGGATATTGATACTGGGAGATACTGTGTGCCTTATAAAAGCTTTGATATTTTTTTAATCATTACGTACCAGTACGCCATTTGCTCTGCAAAGACGGCTAGTATTAGGAAAAACGAAATACGTTTCTGGTCCCCAGAATATGAATGCAGCATTTTTCTGCCACCTCTACAAAGCGAATACTTCATCCGTCTTCTCCTTCCTCTTCCGCCAATGGATCCCTCTGGGAATATCGGCACACTAAATAGGTAATAATGTTGCAAAAACCTAGTCGTCTACAGAGCTGCTCCACAATATTCTCTTCATAACAGAAATTGACTGTGTCCATGAGTATCCTTGTCCCTGCTTCGGTATTACGGACTACATAGGACATTTTATGTGAAACAGGTAAACAATGCCATGATTTTCTAAAGACACGTCATGCCATCAAATCATGCCGCTGTGTCCTGCTGTCCCATTGCCTCAGTGTTGACGTGCGATGGCACGACACAATGGGTGACACCATGATGGGACAATGTATTAACCGACATGGAGAAAACAGACGATAGCATGACACAAAGGGTGACAAAAGGTCAGGCACCGCAATACCATAAAGGGACACCATGACATGATGCACATCTGTCTTCTTTTGGACACTTCATGGGTTTTCCCCTAATATATCTGGTCTTCCACCTCTGAAGCTCAACGGTAATAGTGGTAAAATGCCCTGCTTGTGGACACAAACACATCCTTAACCTTTGTTACAGGGCAATGTGCATCTGCCTTCACAAATGCTATCAATGTATCGCATGCACAGCAGAGCTTGTCAACCACAACTGTGCAATGTATCAAACTCGAATTTACAGACTTGCATCTCACAGACATCATGTCTCAAGCCCCGGGGAAGGGGGTTGACCATCCCACAATTCACTACTCTGACAATCAGAATGACCTGGGCACATTCTTTCAGTCACAAAAATTCACGGCACACTTCATACCTGTAACCATGGCAGCATGAGCTGTTCCTATGGCAACACTCCTGACTGGCAATTGGTGAATAGGGTGGGAAGCCACCAGAGTGTAGGTATGCATCTCGTCAACTTTGACGCGTGTCTTCGTGTTTGGACCGACATCATCCAGACCAAGCTTGTTGTATCTTTGGAAGGGGAGAGGGGGTCGTGAGATCAGTCTTGTCAAAAGTTTGTCCATGATGTTGGGACCAAAAGGTAAAGTATACACATGTCCAGAATAAGGATGGACCAGTCTGATAAAAACGGAAATCATTGCAGCAAGTTAATTGGATTAGATGTGAAATTCCACTTAATCGTTACAGAGTATGGGTTTTGAACAATTTGGAGACAAAAAGTCATGGGAACAATTGTTTTCCTCTCAATGCAGTTTGGACTTTCCTAGCAAAAGAACATGTCCTCTTGAATGTGTGTAGGGCCTATCCACACAGATCAGCATGAGCTGACAACCTTCCCGTTGATTAAATAATTAGGAGTGTTAAAGCTTTCAGAAGACGTCCAGAAAACTGTCAATTTTTACATGTGACTAGGGTTCTCCTGACTCCTGAAGAAATGATGGGGAAACTAGGCATCTACGATTTTTATCCTTGTTGATAAAAAGGCAAGCATACGTGTATTTCAAAATCGACCTGTGTACAGTAAGTCAAAGCCCCAAAAGTCTCCATGGGGTTTTCCTATGCTGTGTGGACTAGTATCTCGACTCCATTTACAGGGGCAAGTGAAATGGCAAGTGACTTTCTGTCCGGGTTGTCAGAGCTTTCAAGATGTCTACCAGGTAGCTTGAGCACACACCTGTTGCTTCCACATGCCAGAACTTTCTTGTCTGTTGTCAGCAGCAGAGAGCAATCTAAGCCACAGTGTACCGAGGCAATGTGGCACACTGCTGGAAGGCTGACACTCTGTGGTGAAGGAAAGGATTCCTGACTGTCCAGACCTAGGCGTCCTATAAACAGGATGAGAACAATAGTCTAGAGTGGTAATCAAGTCACCAGTCTATTACGAGTCAATTGCATTTACAACTACAATTTATTCAGCCTCAAGACACAACCTACGTAAATTGACAAATGTCTTCATTTGTCCTTGTTAATATCCCGTTTGCTTCCAAACTAGTCTGACCTCAGGTGCATTGACTCATGAGTGGACTTCAGACTGATGACAGCACAACCCACTTTCTGAACGTCAGGTACCAGACCAAAAGACAACTGAAGAAGGGGGGATAATTCCCTTTGAATGGCAATAACTTGTTCATGCCTTTGTACATCTTGTGGATGGTATTATTTTTGGCCATACAGTTCGATTTCAAAGAAAAAAAGCAAGATAAAGCCTGTATCTTTACAGCCAAATGCCGCACACACCGATTCAAAGAGTCATTGGAACAGTTCTTGCAATGCAGAGACATGTTTTTAAAGACACCCCAGGGTACACCCGCAGAGCAATGGTTGCTACAACAGGCTGTGCATAGTGGTCAAGTTCATTTTCAATAACACAGTCCACTTCCAAAGCCTTCTGGGCTTTGTAAGCATGTGCAAAATCAATGGAGAATTAATGTGTTCAGATGCCAGCCGGAGGTGAGTTGAGGCATGATTGTCATTTTAACTCATCAGCCATGTCTGTGTTTGAAGACAGTCAGATTTTATAAACTAATCAGCGCCAAGTAGTTTAGCACAATAAAAGAAAGTTCTAAAACAAGTTGAAAGAGGAAAGCCATCATCTGCCTGATTAACGCAACCCCCTAGGGTGTATGTAAAATCGTATTGAAATTGGAGGATTTGGGACTGTTAGGGTTAATCATTCACTTCTTTTAACCACGTGGCATTTCTTTGGACTGTATTTTGGTAATCCTCCAATGATTTGATAGAAACCAGTTCAACAGTATTCAGTTCCAGCATTTTCACTGTGTCTTTAATGGTTCAATTTGACCAGGATCTAAACACCACACCAAAGATGTAGAGGACCATTCACAATCTAAATTGTTTAACAACAACTTAGCTGGTAACCCACTCCAGGTAAGCAGAAGTCTTTCAAGGCTCACAGCTCAGCAATATTACCGTTGTCTCCTCTCCCCCAGGAAAACACTTCGTTGTCAGTGGTGACAGCCATGACGTGCGATGCACCACATGATACCATGACAACCTCGTAACCTAGCAACTCCTCCACGATTTTGGCCTGGGAGACGTCGTGGTAGTTGCCATGCCCCAGGCTGCCATGGGCTCCACTGCCATAAGTCATCAGTATGCCTCTGTCTAAAAACAAGGCAGAGACAAACTTGACAATGGACTGAACACTAAAGTGTCAAATAAAGAGGTTAGGCCAACATTTGAATATCAGTGTTGCCTGCTACAGGGGCACAATACAACAGCCGGTCTTAAAGGTACAGTCCATCGTTTCGTGATTTGTACATTTTGTTCCTTTGAGGCAATACAATTATTTAAAATCTAAAGAAGAGTGTTAAAGAACAAACCTGGCGAAGTTTCAGCTCAGTGAATAATGTACATTCCGGGCAAAAACATTATTCTAGTATGTTGATTTCAGACCGAGTCATGTTTTTGAGTTGTGTCTGAATTCAGCATCTATGATAGGACACTTTCTCACATTCATTCCAATGCAGCTATGCAATGTCAAGCACTGGACTGCCAAATTACAGTAACAATATGCACGCGAGTGTGTCGTGTCAACACTTGCACATGCTTCTAATGACAATTTTCGAACAAAGCATCTTTGCAAATACCCTTCTTTCCTTGTTTTCTCCAAAATGAGAGCTTGCTCAAAAAGAAGATTTCCACAGAAAGTTTAGTCCCATGACTATCTTTAAACCAAGCATGCTTTTCAACAACAATTTTGTCCACTTAGACAAGTGCAAATGATGGACTGTACAAGTACCTTTGAAGCTGTCTATGCGTGCTCTCTGGTCTTAACACCACAAGTACACCAGTGGTGCATAAATCGGTTTGGAACAGTAGCAAGAATGTACTGGCAATGCTGTGAGCCTTAGACATAAACTTTTGGCAGTTTTGAGAACAATATTTTCTGGTCTCCACTGCAAGACATGAATGCATGCAATGCCCAGTGTGATGGTCCAAGTGCATGCTATTTAAAAGCAGACAGCTCTCTCTCATTCACAACAGGCCCATGTATGATGACACCAGCTCGGTTTACATGTACACTTTTCAATGATGGGGGGCAGGACGGATTTCACGGTCCATTGGAAAGTGCACATGTAAACAAACCACACATTGGCCCACTGGAGAGCAAACTCTGACCTCCCAGGCACTTTCTACTTGGAAACTCGCCCCAATTTTTCATAATTCAGCAGTTGTAAGCAATATCCACTGACACATTCCTGGCCTTGAAAAGTGGGTCACCAAGACCCATGCATACATCTGAACATGGCCAATACCAGAGGTTTAGTCCATGGAGTTGCTTAGCACTCCAACACTAACAAGTTGATATCAGTTACCGGTAGCCGGTGTTTTCCCAAGAAAGAAAGCTTCTACACTTAGCAGGTTTTGGTGGTTAAAAGTTATTGTTTCGGTTACTGAATTTGAGTGGATTTTTGGGTAGTTAGGAATAGGTTGGCATTAGGGTAATAAGGAATACTTGGCTTTATCCTGGACCAAATGAATGCGGGAGATACGTAGAGGTCTGCATGATTCAAGTTTTGCAGGAATTTTACACTGGGTTGGTGTAAAGTTTATATCTGGGTTTTGCTTTTGTCTATGTAAGGAACGGCTTTCATTTCATGGAGAGTGGATCTATCTTCTATCTCGAAACTGACAGGTACTCGATGTGCAAAATTATGACACTCTGTTGCCCATCAAAAATAAAAAACAAAAACACAAGTATTAACCATGATTGATTTCAAGAGAGCACTTAGAATACACAGCTTCCTGCAGTGTTAACTAATGCTGACAAACTCCACATCCTGTCAGGAAAGAGACAAGGTAGTTAACATAGTAGGACCCCGGCCCAATTTCACAGAGCTGCTTAACAGTTAGCAGGAAAGCTGTGCTTACTATAGAAGAAAAACTTGCTTACCTTTGGCACTATTTCATTGTGGTGCTTGGCCTAGTTGTTCTTACAGCCATTGAGATCTCCATTGTTTTGTTTCTACGTTAAGCAAGTTTTTCATCCAAGGTCAGCGTGCTGTTTGCCATGCTTACTGCTTACAGTCTCCATGAAATACACAGCGCCTCTGTAAGCATAAAATTGTGTGCTGAGCAGCCTGAAATTGGGCCCAGTACTCTTGCACTATTTTCCTCCAAACCATGTTAATGTTATGTACCTGTCAAGCAAGCTGTGAACATATCCCCACAGGACACATGCTGGATGGTGACCGCTGACTGACCTTCTAAGTAGCGTGGGATGAAGGTAGGGTACTGCTGGTCAACAGCTCCAGGCAACATGGTGGAATCTGCCCCAACTGATGAAGACTGTCAGAAGAACATGATCGATACCAGGTTAACATCTTGGACTCCATGCAGAGGCTAATAATGGTACTATCTAGCAAAGCATCACACAATGTGTGAGAACTGGGTCTCATGGGCAATTGGTACTGAACATGCATGTCCACTTTCAGCAGCATGTGCACAAACCCAATGGCCTCTTTGCTTGAGCAAAACACACCAGAGTGAAAGTGCACAGGGGAAAAAGCACCCGACTATTTTAACAGCTGTGAACTGAATGCTGAAATTTACAACCAGGCCTCAACTTCAACAGTGACCACGACATCCAATATCTTTGATGCCCTTTACTTTACCACCGGGACCTTCACAAATATGACAGAACCCAATGCCTCAGGCTTAGTATTTCCATGCCTTCTGGCAATAGAGCCCTATATGTAGCATTACCCATCCATCTCTTCTGCTTTTTTTCTAAAGTCATCAAAAACCCCTGATGGACAGTCCAAAATCAGTTCAAAATGCCATGTCATTAGGGCAACCAGTGTATGTCTACATATCAAGTATGCATGTATCTTCATGGAAATACATGCATGTACAAATGACAAGCACAAGTATTCGCAGTGGAGTAATCGCACGTGGCAAGTAATTAAACACCTTGTATCATTTAAATTGACTGTAGCTGCTTCTCATTGTTAACATACAGGATAACATGTATGTATGTGCACAAATATCACACCCAAACCTCACTCAGTGTAAAATACCCAGTTTGGTGTCTTGTATTACTACACCTCATAAATATTCATGAACAAATCGGAGCGCGTCATTGGCCGATTCCACCTTGCGTCTGGGAAGTAGAAATGATACGCAACCAGGTGACGTCATAGCGGTGAGTATTCACCTCGCTACAGTGCAGTAGTTTTTTGGTAGCATCAAAAATCCCTCTGGAACTCACCGTGTAAATATGTAGTTTGTGTCACGTAATCTTTACGGAACCAGTCTGGAGTTGTATCCTAATAATTATTACAGTAAAGATCCAAAACGTATGTAAGCACCAGACTATTGAAACCCTGTTTCTATGCACATCTGCACTCCACTATCATTACATGGAAATTTTGCAGCTGAGAAACAACAATGGCGTCTGTGAGTACAAGTAACGTGAGATTTCTGTTTGAATATTTATGAAGTGTAGTGAAACAAATACAGCATGGTTTACTGCGGGAAAATAGTGGGAATCACTGGTTCCTTGCGTCGGGAGGTAGTCAAACTGACCTACACCGAGGAACCAGTAATTCCCACTACTTCCCCTTGCTGTGTTTGTATACAACTGATACCTAATAGCAACTATTTGCACAAAGATTTCAAATTTCACTGTTGAGGCAAACTGTGAACAGCATCAATGAGAGGTGCTCACCTCCCAGATGATAAGTCGTCCGTTCTTTGTGACAGCCACCTTCTGAGTGCGGCCGGTGGCAACCTGAACTATCTGGGTGTCGCTGTGGGGGAGGGGGAGTCTGACAGGGGTGATGACCCCATGACCCCAGAAAGAGACAGTCGAGAGTGGGCGGAGCTTGGGCACGTTGGAGGTGCTACTGTCCAGAACTACACTGGAGCCTTACGGGAGAGAATGGAAAAAAGTTTCTTAAAGGGTTAACTCAATAAACTGCAGCAGAATGCCATGCCATTGCACCACCTGAACAAGCCATTCGGATGTTAATTTGAATCCTCACCTCTTAATCACAATTGCCAAGCTGTGTAACAGACCCTAAACTTTTTTCAGGCAGCCGCGAAAGTCAAAAAGCATGAAACTGCATATTCTAGGACAGTTTTGGTGATTTTAGTGACTAAAATCTTACATGTACCAACCCTATAAAAAGCCAGTGCAATGGAATCTTAACACTAGAGACATGAATCGTTCTTTTTGGTGAAAAGACTTACTTTTCCTGGAGAGGGATTTCTTGCTGTTCTTTTGGTTCTGTACCTTGGAGTTTACAGAGCTGGATGAAACCACAAATGGCTTGGGAATCCTGCAACAATAACAAATGCAAATTCAGACAACAGGAGAGGGAATTTTAGATTGGTCACTCATGACAAGACGGCCATGTCAATATGTTCAACACTGGGTAGGGTTGGGGACAGTAACGTTCTTTCACTTTCCTTCCTGATGTGGGTTTGATCAGTCCTTGTGCAATTCAGGTGTACATGCGTGCTTAGTGTGGTTTGGTTTTTCATCAGCCTATGGTGTAACCAGCTTTCTTTGGCTTTTCAGGGACTGTACCATGGATGCATAAATCAACCTGCTTTGAGTGATGCGGAAAAACAAGCATCTCATCAAGGTGATGCATTGTGTGTTTTATTTCTGAAGCCAAGGGACAACGGAACACTCAACCAATCACTGACAGAAGCTGGATTGGTCACACTGCAAGATGAAGCAGTCAGCAGTAAACACATCGCCATCTGTAGATTCTGCTAAGTTTGAGGAGCATCATGCCAATCAAAACTACAAACTCCGGCAAACAAAAATCTGTTGCAATCTGAAATTAACTGAATGCCAGTTGCAGGACAAGTCCAACCTATTTTGCTGCTGTAAAGTATGTGATATTACAACATTAAAATTTCTCCAAAAAGGTCTTCTTATATTGAATGTTTGGAACACTCTCTACAGACTTTCAGCTTAACACAACTACCAAGTGGAAACAATTCTGACAAGTTATGCTCTGGGAAACGTGTGGGTCTGTGTGCATGTAGCATCCTGCACAGAATTAACTTTTGGAACAATTTGACAATAACAATTAGATTCCCTGAATCTATGATATTCAATGTAATCTGCTAAATGTGATGGTGCCAGACTATGTTGAGTTCCAAACTTCACTTTCTATACCCAGCAAGAAATGAGACCGAGGGGTACCCCCCAACATGTCCAATCCCTATACACATTCCAGACTATTGTTACTTAACACATCCCCCCAAGATGTCTGAAAGGAATTCCCCAGATTCCTGCGAGACAATGACCAACACAAAGCAGGGGGGGTTCTCTCCGTCTCATACCTTGCTGCATATGTCACTTTCAGGTATTTTTTAAATGTGGCTTAAAAACATGTAGATGTAATTTATCACAAAATTTAAATTATTCTAAACAAAAACCGGCATGGATTTGCATGAACTCTTATTTTGTCACTGTTGTTTAACAATATTCTCAACTTACTTCAGCGGGCATTTGACCCGTCCAATCTCCATATAGACATTGGCCAACATTTTGATGATGATCGGCTCTGCTATCACTTGGTTGATGGACGGTCTCTTGTCAGGATCCAAGTGCAGCATTTGCAGCAAAAGCCGTTTCAACTCGTCACTGTAGCGGTCCGAGATTGGTGCAATGAATCCACGCATGATTTTCATCACCAAAGCAGGCAGATTCTGAAGGGCAAACATGCAGCATGAAACAATCAAGTATCAATTCTCAACCTGGAGACTTGTCAATGGAGATACCATTACCGCAGTGACACCCAAATCAGACGATGGTCATGCATTAATGACAGGTACATGTACATGCACATTTCACATGTCACTACATCTTTACTACTGGTCGTAGCGCCATTACTTAGAGTCATTTGAAAAAGTTAAGACCACCCATACAAAATCCATTAACCTTAAGAAAAACCAAACTTAAACCCATCAATCATGGCAACTTATGTTTATTTTAGTATCTTGGTTAAACAGCTATTTGACTGCATTTCCATGATTTGAAATGTATATATTTAACACTAATATTTAGTGTGCCCTCCTTTATATCTGGTAACTTAGGCTGGCTTTTTCCCCCATGCTGACTTGCAGACAATATGTCATACAACATCTGCCTTTTCAAAAAAATTTCCTTCAAATGGGTATGTGCACTACACTGGTGTTATACACCACTGTAAAACATGTTGACTAATCATTCAATGTGACAATGGAATGCAGGCCAAGAGACAGAAATACCAATAAAATTACAGGTGGTCTTCAACTTTTGCAAATGACTGTACATGTATACAGCAAGTAATGGCTCCCTACTGCCGGTCAAACATTTGTTCTTTATCAGTCATGCAGTGCAATGATTCTTACACACGCTGAGATACTACTTCATGAAAAAACATCTTCCACTAAATCCTTCTGCAGTCCTTCACAAATCCACTTGGAAGTTTGGGAAGATTTTCAAGATTAGAAGAGGTAGATCCCAGTCCATTTCTTTCTTTGCACTAGGCTTAGCGTACAACATCCCTTAGAAGGTAAAGTACAAAGAACGTGCTATTGGTTTTCCTGCACGGAGTTGCAAGCACAATTTAGGAAAACCCCAAGCTGAAAAAGGAATAAGGGGCTAGCTTTCAGGTTCATGGATGGTCAAAACTTCTAATTCTAATTTCAAAAATAAAACTTCTAACATGGCAGCTGATTGTCTTTCCTACATTCCCACTTGCGGAAGCCAGAACAGCATTGAAATGTACGATATACACATGACTTACATCTGCTTCAAAGGCCCTTTTGAAGGTAAGCAGTTCATATAACACACAGCCTACAGCCCAGATGTCACTTTTCTGATTGTAACTGGATCAGTATGTTAAGGAAAGAACACTTCACACATATGCCAACATGTTGTAATGTTCATTATCAACGCTGAGTTTGACAGTGTAACCAGTTAACAAATGATTTCTGAAAATTGGTAAACCTACCCTAACATTTATTTCTCAAAACTGCATTATTAATTTCCTTTGCCCCATTTTAAGCAAAGCAAATCACAATTCCCATCTATTGACTATGCATTTTGGTTTCATGGCAAATTTTCTTTAACGGAACATACATGTACATGTGCTTTTAGAATAGAGGCGATATGCAACGGGCCGTACAAACACCAAATACAAAACTGTGGAGTTTTCTACAGGTTTGTTCAAAACACGGATGTGCCCAGCAGGCTTCACTTTGTACAGCAAGTTAGCACCCAGCCCAGTAAATTAATAGACATGTAGATAACTCAAGTATAGGTGGCATCAAGACCTAATTCCAAAGAAGTCTCAGCTGAAGAAGGAGGTGTTTTCACCAGCAACGTTTACAATTCAACATTTCAATATCTGTGTCAGTTCTTGCTATCAGCCACAGTTTGCAAACCGCTGACTAGGAAAAAGTACAACTTGAATGAAGCAAACAAAAGGTTTGGAAAAAGTACAATTGTGATGTAGCAAAAGAAAGCTTTTGATCTTCTCCAGGTGCAAGTTACCATTTCACCTTTGACAAACACAGAGGCTGAGGTGATAGCTGTAAGAAGCTACAGGTGCTGATAATTATGTACATGAAAGTAATCATGCATATTCATATGCCAGACACGTGGCAACAAGAATTATGGTGTATCTGCTAATTGTTCTTTGCCTCATTAAAAAAATTTTTATTCATTATGACGACAATTTGAGCCAAGTCTTTGGCCCAGGAGCAAGGATACGGTTTGCCTTCACACAGCTCAGGAGAGATGTAACAAGGAGTGCCTACCACGGTGAAGGCCTTGCTCTTACTGCTGAGAATCTTGGAGATGCCAAAGTCGGCTATCTTTAAGACATCCCGTCGCTTGTTGAGCAGGATGTTCTGCGTCTTCAGATCTCGGTGCAGGATTTGCTTAGAGTGGACGTGTTGAAGGGACAGGAGCAGCTGACAAAACAGGCGCAGAACTTCCTGGATAATGTCAAAGTTGCAGACTTTGTCAGCATTTGGGATGTAACCATATGGCACTAGACATCTCTTATTCTAATAGCTAACCAGCACCACCAAAAATAGCACGTCAGAATGTCCAACAGTCTATATTTAAGATCCAGCCTGTGCATGTCCATAACGCTCAGCTTTATCAAGCACTTAGCACAAGTGGCAATGGGAATTCATAAAACACTAAATGAAACTCAGAACATAAAGGGCAATTTTATACTTTATACATAATTCTGAACATAAATGAAACTGAACATTAATCAAAATGGTTTTGCAATTCTGACAGATTCAGAACTTTTCAGAAATGATAGGAATACCTCCCATTTTAGTCACATGACCATAGTGATAACTGGACCAAAAGATTCTCTCTGTTAATCGGACGCAGTCTATCAAAGCACATAATTTATAGTGAATTTATGACAATTACGGCAGCTGCTTGTCATATCAGATAAGTTGGTTAAGTGTAGCACATTTAAGTTTGGTTTTGATTTGTGTCAATGTTTGAACATTCATCCAACTGTGATGGCTGTTTCAGGTCTTCTCATCTTCCATTCTTTTGGGGGGGGTGGATTGTGAACTGGTTAGCATTTCTTCACAAATGAAACTGCATTTTTTTACAAATTGGGACCTCTAGCCCAGTAATAGTTTGCCACTCTTATTTAGCTAATCCACTGTTTTCAGAGCCAAATGGCAACATATCAAAAATAACAGGGGTGCTCAGTGGTTCAAAGTTAGGTTGAAGTTCAGATTGAAAGAGACCAAGCTGTCCATTCTCACCCCTTCTTCTAGTAGGGCACTTCCTCTGTGCTGCAGATAATCAAACAGAGTTCCACCTGAAAAGATGTTTAAAAGATTGCTGTAATTGAAATACCTGTATAAGGAAAACGTCTGTGAAGAAAGAATGCCAGAGAACTTATGGTCTGCTTGGGAATACTCACCATGCAACGGCCAAGCCTCAAAGTGTTTCAGAGATGCGGTACATACAAGTGTGTTCAGTGCCATCCTGAAACTTGGGCAGAAAAATCCATCCTGAGTTTGTTTACCTTTGATTGAAATCCATTAAAAGGATAATTAACTCAGGAAGAATACAATATATTAGCACAAGAGTCAAGACTGCACTGAACACATACAGTGGCTCTCAAGAGTTCTTGAGGAAATTGATTTCTTTTTAAAAATGTGACTGATATATATTTTTTTCAATTAAACTTTCTGACCAAAAAAACCTCTTGCCCAGAGTGGTACCTTACGAAAAGAAAATCAGCATCAATTAATCAAGGAGAGTTTAGGGAAAAGCCACTCAGGTCTGTAAAGGAGCAGTCTCTAACCTTCAGCATACTCCATGACGATACTCAAGGCTTTGTCCTCCAGGAAGTTCTCATAATACTTGATGATGTTGGGATGATCCAACATGGCGAGTACCTTGGATTCATTGACAGCCACCTGTCGTTCCTCACCCGTCATCTGCTCAACCGGTATCTGCTTGATGATGACCAGTTCCTGGTCGCTGAGGCGACGGCAGAGATACACCGTCCTGGTATAAAACAATGACAAACTAGCCAAATACAAAATTCAGAACAGTCGAGTTGGCAAATGGTCTAGTTGGTAAATGGTCAAGTTGACTATGATACAGTATGTTTACATGTACTTGTATTCATGTCAACTTTTTTTACTCCGCCGAGTTGACTTGGGGCTGAGTTGCCCTGAGATCACATTGACTTGGAACTTGACCGAAATTCCGAGTTCCTTCTTCCATGCTTGGACCGAGTAGATTTTGGATCAAGTTGACACAAAACTTCCCAAGTTGATAGTGCACATTCGATAATGCAATACTTTGCACACATGCACTGTACATGAATGTACAAATACTTTCAACAATGAAGATACTGTACATCTCTTCTAATGAAGATACATGTAGTTCCTTAACGCGGTGCACTTTGGTATTCCCTTGACTTTCCTCATGCAAAGTTACCAAATTTCCTTGTTAACATTTTGACTGCCGTGCATAATCTCTCTGGGTGTTCCCATTTGCCAAACATAATACGCATGCATGAATATTTAATGGCTAATGTTTTGGTTTCTATATGTTGTACATTTAGTACATTCATTACTAATTAATAGATGGAGACAAAAACATAGTCTCTAGGAGATTTACATGTAACTTGTCTGGCAATGGCATAGAGTCGATTATTCCACTACATGTACATGTACATCAGCTACAAGTTACATGTATCTCATACCATATCACTATGGGATAACCCGTACAGTGTAGGTTGGCGATGGGATGACAAACTTCTTTGATTCTCTCTATCAGCTATGCAATAAAGCCATCTAAAAGTTTGGACTGTCAATGACAATATATTGTCATACATGTATGCTACGTGAACTGAGCCATCTTAGCCACAGTACATGTTACTTTTGCAAAATGACATCCCTTAGAGCTGAAAGTATGGAATATCATGTGTCACTATGAACTGCACAGAATAAATGGTAACATCAGAGAATCAGAGCAATCAGATGTATAAAAACAATCAGAAATCACAGCTGCTGTCAAGATATCAAAACAATTTGTTTACTTCGACGTTTTCAAAGTCACCGTTTTTTGTGCAAAGCTTCAGAAAAATGAGTCCATGTAAAAAATGTCTTGCACAATGTTTCAGAAAACTGGAATGAAACTTGTTCACTCTTGTGATTTATACAACATTATTTATAAGAAAATTTATTGATCATTGAATACTACTGATTGATTGAACTGCTTTGGGGTGGGACAAATACCGGTTGGTAATTTGTTCCCTTTTTTCGCTTCATTTGGCACAATAATTTTCTGAAAAAGGATAAAATGTCACCAGAGGCAAGGAAAGTTGCCCTCCTGCCCCCTGGATACACCAGTGTGATCAAATCTTTTAATATGAAAAGCTACAAGTGAAAATGTACATACTTGTATATGTATCTTGGCATTGTAGGCCTACGTGTATCAGTACATGTACATGAAGTAATGTCTTCTTCACTCTTGATTGAAAACAAAGTGTGTACACAATGTGACATGACCTTCCAAATTTTGCCAATTTCTGATTTCATTTCTAACAGCAAAAATACGAAAAAAAATTATTTGAACATAGGCCTAAACATTTAATACATGTCATGCTATGCATGTAGGCCTACATGCACATGTTGCATATACATGTATGGTATGTCCTCACCATTACCAGCAGCATATTTATTGTGTTATCAGTCATGTCAGTGATGCTGGTATCTGATATCAAACAGTGATATCTACCATTTTCTGATGTCTGTGATAGTATGTCCTAAAAAGTCGAAATCAGCAGGGGAAAATACCATTAACTTGCAAAAAAAGACCATTTTTCAGACCAGTCTCATGGACTTTGATAAACCACTGCATGCATGGGAAAATTTGTGAACTCTTTGAGTTTTCCCAGCTGATCAGATGATTCAGTTCCATCCTATTCGTTTATGTCAGTCACAACAGCTCCGTAGTCATTAAAACAGCTGTTAAACGTCGTTGGGCCTAGCAACTTCACTTTCGCTTTCATGACTTTCTTCAACCACTAGACCTGGAGTTTTTTTCCAGTTCTAGTCCTAAAACTATGCTTCCTGCATCAAGTACACACTGTACATGTACTTGTATGTACTAGGCTAGTTCTAAAACATGTAAACTTGTACATGTAGGCTTAAGTGGAAGTTAAAGCATTTTGATACCGTACCACGGTACCGTCTATAACACAGGAATGTTACGTACCCATAAGCTCCTCTCCCAACCACACGTATTTTCTCATACTTGTCCATCGCGTCATTCGTTTCACTTTCAGTCACTCAGCTCAGTTCTGAAGTTTGAGTCAAACTTCGACTCAGTAGGCCTACTCGGTAGTTCCCCACAACTCGCGCACTCGATCCACATCATGGCGCGAGCGCCGCGCACGATAGAAACATGAATGCTGGCAGCATGTATCACAACCGGTGGAAGCACGTATAATGCTGCTGATTCTGATGACAGGTCAAATGGCGTCACGGAAACATGAATTATGCAATAGGCATACTTATGTTGTAGGCCTACTTTTGTTGGGGGCACCGTGACGCCCGCGCCAGACGTCCCGCAAACCTGTTCTGGGTTGTCTTTTTCCCCTGGCAATTTTTGGTAAAGGTTGACAAACGCACATGTCATGGATGCGGTGCAAATGCGCAGAAATGCTCGTTCAAAGTACATGTAAGCAAGCCAAGTTTCTCCCCATGGCGTAAATCCCGGGGGATGGGGGTATGTACGTGTACCCTCCCCCCTTTGATCGGGGATGGGCTAGGCCCCCACTTTTTCGTGATGAGCGCAAAATTTAGGCAGATTGTGAAGAACTCTTCGAATTTCCAAACTACCAGAATGAATTTAACAGCACTCAATAGGAAGAACAGTAAAACAAAACCATCAATATACCGTGATTATGTAAGACTCTACAATGTAATATCCTGAACATCTGTATCCCAAACATCGCCCCTATATGGTGTTAAATGGTGTCAGCACCCCAACCCCGCGCTTTCAGATTTCCATGGCGGGGCAAGTCATCCCCAAGAATTCCAACCATTCATGCATCTCCACTATGGCGCCTTCTACTAATTCTAGTGAGAATTTCAGGCCAGCTCATTAGCGTTAAAAGTGCTCCAGCAGTATCTTTTGAAAAAGGAGATTGTATGGCCCCCAAAATAGTGAGATTGTGTAAACCTTTGCCAGAATTCACTCCCTGGGTCTTTGGGCTTTCATCTGAGAGCAGATTGGCTAAAAAAAAAAAAGAAGGTCGAAAAATGGTCCTGAGTGCCCGAGAAAGTTGAGGGTTGCGACTTGAAAAATGACTGCAAGCAGGTTTCGGAAAAATCACTATTCATGGAGTAATTTTGTTTTGTGGGAATAACTCAAAATGTAACCCACAGAAAATTGAAAAGAAATTGAAAGATTAGAGACCACACAATAATTTAACGTGCGTTTTATATACCTCAGGGATGTTGGTATGCACGTTATTGGGCCCTGAACAATGCCGATTTTACACTGTTTTCAATGGGGCTTGAATTAGTAGACTACACCCTAGCTATGTACGGGTTGGTTTCACACATTGCATAAATTATTCATGTGTTGACAACCCCCGCACAATTTAGTGACGTCAAATAATCTTTAATAAATAATCATTATTGTCCCTTCCTCTGGTTGTGAAACTGTCTTGTACTTATTTCAGAAAACTCATTCTGCTTGCTGTGGGTTTATGTTTGGGTAAAGATCCTTGGTATACTATCAGAATAGTAGAAAAGCAGATTTTACGTCTTTGCAACATGCATTTTTTAAATTTTTCTACTCTTCTGCTACCTCAAAAGCAGAATGACCATTTTACTGCAATGGACTTTCCACTTTTCTGCAACAACAAAAGTAGTTTTACTTTTCCTGTTTTTAATGGCGGCCGAAAAGTGGCCATCTGCTTTTTACCTGGCAAACAAGCAGGAAAGTGGATTGAACGTTTTGACGACAACCATTAATTCAATTTTTCTGCAATAGGCCGTGAATGGGATCATAAACCTGTAGGTTTCCGTTGTGAGGGAGTGAAGACGTATAGAAAAAATACTTAAAGCATACTTTCTGTGGACCTATGAGGCATAGAAAACAGTATCTCAAAGGAAATACAGTTTTACAGCTATCATCCAATAGAAACACGAGCTTGCTTGGGCTAAGGAAAACTTGTGAATCTTTAATTATAAAAGATAGGGTGGAGTGTAAATATTGGTTTATACGTCTTCGATCCCCAAAGGAAGGAAACGGTTATAACCTGAGGTTCACAACCATCTTCACGGCCCTTGGAAGGCAGAAAAGCAGATGGCCACTTTTCGGCCGCCTATGTAAAATTGCTCCTCCGATATAGAAAAAAAGCAAAAAAAAGTAGAATTCACGGTTATTATCAAGACGTTCGATCCTTATTTCTGCCTGTTCAAAGGAGAAAAGCATATGGCCGCTTTTCGGCCGCCAGCAAACGAAGAAAAAGTTAAATCAGCTTTTCTCGAATCAGAAAAGCAGAGAAATAGAAAAACGCATAACCAAACAATGTTCGTTCTTCTTTTTGAGTTGGCAAAGAAGTAGAAAAGTCGAATATTATGTATAAAAAATGGAAAAGGAAAAGAGAAATGCAACTCAGAAATAAACGAACAACTCATAAACAAACAAATAAATCAGAAATCAACGAACAACTTAGAAATGAACGGCCACTCAGAGATAAACGGCAACTAATAAATATACGAAAAGCGGAACTTCACGAGACGATCCGAATACTACTAGTCTTGGACCCGAGGCGTACTTGGTTAGAGCGTGCTAAACACGGGCACGCCAGGAAGGCAGGCCGTGCAGCAGTACAGACGTGGGTATAAAATCTAAACCCGAAATACGTCTAATCATGGCTCCACAAGCCAAGGGACTCTTTTGTCTAGAGCTAGATCTGGGTCTTTTCTCCATTGGAAATACACGGAGACTCGCAGACAGTAGACCCAGCCGTAGCTATGGAAGCCCACTGGCATTTCGAAATGAAATGAAATGAATTTTTGAATTCAAGTTCCACCAGGGGCGAAGACTAGTATCCTCTGAAGACTAGCAATGAAACCATTTCGCATTGTGTGATGAAAATAATCCCGTAACCAACGTACCCCCACTTAACGGCATGCATGCACCCATCAAAAAAGACCTAGCTACATGTACATAGGACCTGTTTCGGTGTCTTTCTTTGCCCCTGCAGACTATGCATATTCTTACTACAGGAAGTGCAGGGATTGTTTTTAAGGCCCACGAAGCAGGCACAGGCCCTGTCTGTCTAGCCAAAGAGCTGTGGCAGCGCATGGTCTGACTGCCCGTAAACAAACATTTCTAGGCAAGTAGGCAGTGGATCGAGGGGCCTGACTACATTTGAGAGGCATTGTGTGATAGCCATCTTGCAGGGCAGTTCTTTTGTTCCGCAGCAGAAACCTGCTGTATGGCTACCTTGTGAAACAAAACACTGGCCTACAAGATGACAGCCATGCAAACTCTATATACAGGAAGAAAGAAATGTTCTTGGGGCCGTGTGGAAATAATTTTGGAAAGGCAAGGCACAGAGTCATAATTTCCCTCTAAGCAACGGTCCAATTCTGGCCAGTGGCGGAAATATACAGCGTTTATACAAATTACATGTGTGTCGGGGGGGGGGGGCAAAGGATACTTTGGAGACTTTGCGCTCCCCCCAACCACCACTGCAAGCGAAGCTATCTCTGTAGGATGCCAAGCAAAACCTCGCCAAGAAATATTCCCCATATGTTACTTTAACTATATTCACAAACTGGAAGCCACGTTCAGATATTACGGAAGTTGTGCACTACAAAAACAAGCTATGTTTGAATAAACCGTGTAAACATCATATTTGTAGACGAATGTACATGTACTTCGTCGGTAATGGGCAAGTTTCGAAGTTGATCCATTGTGAATTACTATACAAGTACAACCGTAAAGACTGTAACGTCAAAAATAAACAGAATGTATACAATACTCATCTCCTAAAAGGAAGTTGGCGCTTGTCAAAGTACAGACCACAATTGCAAGTGTTTTTATACATGTACTTGTGTAGGAGCACTTTTATAGACAGGCGACGTCGACGTCAACTGCAGAGTTGAGTTTGTAAGGACATGTAAAAACAATTCGATAGCATACACGATCAGTGCTTAGTAAACTGAAAGAATTAATTGATGCGATCGCATAGAGTCCAAAAAGACAACTTTTGAAGATTTCTGTGGGCTTCAAGTTTTATGCTCTCTGATCGAGAAATGCTTCAGCTTAAACTGAACAGTCTCTTTCAAGGCGTTTGAAAGGAGCTTATCGTGATGTGGGAGAATTTCAATATTGAAATATGCGCAGTGTGCGCAAATGAATACTGGGGATATGAAGTGGAACATTCTATTTCCCCTCGGCCTCGCCTTGGGCAAATATAATATCCCGTGGATTACCTCGAGAGGCTAGTTTATTTTACACCACTCCAGCAGTCATCAAGCTGTCAATTTTCGAGATGACCCCCCATGCCTTTTATTTACACAAGACGTGTGACAAGAAAACAGCCACTAAATGGACACGCTAAAACGTTTCTTTGGGTCTATAAAATAACTGTAATTTCAAGAAACCATTCAGACTAATTCCTCAGGAAAAAATTGAGCTATATGAAATTTTAGGAATTTTCAGCATTTTTGGGAGGCCATTACCTGCATTTTGGTCGTTCTTAGGTCTAGAATGTGTAGTTTCAGAACGAACACCTCTGAATGCAACAGTCTCGTGGAAAAGATGTGACTTAAAGCAGGGCTAGATGTGAAGGTCATAAGCAGTCACGTGCATGCCTCGGTGTCGTGGTCTCAGGAATCAGGGGAAAATGAGCACTGAGTAACTTGACATTTTTGTGACCTTTGTGTCGTGATTTGTGTAGCCTTGTATATTCAAATTGAACGTATATTTTGCAATTTTAAATCACAGCAAATGAAATGAATACCCACTTCTGACAGGTCATGGTAAAATAATAAGAATGCACATTTGTTGTGATTGGCAAGGAATACGTCAATCCCAAATCCCTGTCACGTATTTGTAACCACTTGAAACGTAATGCACGTTCATTTATTTGAAGGATGCAAAACAACGTCGAATGCTCGTTATTGCAAAAATGAAACCAGGTTTTCAAAATCTACTGTAAATCGAAATCGTTTTTTTACAACTTAGATCGTGCATTTTCCGAAATTGGCCGGGAAAACCCTTTATTAGCATTTTACGTGAATAAACTGCTTTCTCTGCAGATTTCATCACATGTATCCCACTTCTTCAAAGGCTCCTCATTTTGCTTGGGGATTTTTTTGCACAGTGATCTCCGCCTTGCACAACATTGATATTTATATCATTATTTCGTGTGTCGTATATTTTGCAGTTAGAGGTAAGTCGCCCAAATGGTGGTTGTCTATTACAGTGAGTGGGCAAGGAGGTCCATGATCATGTCACCCCCTGTCAGGACGCGTTCTCACGTCTGAACTTAACCGCATGGCCAGATCCTGCAGCTATAGACAACATTGATTATGTCGATTGGCGATTCCAAACTATTGACGCGTGTTCGCTCCCTCTAAATTTCTCAGGTTCTTCTTCATCCTATAACTGCGATAAATTCTTCTTGTGTGGTGCTTGGTGTTGTATTTAAAAAAATGCCCTAGTAACTACA
This sequence comes from Acanthaster planci, assembly GCF_054643075.1. Lineage (NCBI taxonomy): Eukaryota > Metazoa > Echinodermata > Asteroidea > Valvatida > Acanthasteridae > Acanthaster > Acanthaster planci. The sequence continues at coordinate 10,724,017 of NC_141788.1, forward strand.
GGATTTGCCGTGTGACAAGTGTGTAAAAGACAATTTCTGCCTCTCGAAATGATGGTGTTAGTCAGTAGGGGCAGAAAAACACTATTTGTTTTTGTTTTCGCGTGGATTTAATTGCAAGTCATTTCTGCTTTCGTTTCCTTGGAAAATCATTCATAGAAATACGAATAAGGAAGCACATACCACGTGAACGGATATGCAGAAAGAATACTGAAAATTACTGTTTTTGCCAGTTGATTAAATTCGATTGCTGATGAACCTGTTCCCAAGGCTTCTAAGGCATTTTGAATGAACAAAATGACCGTTATGAATAAATTTATTTATCGAAAGAGTGGTCAAATACCGAATCCTGATACACTGTTGATGTTCAAATGCTTAGATAATGGAAGATTCAATTTAAAATTTGAATGGGCCTATGGATAAGTGGACGACTCGGAGGCATCGTTGGCCAAGGATCTTTCCGACTCACTTGACTGTAACTTGAAATTACGCTGGTGTCTATGATAGTTGCTTCAGCCACTATATACCATAGAATCTCATAATTCCAAGTCGCTGTGAAGTAATTCGGACGCGGCCTTTAGCTTTTGTTGACTTTACGACGCCGAGCGCATGCGCTTGTAGGATGTAACCGCTGATCCTTCAAACCAATGAGCAACCGCTATACATGGCGCTATCGGGCACTCGATTTTGTTCTCCAGCGCACTGTTTGTTTTTTATGAGCTTCCCCTTTTTGTTTTACAGGAATTACTTCCCTTTTCTACCAGTCTTTTACTGATGTGTGTCACTCATGATCAAGATAACCAACAAAACTAAGTTGTATCTGGAGTCAGCTCGTCTGCCGGACTGTGAAAGGTAAGAAAAGTTGCAATGTGCGGGGTGTTCAGGGCGACTTCTTTTTGAACGTCTTTTGAGTTGTATTATTTCGGTTTAACGGAGAATTTTCAATCTTTTTTGAACATTTTGGAAAATCGTCATTAGTTTAATGTTTTCTATAATTTCACAATGCTTAGAAATCCTCATCCACATCTGATAGGCCTATCATTTACCTGAAATTAAAAAAGAACACAAGTACACTAACAAGAAAGAGAAAAAATAACAAGAGTGGAATAAAAGCGTGTGGCCATTGTTTACATCTTACAAAATAGGGATTTATTCATGGCTAGAGTGTGATTTTTTTTAAAATTGGCTATACGAAGGCGAAAATGAACTAGTTGTAAAATGTTTCTCGGCTATACATAGATAATAAGCTTTCCTGGAAACCCCAAGTTGATTTTTGAAATAATAGTGTCTGGATATTTTGGTATCATAAATGGACTTGAAACATATTTGCTCCAGCATATCTTATTCTCCTTATACAGAACTCTTTATTACCGTACCTTGTTACCTTGTCTGAATAACGGCATCCTGGCATGGGGAAGTGCACCCCTGTTAAATTGATTGGTTTTGCCAAAAAGGGGCTCTATGAGTAGTAAGTAGCTCTATCTTACCCATACAAATCCTTTTTTTTTACTCATTTCAGAACCCTGAAACTTAAAGATATTGCATTTCCAACTTGGAACATTGATGTATCAGTTATCTCACAATGTACTTCCTAATTGCATTACTTCCGTACTCTCTAGAAACCACGTTATCTACTCTCATTCTACTCGCCAAGCTTCTTATTTTCATACCTCTCTTACCCGAACTAATATCTATCTTACAACTGTTTAATACCAGGGTCCAAAATTGTGGAATGCTCCATTAAAATGCATCCTTGAAAATTGCAAGTAGCATTAATGTTTTCAAAGTCAATTTTACGACTCCTTTATCAGTGCACATCAAATACCTTGAGTTTCTCATTTAATCACATATTTCTCATATAATTACTCTTATCATGCCTGATGATTCATTGTTGTTATATATCATTTCCTGAATTGTAAATTAATTATACTGATAGTACGTGTAATTTCTATTCGATACTGCTTTGTCATCCTCCTTTGCTTGTTTATGTATTAGTCCCTAGTCTAGTGTTCTCAAATCATATTTGTAACTTATTAAGTTATCAGGGTTAAAGCACTGTCAGACCTCTCCACTTCCTGTCCACTGTATATGTCACATGTATTTGTTTATTTTTGCATAAGTGGAGAGGAAAAATAAACTGAAACTGAAACTGAAATAATCGAAATAATAGTCGATTCGGGAATGTTTTTTTTATTTATCCTCCATTTGACGTACACGCAGTTTGCGTCTTTCAGCGGTCTAGTTTTGCTATTAAATTCTCCAACCCGTTGTATTCTGCATCTCTACCTGCATCTTTTTTGCTTCCTATGAGGGAAATGTTCAGAATGGCATTATCCTCTAATTTTGCACAGTTCGCGACGAAACGCGAATTACGGATTGATTTCGAACTGCACAGCGAGACCGAGGGAAGCCCAATCGTGCCAGGTTTTTAAAGTACGTATTTTTTTCATTGCGAAAGAACGCAATAGTTTTGCGAAATAACTTAATACTTTTTTTGCGAAATAACCCAATACTTTTACGAAATAACCTAATATTATTGCAAAATAGCGCAATACTGTTGCGAAATAACGCTGTACTTTTGCGAAATAACGCTGATCAGCTTGTCGTGATAACTGTTGTTTCGTTGATTGTGTAGGCCTACATGAGTAATCGTCTGTAAAGGAACATGAGGTTTAAAACCCTTGAAGCTTTTACATCTCTCTTGGTTTAAGGTATTCTGACATTTAATGGTTTCTAGCTGTGAATCACCGTGTTATTGTAAGTTTAAGAACATTAAAGCGACGTTTGTCGCAATATGGACTATTTAGAAGAAGACATGTCGACATAAGTCGTCCATAGTCGATGTTGCTCTTTTTTTTACTGAAGCAAACACAAGAATCTGGATTTCAAAATGGATGCCGATGGATGCATTGAACAAAAGTGCTTATTGGCAGGATTCACCTTATCAAGCAGGGCCGTTTTCCAATACTCGACTTCGTCTCCGCTAAGGCTTCGTTCCCCGAACCAATCCGCGATTGTGGGCCTGAAGCATTTAAATTACATTGGATTACTGTAATTGTTGTTTTTTGCATCTTATTTCATGTTCTGTGGCACTATTAGACTGATTACTGCGCTTACAGCTTCAAAGTCAGCTAGTGCTAAAAACAGTTGAAGTCTGATACGGAGCCGAAGTTGAGTATTGGAAAACGGGCCAGGTGTTGCCTTGCTGCTCTTGGTTTTGGACGGCTAACAATAGAGGGCGCTTTCTTCTTGTATGCGTATTTCACAAAACTATTGCGTTATTTCGCAAAATTATTGCGTTATTTCGCAATAACAAATGTACTTTAAAAACCTTGGACGATTGGGCTTACGTAGAGACCCCCTTGCGTCACACTGAACTGTTGATGTCCATTATAAAGACTTCACAGTGGTACAGAAGCCGGGTACTACGGAAGCCGGATAGTGCCAGGGATGAATACTTTTTCCGTAGGGGGTGTATACATTTCTTGCGCACAGGGGTCAATTTTTATTCCGTAGGGGGTGTATACATTTCTTGCGCATAGGGGGTCAATATTTTTTGCACAAAGGGGGTGAAATTTGTTTGCAGATTGGGGGTCAGTATATTTTTTACACGTCGAGTCGAGTATTTAGCTCGAGTCAATTAGAGTCACAACTAGATGAGAAAAATATGAAAAATAAAAACATGAGAGAACGTCATTTTCTGGCATTTACCTCTGGGTTATTACATGTCGTCACCGACACCACGAACTGACAGTGACACTCAGTCTTGCGCGATGATCTCATTTTGTTAATGTGCGCATTTTAGCAAACTGAGTTATATTTATTTTCACGCTCTGGCACCACTTCTAGCGTGCACTTCGTGCATGATCGTTTTCACGAACTGATAGGCCTACCGGTCTTGATTTCACTAGTTAACACAAATTTCAATTACATATTGGGGTAAGACAGAGAGTATATGGATGGATTAAATTCATGTAAAACCTTTCAAAGCATTTTTCTCTGCGCTCAATTGCCGCAATAAGCTGGAGTGTCAGTTGGTAAAAAAGTCAGTCCATTTATCTGAAGTGTCCATTGTGCGGGCGCACTAATGGGTGCTGGTTATTGAAACGGATATTGTTGATTTTCACGAACTGACACCCACTTGCAACTGAGTGTCAGTTCATGGTGTCGGTGACGATGTGGTCACACCAAATGTGACTTGGTGATAATAATGAAAACTATAAACAGCACTGTCAGTCATTGCAAAATTTTTTTCGCAAAGAAGTTTGCTTTCATTTTGGGATTCGAGTCGAGTCGAGCCATAATTATGCTCCCAGTACGGTGACTCCAGTAGAGTCAAGTCGAGTTGCCAAAAATTGTGACTTGGGTCGGACACGGGTCGAGTCATTGACTCGAAATTGCCATTTGGAACAAATATTTAGTAGCAGCGGTCATTTACTGAACGAAAATATACTTCGGCGAACTGCTGCTTAAATCAAGCATGTTGGAATAACTACACAAAAGTCAAAGGTTTTGTTACTCTCTGAGCTCAGATCAGGTCGGTAAAAACACGGCGATGACAAAGAAATTGTTTCGACGTTGCTTCCTGTCCTTTTATACTTCTGATGCATGTAATTTATTCGAAACAGCAAAATTAAATCAATTCGTACATGTAACCTATACACTTTTCCTTTTTGACCTTTCTGGAAAAACCTATCGCGATCCATTGACTTTTTGGTAAACATAAATTTGTAGATATAATTGGATTTTTAGTTTTTATTATCTTCGTTTCGGGATAAACAATAGAGTCTTTCGGGGTCCAAGTGGATATTTTTGAAGAATAGTTTCTTTCCAACACTATGCATCCTTTCAAATCAAATACTTTTTTCCCCGCGTTGAAAGGAACAAGTGGGCTAAATGGACAACAGAAGAGGCAACAATGACTTGTCACACGTTTGTTTAAAATGGAGAGATTTTCCCTTTATCGAATACTGACAGTAATTGGTATAAATCATCTTTCGGCCATAGGTGAATCGAAAGCCGGGTTAACATTTTTATTTTTGGAACCATATTAAAGGCATCATTCTTATGCATTATTTGAAATGTGAAATTAATTATATATACGTGTAATGTTTTGAACCAACTGAAAGTGAGGAATTCAGGGAACACGGTAAAAATGGCTTCCCTTTGTTGGGGACCTGAAAACAAAAATGAAAGTAGTAAAATAAAGTCCATCAGAAATTAATTTCATTCACGCTGTTGAATAATTTTGAGTATGTGATTAATTATTATTGAATGTTGCCACAGTTAACTAAAAATGAAAGTGAGGCATGACTGGTACCCACCACCCCATTCTACAGATTGCCAGTGCATTGAATGAGATAGATCCAGGGAACAAGAACGGTTTCCTCGGAAACTTGTTATCGCCATAGGCCTACACATAATTTTTTTTCATGCGATACTTTCACGTACGCACGAACACGTACGTACATAAAACAAGCAGTTTTCACGTGCAATTTAAACTGTCACGTATGGACGTGATAGTTTAAACGTATAAACATTTTTCATGTACGTACGTGAAACTAAAACTGTGACATACGACCATGAAAGTATAACGTTCGTGCGTGACAATTTTCTTTTTATTTGTGTAGCTGTGTTACATTTCCAGCCCCGTACAATGTCCACGCGTTTGCTCCGTACGCTAACTCGGTAAAAAAAAAAGCAAACAAAAAACCTACCACCAGCCTCATATTCTTTGCCGATGAGGGGGTACTACTAATGTAATAGGCGTGCAGTATCTACAATTGTTTTGGTATTTCCTGCTTCCTCTTACGTGTACTAAGCAAAATATTGCCAATAAAGGGTGTGTGGGATAAAAATCATTTCAGACTGTATGCATGTGTGTGTTTATTTTTGTTTTGCTCATTCGAAAGATATTTGATTTGATATTTTATTATTTTTATGCTATTGAAGATACTCTTTTTCATGACCAAAAATTGTGACGTCACCCCATCGAGAACCCTCAATGTTGCATTGATTTGTGTACAAGCAATTGGGAAAATAGTTTACTTTCATAAACTTCCCTTTTCTTTGGAGATTTATTACTGTGAAGGTTCATGGCAATAACCTATCAAGTAACAATTGCTCAAAACTGTTTCGATGAGTAAGTTTTTGGGTTCACCGTTTTGGAGCACAAAACGTAAACTGAGCATTGTCTTCTCAAAATGACATCACAGCAACCGTTACCCGGAAAAATATGGACAATGTAAAATGTTCAAAAGAGTACACTTTTCGGTGCATTGAACCCCAAAGGATGTCTTGATAATTTCCACATATGAAAAACAGTACAAAGTTGCGCAAGAAGTCTGTCAAAGAAAAACTCATTTTATTAACCCTTCAAAAGTCTTCTTTCCGGTCAACAACCGTCTGAAGTTGTTACACCTGCGACAGCATTAACACCAATCTAAACTGGAAAGGCATTTAGTATGAGTACAGTCAGTGACCATTCTTTGGAAACGTTGAATCCAACACTTTCAAAGCCTTGTAAATACGGAATCACTATTTACAATTTTGAATAAAATGCTCATTTCAAGGGATGCTGCAGTAAATTTCTGAATTCCAAAATGCACCTTTGTGTCCCATTTAACCTTAGTTTAAACCTTGCCAGGAAAGCATTTAACCAATAGGAATGTAAAAGTGTTTTCATGAGTTGATTTAATAATTGCAACTGCACTTCAAATGCATTTAATATGTCCGTCATAAAATCTTCAGTCATGCCACTGACGAAATTGAATGATTAAATCGGTAAAATGAATGGCAACAAACGAATTTCTAATCTAATGCCATTCCCGGAGTGAGACAAAAATGACGATAAATGGGAAGAATAAAAATGTTTTCTTTCTTGAATTCCAGTGCTCTGAAAGTGGTGTTATTTCGAAAGTGGAATCGACGTTTGGGGCGGATGGCCTTCTTTGACGAAAATAAACTTTCTTTTAAGCAAATTTAAATGAAAGGAGTGCGAAATTAATAGGAAAACATACACTTGACTTGACTTGACTACAAACACCTTGATTCGACTCGATTTGACCTCTTTACCTAATGACTCGACTTGACTCGATTTACACAACTTAGTGACCGTCACAACTCTGTTGATCTGTCAGATAATGACATAATTAATTAATTAACACTATTAGATTTTAAAAAAAATAACAGATTGAACAGAATAGTAAAAGTCCATGTTGCATCCTGAACAAAGTAAAGATCACAGAAAAAACAATTTGACTTGATTCCAAAATTATGATTTTACTTCCGTCGCAGTTGATGTTATCTAGGTTTTCCAATTACACAATAATGATTTTGTATTTTGTGTATTCTCCAAAGGGCTGGGAATTACACAGACAACGAATTACACTCATTTTGGCCAGGAGGACCCCTTAACGGACAGAGACGCAAGTTTAACTTTCCCAGATATTTAATGCACAAAGAATCAGGCGGGGTTACTTTTTTTTTTAATTCGCATTGCTTGTTTGCATCTAGCATTCTCATTTGAGTCTATATGAACTTGTGATACGGTTAACAATGTTAGGCCTATTATGTATGAAATAAAAAGTTTTAAGTGTGTTACTTCATAAAATTACACCTGTCTAATTTTTTAGGTCATTCAACATATTATGAAGTGATTTGTTATTTATCACAACAATTAGCACTTTTAAAAAGTAAACACTATACAGAAACTGCATAATTCATTCAAAAGGACTTAGTTTTAACAAACTGACTTTTTTGATAAAGGCAAGATGTCTAGGCCACCGTAATTTTTAATTTTGAGCACCTCTAAATGGACGCGATATTCTTTCGGTTTGTAGAAGAAACTGAATGAGCTTGGAACTGGAAGATCATCGTGATACAAGATTAGCTTATACCTTTTTGATCAGAAACGTAACGTGAAGGATGTCACTATATGCATTAATTGTCCGCCAGTTAAACATTAGCTCTTATGTGCTTCAACATACCTTTCTCAACTCAAGTAAACAGGGGATTTTCAACCTCAGGCCATATTGAAGTACACTTGCCGCCGCGTCCTGCTGCCAAGCTTTAGCTTATAAACGTGCAAACCTGTAACAGCCAAACCCATGCGATGGAATAGAATGAAACAAGCAAGGTCATCGCCTTGAGACGCGTCTACTATGTGTCTTTCCCCTCATTTGTGACGCATTGACAGTCACAAGGGCCTTCTTTGGCCAATGTGAACGAACGAACATTGAAAGTGTGCCGAATGTTGAAAGTCCCGACAGTTCAATATGTAACATCAGATTAAGGACAAACTGTTGAGTTTTGGTTTATTTTATTCTATGAACACAGAAACAGACAATGGGGACGCTTCTTCCACTGGGCACAGGATGTTGCGTTGTCAGAACAAGACATGTTGGAATGCTAGTCGCCATCCTAGTATTCGGGTTCTTACTCAGGTGTAAGTTCGCTTCTCTGGCAGAATTTCTCGTGGCACATGTACAAGGACCACAATGTAATTCCTAAATCACTTCATTTGTAACAAATTAGTGAATGATGACTAAAACGGTCATGGCTTAAATTTCTATCAGGGGCTTGTTAACGAACTGCAAAAGGAAAAACACCAGTAACTGAGAACAGGAGCTAAAGCCATGTCAAAGACATTACCAACGGTGGCAATGCAACACATGTTAAAACTATTAGGTTGCTTGGGTTGCTAACTCAGAAGTTATTGGGCTATTTTCTACAATTATTTTCTCGAAAAGGCCTCTTCGCACCACACAGTAAGTTGGATGAATCCCTCATGGTCAGGACAAGACGGAACGCTTCAGATCCAGTGACACCCTGTTCAGGTATGGAAACATTTACCTTGAAATGAATTGAAAAAATCTTGACGATATTGGAATGTCTGCTCATTGATCTCTAACCTAAAATGGTGATCAATATTCCCACCAAAGGAGCCTGTGTTGCTGGTAAAATTGAGCCCTCTCTTGGTCCAGCTCAGGGCTCATTGGACAACAGGGCATGCAACGCGAGTGTATCGCCCCTACGTCCACGAGCACGGTGCCACTAAGAAATGGCTTCAGCCTTTGCTCTCCAAATTGGGCAACATCAGATACATGTAGATTGTTTTTATTCAATACCTACATAAATTCCTGTCATTTGATCGGTGGATTGCTCGTAACATGTCAATGAATTATTCCTTCTATTCAACGGCACCCGTTGAATCAAACTTCATTTCACTTGATTGGTTCACCCCCCGTTTCATGTCTTTCGTTCCAAAGCGCCATCCACTGGTAATTTAAATTGGTTCCCGTCCGTATATTATTTTCCTTTTTCTTACTGTGAAAGAGATATGTGAAAGAGGAGCCTGAACTGGTTTCTATTCAACGTTACCCGTTGAATAGAACGAATAATTCAATGACATGTGATCAACGATCCACTTTTCAGTTGACGGGGAATTATACAGGTATTGCACAATTGCATTTAACAGTATTTAGGCGACCTTACATGTAGAGCCCTTATTTGCATTTAAAAGTTTCTTTACAAATTGTCGACCCTTAAGGGGAAAAGTGGGTAAACAATGCTCAGAATGTAAATCTACATCTGCAAATACATGCCCTATACTTGTTTGTGCACTTGGCATACACTGCAAATCAATAGAACTCAAAAGTTGAGAAGTTTCAGACATGTTTAGTTCCCACAACACAACGAGTTGTGGAGAGGCAGAAACAAGATGTATTGAAGGCGTTGGCCCATGTGGCTCTGAAACTTGGATGGTAATGTAGCGCAAAAAAATTAAGTCGCCGGAAAGTTCTTAAATTTTCAAAGCCTGTAATACTTTTCCACTATCTATGAATTGAATAAGAGTGTTCTGGGTTGGTTTAACAAACAGGTAAAAACATAAACATCGAATTTATTTTGTCGGTATCTGATGCCCTTTCGATATTTTCGATATCATGTCATTAATAATAAGACTTGTTGGTAATATCAAAGTAACATTGATATATCGATGGACAAAATACACTAACGAAACGTTGTCTTGTTTCGAATCAGTTGATACTTTAATAGATTTTCCTGAATTTTGCAGATTTTTGTCTTGTCAATTGTTCAAGGTTTTTGTGAGGATGTTTTTTCGTTGTTTTTTGTAGCATTGGTATCAGGAGCTAAGACTGGTCCTTCATCAGAATGTCCACCTAAAATGTTTTGATCCCGACTGAAACATAACGTAATGCTAAACTTCACCCCCAAATCCTTTTTGGACTATTACATGCATACGTTCTTTTCATGTTTTTATAGTTCACGGCCCCGTCAGTAATCTTCTGGCCACAGCCCAAGCTGGCGTTCCTTCCATTCGAGCGACGTGGTCTGCACCGGATACCAGCGGAAACCCCTGCACTTTACTCTACGTTATTCACTACGAATTGATTATTAGAGACCAGTGCGAACCATTGTCCCATTCCCAACGACTGCTCGCCGCAAACCAGACTGCCACGTCGACGACCATCCATGGTTTAGAAGGATACTCTACTTACAATGTGTGCGTTAAAACATGGAGCAAAGCAGGATACAGTTCGGAGCGCACTGCAACCACAAATACAGTTTCTCTTGCAGGTAAATAATTATGCATTTAAGGTGTCAAAAATGATACGAATAGTTATGAATATAATTGGTACAGTATTCCACAGGGGAAAAAGTAAAACTAATCATTTTCTTGAACAGCACTTCCGTTGCGGATGAGTGCGTCCGAAAACAATTTCAATGACTGGAACACGTAGACCAGTGAAAGCAACAGGCGGCTCCTTTGTTTACAGTCAATGAAATGTTTGGGTCAGACCGGTGCTCAAACTGCCCTTTACCTCAAAATGCGGGGTCTGCTGCGTCATCGTTAAAATGGGAGGCATTTTCATTCGGTGGTTTGGTGAAAGTATAAATTATTACCATTTTAATACTTGTGTGGATTTTTTTCTCGACGCGTTGTGAATTAGTCTTTTGGCTTCGTACTTCCGGCTGGAAAAACATCGCTCATGATGAAGGAAAGGAAAGATCTTTTGGCGGGCTGCTGCGCGTCTCATAGCAAGTGTTTAAATACTGCAGCCGAGATTTTATCGGACGCAGCCATGCACTTCAGTAATTTCTAGCTTGTTTGGCTCTAGAAGTGTTAAACAGATTAATGATGCGGTCAACCAACAGTGATGTCATTCATTTTTCTGGACAGGCATGCAACTGCAATAAGACTAAAAACAGATCTCACTACTTTCTTGCCCCAGAACAAGAATATGTTGGATGCAATAGAGTACCGAAGTGAATACGTCACGCGCACAATTAGTGTGTAAAAGGCATGAGCACGTGAACCAACACGCGCGCGTACTCCATTCGTTTGCACAGCACTTTCTGGTTCACAGTGACGTCACACCTCGGTACTCTATGGGTGCGTTCGATTAGCTTTCCTGAACACACCAGTGTTACACTCAAGGGAAGCCTCAAAATGAGGCTTATCGAACGCTGCAGTGTGTTTTCCAAGGCATTCTGGGGAAAAGGTCAAGTCCCCGCCACGTTCCATCATGTACGTCCATGCTCTAACAGTCCATCCGTGACGTCATTACACTCGGGCAGCCTCCAGAGACCCGCTCACCAGCTGGGGTAGTGGTGGCTGACACCAGGGCAGGCACGAACATCACGTGATGGCTAAACGAACGCTCTCGTGTAAGTTTGACTTACACGTGTAAGCTAATCGAACGCACCCTATACCAAAGATCGTATCGCGCCGCGTAGCGGCGCAAGATGGCGAACTTCACCGTGAATACACGTAAAACGTCATAATCGTATGGGCGCCATAGAGTACCGAAGTGTGACGTCTCTGTGAACCAGAAAGTGCAGTGCAAACGAATGGAGTACGCGCGCATGTTGGTTCACGCGCTGGTTCTCGCGCAATTAATGCCTTTTACACACTAATTGTGCTCGTGACGTATTCATTTCGGTACTCTATTTAAGCAAGCGATACACGTGCGCAATGCACATTAATGGACAGAGCGTAGGCGCCGCGGCAGGCACGTGCACCTACCGAGCCTGCACCCAAGCATTACCGTAAACTGCGCAGGCATATCGCTTGCTCAAATGGCGCCCACAGTAATTACATCTTTTGGGCAAAGTTATCCATCTTGCGCCTTCGGCGCTATACGATCTTTGCTCTATACCGTTTAAATCAAGCACAATCAGTAAGATTGCAGGTCACGATGAAAAGGGTTAAATCGTCTATCAACAGTAGGGTTAGTGCCTGTAATGAGTAGGGGCGGAGCTCCATTAAAAGGGTCCAAATGACTTAAAACTTGGCTTAATGTTTTGCTTTTCAAATCTAATTTGTTCTTAGCGCCTACAGCAGCACCAGCAAATGTTACGTGGACTAGGATCCTCCCAAATCATTTCAATTTCTCTTGGGACGAGGTGCCATGTGGTAACAGAGGCGGTGCAATATCCCAATACAGGTATAGACTGATACCTGTGTCATCTGGCGCCCAACGTAACCGGACGATTTCGTCTAGGTTTGTAGTCATTGAAGAAAATCCGTCTTGCGTGAACTACAATTTCCAAGTACAGGCGCTCTTGGGAAGCAATGGCGGAGGGCCATACAGTAACACAATTCGTGTCACTACTGCAACAAAAGGTGATTAAAGGTTCATTTCTCTAACTCACCATTATTTGCTCATTTAGCTCCATTTAACATCTTCTGTTTTATTTTCCTCAGAGTAAGGTCTTCGCCATTTTCGTGGCTTTGGAAGCCCATTTCAGACACTGCCTTAATCTTGCAGTGTTCTGGCGGTTTGCAGTCTTTTCGTTCTTTCGTGCTGCTGTTTACTGCGCGTTGCCTATGAAGACACAGTTGCCGCTATTATGGAGTGGGGGATGTGACTTCTAATCACTCTTGTTTTATTTGTGCTGCATGCCCTGTCTGTTCTAGTTTGCCCTACGCAAGTGCACCAGAGAAGGCGCTGTACGCTGTCTGTGTTTTCTTCGCGTATTTAGCACCAACTTCGTCCCCAGTGGTGTATGTTTTTCAGCACAGCTTCAAATGGTAACCCCTTGGAAGGAAACTTTTTCTTGTGTCCTGACTTAATGCAAAAACAGCGAGGAAACGATTTATCTCGGGTTTTGGGTGTTTATAATTTCAAAGTGTGTTACGTGTTTTTACGTTTGCTGTAAATTATTACATCCATTTTTACTTTTAATTAATCCCCTTTTCTCCGTGTTGATTATAATCACAAAAAAGCGATACTGCATATGGATTGGATGAGATTTTTAACTTTTTATTTTTATAAAACTCGCTGTCCCCGATACATAACTTAATGCTAGGACGTCGCGTCCTGCCGTTGCGCTGTCGCGTCCTGATGTGCCGTCGCGTCATGTTGTCGCATCGTATCGCCGTGCCTTACTGTTTCTAAAAATGGCTGGTGATTATCACGGCCAGTAGAGGGCGTATGCCTCAAGTCCTGGCCTACAAGATGTGATGGTACGTGTATTTATTGGCTTTGAACTTAGCTCCGTCTCCAAGGGCGCCCCTATTTTCACCAGTATAATAACTCGACGGCAAGAGAACAATGCGACTGCACGACGTGACGCAATTTTTCCATAGAACACCATAGAACGAATTATTAGGACAGCAAATTTTAACTGCGACGCTTTGCACGTATTGATCTGACTTGTTCTCTTCCTAAAAATTTGTGAAAGGCATTTGCCCTTCTCAGCTTGTTAGGGCGGTGGGAACGATAGGTCCGGAGGGTGATATCAAAGTTTCATTGAAGTGCACAGCGATAATGCACACTGCCAAGATGCCAACACCGTCGAGCACAGTTACAGCTGTCAGTGTGCTCTGATGTCTGCATCAGTTTGCTTCGGTAATTTGAGCACAAACAGTGCGATACAACTTGCTTCCAAGGTGTCGTCACACAGTAAATTGCACCAACGTAGTGTGCGGAAAAGAATCAATGTTAAAAGCCTGTGCAGAGACAGGAGAGAGAAAAACAGATTCAAACGATTATTATAGTAATTACTGTACAATATTTGAACAAATTACCTGAGTATATACGACGGTGGACTGCCGCCCCTCCTCAAATTGCTTCATTTCATTTTCGAACTTTGTCCAGTTCATGGCCCGGTTAGCAACCTTAATGCAACTACTCTCAGCGACTCCCCTTCCATTCGAGTAAGGTGGTCCTTGCCGGACATCAGTCAAAATAAGTGCAGCATGCGTTACATCATCGAGTACGAGTTAACGAGGAGAGACCTCTGCGATCCCATAAACCATCCTCATCGCGTACTTGCTGGCAACCAGACATCCACATCTATAACCATCCATCGTGTCCAGGCCTACTCTACCTATAAAGTTTACGTCAGGACATGGAACCAAGCAGGAGCTGGCGCGGAGAGGTCTGGAACCACGAATACGCGCTCTTTTGAAGGTACTATCGAAAGGCACAAACACGAAATTTAAGGCCAGAAAGAACCTAATAGCCAAACAAAGCTGCAACGTGAAAAAGTATGCGTGACACTTGGCGATATGCAAATACGGAAAACAGATTGAAATTTACAATATTATAACATAGTGATAGAAGTCTGCAACCAGATCAGTGTTGGAAAGACTGAAGATATGATCTTAACCCAGAATGATGTCCTGAATTAACCGAAGGTGACCGAAATTATCGAATGTTATCTACCAATTTAACCTATCGTCCGGTAGCTTGAAAAATAAGTCCTTCACCGTGTCTGAAAAATCCACCTGTGTAAAGGTCAGATCGAGACTTGTACAGCCTACAACCATAACCTGTCCCTGAGACAGTTTCAGCATAATGTTATGCTTACTGACCATTTTTGATGCAGATGAACTGGAACATTTCTGCTGACAGTTTCATCGGGAAATGTCTTACTGGTTTATGAATGAGCTTCGACAATTTTCTGTCGATTAATGAGTATGCAATATTAACATACACAGTGCAACGCGCTAATAAAGGAGACAATACCAGTTGCAAAGATGGACTGACGCCAGCAATTATTCAGTGTTGTGTATATCCACAGAGCCGTCTGAAGGACCCACAAACATTACAGTTACTTCTCGGATGCGGCACAGCATTGTATTCGCTTGGAGTGAAATACCTTGTGGTCACAGACATGGCCAAATTCGGGATTACCAGGTGAGACGGTAATAGTGCGTGTATACTCAGTCTTATAACAGCACAAAATCTGCAGGTTTTTTATTCTCATTTCATTAAGCTTTCGTTTTTATTCACATCAGTATTAAAAACAAATGTGTTCGGATATGTCTCTGAGAAAGTTGACTTCCAAAATTTTATGGAGGAGAGGAAAGGTTTCTATTTTCATACTTTTATACTGAAACAATGAACAATCTGCGTTGTTAATTCATCCCCGTAATTTTGCATTGTATACATATTTTACATGGCAGTCTTCAACATACACATTTCTTTCAAACTTTGCCGTCATGTTCAACCCATTCTGCCTGGAAGTGATTGCATATGCATTACGCTGCACGCACATATATGAACAACGGTGCGAGGTTGGATTTAAGACATGCATACGTCGAAAGTTGGCGAATTATGTTATTTTAGAATTTTATACTATATCCACGATGATGGATTTCGACTGGAGCTCGCAGATGAAACGCGACTATCCAAGGACGTTTCATCAAGTCTACCCATCCAGTTGCTAAACTTTATTGTCTGTAAGTTATGATATGGAATGCTTGGAATATCTTGCAGCTGCGTGTCGTAAATGTACTTTGGATGTTGGTTTGCTTTCAGACAAGGCTCAGGGCACTGGAAAAGCCATATGATTTGGCGTTTACGCCCGCTGATACCTATGAGACTGTCAACGTCTCGCCCTCCTCTATGTTATACGCTAGTGACGTGTTAGAACCAGCAACGAAATACGAGTTTCTGGTCGCTGGCGTTAACGAGCATGGAGCCGGAAAGTGGGCACGGATCGAGGCCTTCACCACCGTGGAAACGGGTACAGTCATACTGTCTTAACCGAGAACACTTTCAAAGGGACTTTTCAAACATGTATTGGCAGTATTGTTATAATGTACAGTTTGCATAAACTGTGGCGTCGCCGCCCCAAGATTTTGCATGGAAATCGGGACCTTTTACGCGCCTGCATGAAATCAGCTACATTGCCAGTTGAATTGGATAGCTTAAAATATGAGCAAGTTTGACGAGAATTCTTACAAGAACCATAAAGAAACTATATCAGCACATGCTCATTGTAATACAAAACTGGTCCAAACTGCTTGGAGACTACAGTGATCTAAAATACAAATCACAAAATATGGAGGGCCTATTGATCCTAGCAGAATCTTTCTCAGAGGCAAAGGATGTCAGGCCTTCCTTATTTTGTGAAAATGCACATTGCTGGAGCGTGGAGAATAAAAAACTGTAAACTTTTAAACTTTTCCACAAAAACCGCTTGGTGTTACATTGAGGTTTTAATTTTTCTCAACAAATACCGTTTTGTTTTATGGTTAGGCACCATTTGAGATTAATAACTGAGTCAAAAGGAATTTGTCAGTGTTTTATTATTGAAAGTATTGTCATTTGTCTTTGCTGTGTGAAGGAATGGACCCGCCTCCTAGGCCATCCAGCGATCCCTCAAAATCAACCAATTCGACAGTTACCATCAACGTGAAGTTACCTTTACGGTCGCGGTACATAACGTAAGTACACGGGGAGTTCCATCAAAATTTAAAATTTAGGGTTCGAATGAGAGGTTCCCTCTCCTTGAAACTGTCTTGAAATTGTCATACACAGCAAGAACTGAATTTTCATTGTTGGTACGTTAATGGCTGGACATCCTCAACAAAACACAACCATTAAACATGTATTATACAAGTAATGAATACTTACGAGTGTTGTGGCCTTATGGAGCAAAACGGTCTGTGGATTCGTAAATTGTCTTGTCTTGTCTTCTCTTGTTTTTTTGGTACTCACCACAGACATTATTATAAACGCATATGTCTGAGGTACTCACCGCATAGGCACGCAAGTGTATGCGCATTTGACATGGAGCACGCTGAGTACGCGTAACTAATTTACTCCGGCATATGCGGTCTTAGCCTTTGATCAAGGCGCCCGCTGCGAAATGGATAGTCAAGACCACACGACGGACTGCATGCAAGCTCTTGAGCGACTATCCATTTTGCCGCGGGCGCTTTGATCAAATGCTAGTGTGGTCTTTGCGTACACACAGAACGTTGCAAGAGCCCGCTTGTTACCACCTGTCTTTCTTTTCGCCGATTGGGGGTGCACTTCAACTCGGGGCACATACAAATTTGAAACATTCATTATTGAATTTATACAACACCTATTTCATTTGGGTAACTTAGACTATGAGCAATTTTAGGGAAAAAATGGAAATTGGAATTTCTAGTATAAAATGCTAGTACACTTGTGGTCAGCTATAATCATTATTATTGACAAGTGGGGTTCATTTGTTATAAGGAGAAAATGTGAAAATGCATAGTACTAAGCGAGCGAAAACGTCGTAACGGTTGTGCATGTACCTGTCCATTACACCCGTCACTCCAGTGCGCGATTGTACATGGGCCTCATCGGACTGCTCAGCGCATGCAGGTAGATGGCAAGTCCAACTTTGCCAACTATTTGCGTCTTGTTAGCGCAGGCCCATTCGGAAAGCCATGGATATGTCATGAGAAATACATGTACAAACCAAGATAACTGGCTGGACTCAATAATTCATCAACTTCCTCACATTTTGTAATGTCTTTGGGACTAATTCCTCATTTATTGCAGTGGCATCCAAATTGGTGTGAAGGAGGTCTACTCAGATAGAAAAATGGAAATCTTGACAACCAAACGCCCAGCCGACTTCACACCAGATTATGTAGCGGGAGAACTGAGCAAAGCGGACCTCGAAGAAACATTTACCGTGGGTGACGGGCATACGTATGGTGCATTCCATAACCAGCCTCTGCACCCTGACACGGAATACGACATCTATCTGGGTTCAGTGAGCAGGGTTTCAGACACAGTAAGGGACAGAGTGAGAATTACACATGATTTACTCTTGTGTCCAAGCAGTTCAACGTTTTATTTTAATTATGAGAGAGAACCCCTTTACAAGTCTCTGCCCATACAACGTCCGAAGTTTTCAAGGCATTCACTAAAATGGGGATATTTATAGTGTTAAAGGAAGAGTGTCTTGATCAGACCCAAATGGAAAAATGTACTTAGATCATCGCTACGGGATTAGTTAAGCATGAATAAAGAACAAAATGGAAACCACGAAGCACAGTATTTTTATTGACAGTTCTTATGAGGCGGAACTGATTTTGTGGACATTGCCATTAACGAGTGGTCACGTGATCAGAATCTCGACGTTGATGTCACTGGGGCGCTCGCACCGCGCCAGCTGACACATTTCTGCGACGATTATTTCTACAGACCAATTTTTGCCTTCTCGTCTGCAATGCCGCATTGTATAGTACTGTTTTGTGTCGGACAAACAATTCCTGGCCAGCATGCACGATGGCATCATTACAAGAAAAGCCGCATTTACGGCGGCAGTCGTTGGCAAAGTACTGCCGTCCTCCAGGAAAAGACCGTCAAGCGAGGGTGTGTAGCGGTGAACATTGTACTCGTAAGGGCTACGAGAAAATCCTGTAGAACGAAATGGAGCAAGCATGAAGGCTCAGGTTGAAGCCCGATGCGGTGCCGAGCGTGTTCCACAACGATGCTGAGGACTCCCCTCCCCACGCTAGTGGGCCTGATTTTGTACTCGCTGGTACCCAGTGTTTGCGCCGGCCCATAAGCACTTGTGTCACCATCGAGATTCTGATCACGTGACCACTCGTAAACGGCCGCGTCCACAAAATCAGTTCCTCCTCATAAAAACTGTGTATAGAAAAAAATGCTTTTCCTTTTTTTGTTCTTTATTCATGCTTAACTAATCCTGTAGCGACGATCTAAGTATATTTGCAATTTGGGCCTGATAAATACAATCTTCCTTTAATCTTTCACGATATAATGAACCCTGTTAAGACTACTTATGTGATATGTGGAACACTTATAAGCTACCAAAATTGATTTAAAAACTTTCTTTTTGAAGTTCAGACTCTTTCTTTTCTATAATTTCTTTCGATTTGTGTGTCTGCTTTTATTCCTAGGAATTTGCAGTATCGTGGGGAGAGCCACTTCGGGTAAAAGGTCAGTAACTTGGTTTTACCTTCATTGCAGAACTGCATTTTCCCTTGATGTTTGTCCACTTTCTTGAGATATCAATTGAACTTATAGGTCAGAACGAGACAGAAAGGACGAAAACTGGCATGTTCATAACAGGCATTGCGGGCAATCATTTCGTTGCAACATAGGCCTATTGATAACAAACGGCGTAGTGCATATACCCATAGCCTTTGAAATACGGATCAAAATGCGTCAAAGGTAGTTGATTCATTTGATAAAAACTTACTGAATCCTATGTATTTGGGTTTTTCGATAAAAGAAAACAGCTCTGCTCTGCTTCCGTTTTGAGCGGTCTAATCACTTGCAACGCCGTTAAAAAGGGTTAATGGCAGCAATGCTCAGCTATTTCAAGTCTTGTTGAAGTATATCTATTTGCATGTTCTGCCTTTTTATATTTATTTTTTTGTTTATTTATATATTTTTTAATTTTTTAGTGCGGGCCAACTATTTCTTGCCAGTAGCTGCCGTGGCAGTGCCGATTCCTTTGGTCATCATCCTGTGCAGTACAGTCGCTGGAGTGATCTTTGTAAGGTTAGATAAAACCACAAAGGATGTGGCTTCTTTTTGCAAACATTTAGCCTCAACTTTGTCTAAACTGCGGCGAAGAATTATTCATTCGTTTTTTTTCTTCATGCATAACGTAATGCGTGATCAGACTACGGTATTATCGAAATGCTTGGAATTGTACTCCTATCACCGACATTGTATTCGAGCGTATTTAAAAGCAAATCTAAAAGTATTTTCTAGGAACATGATGCTCCTCCCGATCAACGACTGAAAGGAAATTTTAAGTCAAGTAGCATGCAAAAACTATTGAAAAACATATCCATTATAGAATAAGTTTGTATTTGTTATACAACTGAATTGCGGTTGTTTCCAAGTGATTTTTGTTGCTCGTGTTGTTCCAACAGCTGTTTTGAATAGTATCCCCCAGACATGGTTTAAATGTAGTCATTTGTTTTATCGTCTTGATTTTTTCTTACATCATGATGGCAGAAAGAAGCTAGGAAGGAGACGACAGGACAGCGCTCACATTGGTGGAGTGAGTGGTGAGATATAAAATCTTGTCCCATTAGATTATAGTTTGTTGTTTAATTGTGTTAGGTACAATATTTAATTAAGGACTAATCCGAGGAGACACTTGTCTCAACCCAGACTGCGTTCGTGTTGTGCGCGTCTTCCCAGCCTGAAAAAATCGAAAATCTTCACCGATAGAGGGCGGTCACACACAGAGGATCTATAGGGTGTGTGCGTCACATCGTTCCATGTAAACACATGTACATGTACATGAAGTATTTGTACAGGGCGGTGAAAGAAACGATGAACTACGGTCAGAATCTTGACTAAGGGTGACACCCGCAGTGGCACTAAACTCCCGCGCGTTCTTTGCAGTTACGTGCGCGTGCGTTTGACAGTCGATGCAGCATGTTGGTGCAAGAGGCGTGCATTAAACGCACGTGTACTCACCCAACCACGAGCATGGTGCAACCGGGAAATTGGCTCCTAATCTGCCCCAAGTGGCAGCAAGAGATGGCGCAGTTTTCCTGGCAACGGAGGCTCTTTTGGTTGGTTGGCCCCCATTAATGCCTTAAGCTGGTGACGGTGCTGGTTGCATGGCAAATATAAGAAAACCTGGTGTGCGCGCTCCTTATCCTAAGTTCGCAGTACTCGTGTGCCGACATGGACGCACAGCCGCCATTGCCACTGTGGGCGAAAGTTAGCTAAAAGCGCACGTACGTGAAATGCGAATACCGTGCGCACGTTTTTTCCACGGTGGCAATCCGGTTCGTAAGTGTGACGTCGCTTCAGTTTAAACCACGCCCACTACACATGCAGTGCACACAGAGTTACGCGCATTAATCGTCATTTACATGTAGCCATGGAACCGGAAGTTAACGTGCAACTTCAGCGATCGTCCAATGGGAGCCTGTAAATCGTGGCGCGGCCGCGTGTATGACGAAGTCACCTGCAAACGTCCACGGATGGTGGTCCTTGCTTTGGGTCACGCACTCTAGGTTTTCTTTATAGAGCTCTGTCATTGCAACTGAGCCCTCCCCCATCAGCATGGCTCAAGGCAGATGCTCTCTGCAGGATTAGTCTTTGATCATCTTCCTGAGACCGGGCAATTTCCTAACGTACTCGAAGATGTTAACAAATTACTAGATTAAGTGTCAGTGGTCTAAAATTAAATGACCGCATTCAGTTCCTTCAACTTATTGAAGTGTTGAAGAGTGGGGCACCAGGTAAACTTTGCCTTCCATAAACGTTACCCAGTTTGATTGCCAGAAAAGTGTTGAGAAACAGGAGTTTGGAACTAAACATTAATGGTAAATGTATAATTTTACTATAATTTACTCTCAAAGAGCCAAGTATTTTATGCCTATCTCACAACTGGGGGCGGGGTCCCCCGCCCTCCCAGCACTCGGATTTATCACGCTCGATTGTTTTGAAACTTGGCATGCATGTAACGACATAAATTTTATAACCAACACCAAATAACATGAAGTTTGAACTCATCAGACATATTGTTTTGTTGCTATGGTCATTTGAAGTTCAACGCTGCACGCGTTGCAGCCCACGTGCATTGAGCGCGGAAGTGTCCAATTCTCACAAATGTTAATGACTGCAGAAATCTACGGTAAGAACTCTTTGATGCTCTGCTTTTCATACAAATGCCCTGCGGCGATATCGGAAAACAATGTTGAGAGGGCGAATTCCGCCCCCAGCTCTTGTAGGGTTAAGCCTAATCAAGGATAAAATGTGACCCACCCTGTGGAAATGAATCTCAAGTCGCCAGAGCCACTTTTGAGTTTTAATTTGTATTCGAAAGACCAAATTGTATTTTTTTTATGATTTACTTAGTTTAGTATCCTGATAGAAGTGGATACTCCATGGTGACAAATGCTGTGGGTTCCTATTGATTTACACTGTGCAAAATTATTATACTCCAAAGTGGCTCTGGCGACTTAAGACTCATTTTCTCAAATTGGGTCACAAATTGGGAAATCTCGACCATTTCGAGTAACATTTTGGTTTCATTTCACGGAATGGCTACTTTTGTTGCCCGTAGAGGTAGGACTAGAATTGTTTGCGTTTGCTTTCTATTTCCTTAAGCTGTTCTTTTTAAATTTATAAGGTGATGTTGAGCTTCGAGAAGGCCCATTACGACATGCAAAAGCAAATCCTTATTGGAACGAGGAAGCGCCATATGAACCTATTGCAATACTGTGTGAGTCGGATTCGATTGCAAAGTCGATGGGAAAACCGAACAAAGAAAAGAAGAAACCTGTACCTGCCCCAAGGAAAACGGCACCATGTGGAAAAGGTCTCAAGGACTATCCTTACGAGGTTTGTTGCGATTTAGGTTTGAGGTCTTTAGAAGGGAGAACAGTAGAACTAAAAGGCTCTAAGAGAAAATCGCTCCGTCGGACTAATTTATTGTTATAACACAGTCACAACATAAATATTTCTCCCGTTTCTCGACATTTTCGTTAATTGGCCGATATTTTTCCCCAACCCAAATCGTTGATACTTGAGTAGACTAGTGTCGTTAATATTCGCTACACTTGGCATGCATACATTGCTTTTTTTTCAGAACCCCCAATAACATGTCACAACTGACAAATCTTCTTCAAATATTTAGGTTATGTTTTTTATATACTGATCCCCGCATCTCAACAACTTTGATTATGCGGATTGTTTTACAAACAAACAGACGTGCGCATTCAGTATATAGCCGGCCGGCTCGAGATCACTCTAACTTATTCAGGCCCAGAAAATTCATTGTCACAATTAATTATAATAACCGTTTCTATAAAGAGGACAACAATGTATAGACTTCATTTAACAGAAAAAAATGTGATTTCAACAGTGACTAATGAGAAAAAAATCTCTTTGCTTGCATAATGAGTATCGTTTGCTCCGAGTCTCTCGTAAAATGTACATTACCCTTAATTTACATTTTAAAAGTAAAGTCCTTAGTTTATTTCAAATTTCAGAATATGCCACCTGTTTTTGTGGATGACTCTGTGGTGGAACCTGACGCGAAGAATAATCCTGGTAACAGTATCCCCTTGTTCACCTTAACGCACACACATTGCAACATTTAGAATTGCACATGTAATCTCATATTTTTACAGCCAAAACACTCATGATAACAGTCTCTCGTCTTGACGACGGACAGACCTTCGAGACATTTTTCAAACTTTTTATGTCTTTTACTACAAGTTCTGCCGACGCAATTTATTATGATTGAAGGAGCACAGCTATAACCCATTTGTCTTCCAAAATTTCAGTATCTTTATTATGATGTGTGAATGTTTCATCCCCGTGCTTATATAAGTAAAAGAATACATGCATTGCAGGAGCTGTGTTGCTATATTGACAGGAATAGGACCGTTCAGTAAAATATATATATACCAAATGGAATTAATTCAATCTTTCTGTATTGTCATGATATTTCTTCCTTTGAGCGAATTCAGATGGAGCCAAATTAAAAAAATGCCCGCCGAAGAAAGAGGTCCTCGTCTACGACACGCCCAGGCCCATTGGACATAAGGTCGAACCTAAAGCACAGGCAGCCAATCCAGTTGCCTGGCCAAGTGCTACAGGCGCGAATGCAGTTCATGAGGCTGTGCCATTGGCGCAATTTGAAGACTATATCCACAAGAAAAAGAAAAGAACTTACAGGGACGGTAACGGTTTCTTGAAGGATTATGAGGTGGGTGGCTCCAGTGCATGAGTAATTTTAAACATCGGCTGCTTGTGGATAAAATGTGTCAAGCTAAAGGCTTTAAAATATGTTAATTAAAGTAATGTGGTTTTAAGGTCAAGAAATTATACTTTTAAGAGGACTTTTGTATTTTTCAGGACCTTCCAGCTCCGATCAAGCATGCCTGCTCGGTAGGGAAAAAGCGTGCCAACAAAGAGAAAAATCGCTATGCGAACATCCTCCCGTGTAAGTAAATATATGCAACGCGTTGGCTTGACATTTCGGATTACCTGCCTTAGATTTGAATACTAAAAAGCCGGGTTATTTTTAATCATCTCACAGCCGGACAAGTGGATAAAGAACTCGGCTGTCTAGTACCCTATTGTTTTTAACTCTTGTCATGCATGTGAAAACACTTGTGGTTGTAGAAATGTGAAGTTTCAACTCAGTCTAAAATATGGTTTGTAGGTACGGTCATTCGAAGTTCAAGCCAGTACATCCACTAGCATTGATCACATATGTTGGAAAAAGTTTTTGGCTGACATTTCTTGGAAAAATGAGCGCTGCGTGAGAACAGGAAATTCAAATTTCAAAAATTCGTGTCGGATTGACCGCAAGAAGTTACTCATAAGATCCTGAAGGAAGAAATCTAAGGCGGCGATATCGGGCATGGGTGGAAATCCCAGGGGATAGGGATGTGTGTATCCCCCCTTTGTTGACCAGAGGATGGGCTACTAATCATATTTTTGTTGAATTTTTGTGCAAAAACTGAAACGAATTCTAAGGAAATTTTCGGAATTTCCAACAACTAAATGTATTTAAGCACTCAAAAAAGAACAATTTTTTTAAAGCCATACGTCGTTTTAAGGTAAGGTTCTGCAGGACTGTAATACATTACAGAGGTACATGGTGTCAACCCCCTTCGCCTTTTCAAATGCAACGAAACTGAGTAAGCTTACCATTAAACTGTTTGTCAAAAGATAAATAGTCTTTGAAATCGTAAACGTCTTGCCCAAAACCTGTCTTCTGCTTTGAATTTATTTGACCAACAATTGAAAATGTATTACATTTTGGCTAAATTTCATTGAAAAACTTTCTACAGAAGCAGGGAAAACCTATATGCTTACAATTTTATTTACCATGCCTATTACTTTTTTTTGTTTCCCAGATATTTCCCAGACATCGGAATTAGGTTAGGAACAGTTTTTGTTCACATCATTTTGTGCATGTGGATTTTTATTTGAATTTAAATATGGTAAATAGGAAACTAGACTAGAATGGCGTGAAATTGACACAAAATACAGTGTAACATTCACGCATGAATAAAAAATGAATTGCAATCCATGGATAAGGATGAGTGTTTGTAAAGAGGATGAAAGATAACATTCACCTTTAAAGTCAAAAGCATGTTGAAAATTGAAATTACTAAGTGTACGATAAAAATCTATGCTGATACTATTTATTATTGCAGATCTATCATTAATAAAGAAGAAAATAATGTACATAGAATAGGTCTATCAAATAAATAATTGAAGTCTGGTTGATCTTCAGGTTTACCGATTCAGTTGGAGCATCAAACCTTTTCCTTATTGAATACGTTTACATTAGACATGTACTTGACACGTGACTAATCAATTCACTTTGGAATGCAAGCACATGTTGCTGCGGCCGAGGCTGACATACAGTGACTCATGCGTTATAATGGACAAAGCCCGTGGTTTCCTCTGTTCACGTGATTAATTACTCTCCTACAATCAAGCTGATTCAAGGGTGCTACATGAATGAGAATGAGATGTTTTTTCCTCAATACATGTGATTGATCCTCAATAACTGCAGATGACGATACTAGAGTGGTGCTGGAAAAGTTGCCAAATAAGCCCAACTCCGACTACGTAAATGCGAGTTACATTGACGTAAGTTTCCCAATTCAGTGACTTTACACCCTTAAGATAATTTGTTCTGTTTGTTGTAGGATTTACTGACCAAAGTCGAATTGACTTTCAGAAAGAAACCTAAAAGAAATGATAAAAAGACCCAAGGTTCATCCAAACCGACTTTCTGTGGCGGGGGAAACTTGACATTTCTTTATATAACCTTTTCTGTCCTTTCTGACGAGGGAGACTATTTTGTGGGGCTTTTTATAGCTTTTTGGAGGAAAGGGGGTGAAATTTTACCCAAAAAAGTTGTGATCTTTTTGGGCGGGGGGGAGCTGTTCGCCACATTTGACTTGCATATTGCATGACAGCTTAAGACGGGAGTAACAAAATAGCACTGAAACCCCAGCTGAAACAGTTTTGCTCATTGAAACGTAAATCTGCTACTTCCTTAAAAAAATTACTAGTTTGCACACCCATCTGCACTGTTTCCTACAGTTTGCGATAAAGTGGATTTAACGGGCTTACTATTGTTTATATTTCAGGGCTTTGATGAGCCACGGAAATACATTGCAACCCAGGGTGGGTATGGCCACAGAAAATCCTATACGGGATACTTACACCCCCCCACACACCCACACACAAAAACATACACACTGAAAAAAGTAGCTGAGAGATATAGAGGAGTGATCGTAAAAAGGGCATTTTGTCGCTGGGCTGTGTGTCTGATGCTCTGAGAAAGTTGTACTCACGCCAAAGACTGGGAGGAATATAGACAAAATCCACATTTCATGAACTTGAGATTCAAGACAGTTATAAAACTGGTACGTTTGCTTGGTGGAGTAGTGAAAGCACGGGTCCCTGTAGCATCTGTTAATTTGAGAGGAATTTTGAGAGGACCAAAAAAAAGCTTTTGTAGCCCTGGTGTTTGGAAAGATGATCACTTGAATGCACCCCTCCGTTATACCAACTAATACGGTACTGACTGAGTCACATGGCACTGTTTTTGTAACTTCAGGGTCAACTGTGAAGTCTATGATTGAACCCATTTGGGGATGGTTTACTCAAACGTTGCCTTTTGTTTATCATATTTTAAGGTCCTACTAAAGTATCTGTGGATGATATGTGGCGTATGGTTTGGCAAGAGAATGTGTCAAAGATTGTCATGTTGACCAACTTACGGGATGGAGTCAAGGTAAAACACTATTGAATGGGTATTTCACCTCGCCTAAGTAAGCAATAATCCAGTTTCCTGACATGATTCCGACGAGCTTTAGTATTTAAACTGTCATTATATGAGGAATAACTCGATTCCGAAAAAAATCCGAAATTGTTTGCTTTTTTTAAATTCGGACCTTCTCGTTGACTTTCGCAATTACTGGTGATAGGCCATATATACGTATCTTGAAAAACACAAATACCTGCCATGTTGTTTGTTATTGCTGTTGTTGCCAGGAAAAATGCGACAAATATTGGCCCGATGACACTACCACCTATGGTAACATCACTGTCAGATTAATGAACGAGGTGGAACACAACGGCTACATCGTAAGGGAGTTCACTCTAGCAATCAAGTCACAGGTGAACACAAACACTTGGTTGTTGCTGTTGGTGGTGTTGTTGTTTGTTGTTGTTGATGGTTGTTGGTTGTCGTCGTCGTCGTTTGCCGTTGTTTGTTGTTGTTGTCGTCGTTGTTGTTGTCGTTGTTGTCATGAAAGTCCATCGGTAATTTTAATTTTAAAAAGAAGCAGTGTGTCTATCAATTAATCAATCAAGGAAAGCTACTATGGTGATTAGTGTTTTGGGAATTTGTTCCCCTCAGAAGAGACTTCGTCAGGTTTGTCAGTTCCACTTCACTGCGTGGCCCGGGGACGGTTTACCAAAAGAATCAGCAAAATTGATCGAATTCATCAAAGCTGTCAGAGAGTTCAGGCCGGATGGTGCCGGACCTATGGTCGTCCACTGTAGGTGAGTCCTTTATGACAAGTATTACACAATTACTGTAGATTGTGACATCTCGTGTGACTTTGAGTTATACCATGAGCTGATGTTTTAAAGCTTGTGGTCCTTCTTGTTCATATATGCAGCTTGTATGTCAATTTTATTCAACTTATATTATGCCTTTGTGCTATCTAGCAAAAACGGTTTACATGCCTGACTAGAATATAACAGATAATAATACCGGATGAAACAGAGTCACATGTATAAGTTTTGTATTTTTTGAACCTGTTGTCATGTTGAATGTACGTATTCTTTGAAAAATGTCGAAAGGAAGCTTTTTTTTCCCCTAAAGCTGTGATTGAGTGGTGTAAATTAACGACACAGGTCACGTCTACACGAAGAGTTGACTCTTTTTTGTCTTGCAGCACGGGCACTGGTCGCACTGGATTATTCATAGTCCTGGACGCCATGTTGGACCAGGTAGAGAAAGAAGGCAGGGTGGATATTTGGAATTTCACACGTAGCATGAGAGATAAGAGAATTGGTGTGATACAATCCGCGGTGAGTAAACACTTTCTGTGAGTTGTCGATGCAAAGAGAAAGATTAACACAAAACGTTTGCATGCACACCAAAAGTACGCTTGTTGTGCGTGCAACGCCGTGTGAGGTTTATTACATACATGTACACTAGGCATGTGACTCAAAGCACAGTAAAACAATGTACATTTTATTAAATTTTGGTTATAATTTACGTGTTTCTTTCATGCAGCTGCACTACGAGTTCATCTTTGATACGCTTTTGAACACACTGAAGCGCGCTGAGACAACGGTCAAGTCGGCTTAGGCCCAGGGGACATTCCAAACTGCACCCGGACAATTTGCCCAAAGATTTGGGAGCATTCCTCAAACGCTGGAAATTGGTTATGTTTCGTTCAAGCTGGTTTTTCAGTAAGGCAGGGAACTGGAACAAGTCTCACAGACCGACTACTGAAAGCAGTTTCAATGTCTGTAACCGTGAGGCACGTAGCAATTCGTTTAAGATTTAGCATAAGTCTAGAATCGGGGTGTTTGTGTGATGATAGTAAAAAAAAAAGCCCCTTTGTGTAAAGATTTAATCCATATCCGGAAGAAATGTATCACTCTTTCACTATACACAGTTGGAAAGTAAAAGAATGCGTCCAATAGGTATATACCTATTGTCTTTCAGGGAGGGACTATTTTTGCACTGACAGTGATTAGCGCAACTGCGCGGACAGTACAGCAGACTACGTGCAGCTCTGTTATTTTACTCAGAATGGTCGGACACGGTGACGTGTAACCAAGTTGCAGGCTGAGGGTATTTGTTCATGGCAAAATTGAAAAAGGCTGCCGTTGTGACGTCAGTCCTTTCATAAAAGTATCGACTATTTTCAAAACACAAAAAAATTACGTATAAAAAATATACCACTGTGCTTTCAGCGGCCCCGAGCAGAAAAGCCCCCTCATCGGTTGAAAAGAGCTGCGTTGAGTGTTCTTTTATAGCGATGCGACTGTGAGCGTGCATTTCCTAGTTGTTCGTCAAACAGCGAAGTTCAGTTCCCACCAAAAGAGCCTTCGTTAAGACAATAGCGCCCTCTCTTGATCCTGTTCGAGGCCCTTGAGAATCGAGAGTTTTTGTTTTTGTTGCATTTTTTACATAAAAGGGGCTAATTTGAAAAAGGAACAATCCATTTCAAATCTTTTCGTTAAGTGAGTTCTCGTTTTCAACAAAATATTCTTTTGTATTTCTTTTAATTTGCCTCCCTATCGCTAGTTTATATTCGACGGCTATGGTAGAGTTTAGGTAAAGAAAGTTTAAAATACCCCTTCAATTGTATTGTTATTTTATTATTTGTTTTCTTTTTTATTTATAGGTCATACTGTAGTGCTAAGCTTATTGCTCAATATTTATCGTTTGTGTTTTTTGTTCTGTTTCTATTTTAAGTTCGCATTCATAAATGCCTCAGGCTGTCTCCTTATTCAACAACGTGCAACTTGACAGGGTATTAACATTTGATAATGCCCACTGAGAAGTGATAATGCCCTCTGGCACCTGCATACGAGACAGTTTAATGATTCTGGTTGGAGAAAAGTCTGTGTGCACGCAGCTCTCCATGCGCGCACCAAGTCCATATGAGGAGAATCTATTGGACAACTTGCACAAGGAATGTACCATAAAATGGACGGGGGTGTTCTGGAAAATGATAGTAAAATTTCAGAACGAAATCGTTGGAAATCCATCATATATTGACTTCTTTTGACTATCAGACTAAAACAAGGTATTTATGAATGAGAAGAAATATGTGCTTTTCAGGTCTTAAACTAACGTTTAACGTTTAAGATTGGCTCAGGAGACTCAATAAACGCTGATATTGCCATCGCCTGCGGCTCGGGAATTAGTCGCGTCCATTCTCCTGAGCCAGTCTTAAACAAGTTCATTGGATTTTACTCTGCTAGCATTGTATTTCAACATACCAACCCGTTGACCTGTGCCCCCTAAATGTAACTGTAAGGCCGTAAATAATTTAATACAATGATATTTAGTGTACATTTATAATGATCAAAAGTAAATTAAGTGCTAAAACTTCTTAATACTTCTCAGCTGGTTTTCCAAAATTATGTGTGTCCCAAACGAAAAAAAATAAGAGAGTTTGGTGTTTTATTGTGTACACAAATCATGTAACAGATATGGCAAAGTCAGGAACACGGTATTCATTTGTGAGGACAGTGAAATGTGGTTCCACAAATGAGCCGGTCACAAAACTTTCTCCAGGTTGTTATAAGAGATGTTGTACAGCCACATCGATTTCATGTAATAATTTTTAGTCCAGTCAACATAATGTACCCATTTCTATAAAAGTGCACACGTGTAGGTCTATCTAACATCTGCATTTGTGAAGCAGGCGTATAAAATCGAAGATATGTACTCACCTTTATTTGACGGATGGTAACGGATAACTATCCGTGCTGATTTCAGCGACAATGTACATGGTGATAAGTGGGACAGTGGTTGTGCATCCATCTATATAGGTGCAGGACTAATTCAAGCTAGACGTTGAGTGCCTTTCCATGTGTGTTTTTTTTTTTTTTTTTTTTGGTGCGTTGCGTACACAAGACGTTCATGCGTTTCACTTTCACTGACACAAAAATCTACTCCATTTACATAACACACGTGTGCATTGCGTTTGGCCGTCAAAATCGTTGCCGGGATATGCGCAACGCTTGGTGTAAGTGTTGGCACACGTTAAGCTCTCACATAGCTGGTGTGTATGCACAGAAAATCCGATTCATCTCACGGCTCAAAGAATTAATAAGATTCTCCACCCTTCATTGTTGCAGGGACGTCTATGTTATAAGAGACGACTTAAATAGTGGAGATTGGTTATTTATAATGACTTTGGTGTTTCGCGGTTCCATCCGTTCGATTCGAAGAATGTCCGTCTTTTCATCATTTTTTAAAGCATTGCCCTGGTTTATTTTAGTGTCCCAGTGACCTAATTAAAAAAACAATTATCGGTTTGTGCTAATAACTCTACTACAAGTAATTAATATGTTAGTTTTTGATATTCTATTTAGAAATGTAACCCAGATTAAATTTAAATTTGATAGAGTTCAAACTGAATCTATTCAGAAAATGATTATACGTACATCGTGTGTATATTGAAACCGTATACCAATTAGAATATTTATGAATGATTTAAAAAGTAATGCTTGTGGCATCGGAATGATTCGTACTTTTCAATAAGAATAGCTTTATTCAGATGGTTAAAAACATACACAGAATAAATTCCAGTGCATAATGTCTGAAAGTTATTTTGTGCAAAGTATAAAGGTTTGGAAGAAATAAAATGAATCATAGATATCCATACAATACTAGTTACGGTTTTTCAACATGCTACAGGATACTTTGGAATAGTTTGCGCATTACTACAGACCTGAGGATCAATTGAAATAATGAGACATCATCCCCCAAATGAGGAAGTCAGCCCTTTATAAACGTGAATACTTTCCTATTACGTTGCAATGTAGAATGTTGGTCCGTGTGCTTTGCTTTTGAAAGTTCGATTTCACACAAAAATATTGAAGCTTTGTCCGAGATTATGTATCAAGGAGGTCAGTTTTTCATCTTGTTGCACTATTTATTCACAACAGCTACTAATTTTGACCATGAAGTTGTGAAAAGAGTCACAACGGAGACTCAGCCCTGCGGTCACACATGACAGACATTTATTTCTTGAAATATATAGTGTCACATTGTGTCACGCCCCCCCCCCGTTTTCAAATTTCCATGACTGGGCAAGTCATCCCCCACCTTTCCCATCCCCCTCCCCCACCCCAGCCCCTATTTCCGGCGAAAATTTATGCCACTGTGGGTAAGTGATAAAAACAGTTAATGAACGGTTACCAACACTATTCCATTGGCCTTGAGGAGCATGTATTCGTTCAAGATATCAAAAGAAAACAACCGGTGCCGCTTGGAAATCAAACTATTGCCGAATTTATCCAGTAAATAAATTGAGAAACAAATCATATTCACGTGCAGTTTGATGAAGAGCACTGATCTGGTGTTTTTTTAGATTTCAAAGGCTAAGTTTCTTTCCCGTAAAATGTATTACTTCCTCTATACTGGTCCGACATAATTTTTACCAAATACAAAACACAATCTCCCGCTTCATGCACACTGTATAAACAAAACTGTATTTGTTACGAACATTAAATAGATCCGATGGGCGACAAACATAAATGTAAATTTGATTACGTAGACATGCTTTAATGCAGGTATTTCCCAAATAGAAATGCGAAATTCCCAAGACGTCATTTGCAGCCACAAAACCTATCAACATCTCGTTTTCCTTCACGACTCCAAAGATCAAGTGAAACTCTTATCTTTAATATACTACTTTATTTCATAATACTCATCTGGACTGCACTAAACTACAACTTAAATATTTTCCGTCCAGTCACCTTGCGTTTGTTCTTCGTACAAACGTCTCCCTCTATGGTCGGAAATTGATTTTATAATGTTGCATATTAAAATAATTGTATATCATTTAGGAATATTCAAACTGGTTTGACTGCATAGTTAAAAGTAAAAAAAGGAAACTTTGCGTTGCTTAATGTTAGAAACTAATCATTTTGTGCGAAGTATACATAATTTTACAAAAATTTAAACATTCGATATAAAACTCTTTAGAAATTGTAACAGACTTGAGTACACTTTTTTGATGTAGTGCAGAGTATCCCAGGACCAATTAAAATTCTTACTTTAAAGGGAAAAATCGGTCCTTCAAGATAATGAACATTACTCTTACGATCCGGCTGCATTGTTGAGTATTGGTCCAAGTTTTTTTTAACATTTTTCACAAAAATATTAGAACCCTCAGACTTTATCAAGGAGATCACAGCTTTGCGTATTGTTGCTATATTGTTCAGAACAGTCACCTATGATATTTTGATATGTTTTTTCATTCATCTGAGAAGAGTATTCTAAATTTGAATAGTACAACACTGATTAATATCTTGATACTAAGAAATGCTTATTGGTTTACCGTATGATTAGCCGTTTCTAACATCTAAGTAAGTGTGTACAAGGAATATTGTGTCAAGCGAACAATGTTCTCAGTACAAGTTACGTTTATGAGTAAACACTTTGCAACACTGGAAACTGAGCACTTAAACTTTTGGCCTTAGGTTGATATGATTTCATTTAGAAAGAAGTTTAATCCACAATCCTATGTCAAGATTATTATCTGCTTTAAGGGTGATGTTTGAGGATATAATAATTCCACAGATTGACACTCAACCAATGATAAAATATGCATCGAAATGTTAAAACTAAATTTCGAAGAAAAATGTCTCTCTCGGTTTTGGGGTTTTTTTTTCTTTCACGTGTTGAATTATCCAGGTGAATTTACCAAATCCAGTTTAGGTTTCTTGGTATTTCGATTCACCCCTGCAGTTGTTATACCTGACTTATGAGACGGACATTTGTAGAGCCCTCA
Organism: Acanthaster planci; assembly: GCF_054643075.1. NCBI lineage: Eukaryota > Metazoa > Echinodermata > Asteroidea > Valvatida > Acanthasteridae > Acanthaster > Acanthaster planci. The sequence continues at coordinate 10,757,810 of NC_141788.1, forward strand.
AGTTGAACATTTTCATACACGATGTCTTTGTCCAGATAGGCCTGCACCGCTTGGTAGAGGAATGTATACTCGTCCTGCAAGAAAAAAAACTCTGAATTTCAGTCTCTTTCTCTGCTCAGGTGAATGGTTAGATATTTACAACAAACTACACTTTAAAACGTGGAAGTGCATATAATGCTTTCGTATTTTGTGATAAAGGTGCCATTCAAGGTACCACAGACAACCTTCAGACTGTTTTATCCCTTTACCCACTACACTACATGAGTAGCCATTTCGTCTCTTGTTTTTTAGTTCTTTTGTGTCTACAACCTTAAACATAAATGCTGCTGAAGCTGTTACGGTTCGCTGTAAAATCCTCGTCGTCAACTGACAACGGCAGGTATTCGGATGGGTTGAAATCAAGAGAAACGACCTTCTCAATAGTTACTGAGTTTGGTTTGAAAATAACACAAAATGAACCATAAGAAGTAGATGTTGTGTAGCACCCAGTGTCATGTACATGGTATCCAACCAGCAGTGTTTCCCAATTTCCAAGACCGAAAACAAAATCAGGATTATTCCCAAACTGTTTGCAAGGTAGACTATAAATTTGTGCATCGGGTACAGGACTTTAGGTAGGGATAAGGGATAAGTAAACGGAATCATGGTATCAAGCAACAACGCCACAGCCAAATCATTATTCCTATTAGTAGCGTGTTACATCGGTGATAATATAAAGCAAGCAGAAAGGCAGATGTTTTGTATCTTAAATATTTCAGATCTTGCAATATAAATGACAATATCTAGTTGAAACAATGAATACAGATATCATCATATAGAAAGACCAGCAAGATAGACCAAGAAACAGATTGAGAGAGAATGCCAGTTAAGTCTTCGAAAAACATACCAACGAATGAACTATTCCTGGACGAACTTCTCTGAGTTTCCTCACTGCATGACAGACATCAACGACATTCGTGTCGTCCAGTTTCTCCAAGATGTTAAGCAGTGCGCAGAATGTGCCGCTAGCGCCCTCACCGTCACTAGGAAGAAAAAGAGGGGTCGATGTTAGTGGTAACTTGAGCAAGATACTTCTACTATACGAAGCGCATCTCAAGCTTGCGTGGGCTTTCAGTTTCAGGGTTACGGAGGATCGTTAGTGTATGTCTGCAATAGTGAAGATCTGCTCTGCTAACGGAAAAAATTAATGGTTCTTGGAAGACATTCAATACCAAAAGAATGTCCCTACTCACACGCAGTGGATGGCGACCCTTTCTGCCTCATGGGCATGCTGCCATTCCCGTGCAGCTTCCGCCAATTTCAAAACAGGTGCTGGAGACGCTGGTACCCTTCCATTAGGCCAACCGGATAACTGGAGATGGCATACTACACGGGACACCTGCGCAAAATATAATTTGAAACATAATTTCACGTTCGTAAGCTTTATTTTCAGCAATCGAAACGAAATCACATGCGGTAATTACACTGTACAGGTAACATTGTAATAGCAATAACTCCATTTTCTGCACTGGTTACCAGATGCTCAACCAACTGACTTCATGTATACGATGCTACACTGCTTGCTCCCACGCACAATGTTTACTGGCTGTGCTCTCCAATATCTTTGGAGTCGCTTAATGTCTTTTTAGAATTTTCTTTGCGTCGCACGCTTTGATTAAGCAATCGGCAAATTTCAGTACCGGTTTCTTTGTAAAAGATTTCCACTCATTCAGATTAAACCTGCAGTGTCTGATTTTGAATTTGCTCTTAAATTTCACTTATTCTATGACAGCTGCAGTAATAAATAAACCTCTGTCCACTTTAAATTGCATATTAAAGTCATGTCGATTTCTGACTGAATTTGATCCAGAGCCTTTTTCTTTTGAAGCGTTTTTGATGCAATGACAAACAATGAAATTTATATGGGTACTTTTGGAAGAGACACAGACGTTCCAACTATTGAGTGCACTGCTCTATCCATCACCAACACGTTTTCCTGTGAAAGAGATAAGTGTTATAGTTTGGTAAACCTCCAAAAATTACGTTTTAAAAATCCTCCTCACCCTGGTCTTAGCGTTAGTTAGCCTCAGGTAGCGCAGTGTAATGTTGTTCGTCAGTTTGTCTGCCGATTCCAGACTTACGGCTAGGGGAGGATAGTCTACAGAACCCTTAGTGGGTAAATATTGGCCAAAGCTCTGCAAAGAAAAAACAAATTATATACTTAGCCATCAATAACGGTGCGAAAAAAAGATGTTCCAACTCTGTTTACAATCTCTTTGAATCCATTCAACAACACCAAAGAAGAACTGATTGAATTAGTCTTTCTTCAGAGATTCAAGGCAACAGTCACATCTCTTGTATACCATATTAGTGAGGCTATTACAGATGATTCCAACTGGAAGTTCTTAAAATGAACAATTAAGCGGTCATGCCCAAATCTCAACCATGTTAACTCGTACTTGCTGGTAAACCATCAGAACAAGGGATCAGCATGCGCCGGGGAGGCTTCTGTTCATAGCCTTTAACAGCTGTAGTGAACAAATAGTCAGCCCATTTTCCATTCCTTTAGACTTTTGGTGAAATCTCTGGTAGGCTACCGGCAGCTTCCAACAAATGTAGCGATCTTCCAAATAAGTCACAAGGTACATGTACCGTATTTGATAACGTGCCAGGCTATATAACATTATGCGCTTTGCTGGAGACTTTAGGAACCGTCATACCATTAGCCCGTACCTCCTCTCCTAAATGTACATATACTTACTGAATCCCTATCGTCCATGCAGTTCAGCATTACGATGCAAGTGCAGTCATAATCATAAACCATGCGCCACAAATCACCAATGGTTCTTGACAAAGGCATCTGCGTCGCTATGTAGGCACTTTTAGCACTGTAACTCTGGGGTTTAGAAAAATTTTACTTATTTTGAATTTGAGCCCTATTTATAAGACAAAAGAGGTCTCTCGTGTGGCTTTTCCCTTTTTGTCAAAGAAACTGAAATAATAAAAAAAGCACAAAGGGTGCACCCAGCTCTCTCTGAAAAATCAGGAATATAGACCTGACAGAATGTCTTTAGAATGCACTCCCAATAACCACAGAAGAGACTAAATCTCCATGTTGTCCAAAAGTCAAGTCACTTCTTTGTTTAGTGCGAGTCGAAGTTGGCGTACATAAGTGCAAATCGCATCACATTACCAATCTAAGAGGCCTGGGAATATCATAATATACATAATTTTTATGCATCAGTACCGAGGGGGTGAAATTCCCTTTGTAGTCAATCTGGCGCAAGCTGAAAAAATGTTACAACGGTAGCTAGTTCGTTATTTGGCACAATTACTCATTGGCAAACCTGCAACTCAGAGGCAGCACAAATCACTAACATTATGTTTCTCATTGACACCCAAATTCCTCCTGGTATACAGACAATACGGTTTATTGCGTCCTGGTAATGGCAGTAACGGAGATGTTCCAATGCACATTTGGTTGGAAGTGTCACTGCGCAAGAGACCAATCAAACAAATGAACCACATGGAGACAATATCTCATCGTTAAACCATAACACTGTCCATCCATTACTAACCGACGACACAACAGTAGTAACAGTTATAAACTTAAAGATATTCAGACAGGCTTTGCCGGTGTTGAATAATATATTCCAAAGACGATTCTCAGAAACAGCTCGTCTTTTTCTATAAGTCTTCAGAGTAGCTCCTTATTTATAACGCCTATTTGATTTCTTCTCAAGGTCTTTTTCTCTAGGGATTACAACGCTGCGTCACTCACGTTCAGAAAGCATGCATTGATGTAGTCGGTGCTTCCTTCTGCTCCTTCCGTCATCAGACGTGGTCTAAAACGGTCCACTGCATTCAAACAACAGACACGATCACGTGACTAGATTTTATTATTTACATGAATATTGATAGGATGTTATAAGTTATCATTGTTTAAGTTGTAATTAACCAGTTTGGTATTCCGGCAGCCCATACCCAAAATGAAGCACGTCTGAGGTCACTGGGGCCAGCAATACACGCGGGGTCTGCCCTGTCAGGGCGGCACATGCACTCGCACGTGTGCTTCGTTCCCAAACGACCTTGTCTTTTTTGCAAAGCAAAATGTCTCATTCTGAAGCATATGAAATTGCAAAGAGTCTCCACTGATCAGGGCAGCTGTTCCTACCTGGTATCTTGTCTGGGAACCTGTTTTTATCAAGGTTTTCCGGATCTCGACCTCCTTGGCACTGGTCAGAGCTCACATTGGTGACATCACGGGTGAGTTTCTGAACAATTAGTGAAAAAAATTCAAAGAATTCATGTAGCAACAGAGGGACTACAAGCCTAAACATGTCAAACTTCAAAGTAACACTCTGTCATAAAAGCACAGGCGTGATATTAATCTTTCTGCTCGCGTGGGTCATTAATTTAATGACTTTAGGAGATTTGTTCTGTCTGCACTCACATTTTTCCCACGGCTTAGACCGTATGACTTTGATGCTCTGAATTAGAAATCAGACAAGCTAATGGGCATGTCGTTTATGGCCTGATGGCCCTCATGTGCAAACACTCTTCTAAACAAATCCTTACACCCGTTTCAGACAGGAGTCCTATAGGATCGCGCCGAACCAAATAGAATTTAGAGCAACTCGGGCCGACCAATTAATATTTGGTTTCAGACAGACGAGATTAATACATATATTTGCATTGGGTTCGGCCAAGGAAAAGAGCGAGTGACGTCTGAAACCAAGTCGCTCTGTTGTCGTTCCGAGCGCTTCCAAGTGTCAATCTGTCACCTGCGGCACGCCTGGTGGCTCCTAATTGTTTCAGATGTCGAACTGTTGCCGTACTTCAGCGCGACTCTAGAACGCCTGTCTGAATCGGGGGTGACGGCAGCATTCAAGGCTTTATTCACTTTTGTGGGATGCTAAATAGAGTGGAATGGCTGTGACAATTACCTCAAATTGTTCTTGAAGGCCAGTCATCCGACTCGTCTTCTTGACTTTCTTCAGAGCAGCCAGTTCGATGCGGAAGGCGTCTTCATCTATAGCCGTGCCGCCAAACTTGAAGTCTTCCAGCAAGGCATCAAATATAAACTCGTACTGTGCCTGAGGCCGACAGAGAAAGCAGGGTACATTTATTGCCAGAAGAGTCAGGTACCGTACAACGTTACTTTTTTGGCCTGCCAAGTCTGAAACCTTGGTCCGAATACCGTCGGCTGAAAAAGCAGATTGGGATTGTCAGTCTCTCTCCCTATTCATAGCTGTCTCCAGGTGGATTTTGCTTTGTCTTGTTTTTTTGCTTTGTTTATTGTAGTTTTAGTCATGTTAAACTCCATTCTTTGAAACAAAATGAACACTGTTTTTATCGTCCTCAGCCCGAATAGTGAGCGACTTCTGAATGAGGGTAATAATTTGAACCAACTGCAAATACAGCAACACTCGAATATGATGGAATGACGTCTTCGTTATTCACAATCGTCTGCCACAAAGGTTGATTGGCAATTCAATAAAATGTCTTATACCCCCCTCAAAACACCAAGTTTTAAATTTAAGGAAAACCTTTTATAGCAACATGTTCAAGAAACGTTTTGAAGGGCATAATGAAGTACAAAGCGAACATGGTCGAAAAACGATCAAAAATGTTCAGATGAACTACTTGGAAAGGGTCGTTGACGAGAACTTTGTCGACTGGTCACACTAACTTACAGCAGTCTGGATCATTTTCATTCTTTTGTGTCTCATTCCGCGGACGAAATTCCAGACGTCAACTCGGCCCTCTGTCTCCGCCTGATCCAGCATTGAATCAAGCATGATGAATGCTCCGGTACGCCCTACTCCAGCGCTTTGATTTCGATGACACACAAAAAGAAACACTGTTTCAGCAGATTCCAAACGACGCCGACACTTAATAAACCTTTACATGCCAAGTTATTCTCAACCTTATTATTCTAGGAATAACTAAGTTTATAACGAATTTCACTTGTCAACCCAACGAGAAATGTTGCAATTCTAAGAGCAGAAACAGGTCAGTTGACACCTGACGGCAAATATTCAATTCATCCGTTTGCAGAGACGCGTGAAGGTAGAATTTTTTTGCTTCGCTGTTACATTCCTATACATGAACACAAACTGTCGTGTTTATTACATATGCAACTCTGCTGTTTCTGCGTCATTGTCGTATTTTCCTTACCAGTGGCCAGTGAAACTATGGCCGTCGTCGGTACACGTATCTATTAAAACACCACTATTGGACACAACTCCATTGTGTCCTTCCTCCATGCTGGCATACAATCCTGTCGCCTTTGTGTCTTGTCCGAGTACGCATGCTCGACAACCACCTTAGGTTCAGAAGAACCCAAGGCCACATCAGTCTACAACACGACTGGAGACTACCTTAAGAAAAGTACCAACCTGCAATGGACAATCATGTGTCCTGCGTCTTTTGGATTGTACGCCTTCACCATTTTGACGAAGCTGACCACCTTACTGGGGTCATGGGGCACACCCATATCAGGCCATGATGTGAAGTGATACTGACGAACATTCCTGGCAGACTGATCCTAAAATCATTAGGATGAAGATTCATAAACATCTTGCAAAATAGTTGTCGGCAACTTGATTATTTTTAAATGTGTGTACGCAATCATGTACATTGTATAATGAATTGTTTTTTGTGATCCACCAATTCAAACATTAGCTGAAGCCGGAAGGAAAGCTCGGCTACGAGCGATACTTGGAGCATTACAACGCGCATTACGTGGGAAATCCATGACTGTGACTGTCCACAAGTAAAACGCAGCATGTATGGGTAAGAAGAAAAATATAAATTCATCAGTCTAACTCATGAAAAGCGGAATACTGAAACATTACGGATGGTTTCTAGGTCATTCTTCTGTGACTGATTATCGCTGTTGAATTTATATAACAGCGTTTCTTTCATGTTTAATTGAGAAGTGAGCATGAATAGTCTAATTCCTTCGGTACCTCCGTCTGTAGTGTGAAGTCCCGTATCGTGTAGTCCACGTGTGTCTCCTCTGCTTTCAACCTGATCGTCAGCTGCCCATAGGTCGCTGTGTCATCCGGCCAGTACTGCGCACACTTACTCTGAATCCCCCAAAATAATTATATCAATATAGCATAGCGCTACCGGAACGGAGGTTGCATCTCATGACCATGACTATTTCATGTGGTTCCCAGACCAAAAGATTCCGACTGTTTGATAAAATCTTTACGTTCGGTAGCCGCCAATCGTGACCATTTCTCTTGTTTCAAAAAATGTCTGACATCGTCCCTATAGTTTTCGAACCAATTTTGCTAATTTTCGGTTGTTGTGAAGATTCAGAAGTATCTTCATTGTGTTTAATTGCGTGATTTCCCGGCATTCAACATGATTGCGTCAACTATTTTCAATATTTCTAACAGTGTGTTAGAATATTTATTGCTAGACATTTATTCACTTCAGGGGAAATTATCAGGTCTGGGAACCACCGAAAAAAAGAAGAAACATTGCATTATTTCAAAGTTCACCGTGTGTAATATAGAGTTCCTTCTGTGGATTTCACGAGATGTGATTAAGGCAATACATTTCAAAAAGGCATTACGTTCTTCGTGATTCTCACGGACGGCGTTACCGCTTGTTACTTTGTAATCGAACTGTTCATAGTTTGCCTGGTATTTTGCAATGTTTCATGTAGTTGAGAGAGGGATATCCACCAGCTATACATCATTCACGACCTTGATATCATATCCTGTCGTTTGATTAGATTGAAATGCAAAGCAGAAACATACGTATACATGTAATAATGCATAACGTATACCATAGTTTACATTGGGCAAAATAAACTTTTAGGATTTTAAGAGAGTCGTAACAATCGAGCGAAGTTCCTGCAAAAGTTTACCGTTTCGGCTTTTTTCCCCACTACAGTTACTAACCTTGACTCCTTCCTGTAGGTTAGTCAACATAACTATCTTGGCTGTGTTCTCCTGCCAAACCATGCGCCACATGTCATTCACTGAAACCTTGTTGGGCCCTGGTCCCATGAAATAGGCCATAAATATAAATATGCAACGGTTAGCATGTCTTCAGTGAAAGAACCATAAAGGTATGAACCCTAACGAACCTCAATTGTGGTAAAAGAGGTAAGCCCCTTAATTTTCTAAATGGAGTGCTCCAACTAGCCCTCAGTATTTGAAGCAGCAAAAGAAATTATTTTGTACCCATAACCGGGCCAATTCAAGTTCTCTCCTTCAGAAAAGAGGACCCAACTTTCTCACCTTTCATAATTCTATTTGATCTTTGAAAGTCATCATTTTGATTGCATGTTCAGTTTTTGTTTTTGAAAGAATAAGGACAGCATTACCTTGACTGGCAATGTACTTCTTCGGTTCACTGAAACCCTGAAAAATTCAGACAAATCATGTTGGTTGAATCAGCATCAATTGTTATAACTACTGCATCAATAGATCCAAAATTATCGAAAATCTTGAGTTATTCAAATAAAAGTTTATGCATGAACATGTTTATATCTATGTAGATGTATAATTATGTCAACCAAGATTTTTAGTTAAGGACAACTGCGTACTCCTTCTGCCCGTTTCGATTAAAACAATTAATATCAACAGTTTAATGTCGATCCCTATTTGAAAATCGCAAAATCCTATTGGCACTCTACCATTTGTGATAGAGTATTAATGCGATACATGTATTTGTTTTAAAGTGTGATTACCACACTTTTGAAAATGCCTTCAAATGCCACGAAGGTTTGAAAACCAACGTGTTCTATTAATTAAAGACAACTCACGTCAATGTAGCTTGCATTCACGTAATCTGAGTATGGTTCATCGGGTAGTTTCTCAAGCACAACACGGGAATCGTCATCTAAGCCAATGGGAACGAAATCAATACTGCACACAGATAGAAGACCTAGCTTGGGAAAGTACATGGTCAGAGTCAGGGTTACGCCTTTACTATTTTTATCTCAACAAATATATGCAGGAATCAGTTATCGAGAGGACGGCACTGACACGCAGAAAGTCTCGTAAACTGCGGGCTAAACATTGTCCACTACGTTTAACGTAAAAGGTACCCATCATCCGTGCACTGAGTCAGTTTTTTACAACTTCTTGTTGATTGGTCATTAGGAAATACACCACGAAGTAGAATAAAAAGTGATATTTATTTCGTGTATACTTACAAGGAATAATGTTGGCGTAGCGGTTTTTCTCCCTGTTCTTCTCATGTCTTGCCACGGAGCAAGGATGGAGAATTTCATCGGGCAAGGTCTACAAGAACGAGACACAGAGAGCCTAAAATTGCGAAAGGCTCTTCATCAAGGAGAAATTTATCATCCTTTACCACTTTAAGTTCGTCGCACTGAGGTGAGAGTGAAACGGACTAGGCCTATGTTCAAGAATCTCAAGTGGTCACTTACTGGCCAACATTAATTCAGCAATACATTTAAAGCATCTCCCAATAAGGTGTCACTAATGAATGAGGGCCAGTCTGGAAAAAGCTGGAACCCTGAACCACATCATCAAAAACATCCTGCTTACCAGATTAACAAGATTTGTCTAAAAACAAGGTGGCATCTAGGATCTGGAATTCGTTACCTTGAACAAAATACTTATTGATAAAGGGAGATTTTCCATCGGTTTTGTTTAGTAGACAGTTAGGCCAGGCCTATACCATTACTCACTTTGTAATCTTTCAGAAATCCGTTGTCATTGCCATCCACGAGTGCCTTTTTCTTGCCAACGTAGTCTTCAAAATCAGCTAGAAGCACAGGTTGGTGTTGCACTGGTCTTTTCCGTTCAGCAGGCTTGGGTTTGGGTGGGACGACAGGCGACTGCGAAGGAAGACTTGATACAGATGCGGCCTCGTTCGATAGACCTAAGTCACGGCTCTCCTCTGCCGCAATGTATGTGCCTTTCTGAATTTCTTTCGGATCTTCACTTTGCAAAATTAAGGGAAATCAACCGTCAGCTTATGTCAGCTTCAAAAGAATGTTCTGATCAGCGTGTAAACACTTAGTGGACGAATGTGAGGTATATCATTTCCTTAAAATTCCCAATAATTTCCATTTGCCAGTAATGTTTCTTTTACTCTTGAGTAATTACATGTTGTACCATTACTATTGCCTGAATCCAAATGGAAGTCGTCCGTGTTCCGCGTCGATTTTCGGGTTCGTCTTCTGTAACAAAAACGAAGAGTGCCAATATGTAAAACTATCCCTTTTAATGACAATATAACCATTCTTGTTTAATTTAGTGGGGAGTTTTGTTTTAGCATGGAGTGATGCACGTTTAAAGATTGGTGTTTTTATGTGTTCTGGAAATGATCTCGTTGTGAGGACTGCCAAATCCCCAGAATTCCTCTATGTAAAGAAAAACGATTGGATGATGAACATAAGAACTAGTTTCAAAGGTTGGTGTTTCACTCTCTTGAAAGGTACGGGGTGTATTATGCGCCATGCTATCAGAGTACCGCACACTAAGCTTGGCATGAGGCCTACCCAGACCCCAAATCTAGGCTTTTCTTACATTAAGGTATTCTACGATCAAATTTCAGTACTCCAAATAAAAGAGTAGCAACTCTCATCCAACAACTGAAACGGTAAGTCGCAGTATGGGGCATGAGTCTCAGCTGAATGAAAGGAAACCCGATGAATCCCTCTAGATCTCTGAGTGTTTTTTTACAAAAAATTTTATAACAAATTCAACCTCATGACTCCAGCAGTTGCTACCACGACGATAAGTATTGAAGGCACCAGCACAGCTGCGACCAGGACACCTTGCTGGCCACTGGAGTCTTTGCTGTCGCGTCCATTCACTGTCAAAACAAGCATCAGATGGGTCATAATTACTGCTAAGGACAGGAGAGGATTTTGCCCTAAACACCAACCACAACTAAATGTTTTCTATAACTTCTAGTGTCACTAGTCTAAGTATTGCCTTCAAAAAAGGGAACAACAGGGATCATTTGTTTGATAATGAAAGAAAAACGACAAATATTTTATTACCTTTTACCCTCAGCGGCTCATCTCCGAAAACTACAGTCTCCTGTGTTGATGGCAAATGTTTAATTAAAGACGAAAATTAAACCATAGAATTTTAGTTGCCATTGAAAGATTTAAGAATTAAGCTGTAAAATTTTTTAAAAATTTCAAAATGTATCTTATAATAAAATACATAGGCAAATATAGGCCTAATATGAATGCCATAGTTTGGTTTTCTTGTCTTGTGCGAGCACCTTTTTTGCAAACTCTATTTTAATGCCAAAATCATGGGTAACACCAAACTGAAATGGAGTTAATAATTACCGAGTCAGGAGTCCGGCTGACTGATCCAAAGTATATTTCATATTCAGCACCAGCCTCCAAAGGTAGGTTTCGGTATCCCCCGTAAGTTCCGTTATCACCCACGGTAAATTGACTGGGTAGGTCGTCTTTGCTGAATTCTGCAGTCACGTATACAGGTGACACAGCCCTGCGTAGTCTGTAATGGCGGCTCGGTGCTCGCGCTGATGATGCTGTGCTTATCGGTCCCAACAGGTGCACACCGATCTGGAAATCACTGCATGTAATAAAAGGCAATTGGATTTCTTAAGAGTGATGTATATAAATAATGTGTAATGAATATCAGGAAGTGCAAACTACCTGTAATGACCACTGCAAGTGATGCGCTGCCATTCATTGTCATTTATTTTGTCATCTCTTAGTCATTTATTGTATGGGACCATTGAACTTCTAGCCTGGATTTGTCCTGCCGAGTACAGGGACGGACTTCGTCCTCGATGAAAGGCTGTTTCCTTTCGACTAACCAGGAGATTACAATCACAAATTGAAGCATACATTATGCTAACTTAGGATGTTTTTTAATGTAAAGGCCGGTGCCTCTGAAACCTTTTAAATTGTGCTAAACTGTGAAAAGTTTTTCTGTAATGTCAACACGTTTTTGAATTACATTACTGAGAGATGTTATTAGACAGTTTTATACAGGTTTGGACGTTCGTGTGTTATCGTTTTACTGTTGTAGCTTTGCCCAGGTATTGATCATTGTCTAGCTTTTGTCGCTATTCTCTCGGAAACTTGTTTACAGATCTACAATGAGTGGACCTAATCTCGACCAATTCCACCAACCTTTTCTACTTTGTAACTGAAAGTATCACACAGATGGTGATAGTTTTGTGAAAAGCTAGGAAACACTTGGCAGACACTGGTGCTTACGTGATGTACGTTGACGCGGAGGGTGGTGTTAATTTGATGGTGACGGTTGATGACGTCGTTAATGAGGAATCAACAGAGGGCTCTAGCGGCGGCTCAATATCTGGTATCAAACAAGCTTAAGACGGTGAATATTTGAAGCACCAACATCCCATTCGCAGAAATAATCATCATGCAGATAATTTGATAATTTGCCATTCTCTGCAAAAAGCTTACTTTGTTATATAGTTTCATTCACAAACTATAGATAGGTTGAAAATGACTATTGCCCCTTTAATAACTTAACCCCTGCCCCCGTATTGTATGCAGGTAATCAAAAGATCTCGTATTTTGTTCATCCACTTGACCAGTACACCCAGGAATGAGCAACCGTGTATCAGTTTTAAATTTGCATCAACTTAAAACAGCAGGTATGTAATTTTAGTTGGGCGTCAATACTGTGAATACTCAACTTGTTTCAGCTGCTGTGAACGTCCTAATGGTCGCGTAGGGTCCAGGAATGTCAGTGTCAAGCCTTGCGATTCCAGCAACTCTAAACTCATACTCCGTCGATGGTTCCAAACCGGTCATATTTCGCTGCCTGCCAGATTCCGAGTTATTGACGGGAAGGAACGCTGCACTCGGCTGGAACATCTTGTCGTACGGTTTCTCCAGTGCCCTGTAGCCCAACTACAAAAAAATCTGGCTTTAAACTTAAAAAGAAACGGATGTTTTGCTTGGCCCCTCTGCTTGGGGAACACGAAGAGGGATTGATGCTGCTTCAAGGACGGTGATAAAGGCTGGTCCAAAGCATAAACTATAGGCCTACAACACAGACGCAGCACTGTCTTCGATGCTTTGGACATGTGTGTCTCTCACACAGACTTGGCCAATTCCGTTCCACTGTTGTTGGTTGCTGTGTATATATTTATAGATTCATCTATACATTAAATAATAAGGGCAAACTGTACATTTCTGAAAAGAGAGATTCACCCCAAAAGGTCTACAACTTGGACTAAACTAGACATCTACAGACCTCTACATATATCTCGACAGGTCTGTATGAAGTGCTCGCTGTATAAGTATGCATCCATTCTGACAAAATTTAAAAATTAGCTTGAGCAAATTCTGTGAGACGCTAGAACTTGGCTGGAACTATAACATAAGGGGAAATCCGTCGCCAGTATCAGTGCTTGACAAACGAACTAATTAAAGGATAACTTAACTATGTAAATCATGTACTCCTGAAAACGCACGCAGTTCGAAGTGATTGGAGTTTGCCTGCACGCGCCCCTATTTTGGTATAATTATCTACATTCAGTGTCAATCATTAATACAAATAATTATCTTTTATTTAAAAGGCAAGACGGCGGTCAAATTGCCTCCTTGTAGTTTTTGAAAAATTTCCAAAGTCTCGATTATTTTACCTCAAGCATGAATATGAAGTTGGTCTTACCAAATATCCCACAATCTCCGCATTTCTGTCACCACATGGTATCTCATCCCAGCTGAGTTGAATGCTGTATTTCGTGACATTGCTTGAAGTAAAACCCTCAGGGACTTCTGTTGGTTCTGGATCGAACATAATGGCCAACATGAATTCGATATTCATGGCGAAATAAAACTCGTAGCGGATTTTCTTGGAGTTTTATTAAGAGCGATAGATTCAGTCCTTAAAAAATCAAACAGCCACAACTAAAATTGTAATGAAATAAGTTTAAATGCCTTCTTGAGGTTAGAGGCGGTTGCTTGAATCGCATAACTATAAAGATTAACTTATATACCCGCCTGATCACTGCGTTGTGTTAACAGTCAACAGAAAGTGTGTACCAAATGGCTACATTTGGAATGAAGCTTTACTGCTTTTTCTATTGTTAGAGCCTTTTTTATTAAAGGAATCAGCGATGAAGACCTTCACCCCCACAACTTAGAACTGAACTTTATTAAAACATTGGAGTAACATCAAAGATGATGGATACAGCTGGTGGGATCAGCCATGCTGAAAAGTTGCGTCACTCGGTTGAGTCCCAGCTCCTGTCTGGAACATCAAGTCAAAACGAGAACCCTGTATCAACTACTTGCCTGCAGGAGGTGTGATACTTTCGACCGATTTCTCTTCGCTGTCACCAGCTTCGTTGCTCGTTCTCACATACACCTTGTACGTCGAGTATGCCTCCAAGCCGCCGATGATGACGCCCTCATTCCCACCCAAACCATAACGCACACGCTGTGGTAAGCTGAGCGTCTCACACTGGTCTCTCGTTATCAACTCGTACTCTACTGCGAATTCTAGTCTGCAGGGGTTTTTGCTTGTGTCCGGTGCGGCCCACGTGATTTGCAATTTGTCAGGTTGCAATTCTAGATCTGCGCCAGTGCTTAGATTCTCCACCGGTCCGTGCGCTGAAAAATCACATAACATACTCAATTGTAAGTCCACGATTATTTGGGATCAGGATGTCACGAATACGGGCCTAATGAACATTATGGTGTCAGTCTTTATTCAGTATGTTTTAGAAAAGTTCTCTTCGGCCCTCGTTCTATGCTTTGAAGAATAAACCTTATATTTACCGGTTGAACAAGATTGGGTCAGGCACTAACTGTGGCATGCTTCATATTTGGATAATAATCACGCGACCGAAGTCTTTTTGGGGATTGAAGGTGCATCCATTTTTGGTTTCAACAGGATTGTTGTTTGCTGCTAGAGAGTCTCAGTGGAGAAGTGTCCAACGTGTCCACAAGGCTTTCCTTTGTAGGAACATTATGCAAGTAAAGCTTGACATGTCACGAGAAAATTATTTTTACCAGTATATGTACTGCCCTGATTGGTCCAAATATATCAGTACTGGGCTGTTGTTTCTGATAGTCTGTGCATACCTCTGGTCGATGTAGTCACAGACGTCAAGTTGCTGTACGGCCCTGGACCTAGCATGGTGACAGCCGCGACCTGGAAGCTGTAGTTGGTGCAAGGAAGAACATCGTCATCAATACGCACAAACATTTCATTCGATGACGCACTCTCGGCACCACCGGTATTGTTGGTAGAGGATAGCTGGTACCTGTACTGCGTGACAACGCCACCTCTGCTACCGCAGGGTACTTCACCCCATCGGAAGCTCACACTGTTATCGGATACATTGAACGATGTGACATTATCTGGTGGTGCACTTGGTCCTGGAAAAAAATAGGCGTTTAAAATATCAGGGGACATGACATGGATTGTCGGTGCCTCTAAGCCGTGTGGAAATAATCTGTTCATTTGTTTTGTTGTAATGGCAATTTTTGCAATATGAATTTACGGTTTAGGCATCAATTTCGGCATCTGAAATATGTTTCAATTTGAAACTTATGCATAAATTTCATATAAGACCTACATAGACAGAGGAAAAAAACTTAGCAGGCGTGAACAACTTTTGCTACTTACTACCAAAGATCTTAAAATCACCAATAGTAACTGAGATACTGAAATGGGGGCAAATGAACAGTAACAAAATTTACATCGTGTATCCTTAACATTTTGTATTCTATGCAGTGGCGTAGCCACGGGGGGTGGGGACACGTGCCCCCCACAAACTTCTGTTGCCCCACTCCCGTGCCCCCACTAAAAAAAGCGGATGAATGGATATTGAACAAGGCTAACAAATCTTCCCCCCCCCCAAAAAAAAAACACCACTGAAAGCTGGTGCCCCTCTGCGCCCGCCCCCTTAGTAACATCCCGCGCCAAGGATTCTAAGCATTTATTCCTATAACTTGATCGATGAGTCTGTCTATCTATCCCATAACTGCTGTGGAAGTCGATGGGAGTACCACTGATGTTTCTCCTTAACCAGCCCTCTCCACGTTACGGAGTACGGACTTCGAAAAGGGATGACCAAAATCTTTATTTCCAGTTCATAATTGATGGTGTTTTACGTCATCCGAAGTGGGCTTAACGTTTTTATCGAGAAATAAATGAATCGGGTTCATACTTCGTTTTCGTGAGAATAATGATGGAATGGACAGGCTGATTATTTCAATCACCTAAGAAAGATATAGTAAGATGTAGCTTCTCGAAAAAAAATAATCTTAGTCATTGTGACTGAAGATAGAGGTGTGCGCTTCAAGTGTGGACAGTAGAGTTACTTGTCAGAGTGAGGTACTCACGTGCTTCATCCGTCGTGAATTCGTCACTAGTGACGTTCTCAAATTCACCGGGCCCAGCCTCGTTCCACGCTCGCACACGGATCTTGTACGTGGAGTAGGGTAGATAGCGGGGGTCATCTCCTGGCTCCTCCCACGCGTAAGAAAATGTCTGTGCGTCGATGGTCTCCACGTGGATGAAGGTTTCCGAGACGGGGCGACACTGGTCTCGATACACCAGTTGGTTTTGCACAGTGTAACTACTTACAGGGCACATGTTGGACGTTACATCCCATGTAAGCAGCCTGATGTTACCAGACACACTGATGATGAGATCCGTCACTATAACGGGAACTAACAAGACAGAGACAGAGGTGTGCCATTTTATTTTACATTTACTGGGAGGCAGAACTTTCAAAAAGAGTTCAAAAACGCATAATTTAAGCTTAATTTACATTGATAACACTGTATTTGGTAATATATGGAATTTTAATCCCTTTGTAAAAATGCACTTTAACGAATTGAAGTGGCATGACCGAGTATGCTTTTACAAAGAGTAAAAGAGCCTTCTCACACCTACAGCTGGCCCGGAACATCTGCAAAGTCCGAGGGTATTATATTCGAATTGAGGGGAAAACAGCAACAGCTACCTTTTATCATTTTAATTTGGCTTACCAGGACACGTAACGCAGGCATCGACTCCGATTTGTCCTAGCGGGCAAGAATCTGAAAATGATTTCGAACCAAAATCACTGTCACTCTACACAACCGGTGCGTTATGACGTCAGATTGAGCAGATAGTGGAGGGTTGTGAAGCTAAGTAAAGAAGACGATGGGGCAGGGGAATGCGGTCAACAGCAACAGATACACGCCATGCCCAATCACAACAGTGACATCCAGGAAAGACAGATCCATGTGATGTAATCAGCAAGATACCACAACGGACCTACTGAGTGACTTGGAGGGGGCACGGGATGGCTAAATGGCTAAGTTATTTTGTGACCCCACTCAGAAATTGAACAATACCAGAAGCAACTTCCTGTTGTTTCAAACCAGGCACCACTAGGCCTACATTAATTGGTCTAGGTACAATTTCACAGAGCTGTAGCTAGTTTAGGAGTCTTGCATTTTTAAAAACTATAAGTTACAGGCGTGGTTCTAGAGCTATTCTGGGGGCTGGACCCTTCGCACAAATCACCTTTTAACTTTCGCAACTGTTTTGCCATTTCTGCATTTAACGTAGCGCTAGACAAACGTTTGGAGGGGGGTAAAGCCCCCTAAGCGCCCCCCCTCGACCTGCGTCTGCTAAGGTATTAACTAGTTTGAAGCTTCCCCCAAACTTTAGAGGCAAACACTTTAATTTGCCAGTAGAAAAGTTGTCTTTAAGTGCGTCTCGGGTCCATTTAGTGCCCCTATCCGTTTGCTGATATGGCTTCATTTCAATGGAAACTCTCCGTAAATGAACGTAAACGGTCACGAACCACACTGACAGCTCATCTGTGGAAACTGAGGCACCTTTGTTTGTGTTTGATGGAACACTGTGGTATTTTTCCTTGGCCCTCATATTTTTGCAGGTCCCAAATTTTCCTGGGGGCTTGGCACAGTGCCTGCATGCATGCTATATGCCCATTGAGTAATCCAGCCCTGTTTGCAAAATACGACCCACTTAGAACTGGTGAGCCCAAATTCAGAAAAAGGCCACCCCCGCGCCTTGCAAATTGGAACCTACAATAACTGGTCAATAGAGTTCAGAATAAGAATCAAGTAAAATGTCGATTCGAAAGTTTCGATTATTTTTTAGATTTCAAGCTTACTTTGGCAGTTCTCCCCTCTATAACCGTCTGCGCAAGGGACGTTGGACGGACATGTCCCCTTGCCTTTGTCGCACACTGCATCATTATCACAATGGCAATTGAACTTACAGCCAGCTCCAAAGTACCCGTCTGGACAATCTGACAAGGCAAAGACAAGCACGGGAAATACATGCAGCGGGAAAAGAGTTGGTGATAAACAGCACTTGCACATACAGATCTTGTTACAAGAAAAAAATCATTGGTTCACTCTAACCTCATCCACAAGATGAACATATTAAAGGTAGATCAATCAGTGGCGTAAATTTGTGCCAGAAATTGGGGGTAGGGCTTTGTTTACGAGGGGTAAAACAAAATTACAATTTACAAGCCTTTTGAACGATCCGATGATTTTTTTTTAGAAAAGTTTAGAGTCAAGTGCGTCCAGTCTTCATAAATTTACTGATTCCTCATGGAAACGGCATTGTACCATAAATCGCCCGTGGTCAAAAAGAACGCCACCTAACAAATTAGAATTGCTTGTGTATGTCACCCCAATTTTCTATTACCCACTTTTTTTCCCTTTTTTTATGACTTCATGAAAAGCTCATTCACCATTTGGGATACATACGTGCTTGGCAATCGAATCCTGTAAACCCAGCAGCACATGTACAGCCGAAGGGATCTTGAAGACACATCAATTTTCCTTGACAACCATCTATATTGCTTCCAGCGCACACAATACCGCAATCCTGGCCGAATGTGTTCTTGCCAAACACTAATACAGCGACCAGTTGAATTTCAATTAAAAAAAGAATGACGTTTTGAATCAAGGTTAAAGGGGGAGGAAGGGTTTAGCTACACCCCTTTCTTAAGAGTTTTCTTCAGTCGAGGCGGACCAGGTAATAACAAACAGCCCTGGAAACAGCTTGCCACTGTGTATTAAAACGGACAGGCAAACACCACTTTTCAACTTTTCAAACATATGTCGTTCTTCAACTTTCGAGGTGTCGTGTTCCAACTTTTCAAGCGTCGTGGTTTGAGTTTTCAAACACCGTGAAAAGTTGAAGTCCGCTTTAGCACACCAGTATAATTTAATATTGCAATACCCTCATGGTGAGAGACGTTTTAACACATTCTGTACGGTCCAGCTGGTGGAAATTTTGTCGCATTGTTTCTGGGATTGCAATGTGACATACTGAAAGAATGAACTTGCACTCGATAAAGAAATTTGTATATTCCAACCAGCCAGTACCAGTATTGTTTAATTACACACCATAATTTCCTTTGCATGGACATTAAGAAGCTGTAACCACAGGTTCAGTTGAATGCAAATATGTTCTCACTTGTTATGACCATGTTACTGGTCAACCACCTCATACAAACTAGCATATACATACTGATTGTATCGTGCTAGACCACATGGTGAACAACTCCAAACAAATTGGATTACAGCGCCATACTTTATTCATAACTTGATTTATAAGATGTGATTTTTGCGTCGGGAAGATGTTCATATGGAAGTTTTGTCCTTCACCGACGTTCACTCAGTGGGGCTTGTGAACAAAACTCACAAGCTTACTCAGACGGGACTCGAACCCATGACCTCCTGCCTACCACAGTACACACGTCTTACCACACTGCCGACCGAACAAAATATTTGTAAATTTGTGTAGCCTTAATCGATGTCTACTGAAAACTTAAGAAAGCAGAATTTTAATTACTGCACACCTATTAATGAAGGGTGTCGAAAACCAGAAGGACATGGAGAGTCTAGATTTCACCTTTCAATTTTAAGCGCATAGCATGGATGTTCTGGGATACACAGGGAACATGACAAAGTTGCTTTTCAGATGCCTGGACTCTGGGAGCCGTACATTAAGTGGTTTGACTCATGGACTCACGTATCTCACAGAAGTCGCCGGTAAATCCAGGCGCACAAAGACAACGTCCAGTGCTCTCGTCACACACACCGCCATTGTGGCACACTGGACAGTCGCCCTCACACGACAAGCCCCATTTATTTGCCGGACATGCTAGCAAATTAACAAAGACAAATTACATATAATATACATAGCTTTTTATTTAAACATGTATTAACCCCTGTATCGCGTTGGGGGGAAGTGGACGTTTATCCTCGGTAAAACAAATAATAAAAAAGAAAAGAAACGAAAAGCAAAAGAAATGGAAATAAAGGACGAAAGGGGCAAGCTTACAGAAGTCTTAAGGTGTTCAAGTCTCCGTACTATCGGGTGAATTGTATTTCACGAGTGCCACATACAGAACACTCACTTGTCGAAATGGCCTTCACAAAATTGTTTCTAGACACAGTGAATTTCAAAACGTTCTTAGCTGTAGACCGTAAGCCACAGCCCCTCGCCCGTGGGGAACATTACAGTTCGTATCCAACGTTAACAAGTAGTGCCCTTTCAAATCAAAAGGGGCTTTACTTTGGAGCATTTCATAGGGACGAGATGCTTAAAAAATACCTCGCACAATCAGCTTCATCAATGCGTGTTTCTGATCAGCCCATTGACCATCTTGGTAGCATTCATAGATGCCAGCATCGGTAATGGCAACATCGTAGAGACTGACCGACGACTGGCCATTCCACTCAGTGATATCAGCACCGTCGTGCTTCCATCGTAGATCGTCTGAAGACACGCTGTAGGTCACTGCCAATGTCACATTTTCACCAACACTGGTCGTCAAAGTTGGGAGTCGTGGTATGATATCACCTAAATTCGAGAACACACATACTATTTACAATCAACATCTTAGGACTAATTTAGACCATGGAGGTGTGCTTTATTCCTCCATGTTTAGACAGTTGCCGAAGAGATTATTTCCACTAGCTTAAAAAACCACAATGGTTCACAATATGGGACTGAATACGCTGAGAACGGGCAAACAGCCTCAGTGGGCGATCAACAGCTACATTCAGAAAGCTGAACAATTTTCCCAGAGACATTGCGCTGAAAAGCATATACATGTAGTACGTACTGATTGACACAGTTGAGTGCTTCCCAGCAGCGCCTTTGATCCGTCCTGTAGCCCCTCGCGCTATTGTTACTGTGGAGAATCAGCACCGAGCGGTTCCCGCCTTGTGTGCAAAATATCGCGCTGCATGGTATTTCCACCACCCGGACTCCTCGTTTGTGTAACTGGGCGCGGGACCTACAAATTTGTTTCGTTTGTTGCAGCAAATGAAAGCTCCTAGGCCGCACCTACATAAGCCTAACACTTGTATCCCGAAATGTCCAGTATACTACATTATGGGAGAAAACTGAATATTTTCTGATGTAGATGGCGGTATAACTTTTTTGCATCCGGTCTATGTAATGTTCGGTTCTGCCTTAAACGGTTGTAGTTTGATGAGAACTGTTTATTCTGTACACTGTACGCAAGAAAAGATCATCACTTTGCTCAGGTTGGGCTCAAACCAGCAACATCTCAGACTCTTGCTGCAAAGTACGGGGTGAGTGCAGCATATTGAAATTAATGTATCCTTACCACTTTCAGGCAAAATAATTGTCGTAATGTTGGTGAATGGTTGGTCAAATACACAGTTGTAGACGCCAACCCTGGACTCAGATGTTCCTGCAGTCGATGACATGGTGTACCGTGCAGCGTATATGTTTTTGCTGGGTCTGTTGTCAACTGTGTAGGATCCTGTTGGTAGATTCTCTCCGCCGCCCGTGTCTAAAACACGCTCGAACGAGACCACTGCATCCTTATTACTTACACCTTTGTAACCGCCAAGAAAGTGACCATTCATCTCGACTGGGCTGACATTGTAACAGGTGAAATCGGGAAGTGCTCCTGTCGACACAATTATTTAGCATCAAAAGAACGTTTTCAAAGAAGTGGGAGGAATTCTAGACTGACCACCAAGGGAGACTTTTTTTTGCTGCTTAGCTTCGCTAGCATCACTGACCAGGACGGAGTGAGGAAGGGAGACATCTGGGAATGCACGTATATTTAAGTGGGACTGAAAGCCAATGATCATAGGTCTGTGTATCATTTTTAGCGTTCTGAAATTTCCAACGAGGACACCATGCAGAGAGGCATGGACGTCCACAGGCAGCGCGTTGTGCACTCTGTACTTAAGCCAATGGCTGTGTACTAAATGATGACAATGCAGATTTCTGCAGCAGTATCCCCCAACGAATAGTAAAGAATGCACTAGTTTCAAAGACATTTAAAGCGTGATATTTCGTGAAATCTGTTTATCATCCCGATGTTACACATCTGAAGTCTGTTGATACTCGTCTTCTTCTTGTTGTTTTGTTGTTTTGTTTTAATGGCGCTTTCAGCAACTCAGGCTATTTGCGCCAATAACTGTGCGTTTATTCATACACTTTATTAATCAGCATCACATTACGGAAGCTCGTCAAAGACATACAAAAGATGTACGTCAGTATCGTGACCAGCCCTCCTCCTTTCCCTTTCCCGTCCCCCTGCTTTTCTAATTTCCACTGTGAGACAGATCGCCGATTTTGGTAGTCGAGTTCACCGTGCTGCATGAAACTGACTCCTGATCTAAATTTTAGGTCGGCTTTTCGGAGTTTCAGCCGTCCAATAGCTTGCGCCAAAAAAAGAATGGCCTAAAACATAAATGGAAACATTTCCCAATCTGCAGCGCGCAGCTATTTCTTCACACTCGGTTGATTTTCAGATGCAACGCTTTGAGGCTTGACACTGCTTTAAAGCCTAAATGATTCGATGCACAATTCCTCGTAGCACGTTGGATTTGAGAAATCAGTTGTCCCATTCGACTAATTACAGTACATGATATGTTTACAGACTATTCCTTAAAGGACCACACAATGCACTTTTCTTAGACTTACATTTTTGTGCATCTTTACACTCTTCTTCAGTCTATGAACACTGTTTGACATCCTTTGGAATTGAATAGACTTACAGTGCACTTTTTTAACATTAAATATTGTCCAAACTTTTCTGGACAAGTGAGGGCGCTGTTGCTCTGACGTAAATCAGGGAAGACAGCTCAGTTTGCGTTTTCATGTTCAAATTTTGAACCCCCATATTTGCTCTTTCAAAACTTTTTTTTAGAAAATGTTGCTCGCTGACTCATTTCTATATATGTACACAACAATAAATTGCCGAAGAATTGGAAATTTACTACAGCAAAAAAAACCGGTTTTTTTTCCTGTGCACAAATTAATACAACACTGAAGTTCAGTGCCTGGAGTGACACCACAGTTTTGTTCATGAATATACAAGCAACATAAAAACTGAAAAAGCTCCAAAATACAGATTAAAATGGGAAAACAAAAGTTAAAATAAGGTTAATTTGTGGTTCACAAAGGTGCAGTTTCGATGGTTGTCGTAAAAACATTGTAACCTATTGCATGGTCCTT
This sequence comes from Acanthaster planci, assembly GCF_054643075.1. NCBI lineage: Eukaryota > Metazoa > Echinodermata > Asteroidea > Valvatida > Acanthasteridae > Acanthaster > Acanthaster planci. The sequence goes on from NC_141788.1 coordinate 10,781,269, forward strand.
TTAATCTTAAAATAATTGAGAATTGTCTCACCAGACGTGAATGTAATGCTGAGTATAACACCAAATAATATTGGTCGGACATCCATGGCGTCTATACATTGAGCCCGTGCGCGACTGGGCTGTGGCCAGTTCTTGCTGTCTGCAGTGGGATTCCAATTGCTACCGTGGTCTGGCTCCAAGACACAAAATACAGGCGCGAATCAATATCATACAATGATTGCTGAAATTATGTATCCAACATTCCAGCCGCGCGGTGTTGACGATACCGCCGTCCGCAACCGAATCAAGACTGAATTTCTGCTAAACAAGTCACATCACGTGTAAACTCTGGATAGATATGGTGTACATTTGCCTGTCTTTCGTCAAAGAAAAGGGATACATAAGCCACGAAATCCTTAATGATAGATAGCAATTCTGAAGTAATTGAAACTTGCCTGCGATAAGAAATCAGATTAATCCGGTGTTTAAAACCAAACCCTAAAGGGCAAAGTACAACTCACGCATCTTTTATAGCCCTCAACATTATTACTCGTCTTGTTAGTTCCCCTTAAGCATCACACATACTAAACACTGCCATTGCAAAACAAAAAACAAAAAAGACCCATTTTCTTCGATGTGGGCACACAAAAACAAGTTTTTAGCCCCCTGGGATATGTTGTCCCAAATGGTGCAAGATATGGGGCGGAGAGAACCCCCCCGCCTTTGTGTTGGTCATTGTTTGATCGGAATCTCAGGAATTCTTAACAGACTTCTGGGGATGTGTTAGGTAACAATAGTCTTGAGTATGCATAGCCATTGGACATGTGGGGGGGTACCCATCGGCCCCACATCGTGCACGGTATCTGTTACCCACCTACCTTCTGACTTTATGGAGTACATGTATATCACAGAATCATTCCCCACAATGTTGGTCTGTGGTATTTTCACAGAAAAAAAATCTGCCAAATTGGCTCAGTTGGTGATAAAGCCCAAGAGACTTTGCCAAGAATTTGAGGAAGCTGACAGCTCAAAATGTTGACTAATCCTGGAGACACTATGAACATCTTACAAAAAAGTTCATTGCAATAACAATGGACGCTCATTGTTAGTGCACTGTGTTTCTTTTGTTGGATGTACATAGTCAGACCTTTATCTTATCGGACTGTGTGTACAATAAACATGTACATGTATTTTACCATCGGTCGGAATGTTATAAGACTTGATTACGCTGTAATGTTACGTCACATTTTGCTAACGTCACCTTGTTTTTCATAGCGAATTACACTTTGTGGCTCTTATCAAACAAACCTCGAGATAGGAATTTGTTCTTTAATGTCATAAACTTGGATACTCTATGAGCGCGACCACGGCACCACTAAAAGCTCAAACTGAAACATAAATGGAAAAATGACAATCTAGTAAACTGACATTCAACACAGAAATGCGCACAGAAGCTTTTATTAGCGCATTAGTGTATGGCAGTGCATAAGGATGTTGCAGGTTTGGTCATTGGTGAAACATTTTCGCGACTTCGGTTATGCCTCTGTAACGTCAATGGTTCTCGATTGAACGAGACCCGAAGGTTGGAGCAGGTCCGGCGCCGGTTCACAATGGCGGAAAATAAACCGACCATTTATGTCGCCCCTCAAATGAGTGAATTACACGTACATGTATACATTTCAAAATGTGTTACATGCAGCGAATCAAAGAGATGCGTGTACATGTACTTTCTTTTAGAATGCACGTGAAAAGAGAGCAGCACTGACGAGAAACACGAGCGAAAGTGATACTCAACATTGTCGTCTGCTTCCTTACGCTTGCCTCTGTCAGACGAAATAACCGTTTCTGGTTCTTTGTTTTTGTACGCCACCCTCAAACGTGTTCCCAGTTATTGCTTTGACGTCACAATAATCTTTCCGGTTAGGGGTCACCAAAACAAGCCTCAGTTTTCAGGGCACATCCAGCCTAAATACAAACTAACTCGCACACTGAATGCACGTGATTTACTTATGACCAGGGTTTGGCTGGATTTAAAACCAAAACCATCAACCAACATGCTGCAAACACTAAACGTTGGAGACTCAACAATTCAGTAATTTAAAAAGCATGATACAGTTTTATTTATACGCGTATTTTTGTATACACTTTACATGAACTAATGTACAAAATTGTACACTCCTTTATTAAATTATACATTAACTATTCAGTGGGATATTAAGGACGAAGAATTTCGCATAACCTTATCTATCTAACGGGTAAATTCAAATCAGAACTGAATGCTTTCAAGTTGAATAAACATGACACAAAATAAACAGTCCATATTTGCATAACAAAGTAAAACGTGATTTTAATGACACAAAAAGGGCACGTTGTACTTATTGTCTGCGTTTTCAGTGTCTTAGGATCGAAAAGGCATAACTTACGAGATTATTTTATTTTACAACAGAAATGTCGAGTTCGATGTTGTTGCTATGGGCTTATACATTCTCCTGCGGTATTTTGCACTTGTCATGAAGACAAATTTGAATAATGCATAAATTATTGTGAATTTAATATAAAACACAAAGGCTTTTAAATCAAATTCAATCATCAAAATGTACAAAAGTTTGCATAATATCATACAAGAAGTCGTTTTTAAATCGTAAGTATGATCACTTGCTACACTCCACATGTACAAAAAGCTACTCCAATAGTAATAATCCTGGCTATTTGTAGACTTTCTCGTTATTACAGTTCGACAGTTTAAATACCAATCTCCATTATTTACATGTGATTCGTGAATACGGGAACTCTCACAGATTGCACCAAACCTGAATACATTTCTGGGGAAAACTGAAATAAAACTTTAAAAAAATAATAATCTGCTTGTACATGTATCTAATCGTAATTTTGGAACTTTCAAAAACAAAACCCCAAAATTGAAAAGCATGTTTGGCCTAAACTTCAACGCTACGTATGAAATCTAGGCAGGATTTCATCACAACGTTCGGGATAAGCCGTTCCACTGGTGGACTTTTCCCAGCAGACTTGGGACTGGTGTGTGCTCCTTGTTTAAAGACAACAATTACCCAACGATTGCAAAACCTACAGCACAAAGTGTAAAAAAAATGAAGAAAACAGTCCAGAGTACTGCAAAATGCATACAACTTATGAGTTTAGTGCCCACAAAATTGTGCCATTTGGTGCAGTTGGTTTTAATCAGGGATGCGTCCAATTTATATCATACACTTTATCGGGATCTCTATCTTCTAAATCTGAAATTGTTCTCCATCTCTTTGGGTTTATCTCCAGAGGTAGACGTTGGTGCAAGTAACGTGTGTGGTAAAAATTACGGGAACTACAGTCGCTTGTCAAAGGCAGAAATTCACCGTTAGCAATGGACATTTCCAATGTCTATACCATCTCCATGACAGAGCTATCAAGTTCACCTGCTTTGTTTTTTAACGACAAACGTCCTAGTGCCATTGTTTTTTATTGTTAAGCGGCAATGGCCGGGCTCCACACGCTGACATACTGTACAACCTGAGTGAATTTGCATGGATTCAAATTGTTAAGAGGTACACTCGTAAGCGTAGCTCACAACGAAAAAACATTTTGTACCCATTTTCGAGCAGACAGGTAAATACACAGTATGTTATGACCTGTGGGGATCATCAGAGCTTTGCAACGTCAGCAGAAAGTGTTTATAGGGAGGTACCGTAGGTACATGTACCTTGACGGAGTACAAAAGGCGTGGCAAAAACACTCCAAGAGTCAAGATTGAGTGCAGTGTTGAGTGACCATCCGGTCAAGAGTTCTGGAGTAGTTTGTTGATATTTATAAAGCCCTTAGAATCCCTAAGCTTTGTTCATCAAGGTATGTCTTGTGAAAACACTGATCATACCTGTTGACTCCTGCAGTGTTTGCCCCCAAACTCTCTCGAGGGATCGACTAACATCGTGTTTTGAAGCATGAAATAAGAGCACCATTGCTTCAAGTGGAATACTGGCTCCGTTTTAGCTGGGCGAACACTGCATTCCCAACAACGTACATGCATCAGTATGGAAACATTTATTTGCACTGAAAGATTAAACGAACTCTGAATGTAAGAATGGCAGTGCAGAAAACGAAGTATTTCTGTCCAGTGGAACAACACTTTTCTCGTTGGTACAGTGTAGTTCTCACATCATGTGTCATTATCAAGGTTTCCCTTTCTTGGACAAAGCTAAGTTTACAAATATTACACCTTGTCTTATAAAAAGGTTCAAGACCCCCCCCCAAAAAAAGCAGTGAGTGACTCTAAAACTGAAACAGAATACATTTGGCCTCTAAAGCATGAGGATACAGACATGCAAGGGAAAACACTGGCTTTTAAAGTTGGAATACCAATATAAATGGTATTACTGCATGTACATGTACAAAAAATACGCAATTGCATGTGTACTGTTAAAACTTCCAAAGCATACCCAAGCTGTTGGAGTTTGTGTGCTGTCGAGTACTAGCCTACACAAACTTTTCAAACAAACCAAAAAAAATCCCCGATCAAATGGGAACAGGAAGACTTAAATAAAAAGGTTCATCTCCTGGCATATTGTACAAAATATACACAAAAATACAAAAGATTAAACAACTTTTTGGCAAAATATAAATCAAATGATCAAGCTTTATAAAATGAGGAAGGAAACAAAAAAGTGAGAACGATTACAATTCACTCATCCCCCTGCTTTGCTTTTGGAAGGTTAAATGTTTGAAGTCCCAACATCATATGCACATGTAGGGCTTTCAAGCCCGGGGGGGGGGAAGCGAAGTCATTACTAAGTCAAAGGATCTGCCACAACACTTTAAAATGATAACACAATGACATGTGCCTACTTCTAAACATAGTTTTGAGGGTTCTATATATATTTCCTATCGATGTAATGGTGAAGTAATACTTTTGGCAGATTTTGTCATGCTGGGGCACCGTTTCAATTTGGTGAATTTGCTCGGAGGTGGAATACACACACTATTCAGAATACATTTTCTCATGACTTGGCGACAAACAAATGAATCCTTTTTGCAGATCAAGCCAACGCTGATCAATTTCAAGGCTCACTGAAATAGATTCAGACTTTTTTTCAGTCACAAGTCAAGTAAACAACGTAATGGGGGAAGGGATGCTTAACGTTTGACAGAATCTGTCTGGCCTTGCACCAGAATATCAGCAACCAGACTCACTATCCTGCATGGAGTTTAGCGTGTCACGCAGAGTGTGGAAAGATGGCCTGGCATTCAGGTCTTGACTACAGCACATCTGGATCACCTCATAAATGCAGTGTGGAGTGTTCTTAGGGGGCTCTAACACGTGCCCTTTGTAGGTCTGCAGGAACACCTCCTCATGGGTCATGTTCTCATAGGGCTGCCGGGCAAAGCTGAAGATCTCCCACAGCAGCACGCCAAAGGACCAGACATCCGAGTACGTGGTAAACTTGTAATGCCAAAGGGCCTCGGGTGCAGTCCAGCGAATGGGTATGGTCTCGTCCTTATGGCCCAGGTAGTGGTCACTGGAGCCCAAGTAGCGGGCCAGACCAAAGTCCGAGATCTTGACCTCATTGTTGTTCCCTACCAGGCAGTTTCTGGTGGCAATGTCCCTGTGCACAAAGCGCTTCTCGGTCAGGTAGACCATGCCACAGGCAACCTGGTACGCTAAGTTGAGTTGGGTGCGACTGGTTAACCGTGAAACACTCCCCGGCCTGCCCTGTGGAGATTTGTTAGGGTCATGGTAATGCAGGAATTCCTGGAGGTCCCCTTGTCCCATGTATTCCAGCAGCAGGCATAGTGGCTTCCCAACAAAGCACACCCCTAATAGCTTGATCACATTAGGGTTATCAAATCTGGCAATGATTTCTGCCTCGCGGTTGAAGTACTCCTGAACGTCTCTATCTGCGTTCGCTTTCAGCATTTTCACCGCGACAGTGGTAGAAACTTCCCCCGGGTGCAACTTTGGGGCAATCGCCTTAAAAACGCGTCCAAACGCCCCCTCACCAATATCTACAATATAAATAATGCTGTTGCGAGGGTACTCCAAGTGCCTCAAGTGAGGGTTGAAGCTCTTGTTGAAGTCTTTCCCATACATGGGGTTCTCGGGCAACTTGCTGATGTCCAAATCGCCTGGATATTTGTAGCGGGAGTAGCGGTTGAGCTTGGAACGACAACACACGACAGCGATGACCACAATGCAGATGAAGCACACACCCACAGCGGCACCGCCACATATCAGATAGATGTCCCTCTTACTGTTGGGCTCCTTTGGTACAGGATGTACATAGGGTGTGTCAGTGACTAAGACCTTCTCCTCCTGACGGGTGGTTAAAGATGGCACTGGTGGTAGCATAGTACTTACTGTCACCTCTGCGTCTGGGAAGGTGAGAAAAAACAAAGTTGAAACTGCCGGTTAATAGAGAGTTAGTCACTCAAATGTACCACATTTATTGAGCCTACAGTACATTTATACATTTATAAATTGCCAGCAGGAAAATTCTAAGACCCTGACATACATGTATCAACTGAAAACACCTTAACTGGAAGCCCTCACTTTTCGATCTTAGTGGAATCATTCTCAAAGGTATTCAAGAGATCAGGCCTATTTTACATTTCAAGTCAATGTTGCCAGCAGGCAGATTTAAAAGCACTGAGCCCAACCACAACCCACACACAGAGATAAACTCCTTCTTCTAATTGTGTACAGTACAGCTCATGTCTGCAGCCAAGCTTGGAGTTTTCCCCATTTATTTTTACTCACCACAGCTGGGTATTCTGCACCGTTGCCACTCTGAGTTTCTGCCCACAGGAAAGCAGCCCGGTTCCTTGTACAGACCACCTGGATTCCTGCAGTAGTTACTGCTGTTCACCAGCTGAGGGTACACCGACACAAACATACGTCTGCTCTGTGGGTACTAAACACAGACCATCAAAATGGTTCATGAAGGAAAGCTGAATTATCTACACTTATCAACCCAGGTACCCCCTGGTAACCCTAAATACTCAAATAGTGTCTAAAAATATGACAATATAAAATTGAGACTTTAAACAGCTTACAGGCGTCATGTACGCTGAAACTCCCAACACAACTGCTCTCTCTCAAAAAAATTGAACATATTTAACAGATATTTAAATGTTTAATATATATTTAATATTTAGTATTTCAACTATGGGTGGATGGAATCGTTTACTATTTAATCAGTATTTCTTGTGTTTATCTTTAACTGATAAACCTCAAAGAGGTAAACTTACACTGGAAGTCCATGGTTGGCATGGTAACCCCATCTCGGTAACATTGACACTGCCCTGGTAGTAAATACCATTGTTACTGTAGTCAACGCAATCCCCTAATCACAATGACAAAGATATATCACTTTAAATTTTCAACAGGGACAACAGATTTTTTAAAGTAGGAAGTTTGAAATTAAGGACTGAACAAATACATTGAATGTTCCAATAATACAGCAATGCACTATAATTTTAAGGGAAAGGAAAAGTGCTTACGTGTCTTCATGTCCTCTCGGATTTCTGTAAATAACAGAAAAAACAAAAAAATTTCAATTTTTCAAAATAAGAAAATTTTTTTTATTAAAAAGTTCATTTCTCACTGACGCGTTAACAACACATATTAATGGTGCCTAAAACATGGACTCAGTCACTCTAACATTAGAACGGCTCACTGTGCCCGATGCACAATAGAAACATAACCAAGGCATACCCACTGGTTATCAACACCTAGTTTGACTCACCAAACAGGTTTGGATCACTGCAGGTGCCTGGGCCAGCATCTTTGCTTGGCACATCCTCACACTGTGACGATTCAAGCAGAGGCCCTAGTCTGTGCCGAAGCTTGCCATCGTTATGCCAGTCTAGTGCCATCCAGTCACTCAAGCAGATATCCTTGCGTACTGCGAGACAGTCCTCCCTACACAACAGAGGGTATGAAGTCTTTATCTTTACTAACCATCACAACAGCTTGATTTGAAACCAGGCAAAACACAGCATAAGACGATCTAAATCAACCCCCCAAAAAACAAACAGCTTCAGAGTCCCAGCCAACTGACCACCGCAAGAAGTAACAATGGCAATGTACAATTGTTAATCTTGCCTTCGGCATTTCTTGGAAGTTACAATTGTAATCAGAAAGGATGTGCAAATCTACCTAAATGAAGTGTCTACCCCTAAACACCAAGCATGTCATTGCCATTTCATTTTGATGACTTAATGTTCTTGAAACTACTTGCATTCAAATCTCCAGCTTTTCTGGCTTGCAAGTTTTGTTTAATCATCAGAGCCTGAAGCACTGTGCAAGGCCACTGACCAAAGTGAGTAGCCCCTGATGGTTACCCTGAGCAATATCTGGCCCAATGCCTTCATCACCACTAGCCAAAATCTCTTTAAGCCCACAATCATGGTCGGAAAAGGCATGTTCCCATGCCAAATCTACAGAGTACAAACAGTCCAATCACAATTTACCTGCATAGCGGTTTGGGCTGTGGACGGGACTTTTCACAGTCAGGCAGCATGCTGTGGCAGATCAACGACTTGAATGCATCCTTACAGATGCTGCTCTCGACGACGCTGTCCACCTGATCTGTCAGTCTCTTCAAGAGTGGCTCCATCCGACTCAGTGGGTTGTACAGGTCGGCATCCACAAACACGCTGCGACCTGACAAGTACTTCCTGCAGATGTTACCTCCATATCTCGAACAGTAACTGCAACGACACAAAATGTGAATTTCATCAATTCGCAGAGCCCTTTTCGATGCTACTGTTACTTAAAATTCCTTAAAACTCAGAATCAACACAGTTAGCTCGCCAAACCATGTAATACAATCTGTAATCAGAACACAAGTACCCATTCCCACAAAGGAGGCTAGTTTGCCCACTGTTCACAAACAGCCCTGTGGTCCGCACAGCGTTCCAAAGCTGAGTAACTGCTTACTTTGGGATACCGTAGACTCTGACGTTATTCTGAAGTGAGGCTATATACTTCCTCTCCTCGCCATCCTGAGACACAACCGTGTTTTTCACTACACAAGTGTAGTTATCTGATCTGGTTGCATTGATGGTCAGGTACTCTTTGTCCCAGGGTGTTACAGGATTTGTTTTGTCATTTCTAATCTGCTGGGAAAAAGAGAAAAAAAATTCAGAAAATACCGCATGCAGGATTTTCTGAAAATCCAAACGGGGGACTTACATTTGACAGTGCCGAGCACTCAGCCTACAACACTAGTTATCTAACGGTACTCCACCCTCCTGTTACATTTTCATAAGTACAAGAGAAACACTGAGGCTAAACCTGGGCAGTGCTGGATGCATTGACTAGAATACTCACAGTATCCCTGTGGAGACGCCAAATAATGGTAGGCTTAGGGTTTCCCATGACTGGACATGTTAGATTGACCACAGTGCCAAAGGACACATTGAAGTTCTGCTCCTCAACAAGAATCCGTGCCGGAACTGGAACCAAATCATGAGGTAAAGACCGTGATTAGGGCTCGAAGAGTTGAGAAAATAGCATTTCTCACACAGAACAAATGGGAACTTCAAACACTCCAATTCAATGTCATTAGCACACGTACAAATGCAATGAAAAGCTGCAAGAATGAAACACTGGTGAAAGATTTACTCTTAAGCTTTGACAGAATAGTAGGTGACACATGGTGCCACATTTGGGTGGTTTCTTTAACTCAGGCTCATGACAAACCCACTTAGCCCTCCTTCGCCCCAATAAAGTTCTGCTTCCGATTGCATGCCACCCAAAAATAGGGTTGGCAGGTCCGAAATATTTTCTCCTTTCAATCTTTTGCACCGATTGATTGGGGTATTCAATTAGAAACAAACTTCAGCTTGGACCATATCTATCTGGTCTATGAATACAACGGCTAAAAATGCCACAAGAAGTTATAAAACCTTGCCTTTATTCTACCTCCTATGGTTTTACAGCACAAATGCCCACAGTCACTGGTGAGCATGTAGTTTCTATATGGAACTCAAACATGCACAGGTTCAGTGTGTACACAGTAAGTTGTCAGCACAAAATGACCCAGGGTCTTTTGTGCAGTCCTCTTCACTGCATTTGGTTTACTGCACTGGTATGCACATGGAACAGTGAGGCACAGTTCTTGGGCAGCACAAAAGTGCAATCTGATATTCCTGTGAGGGACAGTTGGTGCAGTGCACAACACAACACAGCTGTGCTTCTTTGAGGTGTTTACCAAGTGACCCAAAGAGTGACTTCCGCATCATGTAAAAAATATTGATGGTTGATGAGTCGAAATGTAATGAAGAATTGGGTTGTGCACACCACTATGCACAAAGTTTCTCACAACAGACATCTAGCCAACAAAGTCCGGACACCGCGTTCGCAGTTGCAGTTTGTGGGAGCAACAAGTCCTGTATTTGTGACAGTCATCACAGTCATTCTTATTCCACATGGTCTTCGTCCCCATTGCAGCTCAATTACGCACTGTCAAGGACTGATCTGTTTTTTGCCATCTGTGGAGTCCAGTATTCTTTGCTGTAGTGCCTGCCAAGCTCTCGCCCGTAAGAAGATCTTGTTTATAGGATCTTTTCTTGATTCTTTCTCCTTATCGTTGTAAACTAGTTCCAATCAGCATTTTCTTTGTCATCCTTATTTTTACATGCTAGGTGTAACATTCTCATTAAATCATAACTGTTTATTTGTTCCTTATATCAGTGTGATCCTGTTTGATTTGTTTGTTGCATCGGAGAAATTCAAGCTTTGGAATAATTACTATTAAGATAGCTTGGAGCTTTTCGGATCCTAACAGTTGTAATTGTCTGTGATACATCTATGGGACAGGTGATGAATCTTGTTTTGTTGCAAACACCCTTGTTTTGTGTAAACACCTTTGCTTCATGTACAAGTGGTGCAACTTTTAAAAAAATTCCTGAATATTGAAAATATATGCAAATACAAAACAGATCAAGTTCTGTGAAATAATCTGCTGATATCTTAAGGTAGAGGGTTTGTGGATACACCATATGGAAATTTTTTGAGTATGTGTGGTTCTGAAAAGAACCCGTTACTTGACGTTTCAGACAGTGAGTGCTCTGTCCGTCTTCAGGAATGATGCGATCCTACTGTGCTACTGCTTATATGCTGTGGGTGATCACTGGGGCATGGGATTGGGATCCAAGCTATATAAATAAATATATTTTCACTGTTTTGAGTACAAACTTCATTGTTTTCACAAGTTTTTTACGTAAAAGGGTCACTGACAGGAGTTTTGTCAAGGCAGAAAAGACACTAGGATTTGTAAAAAAATGAGAAATAAATTTCAACCCGCACAAAAAAAGTTTAGGGTCAGTTGGTTAACCGGTAACAGAATTTTTTGGGGCCTTCAGTTTATGAGAACCCTGTAGTAACCCCTGACATTACTGGAAAAGTAAAAGCTCGTTAGAAGACTCAGATAACCCAATGCTGCAATTCTTTATACTTAACTAAAACTGTCTTACCTTGAACGTTGAGAAAGGCATGTGCAGAGTACACTGCCCCACCAGCATTTTCCACTCGACACCGATAAATGCCGCCATCAGAAGCCCCGATAATAGGGATCCGCAGGTTGAAGTTGCTCTTGATTATGTAATGTGAACTGTTCTTAGGGATGTCATGTCCATCTTTCATCCATGTGACCTGTAACCTCTGGCCCACAGGCTGACAGCGGAAAGTCACACGTTCACCCACAGCAACCGTCTTGTTCTCTGGGCTGCGCAGGATCAACGGGAGTGCTAGGAGGAGACAAGAAAAAAAGATTCCCTTAAGGAACTGAGCTACTTCTTAGCCTCTTTGACCAAAGATAAATTGATAATACAGCAAATCACAGAGTCATTTCTAAGAGAGATGAACATTCCCACTGTATATCCGTCATTTTGGAACAACTTAAAGGGTTCTTTTTGTTATATTGGTTACAAGGTCCAATGCTCTAACATTAACAATTCAGTATCTCAAGGTCTCTTTTAGTATAATCCAAACTGAGAGATTTACCCATAGGTTGTCCCGTTATCTTGGATGACACTTGAACATTCCCAGGTTGCCTTGGTTTTTCTGGCGAAGAAACAAGGTAATACCAACATTCAGACAAATTTATAACAGTAAAATTCTTTGGATATCCAAGCAAATTTGAGAACACTTCAAATGTATGATAACACTAAGTTTTCAAATTTTGCGGTCTGTCAGTGTTTTTTTTCTATCGTTTCAAGTGTAACATTCACATTGAAGTGCAAACAATATTATTAACCCTAACAATCCCTAACAAGTCAAACTTCAACACCAGTAAGGTGTTTGAATTTGTGAAATTAGGTACTGGGAACTTGCCATATGGTATTGGATTGTGACTAAATAGGTACTGTGGCCCTCTCACTTTTTACAATCAAAAATTTCAAATGAGTACTTTACTTTTAAAGATTATGTAATGATAGAAAGCTTCCCATTGAAATGGTAGGTATGTAATATTGTGTAATAATTACTATAACAAGGACAAATTTCCTTGTTTCTGATCACAATGATCCCAGCAGTTGGGGATGGATATGCAGAATGATGGTGTGTGAGTTTGTCTGAATAGGTACTGCCTGTCCATACTCTTTGTACCTTAAAGTTAGGCCTGCTGTACCCAATCAAACAAAATCAAACAGGTAAAGACCTGTTGGAGTCTGTGTGATTGGGTACTGTAAGGTGAAAGTTTGATTTCAAGGTGTTTGGATTTTTGTGATTAGGGAGGAATACCGCCAGCAGCCCTTGGGCAGTTAAAGTACATCTGTAATCTTTTGCACCTAGAAACAAAACTGCGGACATTTCTTCTGAAACACGCCATTAACATTTTCTTTCACAATACATACTTCAAAAACAAACTGAAAATTCAGAATCCCAAAATCTAGCACACCATTCCCATTCTTGCAGTTCTCTTTAGCCCTGGCTGATCTTTTTTATCCGTACCTGATGACGATTTCACTGTCAGTGTGCGTTGGCGAGTAGACTCTGTAACTGCAGAGGTTGTTGGACTTTCAGGAGTCACAGACAAAGTAGGCACTGCAAAAACAAATCGAGAACTTGTCACAAAAATAGCACGCCCACCACGCCTCAGATTCAGAGAGCAAACCATTTTCAAACTCCACATCCTTTTGTGTAGTAATAGATAGAAGGCCATATTCAATACCCTGGGGTATTTTGTCAGCAAAATTTAAGAAACACATTTGTGATGATTGGCCAGCTCTTTGCCATGCATTAAGCAAAGTGCAAATCAAACAAGGCACGCTTTCATTATTTCTGCAGCATGAGATTCATTATCAGGTAGCAATTTATGCTGGTTACCATGGTTACATGAATGAAAAATTGTAGTCCTTTTAGTCTCTAGATATTTTCTCGAGATGCTGGTTCTCCGCATGTGACAGGTATCATGTATCGATACCGCATGCATCAACATGGGTGTTGCCAGGATTTGGGGGAGGGGGGAAGAGCAACGCTCATCATCAGGAAACTGATAAATCCTAAGCACAGGAAGGGATCAATTCAGAGTATTTTCAAGCAAATTGGTGATTTTCACCCCACTCCTTTTTTCATATTTCTAGCTTATGTGCATTTGTGTGTTTTTCTTCTTTAGGGGGAGGGAGGGAATGAGTATCCCTGCCTGACAATACCCAGGAGCATCCATGCCTCTTCATAGAAATTAGACAAGCCATATATTTGCAGCGGCTGACATTGCCAAGGACATGTTTTATACATGTAGTTCAGTAAGGAAGGAATTACACATGTGGACATCACTAATGTTTCTCTACGGTATAAAAATACAGGCCTATCAGAATGAGGTAACTACAAATTTAGCTGGGAAAATTTTGAGGCCTTTATTTAGAAAACACAGGAGTTTGCAGTCAAGACAATGTCCATACATGGATCTCTTTTCTTCAATGACAAAATTTGCAAAGGGTTATTTCCATCCCTGAAATGGCAGAAAGTTGGAACCATGAACAGGCATATAAGGGGGCAGCTGTTTCACTCTGCTTAACATGTATAATGAGACATGTATTACTGCTTAAAATGTTTGCTTTTCCCACTGACCTTGATGCATTTCAGCTGTTTATCTCAACCCAATTATACGCCTCAATTAGCCTACCAACAGTCACACTTTCATTGAATCTGTACATTTCATATTGGGTATTTTCAGTAAAATAATGGGAAAACAATTTCTGTATGCAAATACAGTATGCACACGATACATGGTAATATTTGGGTGTGCATATTTCACCTGTTGCCGGCTTAATTGAAATGTTGATTTGCCAGATACACACTGAACATAAGCAGTGACTGTTTTTAGACTTACAAATTTTACCATCACAAATATCTTTGGTACTGTGCAAACAGTGTCATTGTATTTTCTTATTTAAGAGATGGGAATCGGACCATTTTACAATTTCAGACTTTTCTTTCTTAAAAAAATCCTCCAGGTCTATGAATCAAAAAAGAAAATGTAATCCTCCGCAATAAAATGCTAGAGTCAATAAATAATAATAGAATAGTCTTAGTTTTTAGGGAAGGAAAAAGTCATCACCTGGGATTCGAACCCAGCAGAGGAAATCTATCACTCAACCTTTCCAGACACACGAACTATGCACAACGTGTAGGCCACTGGTCTTAGTGTTTTATTTTCATAGGTGTACTTGTGTATATGCACCAGAGGGCACTGTCCATATAGCAAGAAAAATAATGTTTTATAAGTTTTTTAAGTTACTACATGGAAATACCTCAGAGACATTAAAAGGAGCTACTGTATTCTCCCATTCACTTTTTCCCACTGTCCAAATGATTAACCAATGTTGGTTAAGTTAAGTTAGACTGCCAGTTTTAGCATGGCATGCACGCGGCCGGGGCGCCAAGAAGACACGTTTTAGTTACTTACCACGCTCACCATGCTCACCGGTCGTTGCGCTTGGTTTCGTTGGGGCGGAAGAAGCAGCAGACAGCAGGCAAAATATCCACATCACTTGTAAAGTGTAATTTCTGTATCTCCATGACCATCTATGGTCAGCCCTTGCACCGTCTGGCCTGAATGTTAGCGAGACATTTCGACCTGTCCACCCGGGCGTTGCCATACTGCCCTGGCCCGAGCTCGCTGGCCCGCCAGACTTTCAGAACAGCAAACCGTCCAGTCCTCACTATAAATCGCAGGTTTGAATCATCCCTGACGGAGGCAAATTTACCTGCTTCTGGAAAATCGTTCATTCATCTTTCGACAGCAGAAACATTGCATTTCAGGAGCCATCTTTTGGGTTCTTTTTAACCTGAAACTGCAGAATTCTTCATGCCTTCTCGAGACATCCGACTTAGGTCTTTTTCAATATGGCGACTTTATTGTGTGTATTGTACTGCTTCTATTATGCATGTCGTAAACAGGTGGGGCTAGTCGATTACACAAAAAGGGGTCGCAGTATTACTAGTAGCAAATAAATAGTTCTATGCATATTGTCGAGAAACTACATAATAAATTTAGACATTAATTGTTTTTAAAAAATATATAGAAAATCTTTAATGGCGACTGAGTACATTGCTATCTCCAGTTTTACTATTTTTGTAGCGGCTGATCAAATCTTTCACCTATAAAACTTTTGTGGCGTGATCCTCCGAAGCGGCAAACGGCAAACAACCATTCATAAGCAAATATGCGCAAATTGGTCTGGAATTTTTCGTGCAATACGCAGTAAACAAGTCTTTCGAATACATTGTTGAAACATTTGGTGTCAATATCGGCATCCAGAGATAAACAACCAGAACGATGATGCGGAACTGTAACTAATCTGGCAAGAAATTTAGTCCCTTGTACATTTATTGAAAACCAAAACGAAGGACGTGTTTACTCCATAAAAGCTAAAATTACATTTCAGAAATGGATATTACTGGAAATGGATATTACTGGAGAGTGTGCGAGGAACGAGTCAATGCCCTGATATGCAAATATCGTTCACAGTTTACCTTGATCAAACAGATATGACTCACGGAAATAGCAGCGCCAAGGTTCATGAATTTTAATAGCTTTGGCAAAAGGGGAGGTGGAATGCGGCCGACGTGACCAGTGCGCTATTCTATGTACAGTAGCTTACCATTGTAAAACGCTAGCCAACTTGATTCTACGAAGCCAGGTCATGCAAGCTGTGTGGGGTCTGCTTGAATCACAATGATCCCTAGAATATCGTGGTATTTCTCTTTCGTGAGTTGGGTACAAAGAAGTAGACCGCTTGCGCACTCGTGAGATGCACAGGGTACAAAAATGGCATCCACGACAAACACGTACTAAAGGATATAAATGTCTGGAAACCTCCTTCGATCAATGGAATGCTTCTTTTAAGAGCTCCATTCGTTCGTGGTCATGCCAACGGGGTCCCTTTGGGTCTCATATCGTTTTGGCTTCAACGGAGAGTCAGTTGATTGTAAAAAATAATATAATGAAAAAGACAAATATAAAAATTGATTATGGGGTGTACGCATTTAAGGCAAAAATTGATGCAATATATGTCAGTCTTTTTCTAGATAAACTTTCTTGCCAGGATTTTCAAAGAAGTAAACAAATATCAACTCATCTTTAGCTATGTTTGGTTTAAGTTACACAAAATGAACCAAAGTTGCCGCGCCCAAATTATAAATTAACGTTTGCCATTCGAAGGTGCACCAGCCTATGTTTCATTTCATATCATTTATTTCATTTCATTTTTAAAAAAATTTACTTACTGTAAATGTACGAAAAGGTAAGCATATAAGCATTTTAGAAAAACACGGGAATTTTGACCAGCTCCAGCTGGATTACCCCGCCAAAGGAATCATGCCCTTTGTCGAGGGGTTTTCCTACCGATTAAATAGAAAACACTAATAACTGATTTTATGTACAGTGTATGATAAAATCCTGAATAGTAGTGTGTATACATAAATTAATAGTCACAGAACCAGAAAGGGCTTAAAACTGTTCAAGTTGGTCTAATTTCAGCTGGGCGTAAGTAAGGCATGTGACTTGTGAGTTAGAACCCTTCATCATCATTGTCCCACTACAGCCGATTCATTCCCCGGCATCTTCGCTAAGTAGGCCTACATAAACTCTGTTTCTTTCGAAAAGATCATTGTTTGGGACGTAAATTTAATCTGCACAAATTTTCAACTGTGACATGGCGCACAGCATGGGACAGATAATTCGAGTAGTCTCAATTCACCGATTTTTGTTTATTCACAGCATGGCACAAGTTTGCACAATGATCATGGAGGTGGGAGATGTCAGAGTTTTGGTGTTCCTACATTAAAAAATATATATACATAATCATTTATTACTTACATTTTCTAAAAATTCAATTATTAGTTGAAAAATAAATCGCGGAAAGAACTGAAATAAGTCAAAAACGCATAGCTATCGATGCAGTGCAGACCGGCAGTGTTGTGCATCGTAACTACCGCCGTGCATTGGGTAGGCCCGAGGTATTATTGGAAATAATTGTCCACCTTTTTCTACAAAGTTCGAGAAATTGTAATTTTTCTGCCAAATTTATTTTCTTAGGTATGTTACAGACTGGGTCAGTGGCATACTAAAATTAGGGTGAACAAAGGCCATAAAATTTGAAAAGGGCGCCCTGTTTATTCAAATATTTTGTCTGTTAATCAATAAATGTCTTCATTGGCAAAGACACTTTTTAAATTAGTTTAAATTTTTTATCTCGGGAAGAAAAAAAGTAATAGGCCACAAATTCATATCGAGTAACTACGTCATGGTGGCCAGCTGAATCAAGCTACCAATGCGAACTCAATTGGGCACAGTGCTGTAGTCGGGGGGGGGAACTGTCCTCGTAGAAATTCTTGCCCTCCCCTCCACCACCGGAAAATCGGGATTTGGGGGGAACTGCCGCCACGTCATTTGAAGTGTGTTGATAGGTATTACTTTAGAGTAGACATGCACCTTTTGGGTTCTTGAACAGCTGTCAATTGCACAAACTCAGTGGCATGGCAAGGGGCGTGGCAACTCCCCTTGCGAGACCCCCCTCTCCTCCCTCTGAGAGCTCGGTCAAGCCGCTGGTTTGGGAAAACGCATAAATCGTCCTCCAAGTCGAAGCCTGTACCGCACCGGCGGCCAGATGGAGGGATATAGGTTTAATGAGCTGCTCCTGTGCCCCACTGATGAGATGCACGTCTCCAACTTGATGCTTCTACAAAGTGCCAGTTTATTAATCTGGTTGGCTTGATTGGCAAGATCGATCGATCAGAATCTGGGACATTAATTTTTATCGGAAATGCCAGCTCGAGTTTTTGCGTATTGATACCTGAAACAGGTGTGTATCCAGGAAATTTTTCAGGGGGCTCAATCCGGAGCTTTTTTTAGTGTCTCATTTTTGCGGACAAGCGGAAACGATGATGAAACATTACATGACATACATTGCTTACTAAGGTATTAGTGTTGCTGAATGAGTCATGTGACTTGGACCAGGACTCGAGTCGCTATTTTTGTGATTTGTGACTTGACTTGTAAATACCAGCTTTGACTTGTGACTTGATTCGGACTTGCATGTAATGACTTGTTACCAACCCAAGTCAGACGCTACTCGACCGGCCCCATGTATCTTAAATTAAGCTCTTCAGTTTACGCCTTACGTACATAAGAAATGGACTTCGGCTTACGCGGCTTCTATTTAACCTTGCTGCAGCATTCATATCACGCTGCTACGTTGCGTTTCGTTGACGCGTGTCTAGGATAAGCAGCGCCCTCAATATGTTATCCTATATCTCAACGCTTATTTTCCACCCTACAAAGTAAATTTTATTAAATTAAAGAGAGGTGCAATATACAACAGATACGTGATAGACTGCAAGAATAGTAATTACAACACAAGTGAAAAGGGGAATTACGGAGGCATTGTCAAAATAATTGGAGAAAAGGTGTTTAGCTGTCCGAAATTCATAACTCGTAACTTCGTAAGTTGACGCCTGGTTCTTTTTGCTTAAGTTACAGCTGGACAAAATAATGTGCAGCTTGACATGTACTTGGACTAACAGACTTGTGACTTGACTTGTGTTTAGACTAAATGACTCGTGACTTGACTTGACTTGACTTACGGTGACCAAATGACTTGTGACTGGACCTAATGACGTGTGACTTGACTTGGACTTGCATATAATGACTTTTGACTTGACTTGCAAAAAATAACCTGCTGCCACCTCTGGTATTTTTGTACGCATAAAAAGAATCCACAGGATGTCATTTGGTTTTTACATTTGCTTTAGTTATTGTGTGGGTATAATCCTCCCTCCCCCTTTTGTAGTACCTTTTTTGGGGTCTCAGAGCGGGGTGGGGGGGGGTTCGACACCTCCACTCCTCGGATCCCCCCTGCATAAAGCATGATTACTTGCAGTTTTGTTGGCATATAGATCAGGTTTGATTGCAAAGGAGATTTTCTACAAATTGGGCTGTGGAACTTTTATTGCGTATATTAATTAACTTAGTGCACAAGTAGAATTCCACTCGTTACCAAGCCGCACTGACTTGATAGCTAGGATTAGAAAATAATACTGGAATAAAAACAAACACCTTAATCGAACTCTGATTTCATGGTGAAGTTGGGTACCGTCAAAACTCTATAAACGACCTAGCAATGTTTTTAAATCCCCATAACTCTTTCCCCTAGAACATCCAAAATATTCGTTCATTATGTCGGATAGCTGTTACTTTTAGTTTGCTGATCGTGTAATTGTTGGCTGCAGTGGGCTCGCCGTAGGAGTCAAGGACTATAGAGGGCGGTCTTTAACTTTAACGGAACCCAGGCATTAATTTTGAGAGGACAGATCGGGTCACTAGTGAGGACAGGTACTGCTAAAGTGCTAGTTATAGGCTGAAGTGAAGGTAGGCCTACATTGTACATGTACATGTACGTAGGATCATAGAGCTGGGTATGTAGCTCTATGGTAGGTTGGAATACAATTTTAATGGGCTGATAATCTTGTCCGAGTCTTCCATGTTGATTATCTGTATCTGTATGATATAGTCTGCAAAGCATCCAGAGGACTCACTCCAACTTCAGTATTCTCGAGGTCGGAGGTTACTCACATTCTGGGCAAAGGGGCAACTCTCCATTCACTCTGTCTGTACGGGGGTTTGCATGTTTTCCTCTTTTTTGGCAGAAACCTGATAGAAACAACTAAAACCTTTTCAGTACAGTGTGGGATATGTTTATAGCGCATAAATAGTGAAATTTCAGGCACTGAAAGGTTAAGAGTTTGAGTCTGTAATTCAGATTTTCTCCATAGACTGCTGCACTATTTTTGCCCCGTTGAGTTTTTAGTGTGAAAGATGGAACAGCCATCAATTGACCAATCAGAGAGAAGAATCAAGAATCAGTGACGTCATCCCGACCTTGACAATAAGGCGTGCGCCTCGCGTAGGGAGATTGACGCAAATACATGTAATTATAAACCAACCTAACATTTCCAACAACAAAAAAAATGTTTGTCATGGTGCCAGGTGCTTTACAAATTGTTGAAAAGAAATCCAGCAGCTTGTCTTTGGATCTGTTTGAGACACTGAATGTCAGACACCAAGTGGGGATCCCAGGCAGATGATGAATATTCTAGCGTAGGTCGAACCAATGTGAAGTACGCTGCTTCTTTGACCCTTGGAGTGCAGCTCCAGAGATTTCTCCTCAGGATATTTAATACCCCCTGAGCTTTCTTACAGGTTTCAGGTATATGAGTGTGTTTCCTCCATGTCAAATATATTTTAGGCTGTTTACACTATTTAAGTTTTCACTGCAAAAATTATAGATGGTTTTGATTGGTGCCCTGGTGTCTATGGATTTGGCTGGATTAAATTTCATGCCCCAGCTTGATTGCCCCTTTTCTAGTCGGTGAATGTCTTGCTGTACATGTAATTGAACCTTACCCCTGCTATGCAAAAGACAGTCATCAGCAAAGAGACGAATGCCTAAAGCAAGGTTATCTGGAAGAGTATTTATATACAGCAACAATGACAACGGGCCAATTACTGATCCTTGGGGGACTCCAGATGTTACTGGTACAAAATCTGAAGCCTGACCGTCTAAAACTACTCTTTCAAAGAGTTTCGTCCGGACAGGAAACTTTGAATCCACTGATGCAACGGTTTTACAATGCTGTAGTGTCTTAATGTGTTTAGCAGAAGATTGTGTGGGACTTTATCGAAAGCCTTCATAAAGTCAAGTACTGCTATATCAACTGTTTGCTTTTTGTCGATTAATCTGCCTATGTCATGCAAGGTCGTGATAAGTTGAGTTTCTGTTGATGTCCTGGTCCGGAAACCATGTTGGCAATCTGCTAGAATGTTACATGTATATCTGTCAAGATGTTTCATTGTATGACTAAGGACATATGTTCGAGAACTTTAAAGAGGACGGAGGTAAGAGACACGGGACGGTAAATTGTAGGATCTGAACATGCCGCTTTCTTGACTGCGGTAACATTTTCTGTCTTCCATACTGATGGGACTATCCCAGTATTCACTGAATTTTGAAACAGGTCTTGGAGAATGGTGCTAGTGGTTATGCAACAAGTTTTAACAACCATGACAGAACATTATCTGGCCCCGGTGCTTTACATGGAATAAGTTCCTTAAGTTGTTTTTCGACACCCTTAACAGAAATTTGCGATGGTGAGATTCCAGGACATATATCTCTATGAATCATGACATCTGTTGTTGCTTGAACTTCATTTGGGAAAACACCCTGAAACTGCTGATTTAAAAAATTGGCTTTGGCTTTGCCGTGTCTCCATCTTTCAGATCAAATACTCCAACATTCTCCCTCTGAAACTTTTTTACGAATGACCAAAAGGTTTGGGGATTTGCCTTAAAATTCTCTTGGAGATGTGAATTTATATGCTGGGTCCTTGCCTTGCGAAGTTGAATTTTAATAGCCTTGCGAGATTGCTCAAAGGCTTGCCAATCTTTTTCCTTATTTCCTTTTTTGCCGTCTTGTAGAGATGTCTTTTTCTTGTGTATTTTATTTTAAGATCATTACTGAATCATGGTAAATTATATTTACTTGATGTCAACTTCTCCAAAAGATCAAGCAATACCTGTTGGATGTGCTTCCATTTAAAATCTTTAATAATTTACCTTCTGTTGCTGCGTTGTAGAGTGACTGATAGGCCTTAATGTCATTTACCATCCCTTCTGTGTTTGCTTTTTGCCTCATATAAATTTTCCTCTTGAGTTGCTCTTCCTCTTTGGAGCTACATCAATGTCAACTCAAACCACGTCGTGGTCAGAAATTCCTTCCACAATCTCAATGTTCTTTAACACACCCTGGTTATTCACAAGAACTAGATCAAGGATATTACGTGTGTCTCCCTGTGACTGAGTCGGCTCTTTGACACATTGCTTGAAGCCATATTCAGTAACCATCTTGATGAGATTTTCATGGTGAAAGACAGCAATAAGTGGAAAGGTTTCAGTAGCACCATGCAAAGGAATATATATCTCTTATGAGTATGTGTGGTTCTGAAAAGAACTGGGAGTATGCTTCACTTATTGCCATCTTGATGAGCTTATCTCCACCCGTCTTGCTATAGCCTTGTGATCCTATAACAGTGTAATTATTCCACTTTATGTTTGGCAGTTTAAAATCTCCCAAAATAGCAACTACATTATAGTTCATATTTTCCCTTTAAGTACGGCCACAGATTTTGTCAGCTCGTCAATTTGTTGACCACATTTGTCATCTGGCAGACGATAATGTTTTCCAATCATGACTGCTTTGGATTTGCCATTTGTGGTTTCCATCCATGTATGTATAACTTCACAGTTACTGTCCATGTTGGAACCTTCATTTGACACCAACTCAGTTGAAACTGCCTGAAGCACCCCCTCGCTGTGGTGTTTGTATCTCTATCCTTCCTCAAGACTTTGTATTTTAAATATTTCACTACTCGCTATGGTTGAATTAAGCCATGACTCTGTACCACAATATCAGGTTGATGCACCTGTATGAGGACTTGTACATGTAGATCAGCCACTTTTCCTTTCATACTTTGACAGTTGATCAGTTGACAATGTAAAATTCTCTTGACAGAATGTTGATGGTTCCCCTCCAATTGTGCGGATCCTTCAAACTGTTTTTGCCATATATCGGCCCCAGCCACGTCTGCACCACTTTCTAACACATGGTTTTCAAAGAACAAGTCAGAAAATGTTGAAAGTTCACAATATCAATGGGGGGGAATCTCAGCCTTGTTTTCGGGGAGGGAGGCTTGGCTAGCATGACTTTTGTAAAATATGGAAACAATTTTGGTCTCACGGTAACAAGTACCAGAAACATCTTCAACAGTACTGATAACCTGGCCGAAGGACGTTAGCCGTAGCTTCAAATCGGAAAGAATTCCATATGGACGCCACTGGCACTTGACGTCTAGTCAGTTCACTAATCCTGCATGTGTATAGGCCTAACTGGTCTGAAATATTGTGCCCTCTAAAAAGCTCTAGTAACGTGTCCAAGTGAATACCTTAAGGATGGACGCCGCTTGACACCTTGTCAACGGGCATGTCAGGTCATCATGCCTGTGCACATACCCTATAACGCTGATCTGAAAAATTCCAAGCATTTTCTGCATGAATACCTCAATATTTTCCCTCCTAAATTTGACTTTTTAAGACAAGTACAGACCTCCTAAGTCTCACGCATCCAGCATGACAGTCATGCCTCAAGGCTCTTTCTCATGCTCACACGTGTGGCAACCATTTTCTCATGCCCAGAGCCAGACCATAAAAAAAATTCAAATGCAATTGGCGAGTCAATGATATAGCGTGGACGACTGCTGCCGCCTAGCTGGATAGCTGTAATACAATGTGCATATGAGTAGTATATATGCAGTACCGTGTACATGCAGTGGCACATGATCACTAGATCTATTTCTGCAGTAGATCGTACTTGATGAGGCCACAGCTCCACAGCGCTATATACGTTATTATAGAGTCGGTAACATGGTCCAATAGGCAGTTAAGCGTGCGCACGCCACATGTTGTTTGAAATGAGAAGATGGACACCCACACTAGTGACTCAGACAGCGAGAGATTGCCTCAGCCTAGCAAGAAAAAAAAACTGACTGCTGGGGGAAAAAAATTGGCGCTGCTAAATTCAAGAGCAAATTTTCTGAAGATTGGACAGGCACATTTCGGGACTCTGTTGTTTTTAAGAATAAGTTCAAATAGTCTGTTTATGCACACTACATCGCTTAATTTTGAGCTAAAAAATGCTAAAGCTCCCTACCATAGGAAAAGTGTGACAATTTTCCTGCTATTGCACGCTTTAGCAGCCTTGTAGTTTGGGTTTTCTCTAATTGAAAGGTTTGGGTTCTTGGAGTTTATGGACACATTTTGAGAGGTTGTGCAAATGATCAAGACTTGACTTTGGGCGAATAGTTGTTTTCATTTCTTGACCAAACATCAGCAGGAGACAGGCAACAGCTTGTGCTAGATGAAATCAATCACTTCTTATTTGCGATGGGAGAATTTAGGGAAGCCCTTTTCCCCCACATTTAATATACTGCCTAAAGCGTAATGTGCATGTCTTATTGCTGTCTTGTACTTACACAGATTTTTGAACTTGCAAAGTGCCCCTGATGTCTCAGCATGGTTAACTTTACCTTCCAAGACCTCCAGCGATTGAGTGGAGACTCAGAGGCCTACTCTGAGATGCAGGCACAGGCTGAGTACATCCAGACATCTCCTAAAATAATCTTCCTGCCGTGCCGTCTTCAGTTTGTGCGAAATGTCAAGGGATATTTCTACCTGGGTTTCATTGTCTTCACGTGGGCCTACAATACCTACATTGTGCCCAAACTTGTTCTCCTGCCTCAGTATAACGAGGCCAATATAAGCATGCTTCCTGTTTTGTGTAAGTGATTACATGTATAGTGGTTCATTGAGGCAAGTTTGAGTGAAGACCATTTGTTGGTGATTAGGTAAGGTTTAGTTGGTACAGCCTGGTAACCTGTGAACAACATAGATCCTGGGTATCAGGCAGAATTGACCAGTGGTCAACAAATGGTCATCACTCAAATTTGCCATAGAATGAGATTTCCAGGAAATCTCTACAAAACAACATCACGCCAAGCAATTCCACTCATGCTCCCCGGCAGCATTGTGTCTGTGTTCGGGGTACGTCAGAGGTGCAGCCAAATGGGGATTTTATTGTGGAACAAACCATCACATGTCCAACATGTCCAATGGGTTTTCACTGTCCATGAACCCCCAACCAAGCCTAGCAGGTTTTTTCCTTCTCATTAGGTGTGCCTGTGGGTCCCCTTTACCCTTTGGCTCTCTGCTTGATGTTCACTGTGGTAATAACCTCACCCTCTTGACATAATCCATTGAGTATGCATACATCCCACTCTACCTTGGCATCCTACCTGCTAGAATCTCCTGCCTTAACAATCCACCAAGTTAATCCATCTAGCACTGAAGCCCTGCAACCACTACTAAAGGTCCTACACCAGCCCGATAGTCCGATAGTCTCGTAATGAGCAGAGCACACTAACCAAACCTTCTGTCATTATCCATGCTTTCCAAACAATCATACCAAGCCTCCATCCTGGATGGTGCAATTACCGTTTCTTAGATTTTGGCTTTTAATTGCTTGAAAAAAAAACAACAAAAAAGCATTATGTCACAAGGGTTGCCATGTCCCCCCCCATTCCATCCCTTTCTGAACTTCTTTGAATCCCCTAAATCCTCCGCTGAGCATAAATACTATGGCCCATTGCTACATACATGTACTGCATACATGTACAACAATTTTCAAGTGCCATCCATGCCTGCCTCAATCCTGCAAAATCCTCCCAAACTTTTAGATGGATATTTAAGAACCTACGTTGACTGGGGCCAAGCCAACAAAACTCTCCCCAGTTTTGTTATTGAAGACAAAGAAGAGGACCTGATAATTTCAGCAACCAAACTTACCGGTAGGGCCTCAATTCAAATCTTAACTGGAGCCGTTTCCAGCTTTTTCCGCCAGTATTGTTGTCAACTCATTTCACGCTCAGGACTAGACTTGAAATACTAACACCTGTCCAACTCTAAAAAGGGTCCATTCACAAATCTGTTGGTTAGAAAGGTAAGGGCTGTGAGTCGCACCTTTACATTGAAGTGATGTAGTATGCATACCTTACCACACCATGTAACACATTGTCCTCGTGTGAGCCATCTGTTTACGGCTGAAGGTTTGACACCAGATGCAAAAGAGACTGCTTTGTTTTTGTGCTCTCTTGCAGGTTACTATGCAGTCTCATTGTTCACTGTTGTTGCGCTGTTCAGGTCTGCCACTAGTGACCCAGGGCGTTTGCCCTTTGACCTCAAGCCAACAACCTCTGGTGAGTTGTACTTCATAGAAAAAAAGAGACTTGGTGCTCTATTAAGAGACGTTCCCATAACAGCACTATCCAGAGTGCCTACAATGCAGTTGTAACTTGTTACACCTCTTCATCAGACCTTGTGATGTGCCTGAAACCCCATTCTGCTTCCTGGAGTGTTCAACCTTCCCATCCTCTACCACAGAAGAATTGTTAACGACTGTTTGTTTTTGTATAAACATATCAATAATCACTTCAGTTTAAGTGACGCTAATCCATTTAATCTTGATGTTCCCCAGCACCGTACTAGATTGGCTGCCATTAAACCGCATTCTACACATTCCATGGAGTCGGGTGGAGGCAACCAAACAGGACTTTGTCTCGAGAATTTTGTCTACCTACAACCGGCTTCATGGAAAGTGTGATGTGTTGGCATGCCCACAGTACGCTGTTTTCGTACCCAGTTATATAAAGCCCTGTAGACGTGAAGGTACAATGTATATGTAAGTTCTGCTACCTGTTTGGCATTCCTGAAACTGTGATGTGTATGAAGAAGTTATCAGATTGTATGTACAGTACATTTTTGTAATACTTTGTGTTTATTCAGCCCTATGATTCTTTCCAAAAGTGATACTATTACTCCAACTTTTTTCCATCCCTGTAATCCCTGTTTCGGCCCTCACATCTCCACTGTTCAACTTTGACTTCTGTTTCCTTTGATCTTTGCCCTCCCTGGTCTCCGCAATGTTTACCCTTGTGTTTTGTTCCCCCTTGCCTCAGTTCTTTGTTCACACACCCATGCACGTTCCATGTACATGTACATGTGCTGTTCATCCTTTTGCCTTTCCCTCCTTCCCTCTCTATCGCC
This sequence comes from Acanthaster planci, assembly GCF_054643075.1. Classification (NCBI taxonomy): domain Eukaryota; kingdom Metazoa; phylum Echinodermata; class Asteroidea; order Valvatida; family Acanthasteridae; genus Acanthaster; species Acanthaster planci. The sequence goes on from NC_141788.1 coordinate 10,808,472, forward strand.
CCCACCCCCTTCCTTTTGTGTCTCTATGGAGCCCTGTTTGTCGGTACATATCCCACTCTTCTTCAGCCCCTTACTGCTGTTTCAAGACTTTGCTAAGTTTTGGATGTCTTTTAATTTTTATTATTTGTATGGTTATATGTGTAATTTATTTGTACATTATTTAATTCAGAGATTTTATCTATTTCTCATGGATGCCTGTAAGTGGCGGGTAACTGCTGTTGGTCATCAGAAATAAATAAATAAATAAATAATAAATAAATATGCCAATTTAATTGCAAGTACTTAACCCTATATTGACTGAGGTGGGGGAAGGTCAGTTCTTCGCCCCCTCCCATGGAAATTTTCAATCTGAGACTGCTCCCAAACTGCTGCAAATACCAAATTGTCCTTTCATGACTTTTCTTTAACCCTAACCCTCCTCAATCCTTCACCTGTGGGAGGATTGAGGAGGGTTAGGGTTAAAGTGCTGCGCAACATTTGATACCAAATTGTAAAACTCAGTCAAAGTATTTACAAGTTACATTGTGATTTAGGGTCAAAAGTCATTTAAAACTTTAAGAATTTATATGTGTGTGTATCAATGAATGGAGGTGTTGTACATAAAATGTTAGAATATAACCAAAGAATATCAAAATAAACACCGTAAATATCTTACCCACTTGATAATACATAATGTATTTCATTCTAGTCAATGGGGTACTTTCTTCTTGTGATTTTTACTAAAATTGAAAATATGCATAAACTATCAATACGGTATCACTCCAACATCTACATCTGCCTCTAGCAGAAGCACCCCCTCATCTGTTGAAAAGAGCCACATTGGTCGGGAGTGTTCAATTTGCTGGTGGCGACGCAACGGTGACGTGTGCATTTCCTTGTCGATTGTGAACCAGCAAAGTTCAGTTCCGACCAAACGAACCTCCATTGCTAGGAAAATAGCACCCTCTCTTGGTTCAGCTCAAGGCCCGTAGATATGTTGTTGATAAGTTATTCTGTCCAGATAAAAAATTTTCTGTTCATCAAAATTTTTTTCCCTGAGATCTTGGGGAGGGGGTTAACTGACACCCCCCTGTAAAATATACTCCTGAAAAGTCTGGTCTTAGTAGGATTAAGACTTGTTGAAACCACCTCGCCTTATTTTGATATGCAGCAAATTTTGACAAGCTTTCCTGCTTAGGAACACAAGCAAGTAAAATACCACTGCCCTAGAATAGTTCTCAACACATACTTTACTTTTTCTTATTGATTCGCATGCTTCAGTCTGGTACAAGTCTTTGAACCATGCATTTTTCAGAACTGCAAAACGATGCTCTGTTGTTCAGTTGCCTGGAGAAAAAGATTGGGAAGAGATGTTGAAGTTATAGAGTTGGGAGGAAAACCCTGATAGAGTTACCAGTAGCCACACAACAAAGGACTGCAAACAACAAATGGGAGCTGAAAATCCGATTCCGCATGATGTAACATGGGTTGAATTTAAACATATGTCACAGGTGGGAAATGCAGGAACAATTTGACTTTGTGACAACTCTCATGAATCAAATAACTTGAGATTATTTCATATGACATAGGAATAATCTGGGCAGAGTTGCAGGGTAACTTATCGATTAACTATCAACATCTGATTGATTCCTTGACTTTCAGATCAGCTGAACTGGACCCATTGCCAACGCTGTCTGATCCAGCGTCCACTGAAGTCTCACCACTGCAGCAAATGCCAGCGTTGCATCCGGAAGATGGATCACCATTGTCACTGGTAATTGGGTGGGGAGAAACAAACGGGATTCTGGTATGGAACATTTGCCTTAACAGCAGGTCATCAGAGATTGAGCCTTGAAAGTTTCCCATATCAAGTGCAAACGGGGAAAAGAGGAGGTACGATTCTAAGCTCAGCCCCCATTCTGACCGTAGAATCCATTTCATTTGATTCTGGCTCATAGTCCTGCAACAGACAAGTTGTGCTGTGGAACTCTGAAAAGAACACATGGACTCGACATCAACATTTCAGACTGTATGCACTTTCGGTCGTCAGGAGAATGCAAGGATACCAGCTTACAAGAAACGAATCAATTTTGTAGGTTATTACAATGTGGTTGACTTTTGCCCACCATATTTGTTCTGCAAAAGTTTTACTACCAAACTACAGAGGGGTTCAGAAGTTCAGCCACATTTACTGGCTTTAGTAATTGGGCAGAAACCTTGCCCAGCATTTTGAGTAATCCTGTCTAGACTTGTTATTTGCTGAAATTGATGCACCCTCACCTGGGCAATGACTGACATTCTGTTATACAACCCAAGGGGTCTTGCATGTCAGATAGGAAGTTGGTTCAGTGCATATTAAACAGTAGGGAGGTTGCTCAATGGGCCAATGTAATGATTGCATTTGGGCAGAAAGGCACTCTATAAACTAACTTAATGTTTTGTACATGTATATTATTTAACAAGAATAATTATTTGCACATCGAACAGGGGTGATCACTACTCCCAACCCAGATCTCCAGACTCACCAATGTTGTTTGTTTCTTGTCTCTTTCTCAATTTAATAATTTAATTGTGTTTATCTCCCACTAGGATTAATAACTGCGTTGCCGAGGACAACCAGTGGATATTTATCTTGCTAGTGTTTTATGCCGTTCTTCTTAGCCTCTACACACTTGTTCTCGATACTCTTCATTTTTACTACTTTCCTGCATGCAAGACTTGCAACAGTGTGAGTTGATCATTCCCTGGTAGGCCTTTATCCATTTTTTTTTTGGGGGGGGAGTGGTCCTTGCCCCCCTTATTTTCTGCCTGTGCTTAGCATAAATGAGAGGGCAACAAACCATGATATTGCTGTCCACTTTCCTAGGTTCTTATAATACAGGGAAATGTTCCGTTGTACAGCCGTGGTTGTATCTGACTCAATGGCTTCAATTGGTGTGTTTGAGATGTCTTTTGACCCAAGTTAACAGTGGCCAATTTATTGTCTTGTTTACTCAGCACTTCTTCTTCCATGTACTTTTTGGAAATTTAAAATGGTTTTACAGGAGAAAGAACAGTTTTCCAGGAGGAAGCAGGAGGTCGTGGGTTCGAGTCCCACCCGAGTAAGCTTGTGAGGTTTTTTTTCGCAAGCTCTCGGACAAGCACTGAGCATACAGTGTTTATTAATATACGTTGGGTAAGGGCAAACCCGTTATATATAAGAAAGAACAGTGTTCTTAATCCGGGGAATTTTATTTCTAAGGACATTTTATTTGAAAACCCATGGTGCGGAAGTTTGTGGTGCAGGAAACCCGCAGCCAGACCGCAGTTTGGATTGGTTCACTTCAATAGGGTCATTGGCTACCCTTACTGCCAGTAAATGTTCGCCACTAGTAGTCCCTCTTTAAACATGGCTTTTGAACACAAAACTCTGCCTCTTGCATTGCTTTCCACATTTTTTTTTTATTTTTGCAGACTACTTTCCTACAGAAAAACCAAAGATATTTCCTGTACCTTTCATTTGTCCTGGGCATCATCCTCACATCCTTGGCAGGAACACAAGTGCTGCAGCAGACACTGAACATCCTGACGGTAAGCATGCACACCTGCAGACACATTTACTGAACACCCTGTCGGTAAGCATGCACACCTGCAGACACATTTACTGAACACCCTGACGGTAAGCATGCACACCTGCAGACACATTTACTGAACACACTGACGGTAAGCATGCACACCTGCAGACACATTTACTGAACACCCTGACGGTAAGCATGCACACCTGCAGACACGTTTACTGAACACCCTGACGGTAAGCATGCACACCTGCAGACACGTTTACTGAACACCCTGACGGTAAGCATGCACACCTGCAGACACGTTTACTGAACACCCTGACGGTAAGCATGCACACCTGCAGACACGTTTACTGAACATCCTGACGGTAAGCATGCACACCTGCAGACATGTTTACTGAACACCCTGACGGTAAGCATGCACACCTGCAGACACGTTTACTGAACACCCTGACGGTAAGCATGCACACCTGCAGACACGTTTACTGAACACCCTGACGGTAAGCATGCACACCTGCAGACACGTTTACTGAACACCCTGACGGTAAGCATGCACACCTGCAGACACGTTTACTGAACACCCTGACGGTAAGCATGCACACCTGCAGACACGTTTACTGAACATCCTGACGGTAAGCATGCACACCTGCAGACATGTTTACTGAACACCCTGACGGTAAGCATGCACACCTGCAGACACGTTTACTGAACACCCTGACGGTAAGCATGCACACCTGCAGACACGTTTACTGAACACCCTGACGGTAAGCATGCACACCTGCAGACACGTTTACTGAACACCCTGACGGTAAGCATGCACACCTGCAGACACGTTTACTGAACATCCTGACGGTAAGCATGCACACCTGCAGACACGTTTACTGAACACCCTGACGGTAAGCATGCACACCTGCAGACACATTTACTGAACACACTGACGGTAAGCATGCACACCTGCAGACACGTTTACTGAACACCCTGACGGTAAGCATGCACACCTGCAGACACGTTTACTGAACACCCTGACGGTAAGCATGCACACCTGCAGACACGTTTACTGAACATCCTGACGGTAAGCATGCACACCTGCAGACACGTTTACTGAACACACTGACGGTAAGCATGCACACCTGCAGACACGTTTACTGAACACCCTGACGGTAAGCATGCACACCTGCAGACACATTTACTGAACACACTGACGGTAAGCATGCACACCTGCAGACACGTTTACTGAACACCCTGACGGTAAGCATGCACACCTGCAGACACGTTTACTGAACACCCTGACGGTAAGCATGCACACCTGCAGACACGTTTACTGAACACCCTGACGGTAAGCATGCACACCTGCAGACACGTTTACTGAACACCCTGACGGTAAGCATGCACACCTGCAGACACGTTTACTGAACACCCTGACGGTAAGCATGCACACCTGCAGACACGTTTACTGAACACCCTGACGGTAAGCATGCACACCTGCAGACACGTCTACTGAACACCCTGACGGTAAGCATGCACACCTGCAGACACGTCTACTGAACACCCTGACGGTAAGCATGCACACCTGCAGACACGTCACTGAACACCCTGACGGTAAGCATGCACACCTGCAGACACGTTTACTGAACACCCTGACGGTAAGCATGCACACCTGCAGACACGTTTACTGAACACCCTGACGGTAAGCATGCACACCTGCAGACACGTTTACTGAACACCCTGACGGTAAGCATGCACACCTGCAGACACGTTTACTGAACACCCTGACGGTAAGCATGCACACCTGCAGACACATTTACTGAACACCCTGACGGTAAGCATGCACACCTGCAGACACGTTTACTGAACACCCTGACGGTAAGCATGCACACCTGCAGGCACGTTTACTGAACACCCTGTCGGTAAGCATGCACACCTGCAGACACGTTTACTGAACATCCTGACGGTAAGCATGCACACCTGCAGACACGTTTACTGAACACCCTGACGGTAAGCATGCACACCTGCAGACACGTTTACTGAACACCCTGACGGTAAGCATGCACACCTGCAGACACATTTACTGAACACCCTGACGGTAAGCATGCACACCTGCAGACACGTTTACTGAACACCCTGACGGTAAGCATGCACACCTGCAGACACGTTTACTGAACACCCTGACGGTAAGCATGCACACCTGCAGACACGTTTACTGAACATCCTGACGGTAAGCATGCACACCTGCAGACACATTTACTGAACACCCTGTCGGTAAGCATGCACACCTGCAGACACGTTTACTGAACACCCTGACGGTAAGCATGCACACCTGCAGACACGTGGCGAATGTTTTTCATGGGTTAGCAAGGAATTTTGGCCTGTGCGCATGAGTACATCCCGTAACTAAGGATTCTGCGCTTAAAAGATCCAGGAAATGCATTTTTCTTAGAGTCACTTTTTGTGTATCTCTTCTTCCATGTGTGAAGACTGTTTGACATCTTTGAGTTATGTGAACTGAACGGTGCACTTTTTCAAACATTAAAAATTAACCAAGCATTTCTGGACAAGTGAGGGCGCTTTTGCTTTGATGTAAATCCAGGAAGACATGGCTCAGGTTGCATGTTTTCATATTCAAATTGTGAACCCCAAATGTGTTATCTGGGAACATTTCTGTGAAAAGGATTTTTGCTGGATTATTGCCATATACTTACACAGCAGTAATTTGCCAAAGAAAATGAAATCTGCCATAGCAGTGGTTAAAAAAAATCTAGAAATTTGTGTAACATTGAGATTCGGTGCATTGGATGACACCATAGTTCTCATGAATATGCAAATTGCATTAGCATAAAAACCAAAAAAGCATCAAAATATGGGTTAAAATTGAAAAACAAAAATTTAAAATTAGGTTAATTGATACCCAAAGATGCAATTTCAAGGGTTTAAGTAATATTTTTAAAAACATTTCTATTTCCTGGTTCCTTTAAAAGGTTAGCGCAGAATGTTTATGCTAGCATGGTTAGCGCAGAATGGAGATCGTAAGCACGGAATAAGCCACTTGCGAGTTAAAATTTGAATAAAATCTGGTACCCTGTGTTATCTAATTGCATAGAAATGTAACAACTCGAATTCCCAGACTAAAGGCACTGTTGCTATACCTCGTGATTCGAGGCAAGCTTTTGCATAGCGACCACCATCTCTGGAATGGACTGGTTCCTTTGTGCCGTTCTTATCCATTAAAAACAGTGTATTGTTGCAAGGCGTCTTTTATGTAACTAAGGAAAAGCTTGCCTTGAATCACGAGGTAAGCAACAGTGGCTTTAGTATGGAGAATTCCGATTATGTTCACGTGAATTTAAAGAACTCAGTGTGCCAGATTTTATTCAAATTTAACTCACAAAAGGCTTATTCCGTGGTAAGCAGCGCCATGAAATTGGGCCCAGATTGAATGCTTCCATGCTTGAACCGTCACTTTTCCATTCAGTTGAATATTTGTTGATTTGGGTCAGACAAGCATGTGCAGTATGATGATTGTTTGCTGTACCCACCGTTGCATGGGATTTGAGTCAGCCACCCAATCCCAGTAATACTTAGTGGTTAAGATGTTTAAGCACAAAGTTGTGGGTTCGAATCCCTCCTGAGCCAGCCTGTCAATTGTTTCACAACTCACAGTGACAATATAGCATGAATATATACAATGGTGTAAGGGTAAAACCTAGGATAAAATGTGAAGTACGACAGTTTAATATATTTATGCTCAAACTGACTGATTTAAATCATTAGTGTAACTTCCTATTTTCTTGGAATAATGTCAGTTGCAAGCATTAATTAATCCAGGCATCAGAAGTCATGATAGTTTGCAATTGGACAAATGGGAATTTTTCTTTGAGGTCAGAAGTATATTTTTCCATTCTTGAATGGTTTGCTCATTTTTTTACTTTGGGAACTTAATCCCATCTACTCTGTTTTCATGAAGAGTTTGTACCTTATTACATTGCAAGTCTGAATTTGCTCATTAGTGACATCTGTCAATATTACAAAAGCTTGCTTTGCTTTGGAGACTTTCCAGAGTTTAATCTTGTGGGGACCTTGGTTTATGTAAATAATGTGATAAATCAGAATGTTACACAAGTCAATATCATGGTGCTTTCTGTGACGGAAAGAGGGCACCTCATTGTTTTGCAACCAACCTTGGGCTTAAAGCACGGATATGGCATAAAGTGAGTGCACATACTGAAACTTTTCTAATTTGGGATGTTTTATAACTCTTTTGCCCTATGACCCAGGTGGATTTATAACACTGCAACTCAGTGTTGGCTTAGGGCTTGTGACAAAATTCAACCTCACACGTCTGGCTTATTAGTGCAGATGTCTCAAAACTAGTGCAGGGTCGTCTGACTGGTTCAAGTCAGATAAGTGATGGATAAGCCCTCTGTCAATACTGAGTACCATATTACACTGTTTGTACATCTTGCTGAAGGGCAAAATGCCCAGTGTAACAATGTTTCCCCGATACAAAAATGACATTTACATTGGGCAGTTCACGTGTGATAAACTTTAGGACATTAGCAGCTAACGATTGCAGAATTGGATGACAATCAATTCACTTTATGCACAACCCTATGGAAAAAGTGTACTTGAAAAACATTTCATCAGTTTCCATCTTATTAAATATTCAAAGTCAAGTAGCTCTCTTTTTGACAAGTGATGCGATGAAGATTTGGACTAATGTTATGTACAAAAATCAAATTTGAAAGTAAAATCAAAATTTAGGGGATTCTTTCCATGAACACCAGTTTCTGTCATTAGCCATGACCATGAATGTCAGTGAGTTAGAATTGGCCAATTAGAATCAATATTTGAGGCTCATTTTTGTTTTGCAGCCTATAATGACTGGTGCTCTTTTTAAAAAGACATTTCAGGGAGAAGTTTGCTTCTTATCAGCTTTTGAAAAAATATTTCTGACTTTAAAATTCTGACTTGGTGTGAATGCATCTACGGCTTGTCTTGATGAGCCAGTACTTCTGAAATATTTTGAAGGAAAATGCTTCTTCATGCTTGACTCGTTTACCCCCCCCCCACAGGTTTGTGCATGAAATGCATGTCTTGCTTGTCATCCATTTCCATGATGCAGTCACAATGTCATCAAAGTTTACTGTCCTTAAGTGTTGGCCCAGCCTCTGTGTCAGCATTGAGGGGCCACTAGTGTTTGGATGCTACCAGACATCTACTTTCTTGGACCATGGAAGTGGTTTTTAGATATCACATCACTGTAACAGCACAGGGTCAGTGGTCACTGAAATGCAGTATGTGAAGAGGGCATTGCAAGACACCCTGTTAGTTAAACTTTAGAAGGTTTTCTTTTGTGTGCCTGTTTTTTTTTCCTCAGAAAGTTGGCCTTATAAATGAATGATATTTATCTTTGCAGAACCGCTCCACTGTTGAATCCATCATTCATGCACACAAGCCCATACATGAAAGGTGAGCCATTTATCAGTTTAATCAAAACCAGAAATCAAAATTAAGTTCGTGTCACTGCTCACTGGTCATAGCTGAAGTGATCATTTCAGAATCGCCAATAAGGTGAACAGCTCACCAAAATCTAAACTCACTGTAACATTTACAGCTGCTCCGAGAGAACGTGTCATGAGAGATGAATGTATGCACGGTAATAAAAAACAGCCGGTTTCACAGATAAGCTAGATGGAAAATCTTACTCAGCACTTTGTATGCCTTACAAAACTCAGCTGTGGGTGAAGTCATAAGAGACATCGGCAGCATGACATTGCGGCAAGTAATCTGTTTGTGACAATCAACCATTTGCACTCGGCAGATTTTGCTCTTTAAACGTCTTTGTCAATTTGGCTACTGATCACTCAGTATTCAGATTTTCAACATTAGAAAGTCTGAGATCCCTTGCCAGACTGGCAGTTGTGTGCCAACCGAATGTATTGGGAGTCAGGCATGTGACTCAACAAGAGGGAATGGGCCAGGCCAGTTTTTGAACAGTGCATGCACAAACATGAGGTGGATATCATTCAAGCACTGCAGTATGTGCATACAAGGTCAGCTCTATCAGAGCAGCTGTATGCTAATTCACACCCTGAACATCTCCGAGCTTAGCTCATGAATAGCCTTGCCGTTGGGAAACACATCAACATCACAATGTTAAAACTGCACAGCCATTAGTGCCCATTTCCTAGCACTGTTAGAACACAATTTTTATCCTAGTGGGAACTTTGTGCCACAAGCAATTAGCAGAGTAAATGAGCATTTAACTTTAGAGGGGGAGTTTGTAGAAACAACTCAACAACAGGAGAGAGCACACATATGGAGGCTGTGAAATAGGATTGAAATCAACTGCCTTTTTTTTGCTGCAGCCGGCAAAACTTCAAAATTGATTTTAATTTATCTACTTTGTTTAACATGTTCTCAGAAATATCTCAGCTATGCTTTGCTGTACTCAGTTGTGATCATTATTATCTTGATTCCCTGTCCCACCAAGGCCAGCAGTGATACCTCGGTCTGCTTACGACGGTTTCCGGGATGTCTGCGGACCCGGGCCAGTCCTGTGGTGGTTCAACCCCTTCCGTCGTCGTTCCGTGAAACCTGAGATCTACTACTACCAACACACTGTGTGAAGCATTGACTCTTTGTTAGGAACTAAGCTTCTCATCAGGCCCCAACAAAGAATGAATGCTAAACCCTCAAATCACAACAGAGGAAGTCACATTACTTCTTTTCATGATGCCCCTCCCAGTGACCCAGCTAGGGTCAAACTTAGGGGCTGTCCATTTTTTTCCCCTCATTTTTCACGAGCATTTTTCCCAGACCTACTACATCCTCCTAGGACATACAAACTGAAAAGGAAAAAGTGATTATTTCTATCATGTTTGGTATTTGGGAAAAATTTTCTCTGCTGTCTTAACCCTTCCCCAAAGAAATGGTTTGTGTGCTTGTGAAAGCGGTGAAAATGATGGAAGCAAAGTGGCTGACCCCAGTGGCACTTGGAGAGAGGTGTTTTTTATTGAAGGGGCAGTTTAATGGTGAGATTGTTCTTTTAAGATTTGATCATTTAGTCATGGAAGCCACAGACTTTGAATGAGGCCCACACCCTCATAATTATGCCCCTGACATAACCTCCCCCTCCCCAATCCCTTCCCTCTGCTTTCATCCGGAGTACGGTCTCTCCAAGACCCTAAGCAGATATGGTGTGAGTGTGACCACTAGCCTAATGAAGTGTGGTGGACAGAATTGCAGGGCGCTTTGTTAAGTGGGTTAGTTTTGAGGCAACACCAACAGTTTTGCCCAAACCAAATAGCGCCCTCCTGTTGTATCTGCTGTACCTCAAATAGGCTGGTGGCTGGAGCCAGTGAAGTTGTGTGCAAATGAGTGGCTTCTAACTAAGATGGAGCTATTAAGCAGGACACTCTTATCAACCATATTTTGCTTAAAAATCATTTCCAGCAGTACAGCCATAGTTGCTTTTAAATTTGAATTTATCATAATAAATTAACAGTATATCCTGCAGGTTGAACCAAACTGAAGAAATGTTTTTAGGCATGTGTATCATCACCAGGTACAGCATTTGTCTGAGGGTATGCTTTTCAATTTTCATTAATTATGGACAGCATTGAATCTGTACCCTTCCAGAAATCCTTTCTACTGGCTTGAATGTGCCTCTGTTTCTGGACTGTCTCCAGCATTATAGATAATATTTTTTTTATTTGCACATGTCAATGGAGGTTATGCGTTTACGCATGGTTTTGTTTCACTGGATATGCTCGAGTAAACCTTTTGTGAATTGGTTGGAACTAAATTAAAATAAAAACAGCCTCTGGTGGAGACGTCAACAACGCATAATCTATTTTTATACGTTGTCTATGAAATGATCTTTAGTTCAGATTCATCTCTTGTCAAGTTCAACCCGTCATGCTTTGCCGACAGTGAGATTTGTGATGGAGTCACCAGAGTATGATAGCATACACGTGTTGATAGCATACACGTGTTGATAGCATACATGCTTAAATAAAAGCAGTTTTTTTTCCATCAACCGTTAAGGATTGGAATGCGTTGCCTGCAAATATCATTTCTTGCACCTCACTGGAGACATGGGTTCGCTAAGCTCTGTCGAGAATGACATGACTGGACGATCCACGCAATGCGCAGGCTGGTGTGATGTTTCCTGACGGGGTATTGATTTGCCGGCTCAACTACACAGATACAGAAAATCTGCTTCCTTGTCTTCACATGAATTCCTTAACTGTGAGCCCCCGCCTCTCCGTTTATCACTCTGATGCACATGTTGAAATTGTACGCCATCAAGCAGTACATAATGAATATTGGGCAACCCTGGCTGTGTGTCACTTTCTGGGCGTAGAGTGTTGAGGGCCCGATCCGCCATCTGCTATCCGAGATCTCCAGTGGGGATGTTGAAATGTGCAATTATGTTGAATCAACAAGATCATAACTGGCACGGAAATCCGGGTGTGCCTGCGCGTGGGGGAAATCCCCGTGCAGAAGTCAAGCGCGTATCCAGATGGTGGCCAACCCTGGAAGATCGTGGGAAGTGGTTTTTTTCCATTTGAAGTTTGCATTGATACTGTTCGCCCGGGTTCATCGAGGTTTCACATTTGTTGGGGGTTTTCAAGTTGAGATAGCGGTTGCGCCGGTATTATGAAATCCAGAGTGTTGGTTTCATTCGATGAATGGAAGATTGTCAAACACTCGGCAATTTCACAAGACTGAATTCTTGCAGGCATTTTGATTTTGCATTTTCCCCCTCTTCTGAGTGCATGGGCATAATTCCTGAGGGATGGGGTGTTCCCCCCCCCCCCACACACACACACTTTTCGGGGGGGGTGGGCTATTGAATCATCGTCCACTTTTGTGTGGTGAGTAAAAAAAATGAAGGCGGCTTCCGACTTCTCAACATCAACATTTATTCAATAGCACTCAAAAGGAGAACAATTTAGAACAAAAGCCATAAATATACGTCGTTTTGATGCAGGGTGCCGCAGGGGTGTAATGCTCATTACGGATGGGCATCTGTATCACGAACATCGCCCCGTCACCCTGTGCCATAGAGTGGTAGCCCACCCCCAGTTCCCGGCAAACATTTACGCCCCTGACCATTTTTAGAAATAAAATTTGACAAGCATAGGTTTTCCCGCACATTTTTCGAACTTTTTTCATTCAAATTCATAACCGATTAATCCATTTCCTCTCGAAAAGACTGGAATGCGCAAATTCTACAATAGTCTGTTCTTTATTCATGAACAACTTGAAAAAATAAGGTCTATATACAGGCAAATGAAAATATATACGTTTTATTTCATGCGTTAAAAAAGTAGGCTTACACTTAGGAAAAGCAAAATGTGTTCACGTTTCAAGGTCTTTCAGGAACAGCCTATGCCGTTCTTGTCCTTAGGACTGGTTGTTTAACCTTCAGTTTCTTGTCTCGCAATACTAGCTGAATACCGTTTGTGCATGGTTGCGGCGCGCACCATTTGATGAATTTGATCGAATAGACGAAGTGCTCCCAAAGGTGAGCTTGTTAGAAAACGGTGTTAGCGATTAGCGAGGAATTAACTGCAATATAACATTTACAATATCCAACCAAATTGGGCTGATTTACTACCGTCAGGCTAGCGACGACAACCACTGACTGGAGAGCGCTTACTGCAGCGCAGGTGCTTACGATGATATTGCATTGTCTCTCACAATAAAGTATGGTACTGGTAAATGTTTATGGCATCAAACAAAGTGTAAAAGTGAGTAACCAACGAAGAGATATAATCTGGAATATGAATGGTCATTGGTTTTCAAGACGAACTTGAAGTTACCATTTATGGATTTAGAACGAAAAAGGTTTAAAATGTACGAGGAAACTATTGGGCGTTCACACCCATACAGTGCCATACTTATTTTAATTCAGTGAGAATGGCACTAATATAAATCACTCGCAAACTTTGGGGAACTTTGTTCTCTTTTAATATTTTACGCGGTTTGGTTGGGGATGAATTGAAGTCCAAGAGTCAACTTGAATCCCAGGGAACAGCGGCAACCGCAGCCCAAGTTATTTTCAATCAATACACGCTTGAAGCGGTCACTGGAAACTATTTATGTAGGAAATCCAGGCACTACTGGTGTTTCTAATTTCAGAAATGTTGTTCCTACACATGTTGCTTTTCAATATTTCCGTGTTCCTGAACAATGGTGGTATCCGTGAAGAATGAGGATGTGTTTTGAGGAAGTGTTGTAGCGTACAGATGAATATGTTCCTTGAGGGCCTGTGTTATCAAATTATTAGGCACAAGAGTTAAGCCTTGAAGGAAGTCGTTTAGTTTTCTTCAACTTTTAAAATGGTATCTTTCTTTAAAGTTTGTGCAATCGCAACGGAAAGGGGATAATGCCGTAAAGGAAAGCCTTTGCTTCACCCGGCCGGACCTAGGTGTTGCCTTTTCTGTAATGAAAGGGATAAAGAAACGGATTACTCCTCCCTTCAATGGATTTCATCTAGCTTTAAAACAGCAATGTATCTCTCAGATATACTGGTGCGGTATTGCATGTTTAATTTCCTCGTTGCATTTTCTTCTTTTTCCCTTAATCAATTACAAGGTCACATTTGCTCGTTTCTCGCAAGTTCTGTGTTAAATATTGTAACCAGTGACAATAACAGGAAATCAGGAAACATTATTAAGTAACAATCTTTATCACTCAAAGTACTGCTAATAATTCGATGGAAATCTAAGGGGGAAATCAAAGTTTTCGCAACACACCAACGTTGTGTACCAAAGTTGATGGATTTATTCAGTCTTGATTTATTTTCATTTGATAACCTTATTCACACTATTTCAGTATAGAAGAGAGTCAATTTGAGAAAGTTCTCCTGAAAAATGAGAAGAAAACTGAGCAATTGGGTGCGATGGTCCGTTGAAGGTACGCCAGTTGGCACTCTGACCAGTCGTGAAAAACAGCACAAAAATTGCCGTGACGTACATGTACATGTACTGCACATGTACATGTACATGTACACGCGGTACGTGCATAGGAGTTTGTCTTTGAGCGTACCAATCGCTGCGCAGTGAGTATAGTCAAGAAAGCAAGATCTGTTTGCAACTCGAGCAACATGCTCGTCCTGCTTTTGAACATGCTCCCCCGGTTGAACTCAGGTCGTATTGTATTATAACAGTCATTATCTATTGGACATTCGAGAAGCGGCCTTCAACATGAGTTTAGATAACGTTCTGTAAAGAAGGATAAGTGTTCAAAATTTACCATATTTTGAATTCCCTCCGAGCAAGTTAGATGCAGGTTACAACGTAAAACTTAAAGGGCCACTCAATGTTAGTTAATGCATTTGTGCGTTTTATATTGGCATATTTTGTCAAGTTCAACCGTGAGTGTACCTCAGCTTTCCGTCTTTTTATCGATTGTTTAAAATAAAGCGAAGAATTATGGATGAGGATGTTATGCTGGTATTTTGGTATCTTTACGAAACATTGAATGACAGGCTTTCTAAATACATGTAAATAGTGTCTCAGGGGCGGATCCAGGAATGTTTCCACGGCGGCGTCGGGTCGAAGATTTTTTTTTGCATGTCTCATTTTTGAGGGCAAGCGGAAACGATGATGAAACATTATAATTGTGGCCAACGTATCTGTCACATTGCACAGTTCGTTGCGCGTCTTTTAACGTGGTGCTTTTTATCAGTTTTCCCTATCATTAATGACGTCATTAATAGATTATGATCAAACTGGACAAAAACTGAACCTCACGTAGGCCTGTATTCATTCCTATGCCCTTGTGCGCCATTATGTTGAGAGCTCGCGCATGCGCACTCGATCACTTTACTGTGGATTTCGAGGCAGGCGACGCCGGACATCGTTCCGACACTTCTTTCCTCGGATGGAGACCATTATATATTTTCAACATAATACAAACAATTGAAATTCACAGAGATAACCAGATGACTAAAAATTGACCGGACAACATTAAACCACTGTGTTATAATGAACCCAGTTGCACAAAATTTGAAACAAATTCTGAAAAAGTGATTTTGTTGGAAAATAATCGCGATCAGATTTGAAAGAAAATACGTCCACGGCCTTTCCCATTTTAAAACAACTTCTCTAGTTTATCCAAACAAACGAAATAAAGTGCCGTGTGTATTAAGACCCAATAAAAAATTGGTGGTATTTTCAAGTAATTGCGAATTGAATATTTTGCGCGAAAATCATTTGTCCGTAGTAGTCCATGTGTACGCTTACGTGCGTCGATGAAGCACTGTATGTACAATGTACATGTATGTAGGCCTACGTGTGAATGTGCACATGGGCACACATTAATCATGGCAACCGGTCCACACAGAGAGCCGAAATTTAAATTGATCAAACTAACAAAGGACAATTCGCAGTAGCATAAACATAACATGGTAACCTTTTTCAGTTATTAAGATTTGCAGCATGTGTGGAAAAACTGGAGAACAATTCAAATTTTCGAGTTTAAAATACCGTTTTTACATTCGGAAGTGTGAGGTACACAGACATTTTTCACCCCATTTCCCCCCAAATGTCACTTATGATTAACAAGAAACACGTCACAAAATGAAATCTGAAGTCTGAATGTATTTCTCTGGTATAAATTCAGCAGAAGATCTCCGCAGGATTTTGGTATAGTTGTTTGCTGGCTGGCGTCGCCATTTTAACAAGCAACAGAAACTGACCGCAACTTTAGCGAATTTTAGCGCATGCGCACAAACTACGTGGGTAAACATACTTTATATCACATGTATGATAAATTCCAAACATCCCTGTTGTTTAATGAACACGTTAAAAGTTACAAATAAATTTGATTTTACGTTAATCTTTCGAGTTTATCTCTAAGAGCGCAGAGAACAGCTTCCAGAACGTCTAAAAATAAGCAAATAATCTTTAAACAACACAAAGTTAAGTTCAGGCTATAAATAAAGAATAGCAGTAAATCATCTCATTATTTCAAATTGAAATTTGTACATAATCCCGAGTTTTGTTGAGGTGATTAAAAGTGCACGACGGTTTTTACAATCCAACTTTTTAAAAATCTTTTTTAGTTATTTTCTTAATAACTTTGTTTTACAACTACCAAAAAAACCACACAACCGCGCAGCATTTTAGGCAACACTGCCCAGAATTTCAGTGATCATGCATCCACGCATTATCATTGGAAATTTCCGGTTGGTATCACTTTACTGTACACTGTTGAACTGCAGACTTCCGTCATCGACTTAACGTGTTTAAGGGATGCCGTCAAAATTTTGGCACCCATCAGGTGTTGATGTCAAAAGGCGCTGATGTCCATAGGCCTGTGATCTGACATCCAACAGAGGGGCGCTCCAACTTTGAAATTTAAAATGAGCAATACCTATAAAGTTCATTTGCTTTAGATCAATGAAATAAATGCGTGAACCCGTAGGTGCCCCCCCGAAGTTCCACCCCAGTGGCGCTTTACAGCTGTGGTGCACATTTCGACGAAATCGGACATGTGCTGTCTCCAACATACGTGCACAGATGCAATACCTCGTGATCTTCTTGCGCATGATATTGTTCAATCTCTCTACGTGTGCAGCCATTGGATGGTGTCTTTTTCAAGATAATTTAAAAGACTGTTGCAAGGTCTACCAAGTGATACAGTGACCAATCAGCGATGGTGTGGTCCACCGTCTATAGCGGACTGCATACTCGCACTCACAGATGTCAAGAATTCTTAATACTGAGTGGATCACAATGCCAACTTGCATGAAATCCGTTCCATTATTGTCAAAGAAACGCCCCACCGATCCTTCAGTGTATGAATAAAATCAGTGTAGAATGAAAACAAGAGGTGTTGCCCGTTTGTCTCTCTGTATATTTTTAGGAAGGATAGCATTTTTCTAAAGATTTTTAGACTTTCATAACTTTAAAAGGATACTGGTTAATTTATTTCTTTTTATTGAATTGTAAAAACTTTGTAAATTGTAAATTGTAAAATTGTAAAACATTCTTATGGTGACGCAAAGGAAAATATGAGTTATGGTTTCAACATGTACATCTACCCTTTCTGACCGAATTCATGAGTTTGAAATGCAAATCTATTGTTCCGGCATGAAGTTTCGAACGTAAAATTACTTCCGTGAAAATAACATTGACTCATTTCTCAAGCGAAGTGAAAACGGGCCGGGTATTAGCTCAACTCTAGACCGAATTATCGCAACAATGACAACGAAGGGCCGAAGATTGCGAAAAAAACGTTTGAATAGCTTAAACTCATTAAGGTTTGTCGGTATGGCACGTGACTAAGCAGTCCCAACCGGATGTTGTGGTTGGCATCCCCCAGGATGTTTCGTCATGTGATGACAATCTTCTGAAGTTTCAAGGGCACAGAGAGTGATGGATCTTTAACTTCAAGGGGAGGTATCCAAAAAAGTGCAGTTCTGACACTAATGTTTCAAGTTGCATCAATCGTATATAAATGCAGAGTAATTATCTAAACAGCCATCTACCACGACTCCGTGTATTGAACCGTCCTTTAGTTAAAAAGTAAGACATTGAGGTCACGTGTAACTTTTCAGTGTGCTTTCTTGTCCATGCGTTCACATAGACTAAAAACTATGCGTTCGTACAAACTAAGAACTAACTAAAATTAGTTTGTTGTATGAACGCATGGACAGAAAACCTTTCTTTTCCATCGTAACATATTGGCCTGACATTGTCCCCTCCTGTACTGTAGGTTTCTCTTGGTAGATGGTATCCCAGTATATTCCATTATGTCGCAATTATTATCGCTCTGGTATCATGGCAGGGGCTTTGCGTGGTAGCCATCTTGCAGGGCAGTCCTTTTGTTCCATCAACAGGGAAGCCTCCTTTGTGCATACCCTGTGGAACAAAAGCACTGGCCTGCAAGATGGTAGCCATGCAAACCCTCTATACGACTTGTGACTTGTACGCAAGTGTCCAATCAGAGACACCGAGAGGATCTCAAGAGAAACTATTTTTAAATGTCAGTTATTTTCCTAGGGTCAAGTGAAGTCACGAGCTAAATTTTTTCCAAGCGAGTCCCAAGTCATTTTTTCAAGCCTTATGACGTCATGGAATTATTGACATTATACTTGTTCATTTTTGTTGACATCCGTTTGCGATGTGACTTATGATATTTGACAAAACAGGCCTGATCTGTCTCTAAAATATTTTTCCTTTCGCAATATGCTGATATTTCAAATGATAAAGATCAGTGGAAACAGACAGGTTCTGCTTTTGCATTTAGGAATTAATAGATGCAATTCTATTTGTATTTATTTAAACTAAAGTTGCTGACGTCAACAATTCAAATTTGTTCCCGTAAATTCACAAGTCATTTGTTTTCCAAGTGGGCAAGTCAAGTTTCTAGTAAAAAGAAAAATGAGTCTCGAGCCTGCCTCAGGAGTTCGAGCTAACAATTCATCTTCAACAGCACTGCATGCAAGTGCAGAGGTTGGGGACCGCGCACGGATGATTCGTGTTCTATACTTTAAAAAAAAAGGTCCAGATATGCTGCCCCGAAAACGACAGTGAAATATGACTGTCAATTTCGATTTGCCTTCTGGTCTATATCAAAATGGGTGCAGAGTTCTCTTAAAGCTATATTGACACCCTCACCCTACTGCGACAGAGAGAACTCAACCATTTTGGAGGCTTGTACATGTTATTTCTTAGAATAAGCAAGTTAGAGACGGTTCATCCAGGGTCCTAAGTCGTTAATTTTCATGAGGTATGAACCGCAAAATAGCAGATCGGTAGAGAGGAACGGGGCACGGGCTTGTGGTAAACCACTCATAGTTCAGCTCTTTTAAATTCCTTAATCGCTAACGAAATTGGTTCCAGGAAAAACAAAAAAAGTGCTGCGTGGTTCTCGCAGAATTCACATTGTGTAGGTTTCGCATATACGCTTTGTACTCTGTTGTCTTTGCCAAATGCAACCGTTCATAAGCATGGACGATTCTGTTTCTTTCAACTTACCACTGCGTACTCTGCATATTAAGCAATCCAATCTAGATGTCATTTTCGATCACCCTTTCCCCAAGAGAAAGAAACGCCCGTGTTGCATACTTTCCCTTGAAGTCCGGTAGTTGTAAACTTCCGGAAGAGATTAAGTTTGGATCAACCGTTAGTTTGCGGTGATGGCTCATCATATTTCCTGCCATGGGGCGGGGTATAGTGCGAAAGTGATAAAAATTACAAAATAATTGTAAACGGGACGGTAATAGAAGTATATCTGACAACAATGTAACCAAGGAAATAATTTTAGCTCACATCATTGCTAGCTTGCCTTTTACCCGCACAACTCCCCCCCCCATTTTTATATTTAAATCTATATCTTGACTTAATTTATTTCTTGAAAAACATAAGCTCGTGCACTTTTAGTAAAAGTATCAGCGAAAGAGTACAGAAAATCGACCACGTTATGGTGAAAACAATACAGAAACCAAAAGGCAAATGCAAAAACTTCACATACTCAGGGCTTATCATCCTTGCTCGAAGCTGCAACGGCAGCTACACATGGTGTTTATGGGCCATCAAACAATCCATTTTGACCACCGGGGGCCCGCAGCCAGGGTAGGGGATTTATGTTTGTGTAGGGAGAAAAACTGGAAAACTCAAGAGCAAAACCAAAATAAAGGGGAAAACAACGATCTACAGGGGCGGATCCTGGGGGGTGTAGGGCACACGCCCCCCACCCCAAAATAAATAAATAAGGAAGAAGCAAAAGAGGGAGGACGAATAAAAAGAGGATCGTACTGGCTGATATTGCAGCACAGAGAAATCCAAATATGCCGTAAGGGTTTTGCGCGACACGCTCGCGTTTATTTTACTCTTGCTGCTTTCGTTCACGCCCCCTTTGTGGAAAATCCTGGATCCTCCCCTGATCAACTCTGCTCACACAATGGACCTTGTCACTTATAAATTCATAAGTATGCACGCATAAGCATAATGACCATGGCGGTAAGTCATTTCAACGTTGTTATTTTTCTCACAGGTTCTACAGAAGTTGTACTTTTTTCTTCAGAAACCCCTTTACAATACTTATACCTGTAAATTTCTAGGCATGTTTTTGGAGCACGAAATAAAGACTCCATATTTCATCCCAAGCCCATGGGCGTTGTGAGACCATCAGGCATAACACACAAGCCATAATATGCCGATCCAGTAAGCCCCACCCCATTATATGACCTGCAAAAGTGCAGGCCTCAGGGGCATGTCGCCACAGTCGAAAGAGGGGGGAGGCACTCGGCCCCCTGGCCCCTAGGGCCTCAGCAGGGTATGTACAGAGGAGGTTTCCCTGTGGAACAAAAGAACTGCCCGGCAAGATGGCTACCACGCAAAGTCTCTATATAGGGTTTTCAAATCTCGACTTAAGCTCCGTTCGTTGCTGTGACTGGTGTTTACTTTCCGACTTCGAAGTTTTAAGCTCAATAAAGTGCAAAATTCTTGCAGCAACTGTATATCATCGTTCCGCAGGGAAGGTAACTTCGAGCATCATAAAGCTTAAGCGGTTTGTTTTTGTCATAGATGAAGCCTAATTAGATGATAACGAAGCCACTTAGGCTGGTCTTTCGCACACGCGCAAAACGCTAACTGTATAGGTGCATGATACCCCAAATTACAAAGTATTTTATTGTACACACTCAGAAAGAATCGAATTTAATTACTTCTTCAACTCGGGGCGAAAGCAAATTTATTTCATACACCAAAAACCTCTTCGGAAAGTACAGCTGTGACGATATTAGAAGTTTGTACCCCTGTACATTTTTCAATGGGTCGCTCACTCGCGTTTTGGCGCCGAGGCCATTTATGCGCTAGTGTGCATTATTAGGAATTTATAAGTGTAGAGCTCCGTTGCTCAGGCTGAGAATCGAACCACTAGTCCCAGGCCATTGCTTTAAACACTATCGCCCTCCATACATATGGAACACCCTACTACATACCATATCACCCAACTGATTGAAATAAGCAAGGTACGTACGTCATTGTGGCGGGGGAAAGGGATATAGCAAAAGAAAAAAGGGAAAACGATGTCGTATAGGAGAATTAAGGCCAGACAACATTAAGGAACACACAGATAGATGCCTGAACCTATAGACGAAGATGATGTTTTGAAAACCGGTAAGGTTGAATGTGGGAAGCCCCATGGTGTCCGCAGGCCCATTATGTCCGCCCTATTGTGTCCGTAAGCCCATTAGGTCCGCCCCATTGTGTCCGCAGGACCATTATGTCCGCCCTTTTGGGTCCGCAGGCCCATTATGTCCACCCCATTGTGTCTGCAGGCCCATAATGCCCGCCCCATTGTGTCCGCAGGCCCATTATGTCCGCCCCATTGTGTCTGCAGGCCCATTAGGCCCGCCCCTTTGGGTCAGCAGGCCCATTATCTTTGCCCCATTGTGTCCGCAGGCCCAATCTGTCTGCAACATGTCGTAAATGACATGGAACATACCGGTTCTACTCTAGGAATGATTCATTTTCGGTCTGAATATTCAGGGTCAGGGGATGACAGTGACGGGCAAGTCACGCAAATGAAACTAATAATCGTTTTTGCAAACTTTGTCAGTTTTTCGTATACATTTGTTTGGTGTTCAAAAAAGAAGCAGACAGTTTTTGCAAGTTGTGCACGCTTAGAGGGTATGATCATCATAGAAATCTTTTGATAAAACCCTTGAAATTGCACGTTAGGGTTTCAATCGAAATGGTCGAAATGTTTTGGCAATTTTAACCCATTTTTTCCCCTAAGTTTTAATGCCATTTGCACATTCATCAGGAAACCTGTGGTTGCACTGAAGGCAATCTCAATGTTGCAAATGCTCGGTCAATTTTAAATGTTTTTATTGTGTAACTCGTGCAACTCAAAAAGGATGTCAAACAGTCTTCATACATTAAAGAAGAGTGCAGAGATACACAAAAAGTGCTTCCAAGTAAACCTCATTTCATGGATCCTTGAATTAAAACGGAGACCCTTAGCTGACTAATAACGCTAAGGTGACCCAATTTATATTCAAACATTTTAAGAGTAATATGTTACCCGACACGTTTTATTGAGATTAAGAACAGTAATGAATCAAAGCTAATAGCAACAGAAAGCTGAGAGGTGCAAATAATATTTGTAAGTGCACAAGAACATTTTGAAAGTGAACAAATACGTAAAGAGTACATAGCATACCCGAAAATGAAATATAATTAAAAACCCTAGAATATGAATACAAAATGCAATCGTTTTGTAAATTTAACAATTTTTCTTAACCACATGAAAACATTGAAATCAGGAAGGTTAGTTATTTTTACTTTTCAAACCTCTCTAGCTCAGGAAAACCAGACGCTAAAACCTAGGAATAATTCCTTTCCCTGCCTTCGTTTCCGGTTATAATTATGGAATTTTAAATATCAGCAATACTTCATAAGTCAACACTTTCAACATTAAGAACATTCGCTAACCAGACACGTTTGAATGAGACTAAAACCAGCAATGATTTACAGCCAATAATAAGGGAAAATGGTAGTGCAAATGACATTTTTGATCCCAAAGAATAGTTCTGAATTTGAAAATTCATAAAGTATAAAATGTATTCAAAATGAAAGTACAGTTTGCAACCCCCGAATACGACGTGAAATTAATACTGAACCTTGATATGCTTCAAGCTGCAACGGTAATTAACTTTCAAGAACACATTAAACAGAATATGAACTGGCTTGACATGTTTTAATTTCTTTACTTTTACTACGGTTAACTACTAAATATATCCCGAATTTTACATGTACTGAGCGAGCATGAACCACACGAACATGTACAGCACTTGTACACTTGCTCCGCACAGAACCATTTTGACCCAGAATAAGTACACTATTGTTTCTTTTTCGTTAGCAACATGACCCAACACAGAGCCGTTGTTGAATAATAACAGCATACATTTAAATACCTGCAAGGAATTTAAAAAAAGTAAAAGTTTTGAAAACAAAGAAAATACCTGAGACTTTATTAATTAACAATCGCATCCTGTGGACACAATGGGGCGGACATACTGGGCCAGAAAAAGTTTCCGGACGTGATGGGCCATGCGTACATAATGGTCCGGAACATACATCCCAACTTTCGAACATCTGTCTGTTCTGACACGTTTCTGCGTTGGCGTTTGTTTACATTGACACGATGGCCATAGAGTTGAACAGTTATCTCTACAAGGAATGCCAAGAAATCATGATCGGACATTTTATTACAAGATCTCATTCTGGAACTAGATTTCTTGACAACGCGACGGGTGTGGGCGAGAGTGGGGCCATCAAACGACCGGGAGTCGTGGGTGGAATAAAACTGATCACTTCCTATGAAAAAGAGAAGGTCTTCCCCTTTGAAGTGCGACGCTTCTCAGCGCTAAACCCTCAGAGGAAAACAGTTATTAACATTTATACTTTGCTGAGGTTTAAGCACTCAGTCACCGACCGCATGATGATATTCGTGACCCCCGACCGTTTGTTTGCATCGATGATCGAGTTGTGAAATATTTCCAAATCCTTAAGTCAGATTAGCTGCTAGTGAGGACGTAACTCGCTGAGTTACAAAATGATGTCTTCCTCCTGAGCCGTATTATGTGAGTTGCCAGCAGCCAGTCCGGGGTAGTCCGGACGGTCCCTAATCGGTTCCACAAGCCATCTCCAAATTTCCTAGAGTCGTGTTTTGTGCCTCGGAGCACAACTGTACACAGGAAAAGTTTGTCAAAACCACCTAATGGTGGAGCTTAGGAATTGGGATACGTCTACACGTCATCTTGCCTGCATTTACTTCAGGTCGATGCCCCGTGATTCGGCCCCGCCTACTGAAACTTGGTTGATCCAAGACCCAAGCATTAACAGCAACGTGTAACCTATAATATTAGTGCTGTAGTACTGTGGTTTTAAAGGGATACGGTGGGGAAAAATATATATTGTCGGCAAACGCACTTTGTTGAGGGAACAACAAAATTTTGTTGAGGGAACAACAGGTTTGGTCAGCGACGACCGTTCGTTGAGCATTTCCCACGTTTTCTCAACTTGAAGTGAGAATTTCTGGCCAGCTCATTAGCATTAAAAATGCTTCCCATAGTATCTTTTGAAAAAGGAAATTGTTTGGCCCCCTTAAGGAGAGACGGTACATCTTTGCGATCAACTCCCTTGGTCTTTGGGCTTTCATTTGAGAACAGAATTGTTAAAAATACGGTTGAAAAATGGTCCTAAGTGCCCGAGAAAGTTGAGGGTTGCCACTTGAAAAATGGCTGCAAGCAGACTTCGGAAAAATCACTTTTAGGGGACTGGTTTTGTTTTGTGGGAATAACTAAAAAGTAATCAGTCAACCCACAGAAAATTGAAAGAAATTGAAAGATTAGGGACCAGACAATAAATTAATTTGTGTTTAAGAAACCCCAAGGATGTTTACGCTTTTACCCAACAGCGATCCGCATCTTAAATGATAACATCTAGGTCCATGTGACTCCAGGTCTGGGTTGCACTTGAAACGCATCCTTCACCTGTTGTGTGCCACTCTAAATATTAATGTTAATATAAAATGTTTATTTTAAAACAATTTACATGTCTGGTTTATTGTTTTATAAAATTTACATGTCTGCTATAATGGTGAAAACAATTTACATGTCAAGTTTATTGTTTTATAAAATTTACATGTCTGTTATATGTTCATTTTAATTATTTAATTTTAATTATGAATTTGTAAGCTGTATATGGACGTATCTTTATGAATCTTTAATACCTTTTTAGCACGCAAAGACTAAGTGCATTTCACAATGGTCAAAATAAACAGTACCTATCTATGTTTGTCGGTAAACAAAGCCGATTTTATATTGTTTTTGATGGGGCTTGAGTTAGTTGGACTAAAACCCATAATGTTGTCTGCCGTACATGTACATGTATAGCAGTGTCTATTTTCATAGAACAAAATTTGTTGTTCCGTCAACAAACTTTGTTGTTCCCTCATCAAATTTCAATGGTCCCTCAACAAAAAGGGTTGTTCCCTCAACAAAGCACGTTGGCCGATAAAATATATTTTTCCTACCATGTCTGTTTAAAAACCGCCGTACTGTAGTATCGTTGTGATGGGGAAAATCCACAGGGTTTGTAATCGAAATGCAGGACTCTCCACGTCAGGAGCAGCTGCAAGAGCAGCGAGCACGCAAAGATAGGCCTACTTTAGTGCATGCTGCGTTTAAATCGCTCAGGGGCCGTCAAAAGTAATCAAAACGAGTTCACCTCTACCATTATGTGAAGTAGAATTTTATAAATTTTGGAGTTTGTACGGTAAAAATTAATACCGAAATGCCCCAAAAGAGGCAGAAGTCTATTCCAAAGAGGAATTTTTTGTCGGTGAACATAATACAGTGTAATTCTTTTTATTCTTAGCGTAAACTGAAAGGCCCCGTAGAACTTTCTTCACGGGAAATTTATTATCTTAAGATAGAAATAATGGTGCTTTGTACAAGGATAGGCAGTGATGGTAGTCTCATTCTACGTTGGCTCAAAGTCGGACTCCAGGGTGGTGTGTATGTTGAATGTCAGTCTACGTATCGTATCCGGGAAATGTCCAAAGATACTTTTTTTCTTACGGAGGGGAGGTGGTTTGAGTTCGTTACACCACAAAGCCCCACAAATTTGGTCGTTTCATTAACCAGCTATAGCAAACGTCTGTCTGTAAACGGAACCAATGACGTATGAGTGACGCGTCCAAATTTCAGTCACGGTTACCGTTCAGTTGGGTTCAGGAAAGTGACCGGCTCCTCTAGCATTCTGATAAACCGTGTTCATAACAATGCTAGTCTCTACACTACTAATAATATCCTGAAGAAATGATGGAAGAGAATTGGTGCACTAGACTTTTAAGTGTTTCACGTTTGGTACGAAGATGATGTGTTTGTGCACGTTCCATTCTGCGCAAAGGCTCGCCGAAAAGCCCACAATTCATCTAAAAGCTAAATAAAAAATGATAAACGCACTTTAACAAAAACAAGTCACGTCCAACAATGCCACCAAAGGCAATGGCGTTACTTTTAATCAAGGCTGGCGCCGGGGCGATACAATCACCTTGCAAATCCTTGAAAACAATTTTTTTTTATAATTTAATGTAATACAAGGCAGCACGCAGTAAAGTTCGAACAAACCTCCTGTTGTAATCGTTTCAATTACAAAACAACCATACAAAACGCACCAGATTGCAGGATTCGATGTCCCTTTTTTTTCAAAATTTTCCGGGGGAACAGATGCCCCAGGACCCCCTGTATAATCTGGGGATCCCAAACACAGGTCATTGCATTTCTAAACCCCCCCCCGACACTACTTGGGTACGCCCTGTCAACACCTATTTTCCACTTGACGGGATCATTAATTTACGTCTGATGCAATAATTCCTGGCAATTATATTCAAATATACGCGACTGCAGGCGCTACTCGCCTTTGCAAGACCATGTGCAGCATCTGTAATGGTTGCAAAACGCGCAACCCACAACTGCCACACTCGTGACGAGGTCAACGCACCTTTGCACGAGTTAAAAAGAAGTTGGTAAACGGATAAATAATATTTATCGATCCAGAAATTTGTAATGAATTTAAAGGTACGTTTTCAATGTCCTGATACTGGAAACATTTTTTTCTGTTCATAATTTTAAAAATTATAGGAAGTATGTCCTCTTAAGTACTACCATTGGCATGTAAACAAAATGATCGGAGACAAAATTCTTCTTACCTAGCGCTTCCCTACAATGATGCTGCCAATCACTCCTCTAAACCCGCCTCACACTGCGTGGATTTTCCCTGAAATATGCATATTTATTACTAATTGCAAAAATAGCCAATCAAATCACCGTATTTCAGAACGCCTACATCGGTTACTCCATATCGTCACTGATCATAATAATCTATTAGGTAAACCATGAAAGAAACACAACAAAGCCATTGCGAAACACTGAACAGAATTTCTACTACGCCATAGCTCGTAATGTTTACATACAAAGGTGAACGTTGTATGGTGACGCATCGCGTGACTGCAGCGAAGCAAGATCCACGCGTCAGTTTCACACTAGAAAACGATGTAAACACTGAATTCAAAGCGATGTCGCATGGATCGTAGCCAACGTGCCAATGGCTCCCTACTACTAGGACGACTAGATTTTCTGTTCCGAAGCGATCAAGAAACATCAACCGTGCCAGAAATTTGTGCTGGCTCCTGTTTTTCTGGGGTGTGCTCTTGGTGCGTGCCATGAGTGCTTGGCGATTACGCTCCGACATGTCGGTGGTAAGTCTAACCATGTAAACATTTCGGCAGCACACGCCATGAATGCATGCATGGA
The DNA here is from genome assembly GCF_054643075.1 of Acanthaster planci. NCBI lineage: Eukaryota > Metazoa > Echinodermata > Asteroidea > Valvatida > Acanthasteridae > Acanthaster > Acanthaster planci. The sequence goes on from NC_141788.1 coordinate 10,836,357, forward strand.
GGCTGGCTCCTTTTGTGCCGCCTAAATATTGCCATGTGACTTAATGGAATTGCACGGCCCGGACCCCGGTGAACCTGAGTTTGACGAGTCGCACGACTGCATTTCACCCAGATTTCAGGTTATGTAAAAGCGTTGTTCAATTTACTGCAGTGTTTGTATTTTTTAAAGTGTGTTGGCCTTTTTTAAATTTAGGCCTAGGCTAGGTCTATTTTATTTTATTTTTTTAGTGTTTAATTTTTTGTCTAAATGATTGTCGTGTCCCTGTTTACATGTCTATATACCATGCATAAACCATGTAGACTTGTTTGTTTACCTGACAGTATCATTCATTGTGGCATGTCTCCATTTGTATTCATAATCATATCGGTCTATTAATGTTATTGCTAGCCTATTATAACCTCATGTGTATTCAACATTCTTCCATGGGCAATAATAGTTTTCACCAGGCTATGTCTGGTACGCGAGTATGTACTGGTAGAACAGAAAGACAGTATTTTAATGGTTACATATCATCCATGGTTTTATTTATAGCAGCATCTTGTTCGATGTCAATGTATCACTATCTAGTAGACTCTGTGACCCACACAACTTGTCAACAGTACTTTCCATGCGGCTTCCTGAAACATGGAAAAAATGTTTAAAATGATTCCCTTGCAACCCCACATGATTATGTGAGTTTTACCTCCCTGTTTGTTTTCTGCCTGTAGAAAAAAAATTTGGAGAATTCCTGCCTTGTCCCTGACTTTTCAGAGATTCTTCTTTGGCTTGTTTTGAAAAACGGATCTCTCGAAACAAGAAAAATCCATGAGAAAAAGGAAAAATTTTCTTAATTTTTCAACTCATAACAACTGCAGCTGTGGAAACAATTCTAGGTCAGTTGGACACGTTCGACACCGTACAGTCGCACCTTTCAAGTCGCAAGTCTGCAGTTATTAATATGTACCGGCATATTGAAAGTATGGAATAAGTGTTTGTAATTTTTGTTGTTACATGTATTTAGTATTCCTGTTTGCTAAATGTAGTTGCAAATTGATTGAGATGATTTTGGACTGCTGAATCTTTTGATATTGTCTTTACGCAGGATGAGTTTCACCCCTTTATTGAGGCTGTGTTGCCTTATGTCAAATCGTTCTCCTACATTTGGTTCAACCTGCAAGCGCGGAAGCGCAAGTACCTTAAGAAGCATGAAAAACGTATGTCTGCACTTGAGGAGCGCCAGGCCAAAGAGGAGCTGGCCAATGACAAGCCAGAAGTCAAGCAGAAGTGGGCCTCGCGCCTCCTGGCCAAGCTGCGCAAGGACATTCGGCCAGAGTACCGGGAGGACTTTGTGCTGAGTGTGACCGGCAAGAAGACGCCCATGTGCGTGCTGAGCAACCCCGACCAGAAGGGCAAGATCCGACGCATCGACTGCTTACGCCAGGCCGACAAGGTCTGGCGGCTGGACCTGGTCATGGTGGTGCTCTTCAAGGCTATCCCATTGGAGAGCACAGATGGCGAGAGGCTGGTCAAGTCCATAAACTGTGCCAACCCTGTGCTGTGCGTACAGCCACACCACATAAGTGTCAGCATCCGAGAGTTGGATCTGTTTCTTGCAACCTTCATCGTGCAATCTCCAGGTAGGTACATGTATCATTAAATGGAAGCCATTTGCAGTAAATGTTGCCATCAGGTATGGCACAGTTGAGATCGAGACAAAAAGTGGACTGATTGAGGAGACCACTTTTCAACTTATGTGTTGACACACATACAAATCAGTGTTGTAGTCGACACCATTTCAGACCAGCACAAGGCCTCCAGTCTGAATTCAAGTCACAAGCTGCAGCAAAAGAAATCTTTGTCATTGCTCATCCAGTTCTTGTGAATGGTCTTGGACATGGTCTCTTTTCTGGTCTTGTGATGGTCTTGACGACAATACTGATACAAATAATATTATGCACTTACATGTACATGAATGTTTACTTAGATGTTTATCCATTGTGCAGTGTGTAGTGTCACACAAAGACAAATTCATGCATTTGGGATTTTTAAGCACATTCGTGTGTATATTAAAGGTGGTGTACACCATTGGTAAAATCCCGAAAATCGGACTACTGTATAATCCTGAAATATCTTACTTGAAAGAAAGTACATAACAGTCTCAATCAGTCTGTAAAATATTTCCTCCCAGAATGCTTTAGTTTTTGAGAAAACAAAAATTGTTCTCTTTTTTTACTATAGTCGGCCGACCATCGTAATAAAGTTAATTTCACATTGCACTCCACATCCTTCAACAGGCGCCAATTTTCTTATATAGTGTTCGAGATGTTGTGGGAGTCTCCATTAATGAACGGACAATTCTTTCACCAGAAGCACTGTGAACTGAAATTATAGAAACCAGAGTGTTAGGCGTAAAGTAAAAAATAAATTGGATCAGTGTGAAGTTGAATTTTATTTAAGGAAAGGTTTTTTTAACGGGAATACTTAGCAAATTCAAAATCACCCCTATTAATGGTATGATCCAATATGGCGGCTGTTTCTGAGCATGATGAAAAGTGCGATTTCCACACGTTAATCCTCCCTTGTTTTAGATATAATTCTTTTTTACTTATAATTATTAATGACTCAAATATGAATGGAGTTTTTGACTTTCATCGACGTGTGAACTGACATGAAAGTGCTGTTATAAGCACGATTGCGCGCGCACTTGGGCATGGACACGAGTCAACTGCTGTGTTCCTGGATGAAGTTTTTTCATGAATCTGCAATGCTACATTGTCCAGGAGGCGCATTGCTCCAAGGTAAATTCACTGACTCCTCCTAGCCATTAAAAACTGCTCCATTTTAAGGGAATGAGAACCTGTCATGCCTATTATGGACGTTGCTCACTTGTACTACGAACGCCCTATAATCCATAGATTTTACGCAAGATACAAGACTTTCGATTTGAGCGTTGAAAAGGCCGCGCTGTTTTTCTCGATTTTTCACAAAGCAGTTGACCCAAACATGGAACAAGTGAGTGGAATGCATGTTGCAGTGAATAGTCTCTCCGTCCCATATCTTACTTCAAATGTGGGATTGACCTATCCAAGTTTGAGAGTTAGCCACGCCCCTTTGACAACCCCTTGTCATTTTGTATGTTGAGTTTGTCTCAGAATTGGTGCGTTCTGCGTCTGTTTTGTGTGGAACAGTATTTCACAAGCTGGGTTGACGCGATTCTTCCAAGATAGGTTAATTCTTTCCATTAACTTCTTTCACAGAATACACTTCAAAGAAGACTGCTCCATCCATGGAAATGTCTTAATGACACACTGTATTGTGCATGTATTGCAATTATCTCTTTTGTCCACAGAAACTAAGGGTTCTCTGATCAATTAAGTTATTATTTTCAGTACCACTACCTTGAGGTTTACTCAATCATAAATGGCTTACATCAGTGAAATTATTGACAACTTGAAACATCTGAGTAAATATGTATATCATAAGTGATATATGCACATGTCAATTTTTATGATGTTTCTTGTAGTTTAAAATTTTTGAAATGCTATAGTGTAGAATTGCAGCACATGTATTGAAATTCAGGATCCAAGAGCCAAACAAAACATTTTTGCCAAACAGTGTATCTTTGCAGTGTTTGAGACAGTGGAGTGAGCAGTTCTTATAATGAACAAACTTTTCCTTAAAAGTGCCCCAGGCACTATACAGATAGCTCAAGCCTGAAGAAACCTGTGGAGGGGAGACATGAGAAGCAGAACAGAGAAAAACCTAGAAAAATTTTCTGGTTAAAACCCACAGAATTACGAAGGGGCCCAAACCCAATTCACATGTGAGCCTGGTGAGATTTGAACCTGGGCTGCAGAGGTGAAAGGCAAAAAAAGAAAAACTGTTCCATCCTAACTTCCCAAATACTGTACATGTACATTTATGTTGTCTTCCTGATGTCATACTCTTTGAAAGTTGGGGGAAAAACAAGATTTCTGTTGGTACCAAAGCACCATTTCCTTCATTAAGTGACTCTCCCCACAGCCCTTAATTCACCACTGATATGAAGGCAGTAATTAAGAAAACAGAATCCCTTGACTTCAGCTACAAATAAAAATAGAATTTACTGGCCCAGACTCTGGATGACCCCATAGTAGAGAAAGTGCAGAATACATCTGTATATGTAAAAAAAAATTAACACTTACATGTACATATACATGTACCAAGCAAAGTCATTATTGACCCAGTAAGAGCTGAACAAAGTTGATAGGAATTGCCAAAAAAACTGTACCATGCTGTTTGCCCCTAATGTCAGTGTGCAAAAACCTTGTTGAAATGGCAGTATAAAAAAGGTAAATAAATATATGGGTCCATAATGTGAATTTTACTTTCAAACATTTTTGTGTGCAACTTTAACTTCTCTTAAACATAGAAGAAAACTATCTCACACCCCAGTTTGGTTACTCCCATTTAAGAATGAACTTTTTGAAAATGTTTACAATTTTCCTTACTTTTCCAGACAAAGGGGGCGCTGTTGCTGGGAGGACATTTTAGGAAGATACTGTTTATTTGAGGGTTTTGTTCAAAAGGTGAACTCAAAATTTGACCTTTGAAAATATTTGTTTGAAAACTTTGCTCACTGGCCTACTGTCATGATTGGATTTCCCAATTAAATGAAATTGATGACAGCAAAATAGCCAAAACTCTGGAAAATTTTGGTGCAATTATAACTTCAACACATTTCTGCCATAGTTACACTCTGCTTATACATGTAAATATGTATATTGGCATCAGTAGCATGAAAATTGAAGAGGCACTTAAAATACCTGTTAAATAGCACAACAAATAGTGAAATGGGATTTAATGAATAAGAAGCATTCACAAGCATTGCATTAAAACACATTGCATGGGGTTCAGGACTGCATGTAACACTAATGAGAGGATATGCATCAAAACGCAGTCTTTTACATGCAAATGGCCTTGGATTTGTCCAGAGTTCACTCATCCATTGTTTTTGTGTTTTGGTACAATTGTTTACAGTACTAGTTTACTTGTGTACACTGAAGACAGAGGGACCCAGTACTACCTTTAAAAGCTTACCAGAGAATGTGTGGGTGTTCAAGTGTATCCCTGTTGTGAGTGGGTACACGTGCACATGTGATTAGATTAGGCCCCAAATGGCCACTTCCTGTTTCAGGAGAAACTGGGAAGGGTCCAGCTCTCTCATCTGTCAGCAGAGTGTGGGTTAAATTAGTCTTGACAAATTGTGCAATGTCTAAACACTGAGCAGCAAGGGCCTGATATGCCTGATGTATGCCATCAAGGTCAGAGGGTCAGTGACCCCCCCTCCTGTTGTTCATAAGTTGCAGGAGGGACCCTGATGAGGTTGGATCAGGTGATCAATATCCATTGATTACATGCATATCTGATAAGCCTCTTGCAAATGGAATTGTCACATATTGTGGGATTGTCGATGGAATCCATCATTATGGTGAAAGTAAGTGTGAAACCAGAGAGCATGTTGAAATACATGTACAGTTGTTTTTAGTGCATTGATCCTTATGGGCTTGGGAACAGGCCATGCAGCACTGCATGCTGCACAGTACCGGTACATGTACATGTACATGATGTAAATGTACATTTGGTACATAGAATTGGCCGTTCTTACGCATATATTATACATGTATAGTATACATGTATGTTGCACAAAAACATCACTGTTATTCCTGCTCACTTGGCCTGCAGTCTCAGCTCCCTGGGGAGTATGAAGCTCAGTGTGGCCATTTCAGGCTCTACACATGTACCTTGCTAAATGTCAAATGCACTTCCATGGCTGCAGTAACCACCTCTGCTCTCACATACAGGTACATGTACCAGGTACCTATTTACTCCTGGCAAAGAAAGAGGCAAGTAGGAGTAAAGTGTTATGCCCATTGTCACTGCGTGTTCTGTAACCAGCTGTTGGATTTAAACCAATGACCCTGCAGTTGGGAGTGACAAACCCTATCCACCAGGTACTGTTGGCTATACAGAATCCACTGATTTCAAGCAGCATCTCTCTTGGGGTGGCACACATCATGCCTGCTCTTGCTTTTTCTGTAGAGTCTGGCATACCGATAGAATACGCACCAGTAATTTTGCAAATGTTTATGATAGTGGACACACCTTATCGCGTTCCTGGATCACAAAGTCTGTCCATTTGTCTTCACTAAGGAGATACTCGTGTCCGGAAGGGCTAATGTATAAGTTACCATGTTCATGTATTTCTTTTTTTGGGGGGGGGGAGTTTTTTACCAAGCTGTTTAATGAACAAAAATTTCAAGGACTTTCGATAGACTATGGAACAGTTTAGACCCCTGATTTCTATATGCAGCTCTATGTAGTAACACTAACAGGTGCTTTTAGTTAAGAGATCATGTACAGAATGCAGGTTGCCTTCTTTTGGGGGGGGGTTGAATTTGGAGGGGATTGGGTAGGGTGGGGGACTTACATGCACATGTATGTACTGGACGGTCAAGGATTGATTCGGTGCTGTAATTTCAATTTAGGGAGGACTTCATGAGGGAGGGCATCATCTGTGATTGAGGCTTGTACCATACGGGTATGTGGACATTGAGGATTTATGCCAATATGCATGTCCATTTTTTACTCTTGTAGGCAACCTGCTAAAGGGTGTTGTCCAGCTTTTAACGATGAAGACATTATGAAAATTAAGTTTCAGACTTTTTCAGGGAAACTAGACAGAACAATTCACCATGATAGAAACACCATGTAAAGGGGAAGTCCTCAAACACCCAATGCACATTTGCTGTGGCAAAGAATCACGAGGTTGAATAGGTGAAGAAATAACTTCTGTGGTCAGCCTACCGGTACATGCACGGTACATGCACGGTACAAACCCAGAAGTGACCCACTTCTCAATGAAAAGAAATGAGATCAGATAAAATAGTACTGTGCCAGAATTTGCAGCATGTGTCGGTATTTGAAATCAAAAGATTGATTTTACAGAATTATCTATTCAGACTTTGACACCAGGGAATTTTTTAAAAATAAACTTGAGAGTATACATGTATGTAGTTATTTCACTTTTGCTGGTATGTACACTGCCCCGCAAATGATATAGCGCACGCGTACGTGAACATTTATTTCGTTGTTACTCTCATGTAATATTTAAAACATTAAACAAAAGCATTATAGAAATGTTTATTGGTGTGTATGCTTCAATAAAATTGTCCTTGGTATTGCATATTAATGTTTAAATGTTATTAAAATGATAAAAAACGAACTTAACTGTTTTCTGTGTGTACAAAGTTAATGGGGGGACGTGGCGAAATCCAAGATGGCGGCGCCCATGGCACGCCAATAAACACGAAGGACCTGGATCAGTTTAGTAGCGTGTAAAACCTCCACGAGCATCGATAACGCTTTTACACCTTCTTGGCATTGAAGCCAAGAGATTGGTGATGAAGTGGCGGTCCATTCCATCCCAAATCCGCTGGAGAATTTGGAACAGCTCCTCCTTACTTCCTGGCCTCCGATTCTCACGACGGAGTCGCAATTCAAGCTCGTTCCAAAGATTCTCCAACGGATTGAGGTCAGGACTCTGGGCCGGCCACTCCATCACCTCAAACTGCCAACTGCCCCCCATTTCAGTGATGAAATCGGGGGTTGGATCAGCCAAGAATTCCTGTGTAATTCTTGCGGTGTGTGGGGGGGCATTGTCGTGCTGAAACAGGAAGTCAAGGCCGATCAAACCGTGGGCAGAAGGCAGCATGTGGTCACGGAGAATATCGACGTAAACACCGGCGTTGATATTCTCCACGACCCGTGTCAGCGCACCGGTGCCCGCAGAGCTCATACAGCCCCAAACCATGATGCCAGATCCTCCATGCTTTACTGACGGAACCACACAGTTCTCCGAGAACTCCTCCCCCACCAGCCTTCTGACGTAAACGCGGCCGTCAGATTGATACAGCTGGAACCGCGACTCATCGCTCCAAAGAACGCGGCTCCAGTCATCAGCCGTCCACGCCAGATGCTCCCGGGCCCAGGCTAGACGCCTTGCTTTGTGAGTAGCTGAAAGGCGGGGCTTGTGCCTTGCTACTCGACCATTCAAGCCAGCTGCTGCCAGGCGACGAGACACGGTGGAGTGATGGACATCGACACCAGTCTGGGCGAGTTCCATTCGCAACTTGGGGGCAGTCAGGAAACGGTTTCGGCGGCATGTCCGCACCAGGAACCGGTCATCCCGCGCACTGGTGGACCTTGGACGGCCAGATTTTGGGAGGCTTGCCATGGATCCTCTTTCCACCAGCTTCTTTAAATTAGTCCTGACGGTGTTGTCACTGATGCCAAGACGCCTGGCTATCTCTCGTTTCGAAATTCCTTCCGCATGCCAAGCTTCGATCATGCCTTTTTGGCGGTCAGTCAGGGGCGTTTTCGTGGCCATTGTGTTCGGCTTTGAGATTCGAGTGAAAGGATTCATATGCAAAATAGTCCCCCTATATAAAGCACTTGAATCCCCAGTTTCTATAGCCTTCAAACGGGTCAACTTTTACTTCATAAATATTCAAAAAATGTATTTTCCCGCCGCGCGAAGTTTGTTGCCATTGGTTTAAATGCCACTATAATATATTAATGAGCTTCATGAATATTAAATGACCTCTTTCAATATGGCGATTTTACACGGTCGCGAAACGCTGTCGCGACATTGTTCTTAAATGGAACCATAAGACCAACATGGACCCTTCGAAATATGAATTTATTTGATTAAAATAATGACACAAGACACAGGTTGGTAAATTTATTGACAAACTGAGACATTTTATGGAAAAATCAGCAACTGAAAAATACAACCGAGGTGCGCTATATCAATTGCGGGGCAGTATATATGTATTTCCTCACAGATGCACTTTTCGCTTGAGGTTTGCCTGGATATATCAAATAGAATCCATGCAACTGAAAGCTGTGGACCATCCACATACACGTATCAATAAGGCCATTAGCATTACATAAACATGCAGTATGGACATACATACACTGTACATGTACTGTATGGCAAAAATATGTCTCTCGTCTTCAGTTGTAAATCATAACTTGAACAAGACTTGTGCTAGAGTTATGGTTCACAAGTGCATGCAGTAGTACTAGATACACAAAGTTGTTTACATGTAAGAATTTCTTCAAGCAGGAGAGAACTTTTTTCACTATGGCCCTATATAATACAGCGTCTGCACACATTGGCATACATGTAGATATACGTGTTCATACATACATGTACATGTACACATGTGTTCATACATACATGCATGTACATGTACATGTACCAGCAGTGGTACTTGCAGCAAAGCCATAGGGACCAACAGTGATGCCAGTGCATTGCAATTACAATGGTTACTCTCTTTACGCCTGATCTTGGTTAACACTGGCCTGTTAGAATCATTGACCTGACTTGAGGACATCTTTTAAAAGGATTACAGTGTACATGTATGTGCCTTTTAGTCCATTCATACTCAACAGTTGAGTGCACTGTGTCATATACGGTATGTAAATGTACATGTACATGTACATTGATACAAGAACAGAGTGCATGCTTGGGTGTGTTCACCAGTGCCCAGGTGAGCAACACTAAACATATAGTATATTATTGAGTGTTATGAATGGACATTTATTTGGGAAACATACTTTTCAGACAGTACACGTGTTAAGCTGCAGGTACATGTAGATGATAATATGGACAGGGTTTCTTACACGGTTGCACATGTACATGCACAATATTTTTCAATTTAGGTTGGCATCGAAACTACATGTACATGTACATTGCAGAACAATTGAAAGGGGATCAGTTTTCACAAAACATTTAGTTTATGAACATGTATGTATTCTGCATGTAAACTACTCAAAAAAAGAGCTCAGTCTGCAGTATAATGTACATGATGTTTAATTTATACATGTATGCAGCCCTTTCATAGTTTAACCCTCGTGAAATGATACCCATTAATAGATATGAGCACAACTGATATACATGTACATGTGGCAGTGTCCTCCACGGGCTGTTTTAAAAATTTTGGGCCGCCCCACAAAAATTTGCCACCCTACTAAAATTTGTGCGATCCTGCTATTTTTTTGAGTAGTGTAGTTTTCCCCGAATGTCTACTTTCTCAAGACTTTAATAAAAAGGAGGTTTACCGCAGCTTGTGGATCAAGTTTGAAATTACGGACGACGCTTATGATGTACTGACAATGACAAGGAACACCAAGAGTTGAGTGCAGCACGAGTCTATACGTGACGTTGCGTTATGTAAGGCATGTGTATTGGTGTAGACTGCATGGTCCCTCTCCTCCCGTATAATGCATTTTCAAAATGTAGTAGCGTCGAGAACCAGTTTATTAAAGTAGAAATTCCTTAACGCAAGAGGGCGTATTTTTCGAAAACTAAGCTGGGTCTAAATAACTTGGCTATGGCCTGATGTTACGCGCGAGTCTATGTAGAGGGGCCGCAGCCAGTTTGCAATTCGTCACTGTGTAATTTAAACCACAGCCCAATGAATGGTTCGGATCTCAGATCTCAGGTGATCGTTGGCTGCCTACCGTTGTGCATGGTCAACCTCGTGTCCCGAAAAACCATCGCGTATGTTTTGTACATGTACACCTACATTGTATTGCGCAAGCGTGTACATGTACACGCAGTGCATGTGACTGGTACCCGCAGCACAACATTGTTTTGCGGAGTGTGCGCGGGCGCCAGTGGAAGGACCGTGCCATGCCTGAGCAGCCCCCATGCTCTGCTCTGATGGAGGGGTTGCTTCATTTTTATGACGTGAGCTGGAAATTGTAAACTTATCTTTGCCTGAACATATTTCTTTTGTCCTTTTGTATTCAAGGGCACATTTTGAGGCTTGTGTTTACTCTGCCTTTTCACAGTCAACTGATCATTGAGAAAACCGCATGCTCTGTGCATCTGAAGCATGTTTCGAGTCACTAACATGACTAAGGTTCAGCAAAAAATGCTCCAGAAATAAAAATAATTTCGTCATCAAATCTTTCAATGAAGAAATTCCTTCTGAAGAATATCCTAGCCAATATTTCTCATTGTAAATGCAATCAGATTTGGGGCCAAATTACAGACGAAAGTGGACTGGAAATTGCCCCAGAATGCACCACAGAGCATCTAGAATCCAAAATTTTCTGGGGTCAAGCGGGCCCCGGACCCCACACCGTAAGGGCTTCGCGCTCACAATTTTGTCTACCGCCCTGCCAAAATGTTCGGCCGTGGAGAACACTGATGTACATGTGTACTGCATGTAGCCACTTGTTAAATTGATTTCCGAGGATGTACACGCACATGTAAGAAAAGGGTGTGCTTAAAAGGGGCTTAAATGTCAGTCCTATAATATGTGAAAGTGAAGATTTTATAATTATAGCTAGAATGTGAACATGTACAGTAGGTGTCGTCGGCTTCCAAATAGAGCCCGAAGGATGGAAAAAGTCCGAGCATAGAGCACATCTTAATATGGGCATTTTTGTTCGCCTTACATGGCCTTGCCAACATGCCCGTAAGGAAGTGAATCTGTGCAGGAAATGCAAGGACCCTGGTTCTTGATTGGGGACTGTCCCCTCTTTTCCCGTAATCCATCTCCAGTCAAGGAACTGCTTCATTCTACCCCCTTCAACATGCACTCTAACCCACAGTGGCAGCATCATATCATTTTGTAAGGTTCAAGGGTTGTGTGGTGCATGCATGCTGATAATGCATACAAGTGAATGTGGACAATATGGTTGCATCTATAGGCATTCACTTTTTTTGTGTACAAGGTCTAATTAATATCACCAGCCATTACGGAAAGTATTGATTAAGAAGAAAATACAATATAAATTTGTGAAATGTGCCTCTCCAGCCATGGTATTTAAAGGTAGTGTATAGGATTTGCATGTACTGCAATTTGTCAAAATTGGCCAATTGTGGGATTTGTGATTTACTTTGTGTATCATTCCACAAACTTGTTATACCAGTATCTTTTTCGTTAGTTAATGATGAGTTCAGGCTTACCAAAGGCGTGTTGGCAGTATGTACATGTATACCGGTATTACCCAGTATGTATAGACTCTTCCAACAGCTCAATGCTTCACGCACTCTTTCGTTGCGCCCATTAATGGTTGCGGTATTTGAACGAATTGTATTTTTCAAAGATCGTCCTGACAGATGATTTCACAGATTTGTCTGACACTGTTACGCACTTACTTTACAAGTAAGATATTTCCAGATACATGTAATCTGACAGTCCTGTTTTTGAGATCGTGCAAATCCTACATATATAAACTACCTTTAACCATTCTTTTATTAGGACCATGCTGAATTTGCATGGAAGTTTTGAAATGTCACCAGATTTTGCAACTGGTAGCTTAGTATGAAATTGTATCGGACCAGTGCTTTGAAATGTTGCTGTCTGAAAAAAGAAGAGGATTAAAGGTTGGGTTTGTATCCATGTTTTTAGGAGGAGGGGGACTTCATTTTTGGATGTATTGCAGGAATAGCCAAGACCTTTTTTGGGTGGGGGTGGGAATGAACAAATCACTTTTTCTGGGGAAAATGTTGGAGGCGGGGGATACATGTAAGCAAAACATTTATCAGCAAAAAAAACCAAAAAACACTAATAATAAACAATTAATGGCTGGAAGGGGTCAATTTGGATTTTGCTTTTTTTTGTTTGAGCAAATTGGATATTTTGCACCCCTTTCCATTTAAAAAAATTTCTTTTTTTTTTTTTTCGTTTTCAACTTATCATACAGGGCGAAGTGTTCCCCTCTCCCCACATCGCCCAGTGGTTATGACCCATGATTTCTGTTCAAAGGATCTTTTGTACACAGGTACATGTGTGTTTGTGGTCTTCTTATGTCTTTAACCTCCCTTTTTTTCTCTTTACAGAGCGGGCACTAAGTGATTCTGGGGACAGCATGTCTGTCAAAAGTGGCAGTGAACCAGATTGGCAGAATCCATGTAAGTTTCTAAACAACTACATCCACATGTAATGGTAAAATATAAGAACTTCATGTATCTGCGATGTGTTTTATTTTATCCACATTGTACATGCATCTAGCTGGATAATCTTTCTTTTGTCTGTTGGTTTTTTTGGGGGGGTGGGGGCTTTGGTTTGGTTTCTGTATTTGTTTTGTTTTTTCAGTTACAATATAAGAAAACAATCAAATTAACAGAAAAATGTACAATTTTGAACTAATATGGAGGAGTTTAAGGAGATTATTGGTAAATGCCAATAAAACTATGCGTTATGACATACATGTATGCTAAGACCTTGAATGTAATGTTTAACTGCCAAGTTCACCATTGAGCAAGGAATATGTTCATCTTTACAACTATTGTATTATACATGCTACACACGTACACAATGGACACACACCATATCCTAGCTGTGGCCCCTCAGTCAGTAGTTCAGAACAGGTAGGTGCTGTGGAGCTTCTTGTTCAGGTACTTTGAGGTCTTGACAGTTCAATGCCAACATGAGGTCCCCTGCCAGTCCCTGTGACTCCACAAAAAAAACCAAATTTCTGAACCACAAGCCACTTTCCCAGAAGCGGGAAAGTGGAGATTTCCTCCCACTTTCTCTGGAGGCATATGGATGTCCTGACCCCCACATGTCATTCACTTTAAGGCAGTCCAAGCATGATGTGACATTTAGGCTTGTTTGGAAGTGTTTTTTTTTTTAAATCGTTCTTCTCTCTTCAAATTTTGGACTTTCATTGGTGAAAAACAATCAGGGCACAGTAGTACTTTACAAGAGTCAGTCCACTCTACGTGTACATGTGGGTTCTGCCATTTAGTAACAATGCATCGCATTCCTCTTCAAAATTGAACATGGGGCACAGTTCTGTGCAAATCCCGGCAAACATTTGCTTTATGTGCAAAGTGTTCATCATGCCCATTGTTGGAGGATTTCTGGCTAGCAGAAGCAGTGTGCCATTGCAGAAGAGCCATGATCTTTGTAAACTTATTCAAATATATTACATTTGTATTACATATGTACTTCACAAGTAATGAGACAGTTTATCTCTTTTTAGTGCAGTGTTACATGTATGACATACTCATGCTGACAAGTCAACACTTAACTTCCATAGTTCTCTCCATGCAGTGGCCTGTATTCAAAATACATGTAAATAATTGGCAAAAGTTCATACACAGGCACATGATTTGTCATGTGAGTACATTGTAAGGGGATCACATTAAAGTCTTATACATGTACAGAAAGTGGATTGTTCACCAGGACTGATCCCTCTTACATTGTGCAATACAGTGTCACTCTAGTGACCCATTTGGCATGCATCAACTGCTGTTTTCCAAGAAAAAAAATTTGAGGTACTGTGCAATTACTCTAAAGTACTGCCTCGTAACCTTGGATCCTACTGGGCCTTTGGGAATATTTTTTCTGGAACAATTGGGATCAACGTCCTCATGATGAAGCCTGCCACTGCCTTCGGTGCTGTATGTTGTTTAGAGTTTTCAAAATCCTGACAGTTTTTCCCAGAGAACTTTATTGGTGGTGAAATTTTTCTGTGGTGAGCGTTGAACTTTCCACCGATGGCCTTTTTCATGCTTCCTGGAGGATGAGTCATAAGGATTGTGAAATCAAGGCATCTCATCAGTAAACAACTTGGGTTGGGGCCCACAAGAGGGTAGATCCTGATGTTTTCCTCTCTGGCTTCTCTCTACCCGTAGCCCGTCAGGTTTACATCATTTAGCATACTTAGTTCAAACTTGTCATGAACTGAAAATATCAGGGTACTTCCAAAATGGCCCAGAGGGGGTTCAAAAATGTCCAAGGCACCCCTCTGGCTAAAACCTTGCAGAAATTGTTGCAGGAAGATTGACACAGCCACACACGTCTTTCTGTGGTCTTGGAGACATAGCAACATATTCTCTTATCCTGTTCGGTTTTCATTTTTTATTTATTGCATTTTTATGAGGGCTAATTCCCTTCAACGTCAGCGTACAATCAGGAATGGTACATTACACATTTATAAACCACACAATTTGGAAGGTTTGATCAGGCCATTTATGTGTACATGTACCACTTTATAAATGCCTCATTGCCATGCTAATCACTATTTAATTTGCCAATATCAGCTTACTGAAACATGCAACAGTAAACTTCATAACATGCTGATTCATGTTGTCATGGCAATTGGCCCTGGGAGGTCATTATGGCTGAGGAACAATGGGGTGCGTCCCCTATTGTTGAGCTTGATGTACCAGTGCTGCTGTGCCCCAGAGAGTGCCCCAGTGCATACAGTAGGCAAAGCGAAAGTGAAACTTCTTAGAAATGGCTGTTTGTGAAGGTTTGCCCCCACATCCTGGTCAGTCAGCTTTGATGATAAATAAACTTTTGGCCCACAGGGTATAAATGTACATGTATGTGGAGGCTAAGAGGACACAAACATGCAAGTAGGATATTGCACAGGCTGGTAGTTGGGTCCCCATGGACACCAGTGTCATTGTGTTGTGTACACAGCCAGCTTCACTGGAATGGTCCACATTGGGGTGGAGGGGAGGAGGGCTGTGAGCTCCCGATCTCCCCGCTGGCTCACATCATCAGCTGTGGCAGTAAGGCATAGGATGGGTCAATGGCCTGCACTATGGGTTAGGGAAATGGCAAATAATAAGGCGGATGGGATGATGATAGAAATGCCAAGGGCAAGGACAAGAGGGTTGGACCTTGCTAGCTCAGAAGTTGCTGCAGCTCCTTTGTTTTTTATTCTTATTTGACAGCTTGAACTGCGTGGACTGGAGACAAACAAAATTAGCAGCATGTAACGGCACTAAATGGGTACATTCATGAATAAGTGCATTGAACCTCTTGGCACATTTAAAGGGCCCATGAAAAGTGGTTTTTACAAGATTTAATTGAAAACTGCTCGTTTTTAAACAATATCCATAATTTTAAAAGTTGCCTTTTTGAATAATACATGGAAGGAAAAACTTTAAAAGAAGTTTTTGGCGATACTGCCCTACCCCCGAGAGGTATCTCATTAACATAGAAAATTTGCATATATCTGTGACGGACATCGCTACACGCTGCTAGTGCATCTATACTTGTTTTGGATAAGTTCAGAAAATTCAGTCCAATTCTTGGGTGTTTTAGAAATTGTACTGACCAGATGTGTTCACCCATAACTTTTCAACCAAATCAAAATTTTGGCAAATTTGGAGGTTGAAAGTCAGGCTGACCAGGGCCAAATATTCAAGCTCCAAACTGTGCAGTGTGCAATTCTAGCCACCATGTTTTCTTCCGGAACATGTGGATGGACAGCTTGTTTCAATATTTGAAACAATTCATGTTCAGTTTGTCCATGGAGGTCATCATGGACCCTTGAAACCACAATAGTCTATTATTTTCTCCAGTTTTGATTTCAACTTCTCCCAAAATTTCTCCACCCCCCCAAGAAAAAAGGCTTTCTAGGCTCCCATTTGTACATGTACAATGCTGTACATGTATGATTGGTGCAGAAACAGGAAACCTAATCATTGGGGGGGGCCTAATAAGCACATTTAAAGGCATGCACAGTGTACATATACGTATGCGTAGCAAATCCTTAGCTACTGTTTGCTGAATACATCACATTTGACAAGCAGTAGTGCTTCTTAGCACTAAGTAGCAGCCCATTATATTTGGACAGGTTGTAGGATTTTTTAATACATGTAGCTTGCTTCCGTTTATGAAAACCGTCTTCCCCTCAGAAATGGAATAAAACCTTACACCAGTGCACCATGCACAAGGCCAGAACAACTTACATTTAGTTTGCATTTAATTATCATGAACATGTGACATTGTTTTATTTTAAATAATGCCTAAACGTTAGCATATAGTACCAGTACATTGAAATGAGGACAGATTTACATGTACATGAATGTATGTAACTCATGGCCAAATAAGTGACCTGCAATTTAATAAAAGAGAATTGATGGAGCACTATGAAACACAACAGCTTTCTGTTGGTTAAAATTGGCTATTTAAAACATTTTATACAATCTTTTAAAAATATCAGAAAATTTGTGTTGAAACAAAAAATGAAACAAAATCAAAAGTGCTATATTATTTCTTCTCTTTCAGTAACTATTGTTACTACCCAAGAAGAACCAAATAGCTTTGCCACCAGCGGTGTTTTCTCTTCAAATGAATTGAGAAGACTCACCCAAGGTGAGTTTCCTTCAGCGTTTACTGAATGACTTGTTTGTTACAAATCTTAAAGAAAAGATACAGTTATTGCTTGGTTGAATTGGTTTCCACTCGTAGCAGTCTTATGTGGAGATTAAATAACGTGTCCAGCTCATAAATTTTAGTATTCCAAAGATCTTGCATATTTTTGAAGAGAATAAGGAAAAAATTCTCATAGAACCATGCTGGGAATTTTTTGGGAATTCTTAACTGGGCTGTGAATGAAAAGTCAGTTATACAGATTCAGGAAAATACCTTTCTGGCGTGATTTCCCTTGGCATTTCTGACGAGCAAAAGTAGTGTTTTACAGATAGTGGCCAGCGTGAGAAAAAAAATGGAAATATGATGGTTTCTTAACTTCTTAGAACACAGAAACAGCAGTACTGGTTGACGGTTTTGTTCCCTGTACTTTCATACTTTCTTCATTCAAAAAATGTATGGAAATTTTGTTACTTCGTGTACATATGAACTTCAAATGGTATCAGTTCCAATCCCATCATGGGGTCACAGTTCTGTTCCTGATTCAGGAAAGAGACAAAGAAAAAGGAAAACCTCAGTAAAATCCTTGAATAAAATGTCATAAATTTTTAATTCAAAGTCCAGTTGGTCTTCTGAACATGACTGTTGGCCCACCTTCTGATAATATTGAGATTGAAATTTTGATTCTGAGTGAAGAATTCTATCTGATATTCTGTTCTGATATCTGGCAAAGTGTTGCTGAAACAAACTCATCAGTTTCATTTCCGAGTTACTGTAATTTAAGAATGTTTAATTTCCAGTGACTAATCATTTCAGCTCAGGCCAGACCATATCATCATCAGTTACATATATATCATCATTCTGTGAGCTGTTTAAATTCTAAAATCACATTTTCGTGATTGAATAATTTGCCATCGGTCAAACAGGTTCAATCTGTGATGGGGCCTCGTGCACCTTGCCTCTAAGTGACCTGGAGAGTCCTACATACTACCAGTATGCCACCGATGTCACTCAGCCACTGGCCACCCGTCGCCACATCCAGCCCAACCATCCCATCACCAAGCGGATTAAGCGCAACTCCAGCACCATGTCCTCAGCTGACGACGATGTGGACAGCGTGGGGGAAGACACTGAGAATCTGAACTTCTATGGCCGGTCCCCTGCCTCACTCAGCAGCCAATCTGGTAGCTGGCACAGTGACATTGACCCTGGTACGTTTACCAGTCAGGGGATGTTTGCAATATATCACTGCATGGTCCAGGAACATTCCTATTAGGTGGCATTTCATTTTAAAGAAACGAAAAAGAAGTGACACTGCACCAACCGGGGGAAAAATAAGTCATTAATAAAAACATAAAAACCCAAAGCCATTTAATAGTGCTTGTTACTACCAGTATTTGTCAGTACGATTTTTACCCAGGTGTAATCAAAAAATAAGGTTGTTAGTGACAGGTTCTGTGGTAAAGGTTAGGTTTAGGTGAGGAGAAGACAAACCCAGTGCCCTTTCAAGCTGCAAATGCAATTTATTTCAGCTAATGTATATGTCAGCGGAAAATCTTGCTGAACAAACTAACATGTCATGAAAAAAGTGGCCAGTTGTATTGTGAATTTAATCTTTTGGAGTGAATAGTTTCTGTGGAAACACAATGGACAATGGAGAAGTTCAAAGGATACGTGATATTGTCGGAATTGAGATATGATGCCTTAACTGAAGCAAGGCTGAGATGCATTGGCTACATCTTTTGCCAGTGCTAGCCAATTTATTTATGACTAGTGTACACCTGGACGTGTACTCCACAGACAAGAGCTTTTGACAAGATTCAACTTGCAAATGGCTGACCGTCAGTGTTGCATCTGGTACCTCTCTTTGCAGGCACTAGCCCCGTGGTCCCGTCCAGCCTATCACATGTCAGTCACAAGCCCAAGATCTCAGAGGGGGCCAGCAACTTTGCATCCCAGTCCTCCCCAGCAACTAGGAGGGTCCTGAAAGTTGAACCAAAGATTGAAGAAGATGGTGGCCTGTCTTCCTGTTCCCTGCATCAAGGACTGGCCCAGGTTACGCAGGCAACCGAATACAAGGGTGAGATACCAATGAGTTCAATATTACTACAGTTCTGTACAGTCTACATGCATTGAAGCTTGAGGGTTGCATAATTTCTGCATTTATTCTCGTCAGCTGTTGACATAACCAATGAGAAGATAAGAATATGTGTTCAAACGATACCTTGGTAAGCATGCTGAAAAAACTTGTTCTGCTTTTGTTGGAATGGAGCAACATCTTTCGAAATGTCGGTTGATATATGTTAACAACTATTTTAGCAATTGAAGAGTTTTATGGTGGTCACATTTAGTCTGCAAAATCATCCTTTTATGATTTACTGCAGCTTAGGTACCCCGTATTAAATGACCGTACATTATATGTAATGGTTTGTTGAGAAAGACCAGGATAAATCCGCCATGTAAAGTCTTTTTACCTTTTTTATTGTTTGACTTGTGATAAAAACGGACATGAGTATTAACAATAAAGTGCGTCAATTTAACAGGACAAATTACAGTGCAGTAATCCAAAGTTTGGAAAAAATTAGAAAAAAAGTTAGTGATAATGTTCATCCTATTTTCTTGCAATGCAGAATTCTGCTTTCATGATGCTTTCTTTGTAATCTTGTTCCTTGCCTTCAAGTAGGTCAAATCCAAGGAACAATGGCGTCTTTCACTGGTCCCACATTAGCGCAGGCTTCCCATTATTCTAACCAGCTGAGGTTACACTCCCAGCACCCAGACACCGCCCCACTCTCAGACTTTGTTCAGCTGGTATGCCACCAAGACAACTACCAACAACAGGTAAATCCCTCACTTCTTTTCTTGGTGCTCAAAACCCAGCCTTTGTGCCAATTGTTACAGGGAAACAAGGGGCCAAAAGAATTACTTGGATAATAGTAAGACACAGTTCTTGCATTTTTCAAAACAGTGCCTGAAACAGGAAAGCATACATGTATTTGCCACTGGCAGTTCCGAATTTTTTTGGAGGCAAGGCCCTAGGGTCACTTTTTCGAGAGGATTACCTCCTAGGTTCTGTAATTAATTGACAAGTGCTTAAAACCTTGGTTTAAAATCAACGACAATGTGACATCTAGGATTGAAAACTCCGTAGTATTTGTGTTGTACGTACATGAACACAGCATTTTTAGGAACTGTGACAGTAAAGGCATTCCTAATTTGGTCATAAACCAGGTCAAAAATGGTGCAGTCAGCAACACCAGCAGTCCCACCAAGATAGCTGGGTTCATCCCCACAGCCATGCTTCCACCACCCCCTCCCCCTCCAATGGCACGACCAGTTGCCATAGCAACCTCCATTGGCCAAACTGGTGCCCTTTCCAGTGTGACCAGTCAAACGAGCATCCCAAATTCAACAAGTGCCCAAGGTGAGTTTCCCGAATTTTGTATTCCTTCTACTGCAAGAAATCCTCGCATGAGGCCATCTAAGTTCCCTTTATTTGTCCAGTAATCAAACTTCTTTGTTTGAATATTCAATGTTATCAGCTTCATGACTGCTCATAGGTGTTCAGCATCCGCTACACTTAATATTAATTCAATTTTTATTTGCATATCCATTTGCAAATCTGTTTTCAGTATCAAAACTATGATACACCATATATTCCTGTCATTTAATAAACCTAGCTTAGGTTTCCGTTGTACAAGGGGGAAAAGCTTTGATTCCCCAAAGTTTATTGCCCTCTCAATTTCCACACGGAAACACCACAGGAGGAGTAATTGCTGAACAATGCCCGTCAGCTGATTCGTGGGGCACACAGGAAGTCACATGACCTGGCAACACTACTGCCAAGGCCCCCATTGAATGTCATGGCCAATTAGGACCTGCCGATGATTCATGCTTGTCATTGGCTCAGCTGGTTGCCAGGGCAACTGGGGAGTTATAAAACCATCTGGGGGGTGCTGGGGAGAAACGGGTGATATTTATTTCCTCTTCTGTGGCTGCGATCCAAATTGTCATATGAGTGGGTTGCACCAGGGATTTGGGTGGGCCATTAGATCAAAGAGTGCACCAGAAGCAGTGCATAGAGTGGTTTTGGAATTAGTCAGTATTCCATGGGTAGATTTTCCGCTTCAAGGCCAGGATCTACCGTACTTAGATAATTGTGCTTCTAGAAAATGCTGAAACTGATGATGTCAAGAGTTAATGGCAAATACACGTGAATCATGAGTTAGTTACATGCATAGGATGTCAGCTTGCACTTTTTGCATTACATCCCTACATCACATGCAAAAAGAGCTATCCTTAACCACAGTATTCCAGCAGAAAAATGTGTGAACATATTACAGAAACTCAGATATCCTATCTAAGATAACTGCATGTACATGTAACGGAAATTGACTCGGAAGTTATAATGTATATGTGACTAGCTTTGCATAAAAGGGTAATAAATCGCGCAGTGCCAAGACACGCAATGGCTTGGTCTACCGGTATTTGAAGATTGAGGGCAACATTTCTTCAAAAACGTGATTTTGTGTTTTTTCCTGTAAAAGCTTCCGTAATATTTATATTTTCAGAATTTGTGACAACAAACAGGGATTCTGATGATTAATGATGAAAAATTGATCATTCAGTAGAAAATCCTACATACATGTTGCATTGTGTTTCCAAGCGCTACACTTTATGAGATTTTTCTCAAAAAGTGCTTTTATTGAATCCATGTGAATATACAAATGTCTATCTCTGGAATGCAGCGCACTACAGGGGTCATTCATATATCAAATTTTAGCCAAATCAAAAACTCATAACCTTAATCTGGTGACTTATTACCCATTTTTCTAGAGCCAGTCACATGAGTTACAATTACATGTATCCAGAGTTTCTTTTGTTTATTCATGTGCTTTCATACTTCACTGAACAAGCTTTGAACCTCCCCCCAAAAAACACCTGCTACTGAAAACATTAGAAATTGCATGACATGGCACCTCACCCTTCTTCTATGTGTTATTTCAAAATATCTTTTTTTTTTTATGGAGCTTCGTTGGAGAAGCCTTGTCTCCAAAAAGTGAGCCCTTGACACTGTTTAACCCAGAATGGTGTGCCTAGCATGCCATACTATGGAAGCAGCTCAGGCACTTAGTTGTTACAAATCCTGCCGTAGATGGACAAAGTGCAGGCCGCACTTAGCCATGCATGCATAAACCCCAGACAGAGGACCCAGCTTCTTGTCATTCTGAACTGGGGCAGTAAGTGACAACTGGTTGGGCCTTATAGTCATGAGGAATACTATAGCTCTTCCTCCGTTAGCACTTTTGCAGAATCCACAGAGCTCAAGTGGGAAAACTTGTGCTCAATGTTCCACTAACTATGGCAGGAGGAGCATGCTTTCTGTACTGTGATGAAGCAGTACAGAAATAGAGACAGAATTTGTACAAACTTATGGCTGGTTTCCTCCCCTTTTTATCTTTTATTTGGCCCCACGGAGTGAAAAGGGCTGTTAGCAGTGATCTGTTTGTGATGTATACTTTGTCTTGCATGCTAATGTTAACATCTGAAAAAGCTGTCCACAGAATGAAGGCAAACAGCAAGTCTTGTATCCCTGGTCATGTTCACAATTTGTCATGCAAAGCAACGTAAGGTATTAACTATGTACTACTGTTGTAGCAGTGTCACCAACAGGCTGTGAGATCTGACCCCCAAAAGTTGGCTACTCGGCCCAAAGTGGCCAATGTATACCCCCCCTCCCCCGTATTCAAATCAAATACTGTTTGCTGCAGGGTGCTGCATACTGTGTATCACAACGGGTGGGTTGACAGACACTTTGCGCATCTCTGGGGGAAAAAAAAACAAAAAACGATACTTTCTGATTGGACAGATGCTTTAGAGTATGCAAGTACATGTGGACATGGGGACACCTGCATGTACAGTGTGACATTGAACACCATTTTGTTCCTTTTTCTACACACCTGACATTACCAAGCAGATGAGAGCATTTCGCATCTGCTTGAGAATGCTATGATCAGTGGTGAGAAAAGGTGCATTCATGTTTGTCTTCTCCCTATCGCAAGTTCCCACATTGAGGTGTAGATTCCTTCCCCAATGAGTCACAAATTGACCAAAGGATATGCTACTGGGGAAAGTTGCTGTGCATGATGGGGCACTTATTGCTTGCATGAGGGCCAGTTTGTGCATTGTCACCTGCATGTGAAAACAATTCCTTCACTGACAGGGCATGCTTGTAAAGTGCATGGCTGCTTGCTCAATACTTGGGGGAGTTATTTTTTTCCCACAGGCATTGTTACCTGTAGTTGAGATAATATCATTTTCTTTCTGAAACATAACCGGGCCTTCAGTGCAACATAAAGGTGTGACAAATGTAACTGTCTGGTTGAGTTCAGCATCCTCTCTATGTGCGTAACGCTCATTTGATCGGGCTTCTTTTTCATTACAACCTCTCTCACACAGGTAATTTAGTTAAACCCTAACACTCCTCAGTCCTCCAACAGGTGAAGGATTGAGGAGGATTAGGGTTAATGAGTAACTCCTCGAGGCAACTGGCAGTTATTAGGTTTAGGTGATCCCAGCATTTTTTAAATTGTAAAGTCCAGAAGTCAAGATTCTTTTGAGATTAATTGATTTAAATTTCTTGTGGAAGAACTAAGAACCTGCTAAAAAATTCCAGTATGAATCGTTCATTGGTAATACATGTACATGTATAGGGTTATTGAGTGGTGAGCAGAGTTATTTACTGCCGAGAATTCATTAAGAACCTGCAGTTTCTAAAGACAAAACTGACTTGTTTCAAAAGAATCGGTTTCTTCTCTGATGGTATTTCCTGGTGTTTGAGCTCACCTTGGATTGCCTCGTCAGCAGAATTAGTGGGCACTGCTTGGTACTGACTTTCTGACTCCACTGCAAAAGTTAATTGGCATAAACGTACATGTACAAGTAGAATTGCCCAAAGCTGTCATGCATTTGTCTATTTTGTCATCTTCGCTTTCCATTTCAGCTGCGCATAGAAACAGGATCCCAAAATCAGCAACACCCAGGAGAACCCTAGGTCAGCAGTCCTGATCCATTCTTACACATCCCAGCCCATGTGTGAATATGTGTTCATGAAGGGAAACAGTGCTTTGTGTATTTTCTCTTGACAATACAACCCTCAGAATGAAGCCAGTTGATTGCGTTGAACCATAGCTTTTGTCTTGTATCTCACATGCTGTGTTGGCCGCAGTCTCCTCCGCATCACTAGCGCCCTCTTCTTCCTCCTCCTCTTCTTCGTCGGTGGCGTCTAGTTTGACTACGGCCGCCAGCTCATCCTGCCCGACCACACCCCCTGTGAGTAGGAGCATCATGACGAGCCCCTTCACGGTGCTGGGTACCAGCCGGCCTGATAACGGTCTGGTGCATGCCCACCAACAACAGGTGTGTCTCAGTCTGGATCCTCAAGATTCGCTCCCCGGCCCCTATCCCATCCCATCCCCCCCGCCCATTTCAGACTTAACTGATATCAGCCATGTTGGAAACATGGCTGATACAAGGTACAAGTTCAGTAAAGAGCTGCTGATACTTTTTCACTTTAGAAATACGAGAACTGTTCCAATATAAAGTGAGTTATTTTCCAAGACATTGCCACCATGGACTAACACGTTCTTCAGGCGCCTTCAAGAGAAGCAAAGCATGGTGGAAGATTTCTTGCACCCAGTAAAGAGTGCGTACCTAAATACTTTGGCCAGGATGCTGAGAAATAAATTCATTGTGTTGATGTCAAAGTGTAGCTTCCCCGTGCACTTCATGGGGCGTTAAAAGATGCTGTGATCTTGGAATGGATAGTTTTTGGTTGGTGGTAATTTTTTCCCCACTCAGGGACAGAATTTGGCCACTTTGTAGGAACATTAACATGCGTCCACTATACGGTCATGTCTGGTGGTAAACAAAATTAACTCGCATACATGTATATGCTCAAGCCTGCTTTGCTTCTGATTAATACATTTTCTTTTACTTTTAGCAACTTCGCCTGCTTTTTTGTCATTAACAATGCATCCTCACTCAACAAAGTATGTAGCATCCTGCATTTGATGTGAAATACGCATGAAAAGAAATCACTAAAAAAGCTTTACAGTTTGTTTAATCTGTGCAAGATATCTCCGTGTTGTTTTCTATATTGTGGTCTTCTGCTCACTAACATCTTTTCAATCAATTTTAGGTGCTCTCCTACCCCAGTATCAGCCCCATCAACATCAGTCCCACAACGATTGGATTTCTTACCTCCCCGGTTGCAACGCCCAGATCTACGCCGCGATCGACGCCCATCCCACGTTGGACGACACCCCTGATTTCACTCGATGAGAATGCAGACTACACCATGCTCTCTGGTAAACTTGCCAGTATAACTGTATTTACTCTTAATAGCGTGGACAATATTCCTCCTACTTTTCCTGAATACTTTTCCCAGCATGATGGTATCAGTGAAAGTCTACCCACCTAACATGCACAGACAGTTTTGTGTTTTAATGCCCTGCTGATGGAGTCAAA
This sequence comes from Acanthaster planci, assembly GCF_054643075.1. Classification (NCBI taxonomy): domain Eukaryota; kingdom Metazoa; phylum Echinodermata; class Asteroidea; order Valvatida; family Acanthasteridae; genus Acanthaster; species Acanthaster planci. The sequence goes on from NC_141788.1 coordinate 10,862,048, forward strand.
GTGGCATACTGCTTCTGGCTTGTTTAAAGCTGAATATGATACAACTTCCATAGTCTACATTGGGCATCCTGATTAAACAAAGCATGCTTGAAATTCAAGCTCTAAGCAAAAAAAAATCAAACTTTCAGAAAATCATTTGTATGTAATTTGTCTCTTTGGTTGCACAGAGCAACAAGTAAACCAAAACAATGCTTATAAACTAAATTATACCTTGTGAAGAAAATTCTATTCTGCAACGATGGTAGGATTTCCAAGGTTGCATCTCAAATGATGGGCATGAAACCAAAAATCTAGATTTCAAGATTGTGGATTTTCAGGGATCCTGAGCAGCAAGTGAAAAGATTGCAGCACTTACTGCAATGCACACTCTAGGGAAAGAATGACACATTATCTTTATCTTAGTAAATTGTTAAATGTCTGAATTTCATCATCTTGAGAAAGTGAGCCCTCACCTGTTCAGGCATACCTACATGTAGCAGTGTCATTCTGCCCTCTTACATGTCCATTTTGAGGAGAGTTCATAAATATTGTGACGTCATAGTTCAAGCAAGACAGAGTTCTTACCCACTTAACGTGTACAGTGATTACAGTTCCAAAATGCTTAAAATACAGTCATCGGCTTCAAACAAATCTTCACAAACAAGAGACACAGAGAAAGAGAAAACCCAGATTTTATGTATGGGTACAGTGCCATGGGTCAGGAATCAATTTCCCACCTTGCTAATGTGAAGGCCACACATGTACATGTACTTCATATCTTTGGGGAAAAAAATCTTCTAGAATCAGAAGAGGCTTTCACGTGCCAAGAAACAGGTACAATTCTCAGAAATGGTAATAAACATTCTACATGTAAGTGATTCAAGCTAGGGACCTATGACTCTGGTGGTTTCCATGGTATCTCTCTGGAGGGGATGGATCCCCTGATTCGCCCTTTTTTTAATGAGCTGAGCAGCTGTTTTATGAGTCACCTCCTATACCGTCATCTGATATTGGCCTGTCATAGTGCATGGATGCTTTCTGGCCTTGAGGTGGTGAGAGGTCAACCCTTGTGTGCCCCAGCAGGGAGAAAAATAACATCTCAAACTTGATTGGCTTGCTGCCAGTCATTGTAGAGCTCTGTGATCCGGATATCCTGTATATCAAAGGGCATGTGATAATTGTCACAAACTGATTTAGTGTGCAATCAAGTTTGATTTTCCTTCATGTACGTGTAAATTCACATCTGGGTTTAAGGAATGCTTATTTTGTATTTTCACTCTTGAAAGGGCTATGCATTTGAATTGAAACATCAGTTCCTCTTAATCGTAAACAAGATAAAAGTAAATCATTGTGGCTATCAGTGCTTAGCTGGGGGAAGGAAGCAGTAACTTGCTTACTCTTGGGACATGTTGCTTTCCTATTTCTTTTCCCCTCCCCTGCCCCTTCCCTGCACCCCCTCCCACCCTTGGCATAAAACTTGGATATGCTGCTTTTGACTATTAAACTTAAAATACCAGATCTGACTTGAGCCATCTGGAGGAACACCATGTACAAGTTCAGGTTATGCTTTGAAATGTCTAATAATGAACAGTATATGAATATGGAAGGTATAACATTCCTTTAGAGTTTTTAAAAGTGTTCATTCATTCTCAAGAAAAAGTGAAAAGCATCATGGATCATATAAAGAACTGCACCACTTCTTTATATTTTCTAACTTGCATATTTTAAACCCCCACCCATATTTGTGGGTGTGAAGCTGTTTGCATAATGCATGTGTAAGTTTCCAAAGTTGGAAACCATCCTCTCGCCCTGTGACTGTTTTTCTATTTTAATTTTCTCACTGTTGCTAATGTCCCATATTTCTTTTTGGCCTTACCAGGTTTAATAGCAGCTGCAACCAGTGAGGAAGCGTTCCTCAGCTGCGGTGGTAGGTGTCACCCATTATTTCAAGATACATTTTGTACATTAAATAAAAAAAAAACCACAATAACATCGATGACAGCTTTGTCATGGGACAAAGGCAAAGCAAAGGGTACGGCATGTATTGAGAAAAGTCCATGACAGCAGGCTATTGTACGTACACTGTAACCCGCAGAATCCAGTGGCAGCCACATTTGAATGCTGATCCGAGCAAAAGAGACGTGGTTGGATCATTGCATTCAGCAGACACCTGTTTTGTGTTTGGATTTCCTGGTTGTTCCCAGAAAGCTTACGTACATGGATGTTTGAAAGGGGGTCCTAAGGTACTCAGTAGACCGAAGAGATGAGCGTGTACTGTCTTTTCCAAAGGCAGATAGAGGTGATTTTTCAAAGCGTGAAGGTCTCATAACATCAGAAGTCAGTTTTAACACAAGGTGTGACTTTAATTGCATGGTCCACATCATCAGGTCAAAATGTTTATGTGTTAAACATGAAAATGTCAACTTCTTTCTTTTTTTTCCCTCTTCCCTATCCCCCCCCTTTTTTGCAGAGAGATTTTTGCCTGTCAACCTTACAGCCGAACCAATGGAGACAGCTAGTAATGCAGTCACACCAACAGTGAGTAAATGAGTTCACAGACTCATGTTTTGAAAAGGACAGTTCTCAGTATCACAAAGAAAGAAAGGAGGTCGTAAAATGATTTGGATCATCTGGAATCTGTCAGTTAACTCAGCTTCAAACGCCAGAATCAGTTTCTGCACGGATCCCTGACTGGTAGTCACAATGATAACTTATTACACGTCAATGCCTCACGTACAAATATGCATACTTGTGTCTGTTAGTGCATAAAATTGGGAATGTATTGTGATACAAATTAGCTGCTATCCTAGGACTGGAGTACATTTGAATGAGTACAAGTTACATGACACAGGGGGGCCTTGGAAATGATAAATGACAGCAGAGAAGACTGCAGATTGCTGTGGGAGTGGTCAGAGCAAGGACTTGTGGGTGTGGGTGAATCTGAGAGCACTGTTCCCAGCTACGGGTAATTCTTCTTTTAAGAATTTGTAGTGGTTGGACAGCCCGACAGGAAACCACCTCGTGATACTGAGACTGAAACAAGTAGACTGAAATGCGGGATTGTATGTAAAAAAAAAAAAAGTTGGCACACGGTTTGGTCTTCCTGAATTGTGCTGTGAAGCACCTTTTATTATTTTTTTATGATGAGTTTATTTTTGTTTGTTTTTTCGTATTATGAGGGTTGTGGGGTGTGGTTCAAGTTCAGGGGATTTTTTTGTAAGATAAAAAAAATGCATGCTGAAGTGATATATATTTATGATAATATGAATATTGTTGTATTCTGTACAGCCCCTATGTTTACAGTGCTTGAAAAGCTGGTTTATGTTTTAAGAATTATGTTTTAGAGCTAGACAAAAATGTTGTTTAATCAGCATTTCTTATTGCATTTGCGATTATTGTATCTCAGTGTAAATTCTTTCATTACTTTGTTCCCATGTGACTCTGAAATTGATTAAGAGGCAAAAAGTGTTCTTTATATTGTTTGAAAAAGTGTGATTACATTGTTCGTGTATTTATGGATGTGGTACATATCGGTCATTTTTCCTTTAATTTTTTTTGTATATTTCTAAAGAAACACTGGTGAAAATCTTTTAAACTATTCCCTCTTTTAAAAATCTAATAAAAATATCAAAAATTATGATTTGCTTGACAGACCACACTATGCCAAGATTCACTTGGTTTACCTATGAAGTTGTTTTTTAAATTGATTTCAGCGCTACACATGTATGCTGGAACTTTTTAAAACCAATGTCACCCAGCCCCCCCCCCTATTCATGTATTTCAAAGTTATGAAGAAAATGCTATTTATTCAGATTTGCCAAGTCCATTTTTTAAATTAACTGTGTTCTGCATTGTCATGCTTCTTTGTACCCCAAAAATTTCTGTGGCAAATAAATATTAATGTGTACATAGGCGACATTTACCAATTTTGTAGTCATACATGTATGTCGTGTGCATGCAGTTTGAAAACCCACATATATACAGTACATTTATTCAAAGTGTTATCAAGACATTGTAGAATGGAGCCCAACATGTGAACCTTTTCCCTGAACCTTGTAATTGCTTCCAGACTGCTGTATAGATAGTGGCATTAATTTGGGCACGTTTCATCGACACTATACGGTATGTTAACATAACATGTATTAAACATGTATTATGGCATGCATAGTACAGTTGTATTAAAGCTCGTTTTACACGTACATGTATGCTGACATTATTCAGCAAATTTGTAGTCACTGGTATGGAAAGCATTATAAACATGAAGCCAGGGAACGACATCAGAAAGGTGTGAAGGACACACTAGCCTGGTACTCGGGAAATGTACTACATAATGTACATGGGTACCTGATGCACCCCTTCAGTATTTCCCTTTAAGCAGTTTCTTTGTGATGATGGAGGTTATTTGCAGTCAGGTACCGGTAATCAGCTTCCAGCTTTTTGCTGTAATGCTTTCCTTGCCAGTGTGGGTCAGGATGGTGGGTTTATTTAAGAAACTAGACTCAAGGTTGCTCTCTGCTCAGGGAAGGAGGCCAAGTTCAAGCCTCTGCTGGTACCCACCACTCTGTCCACAGCTAGAGGTGACCGCTGATCCCTTCATTTGACTAAATATTGTGGATGCAAATATTGCAATGCATTGTGGGTAGTCTACTGCCACAGTCAATGCACATACTGTACCAGTACCCTCCTTGTGCATATACATGTATATTATTACCTTTGACAACAGACACACCAACAGTCATGATTTACTACATCCCCAAGGACAGAACATTGTGTATTGTATTGTTCTACAGGAAAAGACTGAGCAGAGACAATTACCACAGAGGACATAAGACTAACATCTGAGGACAGGGCAAGATGCTTTGTTCCCTTTGTGTTTTTTTTCCCCTGTGGCTCCTGTCCTCCTAAGTCTGTGTTTTGTTTGAATCAGTCTTCTAACATGTACATGTGTGTGCTTAATTCATGGAAGAGAGTCTTACATCTTCATTAAGGGAATGAAATGTGATGTACTTGAAACCATACATAGAGGGGAAATGGCACTAGTTCGTTATCAGTTCCGACTCTATCAGTGTGCTGTGATGAAGTATTGAACCTAGGTTCCAAGACCTCTCTATGCTCCTGTAGTTCATTCAGCAATCATAAACCATCTCTGTCGGAGGGTTTTATCTCCAGACAACCAACTATACTTAGTGTCCTTTGTAGTTTGAATTAATCCATTTTGGTTAAAAGGAGGCACACAAAGCTCTTTGGATCAACACCGTGTTAAACCATGGAGGAAGGACACAGAAGGAGTTTGAACTGACTGGCTGTAACTGGCTGTAACATCTGGCCTATTACCGCTTTCTGGCATGCCTGGTATGTCCATAGCCAGAGCGTAGCAAATGGTTGCTTCGCACCACCTGTTTCACAACCATAAGCCCCTTTTGTACCCCACGATGCCCCTTTGCACCACGTGATCATCGCCACAATTTTTCGCTGGTAATCTGTATTCTTAAAACATTGTGTACTGCAGTATAGAAAGTTGAATATTTATGCCGTAGTTGGTGCTTGGCATGATTTGACAACATCAAATTGAACGCTTGCGCAGTTGCTTTTGTTAGGCTGTGTTCATGTGCAGTGATTGCCCTTATCAGATGTTTTCGTCTGAACTTATTTGGGAATAAACAGCTAAGTTGTATATAAGAGTTTGTGTTTTATTTGAATCATTTTTATTGCGGAATTTACACAAAAAGGTATTTTATGAGATCTTGTGATCACTCCTTGTGATGAAACAGTGCCAGTCTTAGCCAAATTTGTTCAAAGACTTTGAAAATGATGTTTTGGAAAGACAAAATAAAATTACAAACATTGCATGGATAATGGAACAGCATATCAAAGTACAAAGTTTATTCACAATGGCAAAAGTAGATCAAATGTTGTTAGAGACTTTTCGTTCTCTATTTCCTGGTCACGCTGATAAGTTGTAGTTAATTGCAAACAAAACACACTAGACATTGCTAGGATATAACTGGCCCGACTAAGCTGCAGGCAGTAATCAGGCATTTTTTTGAATGTTTCCTATTGTTTGTTTGAATCGGCGGCGATGATCATCAAGCACTTTGATGTGCCAGAGTTGCAACTCCTGTGTCCTTCCTCCATGGTTAAACCCAGTCATCAGCAGGTCAACAAAATCTACACATATGAGCTTATACAAGGTCACCAGGGCCAGAGGACTTGTAGGGTGGAAGGGAAGTTAAGCTCTCCAATGAAACACTTAACAGCATTGCATCCAGGGGGAATTCCCACTTAATCAGGCAGTGTGTGGTTCACAGTCTGCATTTGAACAAGATTCACTGTAGGAAAAGCAGTAAAAAACTTGTTGTAAACAGTTCATGACATGCTATGAGACTTACAAATGTAAGTAGCCAAAGTTGTATCTGTCCAGTCTCTGACATATCGTTTGCACACCCGTCTTTTTGACTGGATGTGTGCTTTCCTCATAGTGCAAGACGTCTGATGGAATTTGTGCTTTTGGTGAACAACTTTTTTTCTGAATTATCCAGGAAGATGTCAAAAGATTACAGTTTTCTAAGTTCGTACAAAAAACTTGATGAAAAAGTGATGTCTTCCTAGGCACAGATTTCATGTGATGATGATTTGAAGTGTATTTTGCAGCATACACAATGAGGGAATTGAATGTTACAATGTACATGTGCTTGAATGAATTGTATATCTACATGTGTATGAGTCATTCAGGCTTTTGCCTAAGCTTAACCAAAGTATGTACATACTTATACCTTTTGTTGATGTTTTCTTGGGCCGTTTTCCCAAGTTTTTCATGCAGAGGAATTTGTAGGAGTGCAGATGGGGCCTGTTGAGTAAATGGCTACAAAATGAACACCTGTTATTCTGTGACACATTTGCAGAATACCCTACCACTCATGTATCCCATCTCATAGCTCGCGATGGAGTCACTCTTGACTGCCCATCCATGGTTAGCATGTTGTTCTCATCGCACCCAGACTCTGTCTCCATGGAATCACGTAGCCAGTTGTCTTGCTTTCAAGACCTTCACGTTATTTTTTTATTTGCCGTCCTTTTCTTCAGAAATGTTCTGGACTAAACAGCTCCAAGAATGTTAAGTTTAACTGATTCCATGATGTGTTCTATTCTGTAAGTACATGTATTGTATTTCGCCAAGCATTGATTCCTTCAGATTTTGACATCCACAAAGATACAGGGTCAACGTCCAGTAAATTACGCCCTCTGTGGATCAAATGTTTTATTGCTACAATGTGGATATAATTTGCACAGGTAATAAAATCACAATAGTTACGTCTTGGCCAAGACTAGTAGCCGGCAACAACATTGTCCGTTTCCAACTTCGCAATGCTTTGTTCTCAATGTGCACTGTCCTTTTGGACTTCTCTCCAACATCACTCTTGGCCATGTAGCCACTTACAGGGTGTTCAAGAGAGGCTTTACACGTGCACAGCTGTGACCACATTGCCAGAATGTTCTGGGGTTATTCTTGAGTGGCAGGGCATGTTGCAATTCTGTATCCCCAAACTGGCTCCCTGAAGTCAGGTATGGGAAAAAGGCCTACGAGTATATTGAAACTGGTGGTCATGGTTGTCATATTTTTTGGGTAAATTTGTTTTGATTTAACACTGCTTCATATCCAGCCTATTTCGTCTTCCATTTTCACCATTTTGTAAGAAAAGGAATGTCAAACGTTGAAACTGTGCTTGAACAATAGACATATACATGGACTTTGTAGAATGTAGATAGATTTAATAGCCAACAGGTGTGAAGCAGTTTCTCAAACTTCACATTTATTGTCATACATAAAATGTGTGACTTCATCTTTCCTTGCTCTGGTGGAATTTCTTAGAAAGTTCATGTTCACAAATTATCATTTGCCAGTCATTGTCAGTAACTCTGAACACACTGCACCATGTGCCAGATTCATTGCTACTAAATGTTTTGGTATTTTTGTTCAATCATCCTATTTAAGGTATGTAAGAATTGAAACCACCATGTAAAGGTGAAGTGACTTGGACAGAATCCTAACCCACTTTAACCATATGGGATGGACTTTTCTGTCCTTCAGAGAAACCGATGGGATTCCGACCGGTAAACTGACTGCTACATGTATGTGCAGTGTGCTTAGCTGAAATCCTACATAATAGAACTTTCGTATTCTGAACACATACTGATAACATTCTGGATAGCTTATTAATATGCATGGCCATCAGACCATGATCAGACATTGCACCTGCTTAATACACGTGTACATGACACAGATGGTTATGCTTAATAGCATCGCAGATGATGAGGTACAAAGGAAGCATAGGCAGATTCATTGGAAATCAACCCCCTTCCCCACTTACATGTCACCAGCATGAATTCTAACACTGGTTAATACCGACACAATATCTACTTATGCTTTTGTACAGTCCACACATAATACACCTGATAGCTTATTCTCATAAGGTACAGCACGTTTGCTTTGGATACAAATGAACATGGTACAACATTTAGCTTGACGTCATAACTTAATCAATATGTATTCACATCCACGCACATGTGTTCAGTAATGACACTAACAACATATAATTACAGAATGTATCTCAACTAGTGCTGCACTGCAGTATTCTGTGGGGGCTGCAGGTGTTGCCATGCATGCTACAGATTGACTGCAGAATCTGCACTGTAAACTATAGAACATCTAGACAGTGCTTTGGAGCCTGTAGAGTACATGTACATTAACATGTATTTTAAGTGCATTTATTATAAATACATGTAGCCTTGCTATAAACCATATCCTTCACCTGTGCGACACATAATATACAGTGTATAGCTATTGATCCATGTACTGACTGTACACACATCAACCTCATACTACTCTGTACTTGAATTGCAGGATCTGTGAATTTTCATCATGCGGTAGACGTTCTTTTCACAGTTCCATATAACTATCTGAAGAGAAGCCAAACTTCTTCAGTAGGATGGTTCTGACAAAGGAATTTCCAAATTAGACTATATGTGTGATGTTATTAGCGACAAGACCAAGATGGCTACTAGTCTGGCTATTCAAGTGGACATGTGACTGTTTACAAGTCATGCAAATTTGAAAATGTAGTGCTAAGGAGATGTATTGATTAAGCGTAACCTTTCATATCAGAATTTCAGTTGTCATATTAATGAGGTTAAAACTGTGAACAAAATGCCATAATTACAATGTATACACGAACATTTTGTGAATTGACAACCACATTGAAGGCGTAATAGTTGCATGGCACATAGCGAAATTTAATCTGGCAGCTGTGATCATAACGACCTGTCAATCTTGTTTAAATTCCTGCTGTTAGAAATTCACAAATTATTGTTCTTAATTACCATTTGGAAACACTAACACAATAGTTCATGACTATCACGGCTAATATTCATGGAGTTCATCTTAAAAGGAGTGCATCACATTCTCATTGAACTTTCAACAAACAAAAAAATTTAAAAACCATACATCAATCTATCAGAAAATTTCTCTAAAGAAAATTCAGTCCAAATTCTGATTTTGAGGACTGATTTGCTGAATTGTCCAACTGTGATTTTTTCCTTACAAAGTGACAGCAAGATGACAGTTTAAAATCAAAGAACTCAAAGACTTATGGACAATAAAATGTTGAAGTTGGGTTCTTTGAGTGTAGGAATTTTGAAGCATTTTTAAAGCTCAGTACCTGTGTTTTTGCACTGAATTTTTTCAGAGAACTAGTCAGTGAAGATTGTTCAGCTTCAATTGAACAGCTGACGTTGTTACACAGTTTTATACCCAGTTCTTCAAATAACAGTATTTCGCAGTGTTACACAGTGCTAATGGAAATTCAAAGTGATGACAGCTGAAGACTGAGGGGTAGATGCAGTCAACTCATGTATCAGGCTTGCCTATAAGTAAAAGACACCTTGTTGGAATAAGTAGCGCTGTACAGAAAACAAACCAATTAATACAAAGCAACAATCCAAGACTAACAGATCTTTGAAATTCTATCACTTGAATTACCCGTTGAATGTTGTTAAACGTTGGAATCTGCAACAAAAAGTTGAGATACTTTCTATAGGCATTGAGCCCGTTGTAAACTGAAATTGAAATTAGTTTTTATTTATTTGACTTTCTATTTTGTTTTCTTTTTTGGTAATGAGTGAAGTTTTGCAAGTACAATGCAGGGTCCCCATTGGCACGTGGTTGCCCCCAAAAATTGACATCTTAAGACACAATTAATAGACATCTTGTCAGTGGAAATACTTCAACCTGAACAGTATGGTTTGGAAATAGCAACCCAGAAAAGAGAGATTTGGAATGAGTGATTTTCTTCAATTATCACTTTTGTTTGGTCAATTGCCATTTTACAATTTTGGAATGTTATTTTTGTCTCATTTTTCAAGGGGAGGAGTTGCAATTTCTTTGTTTTTTTGTTTTTGCCTGATTGTTAGTTAACCTAGATAATTTATATATTCTCTATGTAGAAGTAAAAGTATTATCCCAAATGTTTCTGTATATCTTTAAATAACAAAAAAAAAATTGTGTATATTCTAAACTGCTGTTGTATTGGCTTTACAATGCTGTAATGTACAAAACAAAACCCTGTAAATTTCTTACGAAGATTGAAGCTGTGTTTTTGGAGCAGCAAGTTTTGTACATGTATAGCAACTGTACATAAAGACGGAAGAGGATTTTTCTATGGTAAGAGTTTATAATATTTATGTCTTTTCCTTGTTCCACAGAAAAGAACGGCGTTTGTGCCTATAAATGAATCCAAGTGAACTGTTTGTGAAAAATTCTATTAAAAAAGATTTTTTACAGGGTGAGAGACCGTGTCTTTGTGTTGTGGCTTACTGTGCTATTAAGGTATTCTGTCCCGACAAAGCATTCCTTAACATCTATTCTAAAGGGGTGTGATGCAAATATTCACTGCTTTGAGGTGTCTTTGTGAACTTAAGTCTGAATTTTCAAGGGATCACCGTGGAGGCTAATTTTACTGCTCGATAAGTATCGGCTGTTAGCATTTGCTTTTTATCCAAGTGCGCAGTGTAATGTTCAGCCAAACATTCTGATAAGATACAACAGCAACCCTTTAACAGTTGAGTGCTCAAATGTTGAACCGTGGTGGTCACTGGCTCTAGATACCTGCCACATTTCTGACGGCAGTGCGCCGTGTTCCTAAACGGTTTGTGATAATGTTGTGAAGCGTCAGTTGCTACAGTGCCAATTTGTGGCCCGTGAATGTTAGGTGGCTCCACGATACTCAACCTCCAGGGACTAGTCCAAGCCTCTTGTGTGTGTCTCTTAACTCAATAGGGATCAAAGGTCACACGGCATACACAGTGTCCTCCATGTTATGACACAGGTCTTTGCTTATTTCCATATAACCCAACATGATGTGGATTCTGCACACTTCTATATTGATTTCATTAAGCTGAACATTAGTGCCAACATGCACGTATTTCTATTTGACAGTCACCGACTCATTTTCAGAAGCACAGAACGCAGCATGTTTGCAATTACTGGTAGAAGACAAACATGTATTTTAGCTGACAGGCATGAGGCACCTTCAGAATGAGGTAGTCACTTTTTTGAAGTGCATGGGGAAAAAGTAAAACAGTGAATGCCATGCAATCTATTGTGGCTCTATTGGCTGAAAGATTACCACAGGGTACCGGGTATACATGTACATGTATACCCGGTACCATACACTCCAAAAACGACTAATGGTTGGCTGGTTGTTATAATTTCTATACTTTATGCACAACTAAGCCGGTAAGTTAGTGTGTAAAGTTGCATACTTTGAGAGTGATGAGAATTGTGAATACCCTGAACACGGCCATCACGCAATAAAGAAATAACCAAATCTCTATTATTAGTTTCTCTAAACAAACCCTTAATCTATATCAAAGCAAGCTCTCAACCCAACTTCTTGTAAATTCGGCATATACTTGTTTACTTTAGTGCATTTAGGTATTAGAAAGACAATGTTCACACTGATGAAGACAGTTATGCCTAAAACATTGCATTTTTATGTGTAATCTATGTTCCTGCATATCATTGCTTACTCTTGAAAATCTTAGTACATGTATAGAATTTTGGTCGCAAGTATGTAACACTTGCAGGGTTAAGTTAAAGCTTTGATCCTCGAAAATAGACTTCCACTGACCAATCGATTGATGGGAATGCCCCGACTTAAATTCTTTAATAGAAAATTTTACTCTGGTAAGAAAAACTTGTATGCCCAGTACCAGCAATTTGGCAGTATAACCTGCGGCTTGTGGTGTGCCCACGGCCATACTATCCGCTCCGAGCAGGAACAAAAGAGGGCGTGTTTAGAAATGAAATTGACAGCCTGTCGGTATGAACTCACCGTGTAGCCGTACAAGTTCACGCGCATTTGGCGTGGGGCACGCTGAGTACGCGCAACAAGTTTATGCTGGAATGCATGGTCTTCACGTGTACGCCGAATGCGTGCAAGAACCCAGTTGAAAAACTTTATACCAGGCTGTCTTGCTTTTGCCGGTGAGGGTGCACTTCAACTCAGGGCAGATACAATAGTGAGCCCATCAAAGTGACTCCAGATGTTGGGTTTAACCCTAGTAAGAGGGAGCTGGTTGTCAGTACTGATGTCCACTTGAATTGCTGCCTTGGGACTCTCAGTCAAACTTGAGCCACAACTTTTTGACTTGAGATATGACTTGGGAAAACAAATCATTTGTGACTACACTTAGGAGAAACAGGCGTGGGACATGACTTTAATATTGACATTACAAATGTTTGTTGAAATAAACACAAGAAAAATTGTATCTGTGACTTCCATGTGCAAAAGGAAACATCTGTTGTCATCATGGTGAAAAAATATGGCGGACAGGTCACACCTGTTACTGCAAAACATAGGGGATTTATACATCAGCAGTAAAGGATGTCGCCAAAAGTGAACAAGTCTCATACATGCAGGCTTGCAAAAACCCCTTCAGTCTTGACTTCAGAAAATTGACCTGTGACTTCACTTGCAGGCTAATAACTTGGCAGCAACCCACTTTCAGCCCTATACTAACTCTCTTCAGGTCGTACCTTGGAGCTGAGGAGGGAAATAGGCACTCATGAGTGGAGGGCCTGATGGTCCAGAGGTGGAAGAAGACACTGGGGTGCTGCTCAACTGGAGGGGTACAGGCCCTGCATCTCTGGGGGTGGGGGTAGGGTGTTGGCTGGGGCGTTGCAAGTACTTGGGGTCCAGTGCTGGCTCACTGCAATGCACACACAGCATATTGGACAAGCTTCAAAGCAGAGCATCTTTCATCCATTATTTGATACAAAACGTACAGTAGACCTTACAAGCGTTCATGCCATGTACATGTGAATGCTGATTCTGAAGTATGATTGGCAAATCCAAACCCTGGTCAACTTCACCCATCAACTTACAGGTACGTGTAGTTGGGTGACATCTCCACCAGGAATGCTTCTATTGTGATCTGAATCTCAAGCAACACTCCCTCGTGTCTTCCACCAGAATGGGACTGAGCATTAACTGAGTTTGAACCACTGACACCTAGTTCAGACCGGCACACCCGAGTCACACCAACCAACGGTATTCCCAAGATTTATAATTGAGTCAATTACACATTCAACGTGTGAAACAGGACTGACATAAGATGTTGAAAGATCAACTGTTCAAGCCTTTCAGAACAACTCTGATATGCCTTAGGTTCAGATGTCATTCATCATGAGCTAAACTCAATGCAAAGTTATGTTAAACATACGGTAAACAAAGAAATCTGATGTTGAGAATCCCACAATCTCCCGGCACCCTGCTGAAGGTGAATATAGGCCCCATGGATGATTTTATCAATGAATCCAAATTTTAATTGACCCACAATACTGATCAGCTATCCTGTATAAGGGTCTACGAGTTTTTAGCAAACATTGCAATGACACATACATCAAGCAATGAGAAGTGACTAGTACTTGTATATACGTATATTTATCTTCAGTGCTGCACACAACTTGATTTATTGAGTATACCGGATCCACTCAAGGTCATCTTAACGCCATTTGGTTTAACATGACTCTCATATGCCAGTCTTCATGAAGCATGACAGAACAAAGATATTGCTCTCACCATGCCTTTTACATCCACTGATCACCAAACCACTGCCAATTCCTTAATACCAACCAACCTGTGCTTGGAGGTGCCGGGCACGCTAGCTGTGGAGGAGTTGTAGGCCGTAGGGGTGGACTGGGGTATGGTGCTGAGGGTGTTGGTGAGATGAGTGCTGGACATGGGCCAAGGGCGCGTGGAAGACACTGCTGCAGGGACCTGAAACACCATGACAGGCACAGCTGAACCGATCAGCCAAGGCCATGAAGGGGGAGGATGCCTTATAATTATGGTTAGTCAAGGCAACTGGGGCAACAGGTTGCATCTGTGGGAGTGGTGTACACAGTGTTGGACAAGGAACAAGTAGAAGGCGCTGATCACAGCCTGTTTTGCCTGGACACCTATATCAATGAGCCAGTACAGTACTTCAAACAGGGATGGTCTTTTGGGAACAAGGCAGGTGCATCGATTGGTGTATGGCTGCATTGATAGAACAGACTATTGCGCAAATGTGCTGCTGTTAGCCTTGGTGCACTTGAGTTTGGGCATATGCTGTTGGAATACTGAACTAGCTCACTCATTTTCCAAGGCTTCATTCTGAATAATTCAGTAGTGAGGACTAACTACTCAGCCCAACAGGTTTCACCATCTACACAGACGTCACAGGACTAGACCACCCCTCATCAAGTACCTTTATGATCGTATGGTAAAAACAAAACTGTACGGGCTGTGTTAAGTAATTAAGAAAAAGTAAGCCCCCAAAAAGTGAGTTCATCAGAGGTACTCGCTGCAGATGGCAGTAAATCAAATTGTATGCGAGTTTTATCTTTTCTCAAACACTATGATTTCTGCATGTAGACAGACCATTGATGACTGCAGCAATTGCTGGGGTACCACTCAAGACAGGGAAAGGCAAAGTGGCAATGCACGAAGTCTTTCATACGGTATCTCAGAGTTCTCTAACCTCATGTTAAGGCTCTGTTATCAGCATTTGGTTTTATCAAATCTCCCTCTCCCTTTGCTCAACAGACTGTCGATGTGAACCAGACAGGGACACCCTGTTAGTATGAAGTGATATCCACCACGGCTGACACACACCTTGCCCGTACACTAGTTCAGGGTTGTAAAGTACAGAGTGTACATGATGAATGGAGAAAGAGTTCTTTGAACGCATGCTATAAGAGAGGCTGGACCATAGCTTGAGAGCTATTGCTGACATGGATTGGCAAGAAGTTACATGCATTCTGATTATTTCTATTCAATGTCACAACCACAAAGTATGAGGGCACGGTGTGTGGGCCTCATGGGATGCTTTCATTAGGTAATAAAGCATCCTCTACTTCACACATGGAGTTCATTAAATATTCGTAAGTTGAATCTGAATAACGGCTGATATTCTTATTTTGGTTTTACGTTAGTGCAATATCTAAAATCTATATGCATACAAAATTCTGTGGTTAGTTTGTATATTTTTTGCCATTGTGTACAATTTCTCCATATTGGCACCATCAATACACCTGAGCAAGATTTATAGCCCATCCATTGGCAAACTCAATTATTCTTGATTTGTGAGCAGTAATTGGGCACACAATCTCAATTAGTTACCTTAAAAAACGTACAAAGATTAAAAAATGCACGTCTTTGCAAAGTTCCCTCTGCTAAAACAAATAAATGGGTTTGTAAGTGATTACTCACAACTGTTCTCAATATTTCTCCTTTGATTGAAGCTTAGCCAAAAGATTTGTTATATAATTACATGTACGTTACGGTAATTTTCTGTGGCATATGTTTTCAAGGAAATTATACTCAGACTCCAGTCTGAATCCAAGTCACACTTTCAATGAAATGCAAGGAAAGAATTCCTTTGTGACTCTTGACCCCGTTACTTGTGTCTGGTCTTGAGGCAGTTTCAACTACCACATTGGTGCACATGTCTGCAAAATGGGGTCTGCCACTCAAATACGACATCAAATACTTACTTGTTAGGAGCTTGACTTAAAATTGTCATCTCAACATCAGTACCTTTCACATGGCGAGGTCGATATTAATTTGGGGATACAACATTTCAATTTACAAGTAACTCAAAAAGGGTGGCTGAGGCCCTTGAGCCTCGGTTACTGCCAATGATTCTGGACCATTCTCCAACAAAAAGTCTAGTCTTGTCATACTGAACCTACCAACTTACCCCTTGGGGTCTGTAGGCCACCGTGGAGGTCGGAACCTCAAACAAGCCATGTCGCTTGCTCAGCTGGGCTTCGTTCACCTGCTTATTCAACCAGTTGATGACTAAAATGAAACAATGAAAGAAGAGTCAAATAAAAGCCAATCCAACATTTCAGAACTAGTCTAAATGATGTCATGGACTTGGTGGTGTTTAAGCCTCCATTTGTCATGTCTGTCTTTTCCATTTTGCATAGTTTGCATATACTCGATGAGATTCTCTCAAGTCTTACCGTTCTCGTTAGTTTTCAGTAGCTGTCTGCTTTCTTCCAATTTAGCCCTTGAGGTCTCCAGCGATTCTTTCAGTCTTTCATTCTGGAACAGAATCAGAAGGCAATTCAAATCTCAATCCCATGGTCCAGTGGGCCTCCCATTCCTGACTCAGAAGTGAGTTTTTCTAAGTCTCGATTCTAGACAATGACTCGGACTTTATATACTTGGAACTCCTGACTAGCAAGTCACATAATTTCCTGCTTGTTTCTGTGTTTTCTAAAATACTTGACCGGCTAATCTATTTCCCTCCTTATCTGTTGACAGGATGTATTGCAGTCTGTGAAATACATCCACAAGTGAGCCAGATACATGTATGCACCAATACAAATGCTGCCATGCCCATAAAGATCCATGCGATATCAAACACTAGTTTTAATGACACCTAACGGCAAACACTGGTACTTTCCAGGAGTTTTGCAACCACGGAGAACATTACAAATGTCCTACATTGTAAATTTCCCTTTGAGTGGAATATGATGCTTACATCATGCAACTGCAGCATTTAGCTACAGAAATGTCACCCAAAATGCCACATCTTTGAAGCAACATGCCATTTCCTTCCATACTTGGTCCACTTCCACCTTAACCACTTGCTGTTGGGTTCAATTAAAATGGCTGTGCACACATACGGTCGTTTTTCAAGATTTTCCGTTCAAAATTCTTCAAAAATTCATTACTTCGTTTACTGGACATTTACACCCACACAAATTACTGTCTGGTGGCTACTCTAATCTGACAGGCAACATCTATTGATATACCAGGCACGAAATGGGACAGAGGATAACCCTCCCCCACAACAAGTCCAATCGCTGTACACACTCCAGCCTATTGTCAGTTAACACATCCTCCTAGATGTCTGAAAATAATTCCTGAGATACCAGTATAACAATGACCAACACAAAGGGGGGGGGGGATTCTCTCTGTCCCATAGTTGGCTTCATACAGTGTATGTCTATTGATGTCCGAGTATTTCAGCCAGGCCTGCCAACTTGTAAAAAGGGCCCAGATTGTGTGGAGTTACATAAGTTTCTTTTGTTCCCGAAACTGGCACAGTGCACTGCTGGCGTCTTTTCAATACGGGCCAGATTAGCGTGCAGCGATATTGTATCACTCATCACTGGAGTGCTTTTGTCCCCAGTGGTAATCCGCTTGTACTAAATGCCACAAACAGTGTTATAATCTTTCCAAACAATGACGGATTTCCTCCGCTATTGACAACTGAAAAAATGTTGGCCATTCCCAGCAGCTTGGTCTTTTGTTCCGAGTATGGTCTTTTGTTACAAGGCCCAGCTCTTCTGTCCAATTTCAAGTACCCCAGCTATGCGTACAAACCCAAAATACCCGAAACTGGGCTCCCCGGCACGAAGTGGTTAAAAACCTGTTCTCCAATGAGAGCTGTATGGTTGAAACTTATTTTACTTTTTTCCCCAAAGTGACCCGTGATACAGGAGATGGAATCAAACCGAGAGTTGTAATTATAAATCAATCAAATGGAATTGTAACTCAGTCTTGTGACTTAGAACTCAACTAACATGACTCAATCTGAAAGGAAATGATGTAAGGGCTCATATGAAACAGCTCAATCCAGACTTATGCCAAATGACTTGTTATTCTCATTCAAATTCAAAGCTTATGATGTAGGGCACGGATTTGGACTGAACAATTGGTTCAACCCTTAGAGCAAAGGTACATGTACGTACACACCGAAAAGTTAAACACTGGGTAATTCCACCCAAATGTGTCTGTGAACATGGATAATACATGTATTGAATGCTACCTCATGTTCCTGCTGTTGGCATTTTGTTTTCAGTGTGTCTGCATCTTGTTGCAGCACCTTCAGTGTCTGGTTGCGTTCTTCCAACAGTTTCTCCTGTTTGCCAGTTACAGTATTCTTCAGCTTCAGCTGTTCAGAGAGTAAGAGAGAAATCCATTAGACTCGGGCAGCACTCCAGGCATGGCCTAATTCTTCATCAATTTGGAGTTAAAACTAAATGGGATGAACAGCCAATTTTACATTCCATCCCTGCATAGTTTTGACACTTTTCATTTTGGGATGACCAAGGCAGACACAGGTACATCAGTTGAGGGAGGAGTTGGAAATCAGATCTCACATGAAAACGCTAAAATAGTTGACATCAATAATGCTGGAGCATAAGAGGTACTGTTTGACTTGGCATTGTACTAAGATGTTTAGAATGACTCATTTCAGACAGAAGCTTCTTCAACTTCACTGGCTCCCTCTACAAGTTCAGCTAAAATGCAAGTGTGTTATAATACTATTTTCTTGATTTATTTCAACTCACCTTTGCTAATGAAGCCTTCAGCTCCCCTTGCAACTTTTTTATGATCTCATTTCCCTGCAAATGCAAAAGACTCAAGTTCTAAGGAACACTGCCCTATGTTGTTTTGACCTCCGCACATGACAGAGTCGAAATCACTACTAAGGTGACACAAGGAATCTCTGTGAGATTTTGATCTAGTCCCCAGTTACTTGGACGTGGCTGGAAATAATGCACGCCATATAACATCCAGCTCTTGGCAAGTAATGAAGACATAACCACAATCAAGCTATCTGCAGCCATAAACAGGAAGCTGTGGGTTCAAGTCCTGCTTCAGACTTTTTAAAGGCTGCAGGGTTGGAATTTATTTAAAAGTCTCTGGACTACTTGGACAGAAAACAGCTTTGCAAGACCATCCGTGTACTTCTGACATAAGTACCAGCATTGCAGTTGCCAGTCTCTTTTCTATTACATTGAATGAATTGAAGAAGTAATGTCTCTTTGAATGCACCTTCACACAAGATGAACAAATAACACCAACTCTAAACTTGCATGGGTATTGCTTCTAAGGTTCATTTTGTACTTCCTGTATCGTAGTATTAACTTGTGGGTTGCCAAACAGAATAACACAACGAACTCAACAGTCCAGTGCAAAATTCAAAGCCTGGGCCAAGAACATTACACTAGAGAAAAGGTTGACAAAAATCAGAGAGGGTTTGGCAGTTGAGTGCCATTCTTTGTTCGTTTCTGTTCACAACCACCTCCAATAAATTGAAATAAGCACGACACCAGTTCAAAGGTCTACAGGTTGCACGTGGCTTCATCACAGTGCAAAAGTTTTTGGTTTTTTTTCAATTTTCTTTCCTTAACCCCTTCGCGACGGATGACGGTAAAAGCCGCTGTAAAAATTGAGATCCTTAGCCCGCTCAGCGAACACGGTGAAAGAAGGCAGACCCTGGCTCTTGTATATATGGAGATTGGCCTTTGTGTGTAGCCCAGAAATGAAAAGACCGAATTTGCATCATAATCACCAGCTTCACAATAGTCCCCACTTTGAAAAGAGGCAACGGAAATGTGGAAGCGTGAGTAGAGCGGCATGCCACCGAACAATGAGCCTTTTCACTGTGAAATTCAAAGCGTGCAGAGCACGCAGGGCCACAAACCGAGAATTTGCGGTTTGGCAGGTGGCCTTTGTGGCCAAGCAAGGCTGGAATTCTCGGAGTTGGCTTTAAGAAAAAAGTTCCCGTCGTCAAGGGGTTAATGAACTATTCCAGTTAAAACAGTGGATGTACACCGCTGCCAAAACTATGTTTTCATTTGGGAAGATCCCGGGGAACAAGTTATATGCAAAGTTTGAAAAGTGTCCGCCCTAACACTGCTACTGGCACACCCAGGGATTTGTCATGGGGGTGGCACTCAGACTGGAATTTACCCCAATAAGAACTCATGATTCCCCCCTCCCCAGTTGCGCCACAGGGGACTGGGATGTACAGCTATGTCAGTAGTTTGAGATGTACACGTTTATTGAGCCTTCATTTTTCAGAAAGTAAACACAAAACTTAAAAAATTGGAAACCTCTGAGGGACTCAACCCCTCAAGGGCATATAACTGAAATATCCTAGCATGCCCTAGTAAGGCCTGTAATCTGCAGTACATGCCAATAAGACCACAGTGAAAGTCAACTTGGCAAAGCATACTGCAATTGATACTATTTCAGAAGTTCTGAAAGCGTTGCTAGGTCTGAAAGAAAGGTGTGAGTTCAGAGTTGAATAAAATTCCTTCCTTCTTTTACTTTTGACAATTTTGAAACTGTCTCTGAAATTCACTTTCAATATGTGGAACAAGAGTAAACTCTACTGCAATGCCATGACAGTGGGAAATTCAACCTCAATGTTTTGCATAGACCAACTATCATAGTTACCTTCATCACTTCATGTGATGTTGATTTGATAGCACTTTCCAACTTTGTCACCAGGCTGTTCTTATGCTGAATGCTCTCTTCAAGCTTGGCCTGCCAAAATAACACCAATCTCTTTTTTACAATCAGATAGAATAATCTTGATGCAAAACATTCTACAAAAAAGCATACAATCTCTCAGAGCAATTGCACATCTACACATACAAACAGTAATGACAGAACAGACACCTTTTGGTGGATAATTAAAAACAAGGACACTGAACTTTCTTGTAATTGATTTGTTGGTTTGGCAGGCTGATGACTACAATCACAACCAACAAGAATGCACTACAAAGTGCCTCCAGCGTTTACAAACTAATGCTTGAGGTAACAGGGACCAGAAAGAGAACCCCAAATTTGTAGAATGACTCTATGAAAACTGGAAATAAATGGACTCTCTGATATTTTTGCCCTAAATTGAAGGCCTACAGGTGCATAAAATGCCTCCAAATCCCTGCTGTGTATGTAGATACTGAATATGGGAGATTCACAGTAGTAGGCATCTAAGAGTTTACAACGTGTTGGCCAATCACAACGTGCAAAATCTGTTTACCCTTTCCAAACGCGCGTTGGGTCAACAGATTTCGCACATCGTGATTGGCTAGCGTGTTGCAAACTCTTGGAGGTGCACTGTTATGAATCGCCCATATTGCAGTTTCAACCCTGGTAACTGCTTCAAGATGTCTACCTTTTGCTCATTGGCCGATTCCATCAGCTGATTGCTCTTAGCAAGCAAGTCCTCTTTGTCCCTAACCTCCTGCTCCAGGACAGCAATGCGAGTCTGCTGCTGGCTCACAGTCTGTTCTCGGCTCCGCTGGTCTGACTCCAGACTCCCACGCTGCTGTCGCAGCATCTGCAGATCATGCTGGGCCCTCTGATAATCCTGCAGAGCAATTCATTTAAGTGCACCATTCAATGGTAAAGTTTGCTTACAGCCATCTAACCTCTGGAGACAGATAGGTATAGTTTCCACTGACAATCAAAATATTTTTCTTCAAAAATGGGTACATCAGTGGTTTACCATATACATGTGCCTCCAGAGGTTAATTGAAACTGTTAATTGGAAGACACAAAATACAATAAATGGGGCCAGTAACATAAGCAGTGTTTTCCCAATGGTTATACTAAGTCTCTACAAGTGTTTCTGGCTGCACATTGAACACTCTTAATAAGCATGCAAGCTGTAGTTTGAATGGACCAGTAGATCACTTTATGTTTATTGTGACCCAACTACATACTGGTATGCCTGTCTGAAACAGGTGTCAGACCATTTAATACCTATTCAATTGTGTATCAGGAAAGACTGGTCTTCCCTTTTGATCAAACTTTTTCTTTCCATGAATGCAGTAATTTCAAAACTTCCAATTCCTGAAAATTAATCTCTCCCTATTCTGAATTTATATCCCCAAAAATCTCCTAAAAACAAACAATACCACCTTACTCGACAACAGTGCTATATTTCATTACAGTAGGTATACGTACATGTATTCACAAAAAGACTGATGCTTGCATAAGTAACACCAAGCACTCATGTAGCAGCTGACTAATACAATAATGTATCCTTGTCATCAAGTTTGCACAGGTACAGTACAGGTCAGAATTTTAGCCGACACGCAAACACACTTAGGTGTTAAGTTATCTTCAAATTCCACGGAAATGTGGTCAGTAGTTTACCTTGTATGTAGCAGGCATCACAAAATCATTTTCAAAGATAAAGCGTTTTTTTGTCCATACAGGATCGATGAAAGTGCCCTGCAGGCAACACTTAAGGTTAATTGCTCCAAAAACTTCTGAATTAGGCACAGAATATATTTGAGCGTGAAATCAATTTTTCAACCGAAACAACTTTAACTAGCAGTTTTATGACAAGGCATTTCCTAAATTAGAGAAAACTAATTTGTAAGAAATCCACAAAACATAAACAGGGTTTGACCTCGTTGGTCAAATTTTAGTCAAGACAGCCCCCATGGCGGCAATCTTAGCATACACGTAGATTGTTGTTGCCGTATTCACTGTACTTGAGCTCAGTATGTTCAAAATCGCATGAATATAAATTTGATGTGAGGCAGGGATTTTTCCCATCAGTTCTTGGAGCTGGAAAATCTACCAAAAGGAATCAAACTAAACGGCAAAGATCGTATGAAATGAAAGGAAGTCAGGTCTGCACACACATGCAAAATGCATGCACTGCCTGCACATATCGGACAAAGTAACACCCATATGAACTTCATAAATATGCATATTGTGTGACGTAAAAGGGCTGTAGCTTTGCATTTGTTGGCGCCACATCAAAATGAATATGCAATACACTTGTTTCGATTTATGATTGGGGGTGGGGATGAAAGTGCAGGAATGGTTGTAGTTTCGCGATTGCTTGATCTTGGCATGGTCGCGTTACAACATCGTTCCAACTGATAAAAAAGTCAAGTAAAATTTACTCAAGTTCAATTGGTGTTTTTTGTTATTTACTGGAATTCTGATACATGAACTAAATTTCCCTAAATTAAGAAAAACTTCATTGTAAAATCAGCTTGTTATAATAATTCTGGCTGAGGAGTGGATTTCTTTCATGGTTACTGTTTATTTGTGAAGAAGTTTCTCACGCAATCGGGAATTGCTTAAATATAAAACTAATCTAGCATTTACCAGCAAGAAAAGCGTAGTCGTCACTCCAGTTGATCCTGTGAGTTTCAAAATCAAAGCTAACATTTGGGAAAAAGTTTTGTAGCAACTGAACACACACGGTGGATTACTGGCCGGTTTCAATGAAATTTGACATTTTCCAGATGTACTCCAACTGAACAACTTTCGTGATCCAAACTAAGAAAACGGCTGTATCAAACATATTTCGATACTTTAAGACGGTCATCCTGCCAGCCAGGCACTACATCTACATGTACATGCATACACGAAGCTGGAGCGACGGCTCTGCGTGTTCAGTGGTTCACTACACGTTGTCGGTCACCTTTGCGGTCTGCAGTCACAAGCCCTGCCAAGATGAGATCCTGGGTCAGGCTTATCGTGCATTGGACCAGCAATGCACGGTAAAAACCACAAAGCGTGTATTGAACAGCGTGTCGGGTTCACTGATCATGTTAGCGTGTCGGCTAAAATTCTGACTGTACTGTAATTCAGTCTTGCTTTAAAAAGACTCCAATCTGGCCAGGTTGCCATGGTTTTGTCACATCTGAGGACGTACCTCCTCAAGGGTTGTCAATCTTCCTTTCAGCTCCCTAACTGAAGACTCCAGTCGGTACTTTCTGTCATTCAGCTCCTGTGATTGGATTAGTTCAAGTGAAACTTTAAATCCATACAAATTATGTACCAGTATGTCTATAGTGGTTGATTGCAAAATTTGACCTTGTAAGTTTTGCAGCACCATCCACCACTCTTTTGAACTGATCTATGCAGTCCTATGCAGTCTCCCAGTACATCAGAATCTTGATTCAAAACAGGCTAGGCAGAGTTGTTCAAATCTCACTTAGCCAATTTCTTTGCAGGACCTAATGGACCCTGTATACAAATACCCCTCCCTCTGCTCCCACTCATGACAGGAGAAGTTGGGTCAACCATGACTTAAATTTCACCATTGCTGTTTGCCTGGTGCCCACATTTCTGTGTTTATAGTAGATAAATGCACGTGTAAGCATCTATGAACCGGTGTGCACCTGTGTTTGCTCCAGGGGATACTGTTGAAAAAATGTAATCTGCACCAAATTGCCAGTCGGTCAAATGATTATGCTACGTATGTGTGTTGTACAGGGAGAAGTGGAAGAAAGTTTTGACTGTCTTGTATGCAGCCAATCCTGGCAGTAAGTTGAGAACAAAGAAAAGAAAACTCTCCAATGAAAACTGAATTCTCCACCCATCCTGTGAATTGTCAAGTCTACATTTATTTGATTTCATAAAAATGAATTTAAAAAAGAAGTTTACCAAAGACAGTGTGACTACAAAAGCATACCCAATTGCTTGTTGTATAAATTTAGTTCCAACCTGGGAGGAGAAAAGGGTTGAGCAATAAATACAGCATCAACCTTTGCCAGTCGATCCGGGCAATGTCCAACAATTGTTTGTATGCAGGTGCACATACTGGGGTAGGCCTACAAAAGTGTACAGATCAACCACCCAGCTGTCACAATGTCACTTCTCACAGATCTTGAAGGGCTTCTTTCTTCTTTTTAGAGGGTCCCTTTACTCCTCAACCGTCATTAAGGAAGTAAAGAACTTTGCATTCTTGGAGATGCTCAGATTTCACTGCGGCATATTATTCATGGATATGATGATGTATTAGTTTAATATAGACTGTGGTTAATGCTCACAGCAATGAGGAAGAATTGACCATGTACATGCACCAGTCTATCTAAGCAAGAACCCTGGCTGCTTGCCATTGACCTGCCCTTATTCCAGTCCAGTGTTTTTTTGACAAAGTCAACATGTCTAAAAGTACAATGCACAATCTACAGATACATAGTAATTTTAATATTTGAGCATACGGTCAGATGCTGTGATGATATGAACCCAATTCCATGGCTTGTTTCCAATATTGCGCCACTTTTACAAGAATTACCTTATTGGCTGTCTGTAATTCAGCCATCTTGGCCTGCTGTTCAGAAGACCCTTGTAGTCTCCTCTCGTCCATTGTCTTCTTCTCTAACTCATACCTTTGCTCCAAATCTCGCTGAGTCTGAATACAAACACACAGAAGTACATCACACTGGTGACTGGATTTCTATGCAAACTATGGAAATTTTTTTTTAGCTCTACACGGTCAAAGCTGGACTGGTCTAGATTTGTAAGAAGGTACCCTACTAGCCAACACCCGGCCAAAAAGTGGGTGCCTGCATCCATATTGGTAAGTTTAACTATTCAAAACCATTGCAAAATCTGATGGAACTTTTCCACATAGGGAGATACTGCAATCTTGGCATACTCTTAACCTACATGTACATGTGCATGCTGGTACACCCCAAAGTCTGTACTGGTTGGCAAGTCTGTGTTGTTAGTACATGTTGTTATACATGCTTGTAGAATTAGTGGGTGACAAGACAAGAATTGTCAAGTTAGCCAGGGCCATGCTGCAGGGTGCAATACATGTACATATACATATGCCATTCCGGCAAACCATTGAGAATAAAGGGACACAGGTCCGCAGTATGTTGTGACCATAAAGTATAGGACATTACAGTACAAAATATTCCTCAACAAAATACATGGAAGGTCTGCTTTCACTGCATGTTTGGAATTCATTCAAGCACTATACGTATACCTGTAAGGCATTTTGTTTGATTTCAGCTATCTCTTGCTTGTGTTTTGCAACCAAGCTTTCTGTGTGAGCACTCCATTCTGATCTTAGACTTTCCAACTCACGAGTCCGAGCTGACAGTGCCTGGCAAAACAAATGGTAAGTGAAAAACAATGAATTACATGTACCAGAGTTCCTCCACTGGAAAGTGAACAAATTCTGACAATTAATATGAATGTGAACGAGGCCAAGTCAACCAATAATTAAAGGTTTTCCCCATTTGCTCAAATATTAAGTTATCAATACCAAAATCTGATGACAGCAGAAGCAAAGTGTACATTATGTTTATGCGGTGGTCCATCCCCTAGTGAAACGAGGATGGGAGTCCAACATGTGTTCAGTCCTCACTGATGATACATACATCATCAGTCCCAGCAATATCACACACCACAGAAAGTTTAATTACAAAAGGAAGGAAGAGCCTTTTTTGGCTTTATTGTCGTCCATATGCATCAGTTACCATATTATAGTTACATTATAACTCGTAACATGAATACAAATTGATTTTTAATCAAATAGTTGAAAGTTTTCCCTTTTTTGATTGATTTCCACAGCAGAATACTCATTTTAAGAAATAAATACACAGTAGTTACATGTAGATATCCATCTGATATTCGGATACTCGGCAAAGCCCTCAATGCACCCAAGTTAAGCAATTGACAAAATTCCAAGTTGTCGAATTGTTGGAAGTGTTTAAAGTGCCAAAATGACACCGTCTGTAAGTCTGAATGCTACTCAAAGTGATGGACATCTCAAATGAAAATCTGTGAAGTTCACAAAAAATCAACACATACATACAGTGATTTCAGAAAAGGACACAAAAATTGCAAATAATTCTAAAGTTAATGGCAAAAATTGCTGATTACTTTGCATTTACATTTTTAAAATCAAGAGGTTTATTTGCCACTGTCTGGTTGAGGAATTTAAGTTTATAATATAAACCTGGAATACATTTGGCAATACTAAGAAGTCATATTCTCAAATGAAAAAAGAAAGCTCAGATTTGTGTGAATGAAATATGTTCACTGCAAATTTTCTGTTTAGCAAATAATTCATTTGAAGATACATGTGTGGTTGTCAAGATTCTTGCAGGTAATATATCAGGTGCATTTGTCCATTACATTAATTTGGCGTCAAAATTCTTGTCACTTTCCATATTATTATCCATAGATGTACTTGCCACCAAGTCAATACTTTAGTTGCATATCAAGGCAGCGGGCAATTTATCGAATTTGATGTTAATTCAGCACACATGGCTATCAATGTTTAACCATGACATGTGCTTGTTTACAATTGCTTTTAATCTACAAGTACCTACACTTAGGTCACATGAGAACGACACAAGATATCGGTATGTTGTGCTTAAGCATGGATTTACATAATTCTAGCTTTAAAGGGTTACATTTATGAGAGCCAACACTCATGTGAGTTTTGTTTCTTATAAAACCCTAAACTAACAGAAGATGTACATTTGTACACTATACATGTACCAAATTATTTTCCATTCAAATGAACAGAGAACAACTTAAATTGATGCAACAGCAATAAAGATTGGTTTTGAAAATACCGTACCTTCTGAGATTCTTGCAGCTGGCTAGAAAGTGTAGATTCAGTCAGTTTAAGTCTCTGGGATAAGGTGTTATGGTCACCCTGAAAAAAAAGTTGATGAATTTCATAAAAATTATACTATGGTCTCAGTTATCTGACCCACCATTTGTTCTATGTTAAGCATCAATTGGACATGCCAATCAGTCTACAAGAATGGAATCTGTCTGGTCTAATGATGGATTGCAAGTACAGAGAGACATGCTTAGCAGGAAAGACAGAAAACTGAGGTATTTGGCATTTGCTTTCCATTGACAGTGGTCCAATCATGGCCTGACACATACAACAAATGGACAGGAGGGGTAGGTTTTCCTTATCTGTATTTTCAAAGTGACAGTTGGGCCTGAACTGTACGCGTTTGCGTCACCAGTCTCCCCTACAGAAGCCGGTCCTATTATTGTGGTTTGGAGTCCACATTCCATTCTAATGGCATTGCTGGGCCCTGTAACTATTAAAAACCAGAGAGAGAAGGTCAATCTGGATTTGAGGGGGGGTCCCACAGCAGGCAAGCCACGATCAACCCCCTCCCTTCCCCAACCACCATGAAAAAACCCAGACATGTGTCAAGTTGTCAACAAGCATCACAGAGACCCGGCACCCCTTACTGGGTTGTTGACATTATTTAGGACAGGCCCAAGTCGACCAGTGCTGTCGATGTAAATAATCCCATTGAGGCACGTGGTAAGCAATGTTTGTACACATTTCAATGGGACTTGGCCAGAGGCAGACTGGAAGGTTTTTTCTGTGCTCAGGGAAAGCCCTGGTCTTGCCCCAAGAATGGTTTTACAGTTTTGGGCAGTGCATCGTGCAGGCGACATGTGCTGGCGAGCACAGCCAAATAACACTACCAGAGGGTGCTATATTCATATATAAGTGCTCATGCACACTGCGGAAACGCCGGTGCACCAGCCAAACAGTAAAACCAGTCTTGAGGCCAGACTAGGTTCCTGACGTTAAAGGTGACCAAACCAGGTTGCAACACTGGTCTCGCAACTGAGACCAGTGGCTCTACGCTGAGTTAAAAAGTGATTTTGGCACTATTGATGGTAACCTGAGAGCAGTACATCAGCAGATCTTACCTGTAACTGCTTCAAACAGGCTGCAAGATACTTCTTGACATCAGCATCACTACCCGGCTGTAGCTTCAGGGCCAGGTGGGTCAGATGCTTAAAGGGGTTGGTCTCCACAATGCATAGCTCAGCCACACCATGGCTCAGGGGCTCTGAGTACATCAACTGCACCACAAATCTGAATGAGAAGACAGTGAAAAACACTCTATCTACAAATCGGATCGTGGTTGCCACGAACTAAAACGGTAAATGCATACTTTTGGATTCTGACGAACAAATTATTGCAAAATTCCACTAACTTATTTTCTTTACACAATGACTTCATAAATAATTAATTGACACCTCAATCATGTGTCACTGAACTATTCATTAAGTCACTGAATTATTCAGTATATTTAACAGTGACATTTTGATATTCACTGTAGTGTTGAACTACATGTATGCACACTCACGACAGGCAAAGTCGAAGCTCCACAATCATTCAAGAACATACTACAAGTATCCAGAGAAGAGAATTGCAAGGTGGCAGCTCTTCACGGACCAACTTCCAGTCATGACTGGGAATGTGAGAACCTCCTATCATGCTTGTTCAGGCATTTTATAAAACAAACATTGCACTGCTACACATTCATGCAATGGATAGAATATTCCATTACATGACATCGCGTTCTATTCCATTCAACTTCACCATTTGGAATAGAAATTTCAGTCTGTTACCCTTCCAAATTATTCTCTCCACAGCACATTTGACGTCAACCTGACTTCAGATTCTCACTAGCGGCGAGTGTGAACAGGACTTTCACAAGAGTTGGTGTATGAGAGTGCCTTGAGACCTAACATGTGTGTTGGGTTGAAACTAAGCTCGCAACGTACATGTACATGCAGAATGTGCATACATACCATTGGCAATTTCATCAGTGTGGAAATCACACTACTGCACCAGTGACTTGGGTTGTGGAGCTCTCTGCTCCAACTGAAATGTTCTTTTTTGAGTACATCAAACTCCTCTTGAGATTAATGCATGTTACTATAAGACTGCAACTTCAAGGCTTTGTACATTTCTTTGACAGCCCTTTTATTTGACTTACTTTGGAGCATCTCTGTGCTGTTCTTCAACACATCGTTGCAACAACTCAATAAGTTTTTGTGGGAAAGCGGTGAAGTCAACCAACAATCCCTGTTGAACTTTAAGGCTGGAAAAAAAAACACAAGAAACACACATACTGGCGGGTACATGTGAAGCAAAGGGGTACACATGGTAAGACTGGGTAATACCCGCATGGGTGGCCTTTCCCATGAAAGCTGGAAAACTACAAAGTCTGCAAGTGCTTTTAAACATCAGCACTACTGGTTGATCTCAAATGCAGCCATGCAGGACTACCATGGCTGTCCAGCACAGTCACCTGAGAAATAAAAAGTATTTACTTGAAGGTGGCCCAAGGAAACTTGCTTGCAATGGGTAAAAAAAATCATGTGCAGTACATTAAAGTCACCTTGAGAACTACAACAAATCAAAACAGCATGATGCTTTCTGGCCTACATGTATACTGCCTAAGACTTGGCTCAAGGAGGGATCATGTTACCCTTAGCACATCAAAAATTTAAGCACAGCAGTAACAAGACCGCCCCCAGTCAACTGTGCAGACAGCTACTAGAATACCATTAAGAGCAGGCAAACCTTTGAAAGTCTTCTTCTCCCAGTACAAGGTTGAAGAGAAAGAATGGATCAGTATCATCAGTGAGCCGCACATTCAGATCCTGCATTGGAACCCAAGGATACATGTCTAAATGTCTATTCACTTAGGACTAGTTACAACAGAGTGGCAAAAGGAATTCTATATAAACAGGGTACCATACTGTACATGTAACTTTCTAGACATGGTTTTGTTTCAGGAACTAGATTTACACTGTAACTCACTCGATCCAATCCCATTTGACTTTTATATCGTCTTCTCTGTACTGCTATGCACAATGTACAGTGTTACAATATACACGGCCACTCTAGAAAATTGATTATTAACTAGACAGGGGTATCACTGACTTTACAAATGCCCATTACACCTGTTGTGATACGTGTAGTTTCTCATCTTTTGTTTGTCCTTACTTTTCTCTGTAATGGTGATGATGAAGTCTGAAGTTCCAGCTGAACCCTGACTGACGAGGTCCTGGATAATGAAGCATTTATAAGGAAAACAAGTAACTGGCATGCACAGCCCCTGCCCCCCCCCATCTCCCACTCTGCTAGATATTAATACACTTCAATGTCTGAGGAAAATTGTTGGCCGCATTATTAGTGGGAACAGGATATGGCATGTTTTTATATATCAACAGCAGATCTTTTGCAGGAACTTATCGCACTGTGCCCACAAGTTTAACTGGAACTTGATTCCACTGCAAAGCAGAAATGCTGTTTATTTCAACGATTTTTAACCAAAGTTTCTTAAACTCAGATAACCAGTTACACACTGCTGCTATCTGGCAGTGCTGAAAGCAGACGTGTAAGACAGTTTCTTCACTTCAGTCACTGGAATATTCATCAGTGTACATGTGCATGCACTCAGACTCCTACTAAGAGATACATCTAATGTCACAGTAATCAGGAAGTGCTCAGAGAGAACACTGCTATTTGCGTGAACAATTTATGAATTCTTACATGAACAGTTATCCTACCTGTCATCATGTCCTGTGCACTTCATGCACACTACCACAACATTGTTAAATAACGGTTCATTCATCTCAGCTTTCCTGAGTCAAGCCTTCTGCGTGGCAAATCCTACAGGTAAGAAAAGAAACAACTTGCTCAGCATGCAAACAGGTGTAGCAACCTTTTGATGAAAATGGGATCACGTCTGCACCGGTACCTTTAATTTGCCAAACTCTGCCATTAATTAACAAAAACATCCATGTACAACTGACACTTTCAGGTAGCATAAACTCCCATGTACACTGTACAAGTCAGCAACAGACTTTGTACATGGTTACCATGAGTAAGCCTTACACTAAGTTACTCACAGTTCTGGAAGTAGTCTGTGAATGATGATATTTGCTTCCCTGCACTTTATTTTCCATGTAATATAAAAAGATAGCAATAGTACATATTCAGTTGATGGAGACCCCCAAGAAGCATTGCTTGTCGAGTGGAGGACCCATAGATACTTATGAAAACACTATAAGAACTACAAACATTATTACTAGTTAACTAGAAAAAATAGCGTGCAGAAATAAATACAAACAGTAACATGTAGGCTGTATCCCTGTGGTATATACACATAATTGTGAGATAAATAGTTAATAATTTGTAGTTATATTTACGCTTAAATATAGAGGAACTTGCATTTTTTTAATGAATTGTAAATTGAGCTCCATAGCTTTGGCCCCTCATGTTTTACAGTACATGAAGCTTTAGACAATGCAGTCCAGGCGTGAGACCTGTAAAATTCATGACACTGTCGTATAAAATAAATGTGGATTCCATCCTTTTTTGTAAACAGTGAACATACTAATTTACGCAATTTGTTATTGAGTTGGTTCCTAGCTAAATTTCAGAAAACTTTTTCGGACACAGGATCACTTTCTGATGATTGTTAAAAACTGTTATTACATTTTAAGGGAAAATTAGTGTTGCCCGTATGTGGAACTCTCTCCCTTTGGTTTTTTCAGACGAGTCTCATACTACTTACTGCTAATAGGTTTGTCATGTTTGTGCACAGGGCCTCAAGTGTTGTCCTAGTTTGGCATGTTTGAGTAGGGAACTCTTTGCAACCTGTCCGACGACGGGAAGTTGCCTGTAGGAACCTAGGCCTAAACATGTTAAACATCTTAGCCAGTTATGCCTGAGTTATAACCAAAAGCCTATCATACCTTTTAATCAAGTGAAAAGTCAAGCGGCTTTCCAAAACTGAATGAACTTCCAAACATCATAAAACTACAAAAATTACTACATAGGCCACGTCATTTAAGCCTACAGTACATGTATTATACGCACGTACATAACACATACGACGAAACAACCGCCGAAACATGCCATTGGTTCACGGTAATCACAGGTAAGCCTGGTTACGAGCCGTATGCCACCGCTTCAAACGGGCACGTTACATACTACTGTACATGTAACCCGACTATAATTAGAAATACGCTCATAGAGGGCGCTCCATGTGCAGACCACCGATCTCGATTTATTATAGGGGTGCAGACCACTAATTCAAGTGAGAATTTCTGGCCAGCTCATTAGCATTAAAAGTGCCCACACAGTATCTTTTGAAAAAAGAGATTGTTTGGCCCCCAAAATGGTGAGATTGTGTAAATCGTCGCCAGGATCAACTCCCTGGGTCTTTGAGCTTTCATATGAGGGCAGAAGGGCTGAAAACTACGGTTGAAAAATGGTCCTAAGTGCCCGAGAAAGTTGAGGGTTGCCACTTGAAAAATGGCTGCAATCAGACTTCGGAAAAATCACTTTTTGGGGGGTGATTTTGTTTTGTGGGAATAATTA
The DNA here is from genome assembly GCF_054643075.1 of Acanthaster planci. Classification (NCBI taxonomy): domain Eukaryota; kingdom Metazoa; phylum Echinodermata; class Asteroidea; order Valvatida; family Acanthasteridae; genus Acanthaster; species Acanthaster planci. Next base: position 10,895,339 of record NC_141788.1, read on the forward strand.
AAAATGTAATTGGTTAACCCACAAAAAATTGAAAAGAAATTGAAAGATAAGTGACCAGACAAGAATTTCATTTGTGTTTCAGAAATCTCAGGGATGTTGGCGTACATGCTATTGGGCCCTGAACGGTGCTGATTTTACACTGTTTTCAATGGGGCTTGAATAAGTGGACTGGACCCATAGAGATCGGTGGTGCAGACTGGTAAATAAACTTCCATAGTCTACAGTGATAACTACCTTAACATAAAAAAAATCTGGAAAAATACTCAAAAGTTTCTCAGGTGTTCAAGATGTACATCAAATTAAAGTCCATTTTATGATATTTATTTTCTTTTTGAATTGATTTTTCTTTTGGATATGATTCCCACTGGAAAAATTATTGTCATGCTCCAAATGTGGATAACCCCATTTCTTATTTTCTGCTAGTAGATTTTCGGGGTTTTGAATTTGCTTAAAGCATTTTCAAAAACTCAGTTTTCTACAGAAATTTGGATTTTACTTGAAGAAGTCTTCGTAGCTTGTAAAAACAGACAACTAAAAACTTCAAATTTCCGCTACCAAATTTTATGTGATGCTCCCGAAGAGGAGAACCTCATTTTCTGCCAGTAGATTTTCGGGTTTTTTGAAGTTGCACCATCCCTTTAAAAAAAAAGAATCATGTTTTTTTTGCTAGCAGAAATTTGGATTTTACTTTGACGACGGCGGATGGGTCCAAAAGTGGACTACATGTAGTTGAAAATTGAAAGGGCACTTTTCTCCCTACATTGAAATGGAACGGTCTTGGGAAGATTGGCATCACCCGACCCATAAAAAAATCGTGTGGACGAAGGGTGCGAAGCGGCTGCCAGAGTGGCGGTACACCGGTTTCCGCCTGCCTCTAAAACTGGACCTTCTTTCTAACTCCAGTGTGATGCTGATTAATAAAGTGTATGAATAAACTACAGTTATTGGCGCAAATAGCCTGATTTGCTGAAAGCGCCATTAAAACAAAATAACAACAACAACAACAACAGAGTGACGGTACTTTGTAGTACCGCAAACTTGCGGAGCCCGCTCATTTATTGACCCGCCGTCCGTTGACGAGCATCGGAAATTCCCTTGCTGTGGTTGGCCTTTTTCGTGCAAATTGTATTTCTATTTCTATATCGCTAATTTTGTAAAAAAAAAAATCGGGCCTCAAAGATGTGAATTTTAAGGGATGTATAGAGGGGAGTATTATTCTAAAGGAAATTATTGAAAATAATATGTCCAAGATTGACGAAAATTATTAACTGATTATGGTGGAAGTTACTTTGAATGCCAAAAGCTAAAAATAATTTCTTTACGCAATTTTCCCAAACCCGAAAATCTACTAGCAGAAAATGAGAAAATGGGGTTGTCCACTTTTGGAGCATGACAATAATTTTGCCAGTGGGAATTTGAAGTTTTTAGTTGTCTACTCTTGACGCGCCATCCCGAAAATCTTCTTGCTAAAAAAGAGAAAAATGGGGCTGTCCACTTTTGACGCTCCATATCTGTGGCCTCAAGGCTAGGCAGTCCAAAGTATCCAAAATATACCTCACCGACATAGTCGAAGAAACAGCGAGTGGTGTATTGTTTAGGGGTTAAAATGTGGAGATTTGCTTTATATTGTTTCATTTTATTGTAAAATGCATCTTCAAAATACCCTTTATTTCTATGGTATCGCCACTGTGACTCACGAAATGGCCCCGATTGAGAGGTCATCGGGGGGGGGGACTCGTTCGGAGCACCATGCTACCAACTTTCTTAAATAAACATGATTAGCCAACATTTTCCTCGCCATGTCAATTCCAAACGCCTTAATCCCATTTGTATAGCTTAAGAGACTGTCGGGTGCACCAAAACCCACGGAGCCCCCATGAATATGTAATGGATGCAATATGTAAAATGTAAATGATGGAGTTTAAATTTTATTTGCTTATTTAGTTTTTTGCATATTAATTACTGATGAAAAGGATGATGGAAAGGACGCTTATTACTATCCCTTATTCACAAACACATAATAAATTTTATAGTTAGAATTATTTTCTTTGAAAGAGCAAAAGTGTTTAGGTCAAAGGTGAATCATCCAGAGCCAAATTTTCGGATGGGAGATCAAACAATTTTTTTTTTCATATGACCTTTTATATCTGAGGGCCGGGGATGAGGCTACATTTCGGGTTGTCTTACCCCAAGAACAGTTTTACTGTTTTGGCCGTTGCATCGTGCAGGCGACATGCGCTGACGAGCATTCACTCGTCGCCCAAGGCCCGAGGGTGCTGGAAAGGGCTGATATCACGGTAATCACAAAGTGCAGCAATCGCAGCTCTTTGACGATGATATGCTGTTTATGGGCCGTTGCAGCGTGCCTCAGTTAGAAAGTTAGAAATTCATGAAAACACTTCGCTCAAAATTACTTGAAGAATAAGTGACAAATCAGAGGCAGAATAAAGTAAAGGATTGTTAGTCAGTTTGGAAAACATTTTTGTCGCCTAATTTGCTGTTGTGTTCTAACATATAAAAAAAATCATATAATTTTCTGCTACTGTACAAAGACATTTTCAAAACATAATAAAATAAAATTGGATGTTACTTTTAAGTAACATGTTTTGGCTGAGAGGGCACCTTAATGAATTCCTTGGCTACCAATTTTTGGCAATAAGGGCCGAGCACAAATTAAAAGTGACAAGACACATGACTAATGAAGTTTCACCCCAACAAATGTTGCACTATGACTATTGGAAAGAGAAACCGACCCCACCACAAATACCAGTTTTGTGGCCAAGAACTCATCCAAACCTGGGTCTTCACCTCTCCAAACACTTCGAAACAGAATCTGCATACCAAAGAAAATTGCAATAAAGCAAAAAAAAGAGGAAAAAGCAAATATTATGTATGATCGAGGTACAAGACGGTGAAGGGTCTGGTCGCAGTCCCACTTCAAGAGTACATTCAACCTAATGAAAGATCTAAAAGGGGAAACGATAAGGAGGTTAGACAAATTCGACATCATAAACCCAAAGCCTTTCAGAACTCGTTCTTCGTAACAACCGTAGTAGACTGGAACAGGTTAACAAATGAGGTGGTAAACTCTCCATCTTTGGAATCATTTAAGGAGATAAATCTTTTTCAGTAAGTGTCATCAAGCCACTCCACACGTAGTGTGTTCTAAAAGTTAGCAGGATGTGTCAGAAGATGACATGTTGCTGGCTAAATGATACAGATACATGCTATGTAGGCCAGCATGTAGTAGCAACTGACGGTTCATAAGCGGTAATTATCGGCCATGACTACGCCCTCTTGCAGTGGCTGGTTCGTGCACCAGATAAATAGTAACGTCTTGAGCCAAGACTAGTTACACTCACGGTACACGTTCGGTACCGCGGTGCGGTACACGTTGGTTAAACCTCGCTCCCAAATTGTCTAGATGAAACCAGGAGCACTTCAGAGAGCATGTATCGTACTTTCCCCCCTGGAGACGAGATCTACACAGGACAGCTAGAAAATGGCGAATGAGAAGAAAATGCCTTTGAAGTCACTGATCACTGTGGTCAGTGTCTTTTTGCTCAATGTTCCACCCATGGGTTTGTCAGAAGTTATGACACGGCCTCGCGGTGTGTCCTTAACAAGTGAGTACTGTTTGTTGAAGGGCAATCCTCGCTTTATCATAGACACTGAACGAAGGCGCGAGTAGCCTGGGCATGCCGGGCTCATGGTGATTGGCAGGATGACTGCATGATGATGATTGACCAGTAACCGTGCTAACGATACTCCGAGCTCTGAGTAGGGCCTACTAACTGTGTTAGGACTCACTACGAATCGCCTTTTCTAACAATGACTGACTCTGTGAAAATGAGTCACTAAGTCACCAGAGCCAAATTCATGACATTTGAGTTTTCCTACTTCATATTGAATTGATGAAACTGAGCTCTTTCATGTCTTTGTTTTAATGTTTCACTCAGTTTGCTGGTTTGGCGATGTTTGGTATGGTGAAAATGGAAGTTGTGTAGATTTTAAAATGTTGCGAATTCCTACCTTAACATGCCTAACATGCTTAAAAATGTGCATGACCGTATAGTTGCTAGTAACCCTAGTGTAGTGGCTCTCTTTTACAATCTGTCTCTTATCTGTCGCCACCATAACCCTACTTCAAGGCATATCTTAAACGCCTGAAATCCAAACTGCAGAATTGTCACAAACTTTAAATCCTAATATCTTCTGAAATGAGAATGACTCAACAATTTTACTTACACCGGTGTATTCTTCAGAGTTTGGACTTATATATGAGCACCCTAAAGCTTTCCCAAACCGTATATTTTTTGATGTATGGCGCCGTGAAAACTGGGTCTGTGATATTTCTATGCTTACTGTGTAGACCCTACATGTAAAAACACTGTACAAAAAGCAAGATTCTTTCAAAAATCTCTATAGGCTTTAACTCAAAAGTGGCTCTGGACAAAAGTCAACTCATTTTCACAGTGGGTCACTTTGGGACCTTTAGGACTAGAATAT